>NC_088379.1:97725000-98925000 GCF_037993035.2 Macaca fascicularis | reverse complement strand
TCACACCTCTATGTTTCTGTGTGTGTGTCTTTAATTCCTCTAGCGCCGCTGGGTTAGGGTCTCCCCAACTGAGCTGGTCTCGGCATATATGCAACACAGCAATGAAAAATATGCTAGGCATGGAAGTACGTGCCTGTAATCTCAGCAAACTCAGGAGGCTGAGAGATGATCACTTGACCCAGGAGTTTGAGATCAGTCTGGGCAACATAAGGAAACTCCATCACACACACACAAAAGAAAGAGAGAGAGAAATACAATACAAATAAAGAACAAATACTGTATAGCAACTATTTACATAGTAATTTAGAGATGATTTAAAATGTACAGGAGGATGCATGTAGGTTGTATGCAAATACCACTTCATCTTAAATAAGGGACTTGGGCATCTGCAGGTTTGGGTATTTGCAGATGTCCTAGAAACAATCCACTGTAGATGACAAGGGAAATTTGTACTTATCTTTTAATTTTATGTGTATGCATGAAGCATACTTGTATTCTTATGTCTTAAATAAATATCTGGGACTCTTGTGGAAGGCACAATACAAAGGAATAAAATAATTAAATATCTTGAAAATAATTCGATGATTTAAAAATACAGATTACAAAAGGAGAAGGCTAAGGAAATCTATATTTAATTCTTATCGGAGAAAGATAACTAAAAGGAGATCACTCAACTGAGACTTTTTTTTTCCAGTTTCAAACAGCAGAAATCACTTACATACTCATTTAAATTGAATTGATAAAGTGAAACCTAAGACAGCCAGTTTGTGGTTAAGTCTCACCCCTACTTGTTGCCCTGACTGTAACTTCCTCAGGCCTTGCCTTTCTACTGCATTTATATCTAGATACAAATAGTATCTGTATCTCTTTTCCTCAGGGCCTGAACTACCTGAATGCAGGGTGGGCTACCAGTGCCTGAGAATTAAAGGTTCTGGGAATAGCCCACAACTGATTGAAAGTTGTCATGTAGAGAACCTAAATGAATTCTATGCTGCCTTCCAGAGTTCCCTGTAGGATTACATTCCAATTCCTTATAGCAGTGACTTGTTTGATAACACATTCTTTATTGGCTGCCTTTACTTTTCTATCATACCCTCACACTCCTTTCAATGCTTCCTGTGATCACCTCTCAAAGAAATTACTTGCTTTTCAATCCTTGTCTCAGGGTCAGAGACATGGAGACTACCTATATTTTTCATCACTGTGTATTATTCATACTTAAATATAGTTCTTGGGACATAATAAGTACTCAACAGATAATTCTGGAATTAATTCATTAGTTTTTCAAAGTAAGTGCTCCTTGAAGTGATCACATTCATTTTACTATACCCAGGTCCTGGCAGAATGCCTGTCACCCAATTAACATTTGTGGAACAAATGAGTGCAAAAAGGTGGTAGCATTATTTTTTTAAAAAAATACACCCTATCTGACTAGTAATAAAGAATACATTAATACTGATTAAGGTAATGCTGGAAATTAATTAAAACTTAAATTGAATGTAACATTATAAAAATTATTAATAGCAAAGTTAAACTCTTTGTCTACTTAGTAACTATATTTATATTCATTCACTGGAACAGTATTAATTAAAGATAGAAACCTTTGTAACAGAATCTTATGAATTGCAAGTATTTTTTTCAAATATGTACATACAGAAATATGCCACTTTATTTGCAAACTCTACTAACAAGCCTCCTGTCTAAAATGACCAAATTTAGTAATAGAAAGATGGAAACAAAGGTATTGATTGAATGCATATTTACCAAATGTCTAGTAGGTGTCAGTCATGTCTCTGTATCAATAGTTTTATAATATTTGGCTGAGACTTACAGTATAAAATATATTTTACATCAAAACTCATACACAAATGTATAATTTATGAATATATACATATGCTCAGAATTAAAAAAAAACTTTAGGATACAATATGTATACTACATTTTTTTCTGACAAAAGTTTATTTTAGCCTATTTCATTAAGAAAAAACACTGCGTATTACCCATTAATCTCATTTCATTACTCACTAATGAATCCCAACTGACATTTTGAAAAACGCTAGCTTCTGAAGATAAAATGATGAGCAAAAGCAGATGCCATGTATCTTCAAAGAATCTTAGATCAACATAAATCAAATCATTTCAAAAGTTAATATAAAAATTACCTCTGTAATTGCTGCAAAACAAAGGTACATGGAATTAAGAAGACATGTCAGGAGGATCTCAACTAGAGACAAGGAGGAGGAACAGTAAAGGGAGGCTTCCTCAAGAAATGGTGGTTAAGCTGAAATTTGAAGAAGGGCTGGAGTAAATTCTGAGGATGGCTTATATAGAGAGAATATCTTTGTGAGAAGTTGGACATGGAGGGTGTTATGTAATGACTGTTTGTATCCGTCCAAAATTCATATGCTGAAATCCCAATGTGATGGTGCTAGAAGGGTTTGGGGAGATAATTTAGGTCAAGGTGATTTAGGTGAAGCTCTCATGAATGAGGTTAGTCTCTTTTAAAAAAGACCATAGAGAGCTTGCCAGTGCTCTTTGTGGCATTTGAGGGAACAGCCAGGAGTTGGCGGTCTGCAATATGAAAGGGGACTCTCACCAGAACCTGACCACACTGGCCTCCTGATCTCAGATTTCAGCCTTCAGAACTGTGAGAAATAAATTTCTGTTGTTTATAAGCCATTCAGCCTATGGCACTTTGTTTTAATAGCTTGAACTAACTAAGAGACTGAGGAAGAAGGAGACATCAAGAACAACTGCTAGGCTCATGGTTTGCCCAGTTGGATGGATGATGGTGGTGTTTGCTGAACAGGGAAGACTAATAAGGACCATATTTGGGTAAAGACAGGGTAGAAATATCCTAAAAGCATTATTAAACACACTGCTTTTAAAATACCCGTGTGGTAAGCCCAAGAAGGTAGTTAGATAAGGGGATCTGGATTTCAGAGGCAAAGTCTAGGACTTAAAAAACAATTGCTTATCTGCACATGGTACAGTATAGAAAAAAAGCAAAAGAAAGTGAACAGAATCTGATAATATTGTGTTATTTACTTGCTATGTATGCTCCATCTGATTTCCTAAGTGAATTTTAAGGGACTCTCAAATCTTGTACATAAAATTGGTCAAGTGAAGGAGAATAATATTTATGTATAAAAAGTTAAAAAGACAAGTTGTACTATCAAACCTGAATAAAAGATATTTCCCTGTGATCACAATGATGATATTAGTCAATACTATGTATCTGGCACAACATTAGGCCCTTTATATGCAATATCATTATTAATTTTGAAAAAATCATATGGAATAGATAGCCCAGTTTTCCAGATGAGTAGACAGATAACATAATTAGTCCAAGATTACAAATCTAAAAAAGCCCAAATTAGGGACCACTACATTGAGCATGTCTCATTGTAGAGTCTAAATTTCATTGTGCAGCCAAATGCTGTCAGACAAGATCTTTGACCATATGCTTTCTTCAAAAGAAATATTCTTTTTTAAGCTGCTACACTATATCAATCCTATGAGTAATTGCTCTCTTTTTCATCTAAAAAGGATATATTTCTCTATATATATGCCAATGGATGCTTATAAATGCCTTTAATGGTGATAGAATAATAAACATAATGTAAAAGATCTTATCAGTAATTTTATTGTTCATTTATTCATTCATCAATATTTACTGAGCACCTACACATGAATCAAGTACCACTCTTGATGCCTATTATGTCAGACACTCCATGCATAATAGAAAAGTGAATTCAGAATAACTTTAAGTTTCCTTGACCTTGTCATGGATAACAGGAAACAAAAGTAAGATTATTTTTTCTATCATCTCTCTTTTCCCTCTGATCTTTTTATAATGTATGCCATAGATATTACCAGGGCTTAAACGATTTCGAAAGCAAATAAAGAGACAAGCACATGACAATACCAATATACCTTTTAAAAGAATGTAATAGTAAAGTAATTCAAAGTTTTGGAATACAATATAGGGGGACTCACATTCAGATATAAGAGATTTGACTTGTAGGTCAAACTGGACGAATGTATGCAATGCTTCGAAAATTTATTCACTGTGATTTTTGAGAACAAAGACTTACCCTTGGAGGCAAAGGCAAAAACAAAATTAAAAAATTGTCAAAAGTATTTAGACTCAGGAAACTATCTCTTGCTTTTCAGATTCATTCAAGTTTCTTTTTCAATGCAAAATAATCAATTTAACCTACCATAAGTCCTTTGGTTAAACATGTAACAGAAATGAATAGATATACAAGGCCAAAGCATGAAATATATGAAATTGTAATCACATATGTTTGTCTGGTGGATGTTTGCATGTAAAAGAAGGAAGTTCTGCGAGTATGACTGGGAGATACAGTTCCCACCCTTGCCTCAGCCGCTGCTCTCTTTCTTCACTCACCTTTACAGAAACATTCTGAAATAGGTACCTTTCTCCACTTCAGTTAGGCTTTACCTCTTGTAGTAGGCTGAAAGACAGCCACCCAGAGATATCAAGTGGAACTATAAGTTATCTTTCAATGAAAATGGGTCTTTACAGATGGGATTAAATTAAGGATCTTGACCTGGGAGATTATTTTGGATTATCTGTGGGGGTCGGGGGGAAACCTTAATCCAATCACATTTCCTTATTAGAGGGAGGTAGATGAGATCTGATACACCCAAGAAAAGAGGAGCAATGTGAAAATGAAGGTACAGATTGAAGTTGAGCGGCCACCAACAAATGCATGGCAGCCACAATAAACTGGAAGAGGCAGGTTAGAGGCCCTGGAGGGACTATGGCCTGCCAACACCATTACCTCAGCCTAGTGAAACCCCAGTATTGAACTTTTGGCCTCTAGAACTGTGAAAGCATACATTTCTGCTATTTCAAGCTACCTGTTTTGTGGTAATTTATTAGGACAGCCATAGGAAACAAATACAGCTCTATTCCAAAATAAAAATCCGCTGTAGTCAAATTCACAAATGAACTAGCAGCTAAATCCAACATACTCAAGGCTGTGCTATCTGACGTGGCTGATCATTCCCTCTCTTTTATCCTTTAGTTGATGTGATGGTCAGTTTTATGTATCAACTAGGATATAGTCCCAGTTATCCAATAAAATGCCGATCTCGGTGTTTTTGTGAAAATGTCATTAGAGCCTATAAATAATTGACATTAAAAGAGAGACTTTATCCAAGATCATCTGGATGAGTCTGATTCAATCAGTGGAACAACCTTAATATCAAAACTGAGAATTTCTGAAGAAGAAAAATGAGAAGGATGAAGAAGAAGGTGGCAGGGCGGGGGGGCGGGGTGGGGGGGCGGGAGGAGGAGGAGGAATAGGAGGAGGAGGAAGAAGAGGAGGAAGAAGAGGAGGAGGAGGAGATATAATTCCACTTGTGGACTGTATCTTTCACTTGTCCCCAAGAGTTCCAGCCTGCCATTCTTGATACCCTGCCCTGCAGATTTCAGATTTGCCTAATCAGCCTCCACAATCTGATAAGCCAATTCTCTGCATAAATATCTTAATATATATTTACTACTGGTTTTGTTTCTCTGGTTGAACCCCGATTGATACATTTGGCATTGAGGATATCACACTTTCCTGGCTTTACTCCTATTTGAACAGCTGTTTCTTTTCAGTCTCCTGTGCTCTTTCCTCTTCATATTTCTTACCTCTTAATGTTGGAAAATCCAGGACTCCACATTTGGACCTCGTTTTTCTCGATTTCACTCACTCCATGATTTATTTTAAATATTCCCCATGTGCTGATCCCTTTGAATTTATTTTTAATCTCCAGCCTGGATCCCTTCCCTAAACTTTCATTTTATTCACCCAATTGCCTACATCTCCACCTTAGGCTTTTACTAGGCATTTTAACATAAGATTTAACATCTTCAGATTTCTGTCTAAATCTGGATTTCTCATCTTCTTCAGTCTTCCCTTTCTTAGTGAAGGACACCTATCCTTCCTGTTCTCAGGCCAGGATCTTGAAACCATACTTCACTTCTCCCTTTATTTCATACCCTATCAGATAAATTAACAAATAAAGGGAACTTTATTTTTGAAAGTTGTCACAAATAGGGTCACTTTCCACTTTCTCCTACCCTGTTCCAAAGTACGAACCGGGCGCAGTGGCTCACGCCTGTAATCCCAGCACTTAGAGAGGCTGAGGCGGGCAGATCACTTGAGGTCAGGAGTTCGAGACCAGCCTGGCCAACACGGCAAAACTCCGTCTGTACTAAAAATACAAAAAATTACCTGGGCATGGTGGCATGTGCCTGTAATCCCAGCTATTCAGAGGGTGAGGCAGGAGAATCATTTGAACCTGAGAGGTGGAGGTTACAGTGAGCCGAGATTGTACCACTGCACTCCAGCCTGGGCAACAGAGTGAGACTCTGTCACAAACAAACAAACAGAATCAAGAAACAAAGTGCCATAATATTTTACTTATTGCATTCAATTCCTAAATGTTTTTCTTCTGTCCTTGCTGCCATGTATTCGTACACACACACACACACACACACACCCTCTCTCTCTCTCACACACACACATACACACACACAAATGCATCATTTATTCTCCATAGGCTAGTTAGCAATCCTTGTAAAACATAAATCAAATTACAACATTCTTCTGCCTCAAACCATCTGGAAGCTTCTTGATTTAGAGTAAAAGCGAAAGTTCCTTCAATGACTAGCCTGATACGGATCACCTCCACTGCTGATTTCAACTCCTGCCACTCTTTTTCTGCTTCCCTGAGACCCAACCACATTGGTCTTTTTTTTTTTTTTTTTTTTTTGTGGCGCAACAAGGAAAATGCAAGGATCTGGAATTTATTGATCCCTCGTCTGCTCACTTCACCCATTCCCTAATCCCGCATAGCTTGTTCATTTACTTTTATCTCAGTCATATGCTCTAGTATCACCTCATCAACAATGCCATCCATGTTAATTCTAGTCAAAATTATAATGACTTTCCCTTCATCTATTCACTATCCATTGTCCCTGCTTTACTTCCCCCCACAAGATGATCACCGTCTGTGATCAGTACATGATATGTTATGTGTTCATTTAGTTCCTGTCTCCCACCACTAGAATATAAGTTCCTTAATGCGAAGCACTTTTTGTTCACTGCCATATCATTTGGGGTCCAGTACAGTGCCTGGCACAGAGTAGGCATGCAATAAATAGTACATGAATGAATGGATGACTGAGTGAGCTTTGGCTTATGATTGGGTGGATCCATAAACCAATATGAACAAATAAAAGAACATTTAATAACACAGCCAAAAACACCCTGCGAGGCTCAGCCTTGTTTTATCTTATTTTTGTAGTGTTGCTTATTGGGTTGATTTCCCACAAATTATTGCGGCAACAACTACTTTGTAAGCCATTTTTTTTTCAATAATCTGTCTTTCGGGATATCTGATGACCTATTAGATCTCTTTTTAGTCTGCTTGATATTAAAGGTCTAAGGATGGAGGAGGATAGAAAAAGAGAGGTCTTAGAACAACGCTATGAAACACTATGTTTGTTAGATATTCGAGACAAAAGAATTCACTTATTTTGCCTTGAATTCACTTAGTTTTGTCTTTACCATTGTTATAATTAAGTTGTTTAAACTTCTCTTATTCCATAAAGTTTATTTTTACTTATTAGTATAGAACATGCCTCGATTAGACTCAGCAGCGTATAACTGTATGGGAGTGGATGTAGAGCGCTGCCCAGTCACATGAACACTCCTGTGTTTCATTGGTGGAGAACACCAGCACAGCAGTGACTTAGTGACTCCAGTGTTAATTGAATGAGTATTTCACCTCACAGATTTTTTTCTGACTTGGAGGCACCATAATGTAACTGTATTAAAAGAACATGCCGTGTGCCTGGGGAGGATGGGTGGTTAAGAGCACTCTAAGGGTTTTTACTGATTGTACTCAGGGGTGCAGCAGGACTGATTTGCTTCACATGGATGAATAGTTTGACACCTTGTTGCTTAAAAATTGCTTATGTTTAAAGTACACTCCACAGCTAAAGGGCTATGCAGATGCCACATTACTGAATAGCATATGGACATCTCCAGGGCTGTTAAAAATGATCACACCAACCGTCTGTTTTTACTGGGGCTTACTGTATTTATACAGTTCTAAGAGAGAAGATTACGCCTTCCAATGTAGCTCAGGGGACCTATATTAAGGAGGAAAGGAAGCAAAGAAAGCACTTGTGAACTTGCAAGACAAACTTTATGTTTCAGTAATGGTCTCTTTCTTAACAATGTGGCAGTTTTAAATCTCAGAAAGCCCAAAATAATTTTAAGATAAAAACCACTATTTTTAAAATTTATAACTTAAGTCTTTAAAACCTCTCACTATGTACAGTTTGGTGGCAAGAATGGAGTGACTGGCATTTTTTGTTTGGACACCAAAACTCATTTAGCTGCTGGCACAAATTTATATGAGTTCAAAAATTGTCCCCAGCTTTGTTGTAACTTCAGAGTTCTACTTGGGAAAGAAAAGGGTCTAAAACAATAGCTGTGGTTTTCCTCAATAACAGAAGGAAGACTTTACCTTCTGTCACCCCTTACTTCTTAGCTTTGTTCATAGCCTGTATCTTTTTCTATTACCATACCTCTAAATTTCCCCTGGTATTTAAATGGTCCATGGTGTCAAGCCGCACGCTGAGCACATAGTACATCCTCAGTAGAGCATAGATAATGTGCAAGACACAGAGCTGAGGATGGTAGGCAAGACAGTACCCCAGCCCCTTATATTTATGCCAGAAGATATGGGGAGAAGGACCGCCGCTATTCCTCTAGAGATTTTTACTACAGCTAACACCAGATGAATTGTACAACATAAGTTTCATTCAAATTTGTCCTCTGAATATGTAAAATCACAAGTCCTTAATCAACAAAAGCAAAAACAATTTCTGAGCAGCATCTTGTGGAATGAGTGACTTATCACCATCATATCACATGGTGCTCTCTTGGCCCCATTTCAACCATCTTATGAATAACAAAAAAACTTTGCATAATAAATAATAACAATAAGTTATACTCTTGAAAAGTGCTAATAAAGTAGATTTGAAGTGCTCTCATCACAAAAATGATAACTATGTGTGCTAATGCATATGCTAATTAACCTGATGCAGCCATTCCATAATGTATATATATTTCAAAACATCATGTTTACATAATGGATATATACAATTTTTGTCAATTAAAAAAGAAAAAAGAAAACACATGTGCACACACATACACAGATTTACAAAGGCCATCTTGATGCAGGGTATGTTGAAGACAGGATGTACAAAATCTAGGAGTTTGTCACACTAACAAAATAAGTATATACTTGGATTTACATGCTTCTCAGTTTTAACCTATTTAAAGCATCTGGAAAGCCAAATGATCTTTATCAGTGTTAAAAAGTCCACTAGTAGTTTATCTTAGTTGCCACACAATTATGTATATTTTAATTAAGTCACTTTTGGAACCCAGTTTTGGAAAATCGTAATTGGATTAATATATAGTGTTTACTATATGTCTGACACTGATGACCACTGAATTCTAACAAAACCAAGTAGAAAGCCCTATTGCTTTCCTTGTATTATGAATTACAGGGTTTAGTAATACTAAATAACTTGCCCAAACTAAACTAAGCTCTTATTACATAGCAAAATCAAAATTGCCTCCTTGTCCCTTGACCCTAAAGCCTATCCTCTGACCTGATGCTTTTTGACATAAGATCAAATAGGGAATGAGAAAGATGAAATGATGTAATGCCCTAGAGGTTGTAGCTACATATATATAAAATATTTTAAATGGTACTTGTATGCTTTTGAGCCCTTTGATGGCAAGATATAAATGGAGCATCTTAGCCCATGTTCAGAGGATTCAGAACTGCAAAACACAGAATATTATTTGAAAATGTTACTGTGGACAAAAAATGACTAAGATAGTAGAGGACAAGTTTTATTGACTACTCATTTTGGTTGAGTTTCTCTAAAATGATTATATTTAGTTTATCAATATAAACATCTTTATATTGATAAAGTTCACCTTTATTCTTTATCCACCTTAATACTATAGCAAACATATATGTGGACACATGTTTATTTTGAAGACACTCTCAAAAATTGCAACTATTATGATACTAGAAATACCAAATAAGACAGAGTTCCTGATGTCTTCCTTCTGAGTCCTGGAGCTAATACTTGTTCCAGGTAAACATCACTGATTTCTCTAGAGCACTACAGTGTATCAGGCAGGCTCAGAATCATGGTAGGGGGAGAACAGAAATCATTACTTATGTATGTTCAACTTTTAACTTAGAGTGTCCTAAGTGTGAATACTTGGTATTAGAAAACATAGCCAGATGTGAGAATTAGCAAAAATCAGTTGCGTCTGAACTTTGGGGTTTTTTTTGTATAATAATCCATTTCCTACTCTCATAACCTACTCACACCTAGCCCTTCTAGTCATTGTTGCTGATGTAGAATGCCAATGTTGCCAGTAGAATGATATTGGGAGGGCAGGCTTTTACTAATGGAAAGGCAATTAATTGCTGTGGTTAGGTGTATCAACTCTAGAAGAATACTACCTGGGCTCAAATCCCATCTCTACTGCTTAAGCCTTTGAGCAAGTTGCTTTACCTCCCTGTGCCCCATTTTCTCTCTCAGTGCCCCACTTTACACCTTCTCCATATTTTGTCATAAGGATTAGGTGAGTCAATGCATGTAAAGCACAGAAAATTGTGCCTGGCATATACTATGCCTTAGATGAGTGCTAGTATTATTATATTATTATTGATATTACCTCTCCTAAATACAGAAAAAGGTAATGGCCAAGGTAATGGTTTTCAAATTGTTTTATCCCTTTAGTAAGTCATGAAATTAGTTTAATTGTTCTTGAGTTGAATATACTAATGTCAAAGGGAATAAGTTACATCATAATTCAACACATACAGGATAGGTAAAGGTTTCTTCATGGAACAAATTTGTGTTTTCAGTCATGCCTGAAAAAGTATTTCTTAATGATAGTCATGGCCAAAAACCTGTGAAAAATACTAGCTTAGTATTACCATACAGGAATGATTATGGAAGCCTTATGTCTGTGCAACAGGGAATTTTTAAATTTTTGTTGCAGTTTTAATGTCAAGCATTTAGTTCATTCATCAATTTAATACTTATACCATATTTTCTATGTTCCAAGCACAACACCAGGATGTAGGAAAACAATGACAAGAAAATTTGACATGGCCCTTGCCCTAATAAAATTTACAGTTCAATGGGAAAACATTCTTTATCAAATAAGTAACACAAACCACTGATTATGAGACATGCTACTCCAGTTTTTTTACAAATATATGGAGACAGGATGATCAGCAGAAATAAACAAAGGGCAAATTGTAAGTAAAAAGAATATAGTCTCACCAAAACTTTGGCATTAAAAAAACCTTAAATATGCACAAAAAGCTGGAAACACCTTTCACTGCTCCATAATTACTGATGAAGTTGGGAAGAAGTGCAACTGTGGCTTGTGATGATTTTTTCAGGTTAAATGTCTATTTTAAGTTATCATCTCTACCACCTAATATTCATCAAATTTCCTGTAGTTTATAGGGTCACAGTCAGTGGATAGAATATTTAGTAAACCTTTAGTAAAAACAATTAATATATTTTAAACATAATATATAAATTTAAGGTAATTTCAATGAAAATCACAGTAGAGATTTACCAGGAACTGCATAGAATATTACCAACTGTACATAGAAAAATATATTTATAACTATAAGAAAATTATGAAAAAGAAGAGTGGCAGCTGTCTTGCTTTACTAAAACAAGCTAAAAAACTATTGTATTCCAAATAACATTGTGTTGTTAAAGAAAAAACATAGATTACATACATAAGTAGGACAGTTTTTTTAGTATACGTAAGAAAATATTTGTCAAAGATGCTAGTAGTTAAATTCAATGGGCAAATATATTTAATTGGTTAAACATCTGTAAGAGAATTAAAATGGAGCCCTTCTTTTCAGACATATAATGAGGTTGTAGATGAATAAAAGTCTTAAATATAAAAAAAAAACTTCCAAAAAATTTAAAAGACTAGATGCACAATCTAGGGTTTGGGGAATTCTATCAAAATAACAATGGATAACCAAAGTTATAAAACAAAGCATAGGCATTATTTATATATATTTTAAATATATAAAATCTTTTACAACAGTAAAATAAAATCAATAGAAAAATATTTCTGCAAAAGTATTTGTAGTTCAGATGACACTAAAATAATAACTTTCTGTATGCAAAGGACCCTTTCAAACTAATAAGAAAAAATCCCAATGGGCAAATAATAACAGATAATTCACAGAAGAACAAATTAAATGGAAAAAATATGACAAGTTGTTCTTGCACAGGTGTAGAAAAAAAGTAAAGTAATGATATATCTTTACAACTATTAGGCAGGCACATTTATACCAAAATGTATAATATTTTTGCTGACATGTTTGTAGTAATAAAGGTTACTCACATACATTGCTAGTGGAAACATGGTATTACAACCTCTTAGGCATACAATCTGTCAACATCTACTAATATTAAAATTATACACACCTCTGACTGAGCAATTTCATTTTAGAGAATATATTTCAATTCATTCCAATATGTAAAGACATTATACAGTGACATTTAGTGTGGCATTTTAAAAAAAGAATCAAGGATTATAAACACAGTCACTACCCATCAACAGGGGAATGGGTGAATAGATTGATGTAAATTCATTCCATGACATTATTATACAATCATTTCAAAGACTGAGTTAGAACTATACCTGATAACTTAGAGTCTTAAAGATATTTTTATGAGGTAATTCTGAGGGAGAAGAGCAAGAAATAAAATAATTGTGTATAAAAAGATATTTGATAAACGATCACCAAAATATTACATATATGTATATCTAGGGGTCTATGTATGTATGTATATGTTGTATTTACATGTATAAGATTTTAGATTAAAATATGAAATTAATAACACCAAGCTTTCATGTCTTAAGTGGGAAGCCAAGAATAAGAGGTGGGATGCTGATGGGATGAAAAAAGAAAAAGGAAAGAAGTAAAACAAAACCACAAACACTCCTGGATAAAAACAAGTAATATTTCATCTCATTTATGTAACTTTGTGTGGATGTGTGTTCAAGAGAGAGAGAGAGAATAAATATAAAAATGCAAGCATAGATGACTCTTACTAAAGTGTTAAAGAAATATAACAAAGCCAAAAGTACAAAAAACAAAAATGAAAAATAAATCACTTGATGTCATCACCTGACATTAAAGATGAAATATGAACATATATATAAGCAAAGGTTGAAATTTTAGTGTCCTCTAGATATCATGAAGTTACTGCTTTTCTAATTTTTCCAAAGAAATTGTTGTTAGAAACCAGAATCTTCTCCTAAAACCCCAGCTCTATCCAAACACGTCTTTCTACCTCAAACACACTCATAAACAAACACTCAGAAGCAATCACATGGCAGAGAATTGTTCCTACTAAACCAAACATTAGTATCAGTCCTTTAGCTACATTGAGGAACTTGAACATGAAATTTATTTTTAACATACTGTAAAGACATTGTCACTTTTATGAACTACTGGGCAGTTTTGCCAGATTTTAAACCTTTAAGTGATTCAATGGCTTACATATGGTATATTCTTTATGAAGACAAAAGGAAACATATTTCTCTCAGTTCCAGGAATAATTGTATCTCTAAGCACTTTAATATACACTGGAAATCACGTAACTGTCTGAACTCTGTCTTGGCTGCCAAAAAGAGTGATGTCAAACTATAATCCTAGTTTTATATTTTTCTTATCTTATGGACTTTTTTACTCCAATCTTTTTCACTTATTGTTAGTTGTTTTAACATATGAACCTTTTGTGAGACTTTTTAAATATTTCAGGATCAATGTAGGGTTATATGTACATACCCACAAATAACAATAATGGCCCAGGAACAAGAAGTGGACATACCAACACTGACTGGGGCACACAGAAGAAAATAGGCCTTAGCAACACAGACTAAGGGTGACTGCTTAGTCTGGGTCACTAAGAGGAATTTTAAATCAATATTATAACTTATATTCATTGTATATTTTTATCTAAACAACCTACATATGTATATGTTTTCATTATAGAAACAAACCAATTTTTATTATTTTAAATTATCAAAATAGAAAATCTCTACAGGTACTAATATGTGTGTGCGCCTGGACTGGAGGAAACCTAATTAACTACTATAGAATAGGAAAAGCCAGGCAGCGAGCATCCTTTAAGGAGTTCTCCCTACGGCATCCCGATAAGGTCTGGTTTTGCCACATGGCCTAATGCATTCCAGTAAACTGCTTTATGATGTAATAAGTAGCTATTTGTTTGCATTTGCACTGAATCCAGTCTTAAAAAAAAAGACAGGAGAAATATTTAGCCCTATTTTCTTCAACTATCATTTTTTCTTTCAGAAGTTTATTTGATAGTCAGTATGATAATAGAAGCTTAAAAGGTTGATTATGTTCTCATTCAAGCAAAATGACTACTAGTTAATCATCTACCTATGAAACTTCTTAGCACCACATTTTCCTGTTTTGTACAAAACACTGCAGGATCATCAACAACCACTTATGATGGACAAATATATACCATGAATTTATCATTTAAAAAATAGTCTTACTCGATTTTCTAAAAGGTTTCTTATTATATTACAGCCTTTTGGCAAAATAAGACATGTTGTTTCACACTTAACAAAACAAATACTATCCTGTCTTGAAAGAAAATTGCAGGAAAAAATTTAGAGCACTGAGAAAGATTCAATCAAGGAATAGGAAATCAACCTAGTATTTCAAGAGAGTGAAACTACTTCTCACTTTAACAAGCCTGCTATTCACACAATATAGGGAAAACATAAAAATTAAGCATAGAAAACATAATTATTAGAGGGAATTCAGGAAACAAATAAATTTTGGAAGCCCAGTGGCAAAGGTATCTTTAAACCTTCACAAGAATATGTCAGAAATATTAGAAACACAAATTTTTACACTGATACAACATATCAATGTATGGTTAGCAGCCCCATGCAAACTTATATAAAATGATAGTCTCATTTTCAATGTATGCAATAAAAAGGATATAGGTGAGGAAGCCCAGGAAACTCGGAGTTATGAGCAAGCCAATTCTCTTTGGACAGATGGAGCACCTAAGGCAGTTACACTCCATTTCTCCTGCAAGATAGTGGCCATCTAAGGTCAATGATGGATGCACGGAGGCAAGAGACCACCTGTTCATCACCAACAGCATCATGAATGCCCCAGGAAGTGCATATGAGTTCTAAAGTCTTGGACCCCAAGCACCAGAAACCCAGCTGACACTTCTGTGAATAGACATGCTCTATTTGGAATTGGCTCAAGTCCACAGTCTAATAATTTTGATTGCACATTATTATTTTGGAACTTTCTTATATTTATATCAATCCAACTGCTGCATCATCTCTACAGTATCTTACTGGAAACAATGATAATACCAAGCTGTCGATGCCTGTATCTCTGTCTCTAATGTAAGAGGCATTAAATGAAGAACAATCTAACATTATTTAAGGATATTATAATAAAATATCACTTGAAAAGATAGCAAATCTGTATTTAAAAATTTATTGGCAGAAACACAAATCTTAAAAATAAGTTTTAGGAAATATTGATGCATGCAGATAATTTATCAGGGTTAGATGGCTCTATTTCTAAGTCATTTAGGTTCAATTATTAGGGAGAGTAAGGTAAAGAAAGGAAGGAAGAATAGTGTCCTCTAATTTATGCCTTCATCCTTTCAACTGTTCACTCAAAATGCATTATAAGCTTTCATGCTAGTAATATTGATAGATTGGTATCAATGTAACTTGTGTAATGGAGAAATTCCATCTAGATATTGCCTCCAGAATTGGCAATACAGTATCAGACCAATTATCAAGTGAATATAGTGAACATGCTCACTTTAACAAGTGAATTTAGCCTAAGTTAAACAATAAAATATTAACATAGCCATTTGGCTGAAATGCTGATGTCACATGTATATACCTTAGGAAAATATTTTAAAATGTCATTTGAAGCAAGATGAAATCGCGCCACTGCACTCCAGCCTGGGCAACAGCGTGAGACTCCGTCTCAAAAAAAAAAAAAAAAAAAAAAAAAAAAAAAAAAAAAAAAAAAAAAAAAGAAGCAACTCTCCTGAGACTTTGTTGAAGTTTTATCAGCTTAAGGAGATTTTGGGCTGAGATGATGGGGTTTTCTAAATATACAATCATGTCCTCTACAAACAGGGGGAATTTGACTTCCTCTTTTCTTAATTGAATACCATTTATTTCTTTCTCCTGACTGATTGACCTGTCTAGAACTTCCAACACTATGTTGAATAGGAGTGTCTCAGGATACAAAATCAATGTGCAAAAATCACAAGCATTCTTACACACCAATAAAAGACAGAGAGCCAAATCATGAGTGAACTCCCATCCACAATTACTTCAAAGAGAATAAAATACCTAGGAATCCCACTTACAAGGGATTTAAAGGACCTCTTCAAGGAGAACTACAAACCACTGCTCAATGAAATAAAAGAGGACACAAACAAAGGGAAGAACATTCCATGCTCATGGATAGAAAGAATCAATACTGTGAAAATGGCCAATACTGCCCAAGATAATTTATAGATTCGATGCCATCCCCATTAAACTACCAATGACTTTCTTCACAGAATTGGAAAAACTAAAGTTCATATGGAACCAAAAAGAGCCCGCATTGCCAAGACAATTCTAAGCCAAAAGAACAAAGCTGGAGGCATCATGCTACCTGACTTCAAACTACACTACAAGGCTACAGTAACCAAAACAGCATGGTACTGGTACCAAAACAGATATATAGGCCAATGGAACAGAA
Source organism: Macaca fascicularis (assembly GCF_037993035.2). NCBI lineage: Eukaryota > Metazoa > Chordata > Mammalia > Primates > Cercopithecidae > Macaca > Macaca fascicularis. The sequence goes on along the minus strand of NC_088379.1, from coordinate 98,908,038 downwards.
CAGAGCCCTCAGAAATAATACCACATATCTGCAACCATCTGATCTTTGATAAACCTGACAAAAACAAGAAATGGGGAAAGGATTCCCTACTTTATAAATGGTGCTGGGAAAACCGGCTAGCCATATGTAGAAAGCTGAAACTGGATCCCTTGCTTACACATTAAACAAAAATTAATTCAAGATAGATTAAAGACTTCAATGTTAGACCCAAAACCATAAAAACCCCAGAAGAAAACCTAGGCAATACCATTCAGGACATAGGCATGGGCAAGGACTTCATGACTAAAACACCAAAAGCAATGGCAACAAAAGCCAAAATTGACAAATGGGATCTAATTAAACTAAAGAGCGCCTGCACAGCAAAAGAAACTACCATCAGAGGGAACAGGCAACCTACAGAATGGGAGAAAATTTTTACAACCTACTCATCTGACAAAGGGCTAATATCCAGAATCTACAAAGAACTCAAACAAATTTACAAGAAAAAAACAAACAACTCCATCAAAACGTAGGCAAAGGATATGAACAGACACTTCGCAAAAGAAGACATTTATGCAGCCAACAGACACATGAAAAAATGCTCATCATCACTTGCCATCAGAAAAATGCAAACCACAATGAGATACCATCTCACACCAGTTAGAATGGCGATCATTAAAAAGTCAGGAAACAACAGGTGCTGGAGAGGATGTAGAGACATAGGAAGACTTTTACACTGTTGGTGGGACTGTAAACTAGTTCAACCATCTTGGAAGACAGTGTGGCAATTCCTCAAGGATCTAGAACTAGAAATACCATTTGACCCAGCCATCCCATTACTGGGTATATACCCAAAGGATTATAAATCATGCTGCTATAAAGACACATGCACACGTATGTTTATTGTGGCACTATTCACAATAGCAAAGACTTGGAACCAACCCAAATGTCCATCAATGATAGACTGGATTAGGAAAATGTGGCACATATACACCATGGAATAGTATGCAGCCATAAAAAAGGGTGAGTTCATGTCCTTTGTAGGGACATGGATGAAGCTGGAAACCACCATTCTCAGCAAACTATCTCAAGGACAAAAAACCAAACAGCACATGTCGTGGGGTGAGGGGAGGAGGGAGGTATAGCATTAGGAGACATACCTAATACGAATGATGAGTTAATGGGTGCAGCACACCAACATGGCACATATATACATATGTACCAAACCTGCATGTTGTGCACATGTACCCTAGAACTTAAAGTATAATAATAATAATAATAATAATAAAAGAAGCAACTGTCCTTTCATTAAACTCTTCTAATCCTCCCTAAATTCAGTATAATTTTTCTGAATTTCTTCTTGTCATAGAGAATGCTCCGAAAACATAGTGTCTTCTCTCAGTGCCTGTAGCACTACTAGAGATGATATAATAATAACAACAGAGTGTTTGTTTGAAACTGATTTTGAGGGTTTGTCTGACTGTGCCTTAGGATAGCACTGCGGAAACTTTTTCCTCTGCAATTTTCTACGTGTCTAAAGTGAGGCTCCCAGTTCTTCTACTATCCCTGTTGCCTTGGATAAACAAGTAATTCAGGTAAGGCCTGATACTTCCTTCTTCCCACCTTTCTAATCCAGACTTCCTCTCATAAATAGTAAAAATTAAAAGACAGGAAAACAATTTTTCCAACATTCTTCATAAGCCTTTACAACGCCATAATGATATTTTTTTCCCAATAGGGTAATCAACTTAATCAATTACTTGGTGGCTAAGCTACAGTATCTGCTTACCTTTCTTTTCAATTTTTTTCTCACTTAAGATATAAGAAATAGAAGGAGAACAATTTTTACTGCATACTACTATGATTGAAGGATAATGCTGTGTATCATATATATTTTTTCTTACCTTGATTTCACAAAAATACTATCATTTTTCTCAGCTTAAGAATAAATCACTTCAACTAGAATGAAGTCAAAGCACTGATTGTATAATATTATTCTAATTTTTCTATATAGCTTTTAGTCCTCTATTAATTTCAGAAGAATGTTGAACTTTGTTCAAAAGAATATAATTTGGAAAATAATTCTTTCAGAAGGCAAAGAATAGTCCTGAGGAAGGGGCTCATCTAATGATGATATATCTAATTCTGGTTGCATTAAGATAAATTCCACAACTAATATGAGAAATCCTTTGCAGGCCAAACACACACACACACACACACACACACACACACACACACACACACACGTGCGCGCGCGCACGTGAAAGCTTTTCCCCACTGAGAGGCTCATAATTGAAGTTTCCGCAGGTGATGGTCTTCGAGATGGTTCTTAAGTGATAGAGTGTGTTTTGGTAAGACAATATTAGTGTTTGTTGGTGAGTGAGGCTGGGGGAAGTTATGGCAAGGAAGCTCTCAGGCGAAGTTAATGGCAAAGCAGAAAGAGGTGAGGAAGGGTAATATAACCCTGGAAGGATTATGCAGTTCTTAAAACTAGAATGCAGATTCAGTCCATAAACAGAAGATGAATTTGTAAATAGTACTAAGCTTGGACATGGGACAAATGAACTTGTCTGGTATTACTGGGAGCCTATCATTGATACAGATTTTATTGGCTTAATCTAAGTTTTCTGGTTAATCCATCTTCCTAATAGGCTATACTTGGTTCATTTACTCTTGTCAGGTCAACATTCTAGTAATCTTAATTTACAAATAATGACTTCAGAGAACAACTAACTCAGAGTCTATTTTTATAATCTATATAAGTTTTCTGCTTACATAATACTCCTGTTTATGTTTGATTTTTACATCAGTCACGACTTACTGAAATATTTTACATAAAATCAATGGCATATTCTATATGCAGGAAAAGTTTTTTCTGACATGTATTGTTTTTTGAAATTTTGATACATGTAGGCATAAATTATAATTTCATTCCAAATAAACTATAAAGTTTATTAATACTTAAAGCCTATTACAATCTTAACACAAAATAATTTAAGTAGACTAAAATTCACTTTCCCAGGATTTTGAAAGATGTCTTTGTAGATCAAATTCAGAGTGCAGGATTTTATTTTCAAGAAACATAAATTGTATGATTACCAATTATGCAATCTTATCCCCATAGCAGTAGAAATAATTATACTATTACCATCAATTCTTGACTTTCATATCACTTCAAATGCCTATTTAAAAAGACAGAATTTTAATTCATATTTTAGCATTTGCAACATTATTATTTCACTAATTTTAAACAAGTTTTTAAAGACTTCACTTGCTTTTAGACAAATTGAGAGTTTATACTTACTTTCCCTTTCTTACATAAAATATTCTATAAAAATAGTAAACACAGAAAAATGTATATTCATCTATATTTGAAACATCACTGGAATTTCACAGTGTCAGCTGTTTAGTATTGTTTCTAATATGTCAAGTAGGACAGACAAATTTTATTAAGACTTGGGGTTTAAACAAGTACTTCTTGATATTTCTTATTTTTTAATGCATGTGTTTTATTTTTGTTTCCTTTTTCATGATACAGGTTTATATACAGAAGATTCACTATCTTTCCTATACAGAAATATAAAATAACAAGAAGCACCTATACACAGTTTGCCAAAGGAGAAGTATCAGGGCATATAGGGTTTCTCAAACTTGAAGAATTCTAATGTTCTATAAAAAAGTTGGTCTCTAAGGGAACTTAAGTTCACAGACTCATGCAGTGATGTGAAAAATACCATTCAGGTTATCATGAATTTACTTGAGAAACATTTTTATTACAAAATGCTCTCTGGAAAACTAGGTATTACCTATTGGATACACAATTACATAGGGTGCTTTTAACTATACCACTTTGCCTGTGATTGCTGGTATAGTATATGAAGTCAGATGAGATACTGAGAGACCAAAAGTTTCCTTGGGTTTAAAAAAATTAAAATATTGAAATATCACTGATGTATCATTTTTTTCAGTTTTGCAATTAGCATTCATTCACTTATTCACCTATCCACTCACTCATTCACTCATTCATCCAATATTTACTAAGTATCTATATGGCCCAGATGTTGTAGACATAATGACTGATTTACACTCAAGGAACCAAGTCTCCCTAGAAAGTTAAATATGTACCAAAATATAATAAAATATGTTCTTTATTATTCTAACTGTATTGTTATCCATAGATTTCATAAAAATTATTTAATTATATTTTTCCTCTATATAATGTATACATTTTATCACTACATAACTATTTTCAATTTGGTATAATTCTGCAAGCAAAATAATGTATGTTTATAGACCCTAAGATTTCACGCTATCTTCAAACAAAGGTGGAGTGGAGAAATTGAAGATAAAAATCCTTCTGTTGTAGTGACATAATTGGAAAAATGTGCTTTTATTTATTAATTTATTATATATTTTAATTATTATTTTTAACTTTTAAGTTCAGGGGGACATATGCAAGTTTGTTACACAGGTAAACGTGTATCATAGGCGGTCGTTGCACAGATTATTTCATCACCCAGGTATTAAGTCTAGTACCCATTGCTTGTTCGTCCTGATCCTTTCCCTCCTCCAACCTGCACCCTCCAATGTGTGCCCCAATGTGTGTTGTCTCCCTCTATGTTTCCATGTGATGACAGACTTTAGTGGTTGGATTTAGCTCTTCTAATATTTTCAATTTATATTTAAAGAAATGGGAAGTAAAAAAGAGCAAAAAGCATTGTTATGTTTTCATTTCCTCCCTTAGATTCAAAAGAATCAAGCTATCATTATATAGGTAAATTAGGGCTGTAAATTGAAGACTTAAACATTAATAAAAGGAGACAAGAAGCTGCCAGTAAAAAAATAAGAAAAAGTAGAAAATCTGTCATCTTGCAAGGAAAAGAGAATCAAACTAGATGTGAAAAAATGATTGTTAGTTTAAAAGTAATGAATAGTGAAACCTAACTATAAAATGTTTAATACTTGGAACTACATAGTGTAACCATTAATATACTTCTATGACACAAAATATTATAGAGATTGAGCTAGGTCCTCCAGTGTAAACTACTACCTGCAGGTAAGTTTTGGAATGTTAATGAATTCTCTAAGGCCATTGGAATGTATTTGTTTTCTGAAAGAGTAGTGAAGTTCAGTAGTCACTAAACTCCCAGTTCAGTTTTCCAAAAAACCTGAAACTGCTTGCTTAGCCACGTATGGGGATTTACTTATTTTGAAAAAGTAGGCACTACATCAGGAAAGTCAGAAGTAGTATATAAATTCTTCTCATTGCACCAGTGAACCGCCCTAGAGCCCTGACTACTCAGGGTCAGTGTGCCAATTTCCTGGGGCAATAAGGATAAATGGCACCTATACATTCTCCAAGCTGATAGTTCTTAAAATTTATAAAAATTTGTATTGAAATATACATTCATTGGCTTCATTCTCAGATATTTTGATATCTTTTCTCGGTTGTGTATTCAGGAATTTGTAATTTTTGTGAAATTCTCAGGTGATTCTGATACGTTAGGCATTGGTAACTCATTGGAGCAGAGACAGGGCAAGAATTTGGGAGCTAGAATTATATATAAAGCCATCTATGTTCCCAGAAAGAAAACAAGGTTCATTTGTATTTTTTAAAAGCACCTTTGATCAAAATTAATATCAGTGGTTATAGATATTGGGTCATATGTGATTATATTAATAAAATGAAACACTACATAACATTTAAGATAGCATCCTTTCCCTTCTCATACACCGTGAACACAAATTTCAAAAATGCTTTGTGAAATTAGGTAGGGCAAGTGGCTGTGGATGGACCTAAGAGGTTGCCCAAGATTGTTAACTGCTTTGGGTATGATAGTTTGGATGTTTGTTCCTTCCAAATCTCATGTTGAACTGTGATGCCCAGCGTTGGGAATGGGACCTGGTGGGAGCTGTTTAGGTCATTGGTGCAGATCTTTCCTGAATGGCTTGGTGCCCTCCTCATAGTAATGAGTGAGTTCTTCCTCTGAGTTCCTGTGAAAGTTGGATGTTTAAAAGAGTGTGGCACCTCCACTCTCAACTCTTGCTTCCCCTCTTGTTGGTGACATGCCTATTCACGCTTTGCCTTCTGCCAATATGGAAAGCTTCCTGAGCCCTTCACCAAAAGCAGATGCTGGAACCATGCCTGTACAGCCTGGAGAACCATGAGCCAATTAAAACTCTTTTCTTTATAAACTACCTAGCCTCAAGTTTTCCTTTATAAGTAACACAAGAACAGATTAACACAGGTACTACTATGATTTGAATGTGTCCTCAAAAGCTCATGTGTTGGAATATTAATCCCCAATGCAACAATATTGAGAGGTGGAATGTTCAAGAGGTAATTAGTTCATGAAGACTCTGCTATCATTGATTAATGCCATTATCACAAATGTGAGTCAGTTATCCGGAGAGTAGGTTCCTGATAAAATGATGAGTTTGATCCTTATCTCATCCCACTTTTAGCACGCTCTTCTGTCTTACGTTTTTTGCCATAAGATGATGCAGCAAGAAGAACCTCGCCAGATGCAGACTCCTTGATCTTGAACTTCCCAGTCTCTAGAACTACAATAAATAAAGTTATGTATTTTATAAACTACCCAATCTCTGGTATTCTGTCATAGCAGCCCAAAATGGACTAAGGCAGGTACTTTTAATTTTGTGTACTACCTGAGATAAGACTTACGCAAAAATTGACTTTTTGCTGCCAAAATTTTTTAAAGCAAAGAGATCCTTAAAGGAAATGAACATGAATTTTCTCCCTTATAGATTGGTTTAAACTTTGTGGCCTACTCTATGTAGTAGAATCAATTTGAAGAGCTCATATTAAAGAATAATGTGGCATTCAAAAATGTAAAATGAAAGAAATAAAAACAACTCATTTTTTTTCTGTTTTCTCCACTCCACCAAGGGAAAAATGGAATGAAAATACAAGAATATTTTTTGTTCTATTATTCAACTTTAATTGTATACAGAAACTTCAAATGTAATGGTAAGACTAGTGAATAAAAGAGGTTAGTTTGGTTTGCTTGCTTTTTGGCACTGATATTTTATAGACTTTGCTAATTTTCTAGAGGGTTGTAACTTGTTATTTTATAATATTACAAAATAAATTAATCATAAGTCTTATCTATAGGAAAAAGATTTACATGATTACTATCTTTCTCTACATATGGTCAAAGTTTTGAAAATGTAGAATGAGGAATTTTAAGCAAGAAGGAACTTCTTATATTACATATTTAGGTCACTCAGAGCAGAGAAAATACTCACCCAACTACGCAGCTCTGGAACTATTCAAAGGCAAGATGAAGACCTAAATTTCCCAAACTTCCAATTCTCTAAGGTTGCTTCACTATATTACGTGAATTGCATTGGCAAAGTCTAGAGACTTATGTTACTTAGGTTCAAGATCTAGTTTTTCCATTCATTTTGTAGCCTTGATTCTGCTAAAAATATAAGTTAAATTACATCAGTCATATTTTCAAACTCTCCAATGCCTCAACATGTCGCTTAAAGTAGACATTTTAAAATGGCCCATCAGTCCTGCAATGACTGCTCTCTCCCCCTTTTGTCCCTGACTTCCACTCTTGCTGCCCTCTTCAGATACACCCATACTGGCATCCTTGCCTTTGTTCCTCAAGGACACTTTGCTTAGGCAACCTCAGAAACTTAGCATTTGCTGTTTCTTATCCATGTCAAGTATTTTCCTCTAATCACTGTCATTTATTTCCCTCACTTCCTTCCAAATTTTCCCAAATATCTGTATCTTCTCTCTGAGGCCTTCTCTAGTTGTACTGTGACTCTCCACTCCCCTCGTGCCCCCATGCCCCTCATTTATTATTATTCCTCTTCTCTGCTTTATTTTTCTTTAAAGCAGTTATCAAAACAGTGTCATGTATCATATATGTGTGTATATGTTTATATTTAGTTTGTGTATGGGTATATGTGTGTATTTATTTGTCTGTCTGCCTTCACCTGACTATAAACCACATCCACAGGGTAAGGATTTTTGTTTATTTTTATGTATTCTGTACATTCTGTGTTCTGGGCCTAGAACAGAGTTTTGGATATAGTAGGAGTCAAATATTTGTTGACTACTGAATACAGTACTTTATTATCCTCAGACCAATAAACCACAATAAAGAAGAGCCAGTTATAATTGCAATATTATTATAAATGAATAATTACTCGTATCTTTGAAAATTAGATTTTCTGCAAGACTCTTCAGAGATCACTAAAAGTGGTTGACTGTTACATAATCTGTTTCCCATAGTCAGGATTAACCAGATAACAAAAATCCTCCTCCCTCATTTAAGCCATAAAATAGAAAGCACCTACCCAATAAGGGGGATGTAAACCATATACTCAAGAGAATACAGAATCATAAACCAAGATCTATGAAAACTGAAGAGAACAGAAAATAAAAAATAGATAAACGCATTATCCTGGGGAAATTTATTTAATATTAAATTAACCATTTATCTTTCTTAGAAAACATTTTCCAAAACTTAAGATAATGTTTATAGCCTATCAGTTTCATAATTCAACTGAAGCCTATAAGGCAGAAAGTAACATAGAAAGTATTTCTCATGTAATTATATATAATTATTTATGCCTGTGCAATAATAATGCATAAAACTAGAAAATAAAATGTGTTGCATGGCCAGGTAGTTGTTGGAGCCGGGCACGGTGGCTCACGCCTGTAATCTCAGCACTTTGGGAGGCCGAGGTGGGCGGATCACGAGGTCAGGAGATTGAGACCATCCTGGCTAACAGTGAAACCCCATCTATACTAAAAAAAAAAAAAAAAAAAAAAAAAAAATACAAAAAATTAGCCAGGCGTGGTGGCGGGTACCTGTAGTCCCAGTTACTCAGGAGGCTGAGGCAGGAGAAAGGTGTAAACCCGGGAAGCAGAGTTTGCAGTGAGCCGAGATCGCACCACTGCACTCCAGCCTGAGCGACAGAGCGAGACTCTATCTCAAAAAAAAAAGAAAAAAAAAAGTGTTGAGCAGTGCAATGGCAGGAAGACAAGCCACTGAGGACTCCCTAAAGAGGGCCCAGTTAATGATAATATGATTCTCCAAATCTTCCAAAATCTAAATTTCCATGTCGTTTTGATTGTTCTCTATCTCTCAGCCTTGCAATCAATAGGTAACAAAATCCTATCACAGATACCAAACTTCTCCTGGCTTCCATAGTCTTAAACCTAGCACTCACCATTTTTTGCTTGTACATCTGCAACAACTTCATAGCTCACTGCCAAACATTAGCGCTTCTCTAAGCGATCCCTCACATTGCTACCATATACATTTTGCTTTGCACTCACAAAAACCTGTCACATGGGGTAAAATCCAAACTCTGCAGTTTCACATACAATGCCCTTCAAAATGGAAGCTAATTTTTCCAGTCATGTATACTATGCTTGCTTTGCTCATACTAAGATTCTGATAGAAAGTATCACAGAGCCCTAAATTTAATGTGACTATGTTTTCTAACTGTATGTGTCCAATGAGATATATTCAGAATTAACTTGACTGCCATTCTTAATACATAATAACTGTGTTCATTTTGAAGATAGGTAAAAAAGTAAAGGTCTCCATGAAGTTCAAAGGTTTTTAAAGTTAAATGAAGCAAAATCGTTTTTATATCTCAGGAGTCGAAATATCTAAAATTCAAGCACACATATAAATGTAGGCATAGTTTCTCAACTTATATAATTAGATCAGAGACCTGTATTACCTGAGTTCTTCCAATTTATAGAATTATATTAAAAATTACTTCTAGATCTCAGTATGTTCTAAAATAATGCTGAACAAAAACCTGTCAATATCGTGGCTGAATATCCCCCAAATTGCTTAGGATTACCTACTTTTTGTTTTGATGGATAAGCTTCTTTCAAACCTAAAGAGTAACAAAAATGTTTACGAGAATAAAATCAAAGACATTAATATACTGATGTCAGATATATTGCCATTTTATATTCTAGTAAATTCAGTATTTTGTGTACTCGTAGTGTGCCTAAGTAATATACAACTGATTAATTTAGACATGTAATTTTAAAGTAAAAATTTTATTAATTGTATACATAGTATTGGAACTTATAAACAAACTCAAGATGCCATATACTTAAACATTTATTAGAATTATTAAAATATTTGGGACGTTTTGTTATTTATGTAACTAAAGTGCAATACTTTAAAAGGGTAACCAAATATAATTAATTTATAAAACTAGTTTTTAATTTGAAGGTGTTTAATTGTTTAAATGATACCAATATTATTCAGATTTAAAAGTGATTGTTAAAACAATGAGTGGATAGGGAGAGGGAGGAGAGGAGAGGAGAGAGGGAGAGAGAGACTGAGACTAAAGGTTTATAAAGCTAGAGGTTTAATAAGGGAGATGTTTTGATTTGCAACTTTAATAACTTGTACATTAATTTTTAAAGACAAAGAAACTCCTACATAGTTTTTTTTCGGTTCAAAAAACCACCTTTGAAGACATCGAAGTCATTATGAAATAATCTTTAACTTCCTTATGCAAAGTTGTTCTTCCTATGATCTTATAATAAGATTTTTTCCTACATCTGTAAAACTATTTTTTCTTCCAGTTAAAATTATGTTTTCTTCAATGGACTATGAGCTGCTTAAAACCTTTTTGTATATATTAATTATATATTCAAATAAGGTTTAATTGAATGAATTGCATCCTTCATCCTGAAACTATTTTCAGGATAATGGGATGCTTTGTTCTGTCCATAAACTCTTGCTTCTCATCCTGTGTCACCATTTCATCCTCATGCCCATTAGACATTAGCATTCCCTAGCACTAAGAGCCATTCCTCCACCCCATGTTGCACCATAACCATTTGTTCCTCGGAGATCTCACTTACTCTCACGGTTTTAACCACTATCTCTCAAACCCTTACCACTACTTCAGTCTTTCAAGTGCCAGTCTCACATTTCTGATTACCTACCAGACATCTCTATTGAGGTGTCTTGTCTCACTTAATAATCATTTTTTAAGGAAAATTATTTCTTCAAAGCCAAATTATCCTGTAGTTTTCTCAGTTTTTATCATGAGCACTACTATCCTTCCAGTAACGTACTATGGAACCTGGAAATCATTATTGATGTTTCCCTGTTCCCACCCATTGCTTCCCATTCTCAGTGAGTCCCACGGATGATTTATTTTTCTATGTGTCAGTCCATATCTAATGTTCTTACTACCACCATTACTCCCTTTCCTTTTCCTGGTTTCTGCCACAATAGTTCAGGTCTTTCCCATCTCCCACACTTAGTAGTTGGCTAACTGGTCTTCCTCCAGGTTGTCTCTTTTTGTTGTAATTGACCTCATATGTTGCTGCCAGGGTGAGCTACCAACTTGATACACATTGCTCCTCTGACCTCTACAGTGCAAGTAGAGTCCAAACTCTTCAGCTATACCTTTCAATACTCTGTGTTCTAGCATCATGATAACTCTCTAATCTTATTTCCCATTCCTTCCTTTCATGATGTTCTAACACAGAGATTAGCAACTCTTCCCGTAAAGGGCCAGAGTGTAAATATTTTAAGCTTTGTGGGTCATATAGGCTACAGTCTCTCTCAGCTACTCAACTCTGCCATTTTAGCACAAAAGCAGCCATAGACAATACATAAACAGATGTAGGTAGATATGTTCCAATAAAAGTTCATTTACAAACAAAACCAAAAACAGGTGGTGTGTAAAATTTGGTAGGACCATGTAGTGCCCATGTCTGGGTCTAATCCAATGAAATTTATCTGCTCATTTTCTTCAGATGCAATCGCATTTTCACAACCATACCCTTGTTCATACCACAAATCCCTTGTCTTTTCTTCTCTAATCATTGAAATCCTGCAAATCTTTTTGTGTCTAATAGTGTCTTTAGAAACTTCTCTCAATACTCAGTTTCATAGTGATTACACTTCCTTGAAAATTCAGTACATGTTCCCTCTGTTCATTCATTCATTCATTCCTTTGAAAACACCATAAATACTTACTATTCCAGACACTATGACAGTGACTAACAGATGCACAGATGGGCAGATACTTTAGGAATAACAAATGTATGAATGGGGTGAAGTGGGGATAGGAGTGGTGGTTTTAAATAAGAGTGGTTTTACTTAAATACATGTAATAAAAATATGCATATCATATTTATACTTAGCTAATATGTTGAATGTGTAATTAAATTTAGAAAGCAAGAGTAAAGAATAATTACATAATAGATGTATTTTAAAATAATCACTGTATATTAAAATTAACTATAGTTATTTTAAAGTTTTCATAGCAAATAGCCAAAAAGTGCTTCAAATATTAACTGACCACAGAGATATTATTAAAGACAATAAGATGATGAAAAGCTTAAAGCCCAAATATCTTGTGATTTTTGACATAAAATTAAATTGAACCATGTTTAGTAAGTTAAAAAGCTGCTTAAAACATTTATAGTGGAAAGATAAAGTATACGAACTGTTAAACCTTTATTTACAAGTATGCTAACTTTGCCAGTTTCAGGTCTCTACCTATGTTTCATTTTGTTACCATTATCAGCATTTTGCAAGCAAAATAATTGGACATGTTATTCTATTTTCAAAGATTACTTACTTAATTAAAATTTTGAGTTAAGCAAAACAAAATACAATGAGTTTCTTTCTAAGCATAAAAGGACAGGTAAATCTACCTTCAAACAAGGTAGATAACTTACTAGTTTGTATTATGCATCAACTATGGGACCTGTAACAACTACATGTAAACATTTATGCATCTGTATCCCCTTTTCCACTAGATAATAAGCTTATAGAGACTAGAGATCATATTGAATATCTTTTTAAGTCCATTTTGCTTTGCACACTAAAATATCTATTGATGGCTATGGAAGCAGAAGGTATAAGGTAAATACTTCCTCTGCTTAAAGAAATTATTATAAGCTTTAATAAAGAAATAAAGCTTAGAAGTAAAAGTTTTATTAGCCACTCCATATTTGATTTAAAATTGGCAATACAGTACATACAAAAAAACTGTATCTGCTTCACATAGGTTTTAGGGCACAAGATCAATGTACAAAAATAAATTATATTTCTACATACTGGCAATGAACAATAAAAATAAATTTAATAAATTTAAAACAATGTCAAAAATGTATTTTCGATACAATAGTATCAAAAAGAACAAAATAGAAATATATTTAACAAGAGTAAGACTTCTACACTGGAAACGACAAAATATTTTTGAAAGAAATTAAATAAGATCTAAGTAAGTGGAAAGACATGCTCATGGATTGGAAGATAATACTGTTTAAATGCAATGCTTTCCAAATTGATCTACAGATTCAACACAATCCCCATCAAAATCCTAGCTGCTTATCATACAGATGATCGTAAAGTTCACATGGAAATGCAAGGGACTCAGAAGAGTCAACATGATCCTGAAAAAGAGCAAAACTGGAGGACTCACACATTGTGATTTCAAAACTGCCACAAGTTACAGATATCAAGATAGTGGGGACTGGCATTAGGACAAAGATGTGTACTGATGGAATCGAATTAAGAGGTCAGAAATAAGAACTCATATTTATAGTCAATTGTATTTCAACAAAGGGCCAAGGCCATTCAATAGGGAAAGAATAGATGTTTCAACACATGGAACTGGAATAACTGGATGTCTCATGCAAAAGAAAAAACTTGGGCCACTATATCATATCACATACAAAAATTAACTCAAAAGGAATCATAGATCTAAATGTAAGAGCTAAGACTCGAAGATACAATAAAATTTCTAAGCACAAAAAAAGTATAGATTAAAAAAATATAAAACTCTTATTCTAGAAATGATAACATCAAGGAAGTGAAAAGAAAACCCACAGAGGGGTAGGAAATATTAGCAAATCATAGATCTGATAAAGGATCTGTAACTAATGTGTATAAAGAAGATTTACAACCTAAAAATATAGAAAAATAACCCAATTTAAAATGATCAAAAAATTTGAATAGACATTTCTCCAAAGAAGATCTATAAAAGGCCAATGAGCACAGGAAAAGATGCTTGTTATTAGTTATTATAACTATGCAAATCAAAACTATAATGAGATATCACCTCATGTCCACTAGGATTGTGATAATAATAATAACAGCAGCAGCAATAATAATAATGATAACAAATAACATGAAATAAGTGGTGGTGAACATGTGGGTAAGTTGAACCCTCATATATTGCCAATGGAGACGCTAAACAGTATGGTCACTTTGGAAACTAACTTGGTAGTTCCTGAAAATGTTAACATAGAGTTACCAAAGGAAGGATCATTTCTATTCCTAGGTATATATATATCCAACAGAAATGAAAAAAGTTATGTCCACATAAAATCTTGCTCACAAAAGTTCATAACAGCATTATTCATAATAGAGGAAAAGTGGAAACAGTGAAATGTTTATGAATTAATCAATGGATAAATAAAATATGGTGCACCCAGAAAATGGAATATTATTTATCAATGAAAAGGAATGGAAGTATCAGTTCATGCTACAACAGAGGTAAATCTTAAAAATATAATAGTAAGTGAATGAAGCCAGTTACAAAGATTACATACTGTATGTTTCCCTTTATGTGAAATGTCTAGAATAGACAAGTTCATAGAAAGATAAAGTAGACTAATGGTTGTCAGAGGCTGAGAAAATGGGGAAGGTGGGGGGTGACTACTATTGGATGTAAAGTTTCTTCTTAGAGTGATGAAAATATACTTAAAATAGATAGCCCTGAGGGTTGAATAACTTTGTGGATATATTTAAAGCACTGAATTGTACATGTTGAAAGCATAAACTTTATGGCATTTGATTTATAACTCAATAAAGCTGTTATATTTTTAAATATATGAACTTGCTTCAGGAAGTAGAATAGGTATTTTTCAGCAAACAAGAAACAAAAAAAAATTCAGAGACTAGATTTTGTGACACGTACATGATGTCTTTTTCTGAAAAGCTAAATTATATCTCAAGATTCTAACCATGCAGCAGGAGCCAGCCTTTATGCACAGCCAGCCTTCCTACCAAAGAAACAGAATTCTTTGAATATGCTTCAAAGTTTCTTAGTTCCTACTGGTACATGGAAGAAAGAGACAAGAAGATATAGTCTGTCACTCGGGCAAATGTTAGATGTCTATGAGCATTTTTCATATTGTACCTAAAACCTTGTAGAAATGAAAAGTGATATGAAATGAAATTCATGAATTATTCACATTCCTAATTTTGGTAATGATTATTTACTTCTTTTTTTCTTAAATCTGCTAGTAATTCTTCTGAGAAGTTACAGTAAAATTGCTTTTCAACTTTTCTCATTTCCTGAAACCCAGTCTTGTAGCTTTCAGTTATAATTGTAGAACAGAAAGTGTAAAGTAATAACAATAATACAACAATAAAACCCCAAAGTGCCTTTGGTGTAACCCAAGGTGTTACAAAGTGCCTTGTTAAGCAAATGGCATAATTAAGATTTAACTGTGTCTAGAACATTTTTTTTTTACATTTAAATCTTCATTTTATTGACTACTATCAACGCCACTGCAGTTTTTTAATAATATTAATATTATGATAAAAATATGAGAAAACAGTTTTCAAGTGCAAATATATTCTGATAATATCAGCTATTATGTTTCAAAATAGTTAAAAAAATATATGAAGTTTGAAAACAAACAAAAAATAATAAAAATTATTTTTTCAAAGATGCTAATCATAAAGATCTTAATTTGCATTATAATATCTACAGATTCTGCATTATAAAAAGTGAAATAGCTAAATGAATACTAAGTGAGTCCCAAATGTTTCTCACCAGGCTAAAATCAAGGTGCCTGCACAGCTACATTCTTTGGGAATGAAAAGGAAAATTTATCTTTAGATAATGCAATTGTTGGTAGAATTCAGTTCCTTGCAGCTATCTGAGGCTTTTGTTATCTTGCTGGCTTTAAACTGAGAGGCATTGCCACCTTGTAAAGGCATCCACATTTCTTCACTCATGGCACACTCCCTCCATCTTGAAATTCAGCAATGGCAGGACCGGGATTTCTTAGGGCACATCTCTCTCATCTCCCTTCTGTCTCCTGCTTTTCCCTTTTAGGGCCCATTTTATTACACTGGGCTTACCCAGATAATCCTCAGTCCCCCATTTTAAAGCCAGATAGATAATTATAGCCTTTTATTCCTCTTTCCCATATAATTCCTCTTTCCCGATTACACTCCTCAGGAATGTAACATATGCATAGGTTTGGAGGACTGGGGCATGGATGTTTGGAGGGGATACTATTCTGACTACTACAAAAATATAATCAATGTAGTTGGAAAATGAGGGGATGGTATTCTCTTTCTTCCTCAATTAAATACTTTTTCTGTTTAAAAATGAAATCATTCAGATATTTTCCTTAGCTTTTCAACATAGAGATAAGAGAAAGATATCTGGGATACCTTAGAAGTAAAGTAAAAGTCAAACTATTTCTATTCATTCATATGTAATTTTGATTAACTGCTTTGTGTCAAATTGTAGGCTAGGCATTCCCTAAATAGAAATAAAACAAAGAGAGATCCTGCCTTCTACAGACATAGAGCCTAGTGAGAAAAATGAACAGTAACTGCATAAATACACACATAAATGTACAGTTACAATTTATAATGAGTGTTATAAAGAAAATAAATAGCATTCAGTGATAGAGAAATCTGCTGACAGGATGACGGTGCAAAGGCAGAGTGAACTACAAAGGATGGTCAAGGGTTATCTTAAATGGTGATGACCTGCAAGATTTCCTTTCCAGACATGGGAGTGAGGAATCCCTCCATGTAGCAAACAATTTTGTCATTGAGGCATCTTTTGTTACAAATTGAACCAATGTGACCTACGGAAATGCAATATGAGACTGGTGAAGGATCACCTGCAGAATAAAAAGTTAAAAAAGAGGAAAACGTGCCTCTGCACCTCGACTGCCACCCTAGCTCTTGCTGGACCATTATTACAGTAGTCTCCACACTGGTCTTCTCACTCCTGCCATGGCTTGCTGTCATCTATTCTTACATATCAGCTAGAATTATCTTAAAAAACAAAATCAAAACCAGCTAAGTCAGGCAAAATCACCCCTCTGCTGAAAGCACGTGAATGGCTTCACATAGCGTTCACAGAGAATAGTTCATAGTTCCAAGTCTTTGTAAGGTCTTAGAAGGCTCTGTATGACCTCCTCCTCAGACCATGCACTCCCTTGCGCCAGAGCATCATCTCCTACCCAGCACATTTCTTTGCTCACTGCTCCAGCTGCAATAGCCTCTTTGCTGTTTGAAAGTGCACCCACCTTGACCCTGCTGCTCAGCCCAGCTCTAATATAGCCTAATATAATGTAGCCTCAATCTTTCCTTTAATTAGCTATGAAAGCACTTAGTCAATCATGCATACATTTTCCAGGTATGAAAAAATCAGTCACTACACTTCTGAGTCCTCCAACCTATAGAAAATACATATTATGGACTGGGCGCGGTGGCTTATGCCTGTAATCCCAGCACTTTGGGAGGCTGAGGCGGGCGGATCACATCCAGCAGCTCTGGCTCCTAACAGTCTCTGTCTTGTTGTCTTTCTTAACAGGCCATATTTATATTTTCACAAAGTTTGCCACCTGACATATCCTTTTATTTGCTTTGTTTATTGTCTGCCTTTCTGTATTAGAATGAAAGTTCTATGCGAGAAGTGGGATTCTCTGATTTCTTCCCTGATGAATTCCTATCAATGCCTGAGGCATGGTAGAAGGTCAGTAATTTTTACTGAATGAATTAATGAAAACAGCTTTCAGGAAAATTGCAAAGGTTACTTCTTACCTAATGAGCTGTACCCTTGGGTAAGATTTAGTGATAGTCATCTGGATATGGTCCTAACTTAAAACCTACTTCAACACATATAATAGCTCACTCATTACCCCTAATCCTCAGTTTATTCTTCTATAAAATGAAGAAAATTATTTCTATTTTATCCTCAGAATATTTAGGATCAAATAAGAGAATACATATACAACTATAAAATGCTACAAAGACATAAAATGCAATTATTCATCTATGCATTTCTTAGGAGTTTACAATTCTTGACTTTTAGCTTTGTTAATGTTAGATGGCATAAGCAACGTTCATAAAGTACACTAAAAATAATCATTTTTTGCATCTCAGAGTACTTTCAAATTTTTTCTGCTGGGTTAATTTTTCCTTACTTTTCAAAAAATTTAGACAGGTCCTATGACCTTTGTGTATTTTTAAGCAATAGAATGACTTATGATCACATTCTTAAAAGTCCGCAATTTTAAAACCCTCTAACCTTAGTGAAAATTCAAACTCTGGCCCTGGTTAGATATTGAAGCTTTGACCCTCCTCTAATCTGGGCCTCTTGCAGGTGGGAAATCTACAGCTGGGGAAATATAGTTGACGTTTTCTCTCATTATCAGGTCATGACTCTGATTTCTGCTCCCTCAGCTTCCCAATCGGGATTGCTGGCTCCCTCAGGATTGGAGCACAGAAAGGCAGAAGAGGAAAACCCCTTTTTTGTTCCTGGTCCTAGATTTACAACTTTCATGCGTTCTTGGAGACCATGACATTCCCCAACCTCCCAGCAATGCACACATTTTTATAGATGTTCTCATTACACAGAGTTCATATCTATTCCACCAGTTTGCTAGCTTCTTCCTGAACCCCTGGCATTCTATCAGGACCCTTAGATTCTCTCTCCTGAGGTGTGCCTGTGCACTTCAGAATGGGACCAAGGTTGACCCAGACAAGAGATATTCTGTCTTCTAAATGGCTTACATCTGGTCCATGGGACACATATTAATTACCGCATAAACACTGTGAGTTCAAATTATATAATGTAACCTCAATGTTTCCTTTAATTAGCTATGAAAGCACTTAGTCAATCGTGCATAAATGTTCCAGGTATGAAAAAATCAGTCACTACACTTCTGAGTCCTCTAACCTATAGAAAATACATATTATGGGTTGGGTGAGGTGGCTCATGCCTGTAATCCCAGCACTTTGGGAGGCTGAGGCAGGTGGATCACCTGAGGTCAGGAGTTTGAGACCAGCCTGGCCAACATGATAAAACCCTGTCTCTACTAAAAATACAAAAATTAGCTGGGCATGGTGATGGGCACCTGTAATTCCAGCTACTCAGGAGGCTGAGGCAGGAGAATTGCTTGAATTCGGGAAACAGAGGTTGCAGTGAGCTGAAAAAGTGCCACTGCACTCCAGTCTGGGAGACAGAATGAGATGCCATCTAAAAAAAAAAAAAAAAAAAAAAAAAGAAAGAAAATACATATTATGTTACCCTCTCTCGTTTGAGGTGAGGCTGAAATCTTCTCCAGCTCTCCTTGGTAGGTTAGGATGATGTGCTATAATAGTAAGATTTGTAACACATTAAGAGATTTTACAGAAAAATATTCTCCAAAATGTCTCTAACTTTTGGCATGCTTATGTTCTCAATGTAAGGACATTTGAGAATAGTATAAGCAGTTACTATATCCTCCTTTGATGATTTTTCATTTTAGAATTTTATCTGTTTTAGAGTGTAATCAGCATTGCATCTTACCGCTACAACTTAAAGTTTTTCATTTACCACCTTGTTACATTTGTATTTTTAAAATCCTGCAACCTCGTGTGTGTGTATGTGTGTGTGTTGCTTTGGAATAGTTAATATGATGATTTTATAGCTGATCTCTTTGCCTATTTTTTCTTCTTCAACTATATCTTTCTAGAATCAACTTCCTTAACTTCTCTATGCATGTAACTTACTTGCTCACAAAATTTTAATGGTTCCCTTTACTTACTGGAAAAAAACTGAATGCTTCAGTATCCCTGTGTCCTTGCTTTATTGTAAGGATTTAACAGAAGATGATTATGGCAAAGTTCTTCCTAAAGGACTATAGAAATCATATGCAAATAGGAAAAGAAAGTATTTCAAATGGTCACCACAAATTTTACTCCTTATTTGGTAGTGCGCCAAAAGGCACCCCAGGATGTGATCCTCCTTTCCATTGTCCCATGTCCAAGAAAAAACAGGATATTCTTTTATAAAGACTTGAGTCCCTGAAGGATAGTTGATTAAAGTTCAGGTTCTAAGTTACAGTGAATTTTCTGTGTTTGCTGCTTATGACTAAATCTCCCAATTACTTTTCCAAAGGGTACTAATTAGTAAGAATTATTCTTTCAATGGAGTTTACAAACAGAAAGCCACACTGAATGTCTCCAATCTCCATTTAGTTCCATGAAGCAACACTTCTCTAAGACCATTCCAAATGTGGGCTGAGATTTTCAGTTGCCACTCAATAATGTTTGATTCCTTTTGACTACCGATTTGTCTGGACACTTCAGTGAGCTTTGCACCTCATATGAAATTGGCCGACAAGAATATGTTGGTCCACACAGGCTGGACCTTCTCATTTTAGACCAAGGAATTAAACTATTTGCTACCTTAGACAATGACTTAATTGCTTCTCAACATTAGGACAGTGATTTTCTGTAAAATAAAATTAACCGAAAACTTTTTTTTTTAAATGCCTGCTCCTATTTCTAGACTCTGATTTTATTAATTTGGGGTGAGAAACAGACATTGTGTATTTTTTACAGCTTCCCAGGTGATTTTAATGTGCAAAAAGATTAGGAATCACTGCATTAAACTGACTATAGTTTTATTCCAGACATAGATATTCTAGTCTTCCTACCATTTAAAAAAATTCTCCTGAAATATGCCTGGATGTGACCCTGAATTAAAAGACACTGACATGTTAAATTTTTTTGTGTGTTTCAAAATTACATATCTGTAAGACATATGGTTTCAGGAAATAGATTCAATCATTATCATAATTTTATGATGTCTAGTCATAAAACTTGTATTTCTCTCCATCATTTAAAAATAGGCTCAGAAAATGGAGACTCGTTCACTCAGTTCTCCAT
The DNA here is from genome assembly GCF_037993035.2 of Macaca fascicularis. Taxonomy (NCBI): domain Eukaryota; kingdom Metazoa; phylum Chordata; class Mammalia; order Primates; family Cercopithecidae; genus Macaca; species Macaca fascicularis. Next base: position 98,887,090 of record NC_088379.1, on the reverse strand, counting down.
CAATCCAACATAATCAGCCATGGGCTACCAGAATCACACAACGAGCATTTATTTCTTCTTATCCTTTCTTATCCTAATTCAGCTCTCTGAGAAGATAGATGTGCTTTAGCTCAGTGCTTTTATATGTTTCTAGCCAAGATACCTGCTGTCAGTCAGTTTAGATATAGAGTTATGATTTAATAAATCTTTGACCAACATTTAATTTATTCTATATATTCATTTACATAATTATATCTTCCGTGATCCCTCTAGCCTGAGTCAGGTAAAAGGTAACATGAAAGAGGTGGCAGAGCTTATGAAATCTACATTTTCTTTAAATCTATTTTTATTACATGAAAATCATTGTGAGAGCCCCTATTTGACCTAATGATGTAGTCCTATTAAAGGCTTGAATTTATCCTAACAGGGTCCTTACCCTATAGTTTTTGTTATGGACTGAATGTTTGTGTTCCCCTCAAAAATTCATATGCTGAAGCTCTAACCCCAAATATATTTGGAGATGGGGCTTATGAGGAGGTAATAAAGGTTAAATGAGGTCACGGGATATGCTTCTGATCAATAGGATTGGTGTCCCTATAAGATGAGATACCAAAGAGCTCATTCTCTCTCTCCACAAGTGCACAAAAAAGAAAGGTGTTTCTCTTTCTTGAGTGTTTTTCCCCAGATGGTGGAATGGAGGCTTTGTTAGCACACCTCACCCAATTGGAAATAGCAAAATAGTGTGTAGAGACTGATGCTGTGAACTTTTATCCAAGAAGGAACACAGAAGTTCAACATAAAAGCAAAAGAAAATTTTGGATAACAGAAAAAAGAAAATGGGCAGAATCCTATGTGGTGAGATCCAGCAGAAAATTGTGAGTAAATTCCTAGTGTGTAAGAGGGGGTGAATGTCTCTGCAATACACATTCCCACCAGGTAGCCAGACAATCCAGGCCACAGGGGAGCTTCCTGACCCTCCCACACCCTGGATCTGACTTGGGGAGTATCAGAGAGACGGAGCAGAAATGGCACTAGGAAGGATCTCATACTTGGGTTCCACACCAATCCTAGCTCATAGAGGCCTGCATGGGAACCTAACAGGGCTGACAGTCAGTGCTTCAGAGTGTCTTGGGCTGGGTTTTGTGTCTGGTCTTGAATTGGGGAGGAATCCCCAAAGCCAGACCTGAGAGGTGAGTGTGGGATGGGCTCTAGCATGAGTCCTCAAGTTGTATGCTTCCCCTTTGTGGGACTAGACTGAGAGGGGTTTAGTCGGAGAGGTGTGGTTTTGACCCCGGTGGCGAATTCTGCACCCTGGGCAGTTTTGTGGTCTGAAGGCAAACTGTGTGCAACTTGGCTAAGTATTCTGACTTAGCACCAACTTTGAGTGGTGGGAGGAAGCCCTGTCAGGCCGGCAGTATGACAGTGCATCAGGTCCCAATGTCACTTGCTAGGCTGTGGAAACCAGGCTTCACCTCGTTCTCCATGCTGGGTCTTTGACACAGCAGTGGTTGCTCCACCCTTTGCTGGGGCATTTCTTCAGTGCCCCGAGGACTGTCGTCTGACCCCCATTGTGGCCAGCACTTGGGCCCATCACTGGAGGACTTGACTGCAGGCTTTCCCAGCCCAGCCCAGCGTAACTTTGTCCTCCCTGTACAGGACTAGGAGTGCTGAACAGTCCATGACCCAACCCATCACTGGGGACACCTGACTAGTTATCCTGGTTAACAAAGATTAACCATAAACTATACTCCAACCCACCACAGCTGGCTCTCATTTGCAAGTGCCACCCACCAGCAAGGAGGTCAACCCACACAGTCCATGACAACATCTGTTGACACAAATGCACAGTGCTTGGAAAGAAGACAGACTTTGCTACCACAATTGTCCATGCCATAGTGGCTACTCAGGAGGCCTGGAGACCACTGACCCAATCAGTACATTGTTACTATAAACAGCATTTGAGAAAGCCACCACACTAAGGTTATTTATAATCAGGGAAATCATAGAGAGTCTATGCTACTGAACACACCCGGAAGCAAAGCCAAATGACAACTCAACGTACATTATATTCACATCCTAAAAAATAAATGAATAAATAAATAAATAAATAAATAAATAAATTAAAAAAACCCCTGCTCCAATGAAAATATACTCATACATAATGTGACTATTTCTCCAGGTATGAAGAAATCAGCATAATAATACTAGAAGTATAAAAAAGCAGGGTGTTATGACAACCCTGAAGATATATAGTAACTGTTTAGCAGTGGATTCTAAATAAAATAACATTTTCAAAATGCCAGATAAGAAAATTCAAATTATTGATTTTAAAGACGCTCAATGAGATCCAAGGAAAATAAGAAAACAAAAATAATCAGAAAGTCAATTCAGGAAATGAATGAAAATTTATCACGGAAACACATATCTTAAAAAAAAAACAAAAAAACAGAACTTTTGGAATAAAAAAATTCATTGAAAGAATTACAAAATACAGTTTAAAGCTGTAATGATAGACTAGACCAAGCAGAAGAGAGAATCTCAGAACTTGAAAAAAAGTCATTCAAATTAATCAGGTCAGACAAAGATAAAAAAGAAATAATAGAAGAGAATGAACAAAGCCTTTGAGAAGTATGGGAGTACATTAAGTGACTGAACTTACAAATAATTGATATTCCTGAGAGAGATGAAAAAGCAAAAGTTTGGAAAACCTATTTCACAACAGAACTCCATCAAATCACAAAGATGAACACAAAGAGAAAAAAATAATCAAAGAATCCACAAAAAACTAGATAACATTATGGCAGGAACAAAATCTCACATTTCAATGTTAACCTTGAATGTAAATGGATTAAATTTACCACTTAAAAGATATAGGTTGGCTGAATGCGTTTTTTTAAAAAAACATGAAGCAACTCTGTTGCTTACAGGAAACTTGTCTTACTGGGAAAGACACTTAGAGACTGAAGGTAAAAGACATTCCATGCAAAGGGAAACCGAAAGCATTTAATGTTATAAACTTCCCTCTTAGCGCTGCTTTTGCGGTATCCCAGAGATTCTGGTATGTTGTGTTTCCATCTTCATTCATGTCATTTTTTTTTTAAATTTCTGGCTTAATTTTGTTGCTGACCCAGACGTCATTCAAGAGTGTGTTGTTTAGTTTCCATGCATTTGTATAGTTTTTGAGCATTCCTCTTGGAATTGATTTCATGTCTATTTTTATTCTTCTGTGGTCTGAGAAGATAGACATGATTTCAATTTTTTTTTTTTTTTTTTTTTTTTTTTTGAGACGGAGTTTCGCTCTGTGGCCCAGGCTGGAGTGCAGTGGCCGGATCTCAGCTCACTGCAAGCTCCGCCTCCCGGGTTCATGCCATTCTCCGGCCTCAGCCTCCCGAGTAGCTGGGACTACAGGCGCCCGCCACCTCGCCCGGCTAGTTTTTTGTATTTCTTAATAGAGACGGGGTTTCACCGTGTTAGCCAGGATGGTTTCGATCTCCTGACCTCGTGATCCGCCCGTCTCGGCCTCCCAAAGTGCTGGGATTACAGGCTTGAGCCACCGCGCCCGGCCATGATTTAAAATGTATTGAGTTTCTTTGTGGTCTATCATACTGCCTGTCTTGGAGAACGTTCCATGCACTGATGAGAAGAATTTATATGCTGCAGTTGTTGGGCAAAGTGTTCTGTAAATGTCTGTTAGGTCCATTCGGTCTAAAGTCCAATTTCAGCTCAATGTTTCTTTGTTGGTTTTCTGTTTGGATGGTCTGTCTAATGCTGTAAGTGGAGTCTTGAAGACAATCACCACTATTATATATGTGTCTATCTTTTTCTTTAGGTCTAGTAACATATGTTTTATGAATCTCTGTGCTCCAGTGTTGAGTGCATATATATTTAGAATTGTTATATCCTCTTGTTGAATTGATACCTTTATCAGTATATAATGACCTTCTTTGTCTTTCTTTTTACTATTTTTAATTTAAAGTCTATCTTATCTGATATAAGTATAGCTACTCCTGCTATTCACCATTTTGAATAAATGGTGCTGAGAAAATTGAATTGCCATATACAGAAGAATGAAATTTGACCCTATCTGTCATCAAACACACAAAAAAACTCAAATCAGATTCAAGACTATTTATTTATTTATTTATTTATGATGGGTTTCACTCTTGTTGCCCCAGGTTGGAGTACAATGGTGTGGTCTTGGCTCACTGCCACCTCCACCTCCCAGGTTCAAGTGATTCTCCTGCCTCAGCTTCCCAAGTAGTTGGGATTACAGGCATCTGCCATCAAGCCTGGCTAAGTTTTGTCTTGTTAGTAGAGACAGGGTTTCACCGTGTTGTCCACGTTAGTCTCAAACTCCTGACCTCAGGTGCTCCACCCACCTCAGCCTCCCAAAGTGCTGGGGTTACAGGTGTGAGTCACCACACCCAGTCTTGAAGACTTTAATGTAAGACCTGAAACTATTACTGGAAAAAATCCTAGGGAAGCTCTTCTGGACATTGATCTAGGCAAATAATTCATGACAAAGACTTCAAAAGCACAAGCACCAAAATAGTCAAAGGGGACTTAATTAAAGTAAAATGCTTCTGCACAGCAAAATAAATCATCAACAGAGTGAAGAGATAACCTGCAGGATGGGAGAAAATATTTGCAAACTATGCATCTTACAGGGTACTGTTATTCAGAATTTATGAGGAACTCTAACAACTAACAACAGCAGCAACAACAACAAACTCACAAAAACCAAATCAAATGAGCCAGCTAAGAAATAGGCAAAGTACATGCATAGATATTTTTCAAAAGAAGATATATAAATGGCCAAGAAACATATGAAAAACTGCTCAGCTCTACTAATCATCACAGAAATGCAAATTAAATTCAAAATAAAATATCACCTAATACCTGTTAGAATGGCTATCTTTAAAAAGTCAAAAAATGACAGATGTTGGCAAAGATACAGAGAAAAAGGAATGTATATACATAGTTAATGAAAATTTAAATTGGCACAGCTGTTATAGAAAACAGTATAGAGGTTCCTCAAAACATTAAAAATAGAGCTACCATATGATCCAGCAATCCCACTATTGACTATCTACCCGAAAGAGGAGAAATAGTTATATTAAAAAGATACCTGCACTTGTATGATTATTACAGCACTATTTACAATATCATAGATATGGAACCAACCTAAGTATCCACCAATGGATGAATGGATAAAGAAATGTGTGTACTATTCAATGGACTACTATCCACCCATAAAAAGAATGAAATCATGTTTGTTGCAGCAACATGGATGAAACTGGAAGCCATTATCATAAGTGAAACAACTCAGAAGCAGAATGTCAAATACCACACGTTCTCACAAGTGGACACTAAATAACATGTATACATGGAAATGGAGTGTGGAATAATAGACATTGGAGATCAGAAGGGTGGGAGGGTGGGAGAGGGGTGAGCAATGAAAAAATTACTTGATGAGTACAAGGTCCAAGAATTCAAACAGTATTTGTCATCTTTCTATGCCACACACCTTCTCATTGACTTTATTCTACCAGTCTGGTCATCTCCAAAACCGAACACTACCTGTACCTCTGGGCTTTCATTCATAAAGCCTAGACTCAAAGGGAAAGAGATCCCTTTCTAACAAGTTTCTCTTGTGAAAACCCTGGAAAAGGATTCCAGTTGATATACTTTGAGTGACATGTTCAGAACTGGGCCAATTGATGGAGTTCATGTGGGATGCCATGACTGACTGGTCTAGCTTGGGTCATACCCTCAACCTTTCAGGATGTGTGTGTATGTGTGTGTGGGAGGGGAGTGGTGAATAGGTGGATGTGTGTATGTGTAAAAAAGTAATAGTAGTTATGTTCTGAATATATAAAACAACACAGGTGGCTTATAGAGTTGGTCTAAGGATTATAGTGCTTTTTCTCTCTCCTTTAGCCAACAATGTTACTGACTACATTTTAATTAGCCTTCTATGAAATATAGTTTAGTATATAGTAGTTCCTCAAATAAAATTGTTTTGTTCAATGTTTATTATAATGTTGATGAGAAATAAATTAATTCCTGGTCAGAGCCACTGTCTATTTGGAGTTTACATGTCCTTCTCTCATGGGATTTCTTTGAATATTCGTTTCCTTCCACATCCCAAAGATGTGTACATTACATGAATTGACATGTCTGAATGATCCCAGTCTGAGTGAGTGTGTGGGGGTGTGTGTGCCCTGCGATGGAATAGTGTCTTATTAGGGTCAGTTCCCACCTTGCTCCCTGAGCTGCAGGGATAGGCTCCAGCCACCCAAAAACCTGAACTAGAATAAGCTGGTTGGAAAATAAATGAATGAATACAAATGATTATAAAATAAAAATTCTTAAAGTAGATAATAATCCTACAAATGCAACAAGAAATGATGGGGTACTAAAGCTCTCCTCTAGTCTGTCATATTTTTCATTGTTTGATTTTGAACTGCATGGTGAGAAGAGGTGCTCCTTAAAATTTTCGCTTCATAAACCTTTATTCCTTCAGTGGACTCACCACCACAATCACTGTCACTCACTAATTCGCCAAAATTGAGTAAACAACTACCTTACTTGTTTTTATTTATCTTTCTTAAATTTATGTATAGGTTAAATTTATTTCAATATTTGATATTAGAATTATTCTGGGTCTTTATTTAGAAGTTTGGTAATGTCTCTGACCAGAAATATGCCCTAAGAACTTAGCTCTTGTTTATATCAATTAGCCTATGGGAAAGTTGGTTTTATTACATGTAATTTCCTTTGAAGTGGCAGTTTCCAAGAACCTAGTAATGATCTTAAATAAGGATTTACTATAGTTTGTAAATTAATCATTTTCCACTCATTTGATAAGGTGACTCTTCAGAACGTTCACAACTTGGTTAGACTGATGAGATTAGGAAGTAAAGAATTAAATGTAGAGAAGCTTTCCTAAACCTTGTAAGTAAAAGAGAGCACCTACCTCCAATTGTTAAAAATATTTTTAAACATTTTTTGGTAAATTAAAATAGGATTTTTTATGTCTCAACTGCAGGTAAATGTACGCCTTATCTTTCCAGTTCCTGATTTGACAAATAAGCTTTAAATAGTTTCTTGAGGGAAAAAAAACAAAACAGAATCCTGAAGAGATTAACAATTATGTATGCAATTTTAATTTTATTAAAAAATTATAACATTAGGCCAGTAGTGGTGGCTCATGCCTGTAATCCCAGCACTTTGGGGGGCTGAGGTGGGTGGATCACGAAGTCAAGAAATTGAGACCATCCTGGTCAACATGGTGAAACCCCGTCTCCACTAAAAATACAAAGGTTAGCCGGGCATGGTGACATGTGCCTGAAGTCCCAGTTATTTGAGAGGGTGAGGCAGAAGAATTGCTTGAACCTGGGAGGCAGAGGTTGCAGTGAGTTGAGATCGTGCCACTGCACTCCAGCCTTGCAACAGAGCGAGACTCCATCTCAAAAAAATATATATATTATAAAAAATTATATATATATATATTTATATATATAAAATATATATCTCATATATATAACATTCAAAACTCAAACAACTCCTTGTGGGGGACTAAGGACCAATAATGAGATTAAACCTAGGCACTAAAATCATGTCCTAAGGAGAAGAGAAATTGTAGGAACACAGAAACCAAGAGTCAACCATGAAGCTTATTTTTCCTAGGTTTCCCATGTCTTCGTGTAAGTGCTTTAGATTTGACATACCCAAGATATTTTCAGTCTAGAGCTTAAAAACCTATCCTCAAATAGCTTGTTTTGCTGGAAAGCTTACATTGAAACAATAATTAAGATTATTTTGCCATTGTTTAAAACTTCAAGGGGTCTAATTATTGTCACCTTGTTAACTATAATTTTGCTGTGACCTTACCTGGAAAACTCATACTAAAACTTAAGTACAATAAAGAAGTCATCTTCCTTGAAATGACAGAACCATTGTTTTGCTTATAAATTACCTATTGGATTCTTAGTGCAATCGTTAATGAAGAATAATTAGAGAAACTGCTTTCAATATTGTATGTGGTCAAAGTTATACATAAGCCAAAAAAAAAAAAAAAAACAAAACATATTCTTTGCACATGTCAATGACTACTGCTAGGTTTTTGAATTTCTGGACAAAAACTCTGCACTAAACTTGAGTTCGACATAGAAGCCCTACGATTAGCTGCCTGAATATAACTTGTATGTTAATAACATTGCAAAAGACAAGTTCAGCAAGACTGGTCATCAGAGATCAGATGATAATTTCAAGCTATGCAAAATGCAACTCCTTTCTGAACTGCCCTAAAACAAACAAATTCATTTAAATGACTTGAAACTGCTTTCAGTTGACTTTAATGCTCCCATTTCATAGCAATTAAGTGTATTTCTCTATAATGGTGTAGAGTCATTGCCGCAGACCAGTAGTAGCCTGCTTTCGAAGGATAATATTTTTGGCTTTTCACAAAGGCTTTTAACTAAGTAGTTATTTCTGACATGTCTTTTCAAATTACCCACTCCAACCCCTAAAGAAAGACAAGAAAATGAAAATCTGCAGATTAAAAACAAGACCATCAGTCACCTAGACCCTGTCAAGATGATCCACTAGTTATAAGCCAAATGAACTATATTGTGAAACAAAGATGAAAGCAAGTCATGTATTTAATTCAAATATAATATAGTAAGATTTTAAGCATACTTAAAATGTAATACATAATGTAAGGCATCATAAATCAATGGGAAAGATATAATTTTCCATACATAGAAAATTATTCAATTATTTTGGAGCAAAATGCCCACTTAATTCTTTATAGAGTATCATACAAAAAAATCTCAGATGGATTGGAAAGATAATTGTAAATATTCAAACCACAAAATGGGGGATGGAGGAAGCAGATGGTATGAGTCTGATATCCTTGCTAAGTAAGGGCTTCATTCTTTAGAAGTCAGTAAAAGAAATCATAAGGAAAGTGATTTGACTGTATTGAAATTACTACTTTTTCTAAATCAAAACAAAATAAATCTAAAAAGTAAATCATCCATTAGATAAACATGGTTTAAAAATATGACAAAAGGTTAAAATCCTTGGCATAGAAAGATCTCAAAAAATTGATTAAAAATACCAGGCTTTTAAAACACAAATGAGAGAAAAATATGCATAATTAGAAATAAAAGAGAAAAATGAATTATTTGGTACTAGTAATAACAGAAATAGAAATTGGTATTTTTTTTTTCCTATAGTTATCAGAAGTTTACAGCAATGTAACTCCTTAGTAGTGGAACAAGGAGTCACATTTTTGTAAATAAGCACTTTCATAACTTCTGGTGAAAGTAAAATGGAAAAAAATTTTAATAGTAAATGGAAATAACATTTAAATACTTTAGAATGATATACACTTTAGTATAGTAATTTCATTTTTTTAAGAAATCTATTTACTGCATTTATTACAACATTTAAAAGGGCAAAAATGGAAAAGGCCAAAAAATGAAAAGTTATTGGAATATTTGCATAAGTTAAATGATAACCCTAAAATACATTTATAGAGCTATAAAATGTATGTAAAATAAGGAGAAATCATTATTAACAGGAATTTTATTCAAGGTGGTAAGATTACTAATGATTGTTCTTTTTATTTTCCAAGTTTTGTATAAGAAGTAGATAACTTTATATAATTAGACAAAAACAAACAATTGATTTAAAATTCCCTGTAAATCAAAGTGGAAAATATATGTATATAATTTTTTGACAAATATCCAATTCCTATTTTATATTTTCTTCTTGAATCAGCCTAGAAACTTAAGACTCTATATTTGGGCCACAATCCTTAATATTCTTCGTAACTGCCTTCCTGGGCATTTATACTTTACATTCTCAGCTTTCATCAAAACATTATTTCAAAACAGGGTTATTTGCATTTGGTTTACAGAAGCTGTTGAAGAGAATGAAGTCCTGTGTGAGGCACTGCTTTAGAAAGGAATACTAAGAAGGGAGACCAGCCTGTCTTATTGCCCTGATACATAAGACCTAAGTAACTGGCCAAAGTTTTGCCTGGGTTTCTAAAAACCTGAAACCAAATTCTTAAGCTCAAGTATAACAACTATATTTATTGACTTTAGTATATTTTGACATTTTTGTTAGTTTTCCCTTATTAGGTATTGACTTTTTTTACTTGCTAATTCTTTTATTATACATTTAATATTTGTAACATACATATTTTATTTCTCCAAGTTTCTTTAAATGCTTTGTGGAAGAAGCCAGAAGCTGGACAGATAAGATAAGGGGTCAGTAAACTATAGTTTGGCTGTTGGGCCTGTTTTGATTCAGTATTTGAGTGAAGAATTCTTTTACATATTAAAAAAAATTAAATATATATACACATATATATATTATACATGCTTATATACATAAACAAGAAGAACATGCAAAAGAGACATACATGGCCCACAAAGCCTAAAATATTTACAGAAAAAGTTTGCCAAACCCTATATTAAATAGATGGCTAGATGGTTGGTTAGTCAGCTACATCTTTAAGAGTTTTTCAAAATGCCCCACTACAGGAATACATACTCCTGTACAAATTCCACTGTTAATACAATATATACTCCTCTCTTTATAATATATTGTTCAATCTATTATATCAATTTATTCAAGCATCTTTCCAAGAGTTGTCCTCTTAAATATGCCAGGCCCACACATCTCTCTATTCTGTATATACAGGTCATTCCACCCGAAATTTTCTTTACCCTTTCCTCTATTATTTCCTGATTTCCCTGGCAATTCCAGCCTGAGTGAGTGCTTAATTATAGGATTTCATCTAGAACTCACATCCTGTAATGTGGCACTGTAAGAACCTGTCACTAATACTGACTTAGACTGTGCACATGACTTGTCCCACAAAGAGGCTGTAAGCCACTTAGGTGCAAGGATCACACTGCATGTCTTTTGACAGTTCCTAATTCCCTATACTTTGCAAGCTTCCTATAAAGTAGTTTCATAAAGTGTGGTGGGACTATAGATACTGCTTGTTAAAAACACAGATTTTTGAGCTCCTTTCGAAAGGTCCTCAATTATAATCTCTGGGGACTGGGCTTGAGTGTTGATGTTTTTTTTAACATGTGTCAAAAGTGACTTTTAGTTGAACTAAAGTTTGAGAAAGATCTATGTTTGTTGATTCATTATAGGTATACTATATCAGTGCACAGCTAACCCTCAGTCCCAGGGATCTATGATAAAGAGGATGTCCACTCAACTACTGATTATTCCTTACTCTCAGAATGAATGCCGTAGGCCACAGAATGATGTGCTTGTTAGGCCTTGGAAGTTACTTTTGGCTTCTGCAGGCCAATGTTTTAATTAGGATCAGTCCAGGATGTCAACCATTGAGTGTAATAAAGATCTCTGCAGTATAATTCTTGCCACTCCATGTCTCTTTTATTGCAAATTTATAGTTAAATGATTTCAGAGAATTCGGCTTATATTCCAGTTCACCTAAATTCACTACAAGAGAATCAGAAAACCTATGATAATCCTGTAACTGGCCTGTTGAAAAAGGCAGTAGGATCTATGAACCTTGGGTACAAACCAGTATTCATGACTACCATAATATAAAGCTGACTGTGAGGTTACACAGCAATGACTTATATCTTGAGTGTTTTGCAAAGACCAAATGTCACAATAGAAAGTAGTCAGATAATTTGAGCATAAATAACAGTTGATGCTTGAATGTCTCTTTCCTTTACTTAAATTAACTTAAATTGTTTTAATGTAGTCGAATGCAAAGGCTGTCACCCTTTTAAGTGTCAAATTTCTAATAAATAAGTAAATATATAATATTCATTTTGTTACTTTAATAATCTTTTTTTTCTATTTACTACAGGGTTTACTTGGCTTTTAAAAATGTATGCAATTTGTCTAATAGATGTATTTTGATTATTAAAATTTGACATTAAGAAGCTTTATTATTTTTTCTTATAAAGATAGCATATAGAATCAAAAATAATTTAAACTATATAGGAAATTTTGTTTCTAAAATAATGTAAAATTGATTTTGTGATAAACCCCACGGACTTACAGTGTATCAGAATGCTAGTAAGAATCACCCTCTCCAGCAGGGCAAAGTATCAATGGTTTTTGTAACACACTTCCAAAATAAGCATGCATGATACATAATAAAATCACAATTCGAGGTAGAATAATTTAATAGCTGACACAGTTTTTGTAGATATAGCCTATGTAAAATACTAATTTGCCTAAATCTTCCCATGAAAACCAAGAGAGAAAACCAAATTTTAATATCACATGGGCAATAAGCTATATTTGAAAAATTCTCTCCATTCTTACTCATTTAAATGTGCTTTACGAATAGCAAAGGCAATAGAAATGTACATATTTTTAACACATGCCCCCAATCACTTAGACAATATTAAGTGTTAAGTATAGCCATCTGCAGATAATCAAGAAAAAGCAACTTAAAACCAAGGTGAATGATGATATGTATGTTTAAAAGGGCTATTTAGTCTAATTTCCTTTCTAAAATGAATTGAGAAAACATAGTTTTCGAACTTTACATGTAATCATTACATTCACATTTCTTGTGAAATATGGGGTAAAACATATTAAAAAAATAACTGAATAGTCAAAGGTTTTGCATAAAAATAAAAAATATAAATCATGATGATCAATGCTATTTTATTTATTTACTTAGCTGTACACTTGGCTATTTAAAACCTCTTTATTAAATTATTGACAGTATAAATTTCATATATGTAAAGCATATCATTTGGTAAGATTTGACATATATAAGCACCTATGAAATCATTTAAAAAATCAAGATAATGAACACAGTCGAGGCTATTTTAAAAAGGAATATTGATTTCTTTGGGCACTGGAAAACTAGCTATTGAAAGACCAGATACTCTGGGATTGTAAGTGCCTAACTATGATTGAGATGGAGCTGTGTATTTACAGCAATACCATTAAATGATCCTCTAGTGACAAGTTGAATCCCTTCACAGTTTGGGATCTTAATTCTGCATGGTGCTGTAGGGCAATCCTTGTAAGGCCAACCAACTTTTCTCCTAGGTAGCTGTCATACCATCATGCATTTTTTTTTCATTTATTCACACAAGATTAATTGAACAAATATTTACACTCTGAGAATGTCACCAAGATCAACTTAAAGCAAAAGGGAAAAGTAGGCAAAGCATCTCTATAGTGCTTTTTTTCTTTAATCTTTTTTTCCTTTTCTCTGAAGACTCATCTTCCTGACTTTGCTGCCTCAATGGTACTCGAGTGAGCACATCAATCCTTATTAATATTCTTCACCTGGGGTCAGATTCTCCCAGTAGAGCCCTGTGGTCTGATTCTTTCCTTCTGTTTATGGAAAAGAGAGGATAATAAATAAATCCTGCAGTAGTTGTGTTGGTTAATTACTTATATGTTGTTTATAGAAAGAATAGATCAATAAATAAATCCATGCATTAGTTTTAGTGGTTAATTATAGCTTTAAATGATAATCCTTCAGGTTTGGATTATTTTAAACTCTGTCATTTAATAGTTTGTTATTAGTTATGGCACTACATAACTAATAACAAACTATTAAGCACCTTATGGATATTTTGGGTCAAGATAAGCACCACCCTGCTGCTTTTCAAATCTTACCATAATGCACTAAAGGAGTAACGCATAAAGCCACATTTGTCTCTTTACAACTCTCAGTCTTTTATTCAAAACATATCTTTGAAATAATATAAAACACTTCCATTTTTTCCATGTGGCTGTCATTATATACATGAAAATAATATTGATATAAGTTTAAATCTTTCATCAGTTTGTCCTCCAACATAGTTTTCTTAATGATTTCAGTAATTTTCATTAGCTTTTTGGGAGAAGTAACATTATTACTTCTCTGATCTTATGGTCCACTAAAATTTTTTATTCTATTTCACCCAAACTTAAATCTCTTTGCTAGTATTTATCATTGTCATTTTTTTTCCTTATTGCAAGTGAAAAGTTTGTCTTTTATTTCCATCCAATTTATTTTTGTTAGTTAAGGCACATTCACTGCTCTTTTATTAATGCTGAAAACTTAATTATTCAAACACAACAAAATTATATCTTTTTAATCAAGGATTACATGCTTCCATGAGAATAAAATTTTTTAAAGTGTGGTCTGCAATTGATTATAGTATTACCAGTATTGTGTGTATATATATTTTTTATATCCAGAGGTAATAATTCTATAAAAATAAAATATTTTTATATGGTAAATCCTTTATTCAGCAATAAGCAGTGAATAAAATTATATCTTATTCCTATGCATTGCTGAAGTAGGAAAAAATTAGGAAATCAGGAAATAATAAATAGACATTACCAGGCAGGGGCACTCACACATTATGTATGGTTTCAAAAAGTATATTTTCATTATATTATATGAGAAAGATAATTCATAAAATGCTATCAAAATTAAAGGAAGGTATTTGACATTTTAACATTAAAAATACAAAATGCATTGGAATATTTTATTTATGGCACTTCTTTTTGATAAATGGTTAATATTAACAGAATCCTTAATTAAAGATAAAAGTAAGAAATATATTTTCAGTTTATTACTTGTAGGTTTAAATTTCTTCTATTTATAGAAACAATTTCAATATTTGTAAAGTTAATAGTCTATATAAGGAAAATGATTAAAATGTTTCTTAAATTATGCCATCTCTTTAAAATCACTGTCTGTAGATTAATCAATAAATTTTTGGTTTCATTTTCTACTGAATGGTATCTTAAACCCAATGTCATTGCAGTGAAGTAAAATGCATCACTCATTGCATTGTAACAGGGCTACATCGTTCATCTACCTCAATGATCTTTAAATTGCTATAACCAAGCTACAGTATCAAACAATCAAAATTTCTGTTCATTTCTTGGATATCTCTTATGTTTGTTGGCAATTTTTATTGCTGATATCATTAAGTAAATCAGATAAACAAGATTAGAATGCTAGGCACTACATCTATGTCATTTTGTGTGTTTCAGATCATTCGGAATGAGCTTCATTTTTCTTTTTGTACTTATTATTGACTCAAATATTAAGCTGTTAGATTTCTTGCTTCTCTCCTGCTATTACTACTATTTCTTTTTTGTCCCATGTGCATCAAAAAAAGCAAATAATATTCAAATTATATGCCTTAATAAAATTATACAGTCAACATAAAAGTATGCCACAATCCTCTAATATTTTGAATAACTTTAGATTTTGATATCTCCTGCTATGTCAGTACTTAAGCATAAGACACAAACAGTTTCAGATTTTTTTGTATGTCTGTCACAAAACTATAGCACACTGTACAGAATAACTCAATTCAAAAATATTTGACTCTTTTCCCTCACAGTACATATTAGTACATAGAATATATTTGGTCTATATTGCCTTTTACATTTATTTATCTTTCTTTTCTCAAGTGGACGATGTCTATATCCATATCATCTATCATAATCATATTTATATTATCTCTACTTCTATCTATCATATTTTCTTCATAAAAAGATTACCAATATTAAGTACTCAAAACCTTTGGATGATGCTATATGATCTTGAGGCAACCTGTGATTTTTGTCCCTCAATATAGGGCTAACCTTGTTATGCCATGATTCACCTAAATGTCTTCTTAGAAAAGGGGATTGATCTAACAGTCCCATCATATTTTTGTGTGACTATATTGTGACTTTTCTTAGCATGCTATTGTCTACATCTAGATGTATTGAACTAAAAGGTAGACACCAGTAAAAAGAAGTGGAGTCACATTTCTTATCTCTTTGTGCTTTGCTACCTCTTCCTGCTTCATAAGAGGTGCAGAAACACAAGAGATCCATGGAACATTGCCTTTCAACACTTATACCTTTCAATAATAACATATTTATTTTGATTAATTTTCAATAACTCACATGTTTAGATGAAAACAATATCAAAACTTGAAATTCTAAGCTCAGCCTAACATATTGATTACAAAGTCATCAATCTGAAACAATCAGAATTAGAGAAGTCACCATAGTGGCTTAGGCAATGATATATCTAAAATGGCATGTGGCTAATGATATGATGGCATATCTTCACTAATATTTGGTAGCAACTGGATTGCCACAAAAGCAGGTGAGGACCCTTTTTCTGTTGTATTATCACTCTTTTACACTGGAAAAATTACTCTGCTGTTTTCTAAGAGTCAATACGGGAGTGACATGAGTAGCAGAATGCCAAGTCCATGAGTCACTTGATAACTACTGGACGTGCACATGAGAATATGACAAGGATGGTGCCTTAGAATGGGGATTCTCAATCTGAGGTAGGAAGACACGATGAGTCACAAAATTCTTATTACAAATTAAAAGAAAGATCAAGAATTACTGATAGAATTGAGAAGATTTGAAGGGGCACATGGTGTAAGTTTTGCCCAACTAAAGTGGAAATGTTAGCAGAAGGACCTGGCAGGCATCATACAGAGGTAGCTTATCATGAATGCTGCTCAACTTACTTTCTCAGAGAATCCAGAAGTCACTACAATACTTGTTACTAATGGCTGGTCAACCTGCTCCAGGGAAGGCTGTCCACACTTGTCTTTTTATAGCTTCCAGCCCGTCAGTTTACTCAAAGAAAAGTAAAACAAAACACACTGCTCTCAGTCTCTGTGTGTTTTTTCTACTCTATCTCTTTCTTTTATAAATTCTGTTTTTGTTATATTTATTGACTGACTCACTTCTATGTGAGTAACCTTTTGTGGGAATACTAACTAAAGGTTTCTGAGTTATTTGTCAACAGTCCAAATCCATGATATCTTACACTTTTGTAATATTAGGCTGGTGAAAAGTAATTGCGGTTTTTGCATTAAAAGTAATGGTAAAGTAATACTATTTTAAGGTGCATACATGCTGCTTTGTGAAGTAAAATATGTTGTTTGCATAAAAATATTAATAAATTGATAGTAATTTTTAAAATATCAAAAATTAAAAATCACACTTTTGCTAAAAAACCCTACTTATGATTATTTGTCTAACTAACATAATTTTGAAAATACTTTCTCCAAAATTACAATTCACTCTGTAGTGCACCAATACATTTTCAATCAAAGTATATTTCTGTTAGCAACAATAAGATAAAACTGAACGTCAAGTCCTCAGTAAGTTAAAACGTGGTTGCCATTCAAGAAAAGAAAAGGAAAGCCTTGAAATAAAGAAAAGGAATATTACTTCTACCATCGAAAATGTGGACAGTGAAAAAGAGGCTAAAAATTAAATATTATACAAAATATTATAGGGGAAAGTCAAAAGAGTAGGAAGAAGTGTTGTCAAAAATGATTTTGTATTTCAGCAATAAGTGTTTTCAAGAAAAAAGCATGAAAAAATTGATTTATCTTACAGAAAAAAGGGGAACAATTTTTATAAGTAAAGTTTTTTAAAATAGATTTTTTCTTGGACTTTAATCAACTATAACATAACTGTAAAACTTAATTATAAATATAGAGATTGTCCATACTTACAATGTGTCTTAGTCCATTTTGGGGGACTCTAATAGGATACCTGAGACTATGAGACTAGGTAATTTATAAGGAATAAAGGTCTATTTAGCTCATAGTTCATTAGTCTGGGAAGTTCAAGAAGCATGATACCAGCACCTTCACGGTTTCTGGTGAGGGCTTCCATGCTGTGTCACAACATGGCAGAAGTTCAAAGGGGAAGCAGACATGTTTAAGGAGACAAAACCCAAGGTGTTGGCTTTATAATAACCCCTTCCCACAAGAACTAACCCATTCCCATGAGAATTAATCCAGTGTTTCGAGAGTGAGAACTCACTTATTCCAGTGTGAAGGCATTAATCTATTCATAAAAGGTCCATTCATGTGAACCAAACACATTCCCACGCTGAGGATCAAATTTAAACATGAGTTTTGATGGGGACAAACCATATCCACACCATAGCAAGCACATGAAAAACAAAAGCAAAACAAAAACGTTTTCTCCTTTACCATTTATCAGTAATAGGTAAAGGTTTTGGAACTGGGAGAAGACGAGCCCGTGGAAAAGATCTTTAACTAGAAGTCTAGTCTCCTAAGAAACAGAAGGATTTTAAAAAAACTATCAACCCACAAAACTTAGACACTATGTATATGTAAGATACAGATGTTTCACTGAACGATTGCTAATTTTTTTCTTAATGTTATGGTCCTTCAATAATGTTTCACATTCATCAGGAAAAAAAAAAGCCTTGGAAAAATACTTGGAAAAATATGAGTATGTATAAGAAAGAATAAAATGTTCACGTATTTATTTTTTAAAGTAGACATAGCTAACATGAGAGCTCTAAGCTATAAGAAAAAGAAAATGTCTGGAAGAGACTATTGTGTAGTTAGTTTATTTAACACCAACAGCTAGAAAATAAATAGCATTTAGGAGGCCTGAATTTGTTTGTTTGTAAAAGATTGAGAATGTTAGAACCACGGAAAGGAAAAGAAGATGAAACAAATCTTATTTCATGACTTTCAACAAATAAAAATCACGTTGGAATGGCAACCCAACCCCTGCATTGTAATTACTTTGTTTGTCCCAAGAATAATTATCCAATTTCCAATTTGCCTAGGAAGGAAAAAGTATATATAAACGTAACACTTTACATGAGAGAAAAAAATATTCAATTTCCCCCACAATCCTAAAAAAGACATTGTCTCCTATTTAATGAAAAGTGCACTTATTCAAATCATATTACAGCTCCAAATGGCTATAATCAGACATTCTAAAATGCATAAGCCTGTCACTGAAAGATTTCTCATCTCATTTTGGGATATAGATTCATATCAACCCTGAAAGAATCAAAAGAAGAAATTTTCAAGCAAAGCATTTCAAACACAATTCCATTTAAAACCACAAAACTACTTTGATTCAGGTACTCCAGAGCAATAAACCCCCCCATAGTTTCTGATTAAGAATTGCTTGAAAACATTTTTAGTGGATAAGTGCTTTTCTCTTCATGAGCATCAAGTGACTTACTCAGGGTGATTATACTCAGCTAGATGCATTCATTTTACTAGTTAAATATTTCAAAGCACAACCTATATAAATCCAAGCTGTCTGTGAAATGATGTTAAAAATGAGATTTATTTCTCATTTTTATTTTTCAAAATCCAGAAATATTATTTACTATCATAGTAGGATTTAATAACCCTGAAAACGTGTATTTATTGAATTCTTAAAAATCAAAATTCACTACCAATAAGTGTAAAGGCCATTTTTTGCACCTGAATTACTATGATTAATAAAAGTGACTCTCATTATTCAAAAAGAGCATCTCCATCTCCAAACATTTATTTTTAAATTAAAAAGAACTCTAAAAACTCAGCTTTCTATATAACTTTGATAGATTATTTATTAAATCATAGAGAATTTACTAGAAAGACATTTAAAACTCTAGAAAAAGCGCTGACAATTTAAAGTCAGAATAACAGGTCCTCAAAATATTTGTAGCTTTAACAAAATCAGAAGGAAAAGAAGTAGAGAAATAGTAACCCTCAGAGAATATATATCAAGAACCTTAAGTGGCATGAACATAATAATTGATAGTAATACTATGCGTCTTAAAAATAAGGGCTATTTTGGATTAAAAATATTTAAATATCACCTTGAAAAAGGGTCCTTCAGAATTATTTGGAATTTGACAGAACTTTTGATAAAATTTGAGATTTTATGTATGTGTTCATTTATGCTCTTATGGAAACTATAGACATGGATTAATTTTTTTGTTGTTTGTTTTTTAATTACTTCTTCTTTTATTTATATACTTATTTAATGCTTAATAAATCTTTGGATTTCAGCATGATTACTAATTTTGGATTAGGAACAATGTGGACATTCATGTTTTGCTGAGACCTTTTTGATATGAAAATCTTTAATTGTACATTATTTTACATTTATTATTTATCATTAAAATCTAAGTAGCAATACATTTTATTAAAAATATCTAATATTAATTTTTAAAATTAGAACTAGTAAATCTATAATCTTTAAATGTTCTTTTTCAGAGTTCTTAGTTTCAAACTTTCACCAAGGGAGATAATTTGAAGACACATTTCATAAATTAAAAATAATTTTGGTTATGGTAAGAACTGAGATTTTTGTTTTTGTTTTTGTTTTTTGAGATGGAGTCTTGCCCTGTCACTCAGGGTGGAGTGCAGTGGTGCTATCTCGGCTCACTGCAAGCTCCACCTCCTGGGTTCATGCCACTCTCCTGCCTCAGCCTCCTGAGTAGTTGGGACTACAGGCGCCTGCCACCATGCCCGGCTAATTTTTTTTTTTTTTTGTATTTTTAGTAGAGTCGGGGTTTCACAGTGTTAGCCAGAATGGTCTCAATCTCCTGACCTCGTGATTTGTCTGCCTCGGCTTCCCAAAATGCTAGGATTACAGGCGTGAGCCACTGCGTCTGGCCTGAGTTTTATTATTATATGTAAAATTGCCACAGTATAAAGTTTCTTTGGAATTATTTATTCTAATCTAAAATTGGAATATTTCCTATACACCAACAACGATCAAGTCAAGAGCCAAATCACAAATGAACTCCCATTTGCAATTGCCACAAAAAGAATAAAATACCTAGGAATACAGCTAACAAGGGAAGTGAAAGATCTCTACAAGGAAGGCTACAAAATGCTGCTTAAGGAAATCGGAGATGACACAAGTAAATGGAAAAACATTCCATGCTCATGGGTACAAAGAATGAATATCATTATCATACTGCCCAAAGTAATTTATAGATTGAATGATATTTCCATTAAACTAACATTGACATTCTTCAGAGAAATAGGAAAAAACTATTTAAGAATTCTTATGGAACCAAAAAAGAGCCCAAATAGTCAAGACAATCCTAACCTAAAAGAACAACGCTGGGGGCATCATGTTACTTGACTTCAACCTATACAACAGGACTACAGTAATAAAAACAGCATGGTACTGGTACAAGAATACATAGACCAATGCAACAGAATAGAGAACCTAGAAATAAGATCATGTACCTACAACTATCTGATCTTTGACAAACCTGACCAAAAAAAGAAAAAAAAGAAAAAAGGAAAAAAGGCAATGAAGAAAGGATTCACTATTCAATAAATGGTGCTGAGATAACTAGCTAGCCATATGCAGGAAATTGAAACTAGAACCCTTCCTTATACCATATACAAAAATCAACTCAAGATGGATTCAATAATTAAATGTAAAACCCCAAACTCTAAAAACCCTAGAAGAAAAGCTAGGCAATACCATTCAGAACATAGGCACAGGCAAAGATTTCACAATGAAGACCAAAAGCAATTGCAACAAAAGCAAAAATTGACAAATGGGATTGGATTGTGGAAGACAGTGTGGCAATTCCTCAAAGTCCTAAAGACTGAAAAACCATTCAACCCAGCAATCCCAATACTAATTATATACCCAGAGGAATATAAATTGTTCTATTTTAAAGACAAGCACACATATGTTCACTGCAGCACTAGTCACAATAGCAAAAACATGGAATCAACCTAAGTGCCTATGTGGTACATATACACAATGGAATATTATGCAGTCATAAAAAGAACAATATCATATCCTTTCCAGGGACATGAAAAGAGGCCATTATCCTTAGCAAACTAATCCAGGAACAGAAAACCAACTACTGCACATTCTCATATATAAGTGTGAGCTAAAGAATGAGAACACATGGACTCATAGAGGGGAACAACACATGCTGGAGCCTGGAGGTAGAGGGTGGAGCGTGGGAGGAAAAAGAAGATCAAGAAAAATAACTAATGGATACTAGTCTTAATAGCTGGGTGATGAAATAATCTGTACAACAAACCCTCATGACACATGTTTACCTATGTAACAAATTTGCATATCCTGCACATGTACTCTTGAACTTTAAAGTTTAAAAAATTGGAATATTTACAAATATGGTTACAAGTTAATTCAACATGATTAGTTTTGATTAAAATAAATTCGGCTTAAAATAAATTTTATAACCTAGTGTTATAGATTATATCTGGAAATAAGTCAAATTTTCCATTTAAAAAAATAGAGCTTCAAAATTTTTTGTGCATGTGAGGTTGTATTAGAGAGAAATAATCATAGAGTCCTAGTGCTAGAGAGGAGCTGCTTCAAATCACAGGCAAAATACTATTCATCATCAACGTGTACAAAAAATTACTTGTACACTTCTGATAAACAATACACAGATAATTTCAAATATGAAACATTTAAATACAGAACTATCCAACTAACAAGGACAAATTAAATGTTATTTCATTCATTTTCCATAGCTAGAAATAATGTTTCTTGAATGCAAGGTCACAGAGTTGCACATATTGTGAACGAAAGGCATGACTAAAGGGGGACATTCTCAATTTTCAGAAATATTTGCCATCAGGTAAATAAGGACATCTTTACATTAACAATGAGTATATGTTTAAGGTCCCAGTAAAAATACTGAATATTTGAATAACCTCTCCTCAAAAACCAGGACTATAACAAGAAGCCTACTGTCCACTCACAACCATGTTTTAATAGACTTTATGCTTTTTAAAATGAAGGCTAGTTTTCAAACAGAATGTTTCTGTTTTGGCACAGCCTTTCTCTCTCTTAATAATAATAAATGTGTGAGTACATGTGCTCACACATTTATATATATATATATCATTATATATATGCACATATACATGTAATGTTTTATATATGTGTACATGCACACATATGTAAATCTATATATGCATGCACATTATATACATATAATATATATATATGTAATGATTTCAGCAGAACAGTATTGCTCTCTGGAATGGCAACAACATGTGTTACTTTTTTTTTGTGATATACCACTTTTTTTGTCAAGAAGAAAACCTTGGAGTAAACAGTACCAAAATCAATAGCAGAATTATTATTTTTTTTAATACTTTAAGTTCTGGGATACATGTGCAGAACTTGCAGGTTTGTTACATAGGTATACACATGCCATGGTGGTTTGCTGCACCCATCGACCTGTCATCTACATTAGGTATTTCTCCTAATGCTATCTCCCCACAGTACCCCACTCTCTGACAGGCCCCAATGTGTGATGTTCCCCTCCCTGTGTCCAAGTGTTCTCATTGTTCAGCAACCACTTGCGAGTGAGAACATGAAGTGTTTGGTTTTCTGTCCTTGCAACAGTTTACTCAGAATGATGGTTTCCAGGTTCATCCATGTCCCTACAAAGGACATGAGCTCATCCTTTTTTATGGCTGCATAATATTGCATGGTATTTATGTGCCACATTTTCTTAATCTAGTCTATCATTGATGGACATTAGGGTTGGTTCCAAGTCTTTGCTATTATGAACAGTGCTGCAATAAAATTATGTGTGCATGTGTCCTTATAGTAGAATGACTTATAATCCTTTGAGTACATACCAAGTAATGTGATTGCTGGGTCAAATGGTATTTCTGGTTCTATATCCTTGATGAATCATCACACTATCTTCCAAAATGGTTGAACTAATTTACACTCCCACCAACGGTGTAAAAGCATTCCTATTTCTCCATATCCTCTCCAGCATCCATTTTTTCCTGACTTTTTAATAATCTCCATTCTAACTGGCATGAGGTGGTCTCTCATTGTGCTTTTGATTTGCATTTCTTTAATGACCAGTGATGATGAGCCTTTTTTCTTGTGTTTGTTGACTGCATAAATGTCTTCTTTTGAGAAGTGTCTGTTCATATCCTTCACCCACTTTTTGATGGGGTTGTTTTTTCTTGTAAATTTGTTTGAGTTCTTTGTAGATTCTGGATATTAGCCCTTTGTCAGATGAGTAGATTGCAAAAATTTTCTCCCATTCTGTAGGTTGCCTGTTCACTCTGATGGTAGTTTCTTTTGCTGTACAGAAGTTCTTTAGTTTAATTAGATCCCATTTGTCAATTTTGACTTTTGTTGCCATTGCTTTTGGTATTTTAGACATGAAGTCCTTGCCCATGCCTATGTCCTGAATGGTATTGCCTAGGCTTTCTTCTAGGGTTTTTATGGTTTTAGGTCTAACATTTAAGTCTCTAATCCATCTTGAATTAATTTTCGTGTAAGGTGTAAGGAAGGTATCCAGTTTCAGCTTTCTACATAAGGCAGGCCAGTTTTCCCAGCACTATTTATTAAATAGGGAATCCTTTCCCCATTTCTTGTTTTTGTCATATTTGTCAAAGATCAGATGGTTGTAGATGTGTGGTGTTATTTCTGAGGGCTCTGTTCTGTTCCATTGGTCTATATCTCTGTTTTGGTATCAGTACCATGCTGTTTTGGTTACTGTAGCCTTTTAGTATAGTTTAAAGTCAGGTAGTGTGATGCCTCTAGCTTTGTTCTTTTGGCTTAAGATTGTCTTGGCAATGTGGGCTCTTTTTTGGTTCCACATGAACTTTAAAGCAGTTTTTTCCAATTCTGTGAGGAAAGTCATTGGTAGCTTGATGGGGATGGCATTGAATCTATAAATTACCTTGGGCAGTATGGCCATTTTCATGATATTGATTCTTCCTATCATGGAATATTCTTCAATTTGTTTATGTCCTCTTTTATTTCATTGAGCAGTGGTTTGTAGTTCTCCTTGAAGAGTTCCTTTACATCCCTTGTAAGTTGGATTCCTAGGTATTTTATTCTCTTTGAAGCAATTATGAATGGGAGTTCACTCATGAATTTCATATGGAGCCAAGAAGGAGCCCCTATAGCCAAGACAATCCTAAGGAAAAAGAACATAGCTGGAAGCATCATGCTACCGGACTTCAAACTATACTACAAGTTTACAGTAACCAAAACAGCATGGTACTGCTACCAAAACAGATATATAGACGAATTGAACAGAACGGAGGACTCAGAAATAGCGCCACACAACTATAACCATCTAATCTTTGGCAAATCTGACAAAAACAAGCAATGGTGAAAGGATTCCTTATTTAATAAATGGTTTTGGGAAAATTGGCTAGCCATATGCAGAACACTGAAAGCAGAATTCTTAAAAGGGGCAAGAGTATACATCCCAGCCAACTCAAAGTTTCAAAAGAGTTTTCTTTAATACCGTTGTTTGTATCAAAAACAAAGGAACAAGTATCAATCGATTTTCAGTCACTATAGAATAGCTTAATTAGGACTAATAACTTAGTCCTGTCTAAACAGCTCCAATGGGTCAGGTGTGCTGTTTAAGAAGGAAAATAAAATTACTGGAAAAAACAGACAGAAAGGAGGCAATACAAGCAGCAGTAACCTAAAGCCATTATTACAATTCCAATTATGCCTTACTCACATGGACATAATATTAGTTTGAATGACAGTCAACCCTCTGCCAAATAAATGAACTATGAAACTTCTATTAGCAAATTTTGTGAAATTAATGCTCAAAACTATTCAAATTTAAATTATATAAAACCTAGTTACTGCTAAAAGAGAATGTGTAATCCCCTTGGGGCATCCAGATAGGCCTGAGAGAGCAAGATACATATCAGACTACAGAGAAATTTAGAGAGCAGAGAAAGCAGAAAATTTGAGGTGTAATGAAAATCCCCTGGGATTGTGGTTCAACAGAATCTATCATACCATGAGTGTTATCATGTAATAAATTTGTCTGTGGTAGGTTTCCAATATAAATGGGTGAATGGCTTACTCTTTGAGTTTCTCCTATCTCTGTCTGCCTACTCATGCAATTTCTATGAAACAAACCTTCACTATCTTCTACTTAAAATTAAATTGTGACAATGAGACCTTGCTAAGAGAGTATCCATGTGAGCAAATGCTTCTTAAGTCTGTGAATTCTTAATATAATGTCCTTTAATCATTATTACCATAGTACTAGATCCTGGACATTAGTTACCACTAATGGTTGAAATTAGGAATTAGGTTGTTCAGAGGATGGTAAATACCACCACATCATATTGTTGAGTTTGAGCTGGATTGGAGTTTCATTGGGGTGTGTGTGTGTATGTGTGTGTGTGTGTGTGTGTGTGTGTATCTGTTACATATTGGAGTGATGCAGATTCCAGTGTGTCCCACTGTGGATGCTGTCTAGCAGAGTAGGAAGGAAACTAAACTTTGCCTCCTCTCTATCAGACACAGTCTTGAACTCCTAATCCAACCAATCCCTAAGCATGTGGTCTAGAGATGACACCACAGACTCTCTGGGTCTCTTTATGAGCACATTCATGTCTGTGAATATTCTCTGAGAGTCTGGAGGCCAATAGAAGCTAACTTCCTCACAATTAGCTCTTTCCTCAAACATGGTAAGATAATTCATGCCAAGTATTAGTCAGGGTTCTCCAGGGGAATATATGTATATATAAACATATGTTTAAATACAAACATATACCATATACAGAGATTTGATATGAGAGATTGGCTCACATAATTATGGAGGCTAAAAAGTCCTAAGATTAGCTATCTGGAAACTAGAGAACCAGAAAAGTGGGTGGTGTAGTTTCAGTCTAAATTCAAGGGCCTAAGAAACAAGAGAGCCAATAATGTAAGTCTCAGTCTGAGTGTAAGGCCCGAGAACTGGGGGTCTGATGGTACAATTGCCAGCTGGAGTCTGAAGGCCTGAGAACCAGGAGTGCTCATGTCTGAGTGCAAGAGAACATGAATTTCCCATTTTAAACAAGGAGCAAACTTACCCCTTCTCTGCCTTTTTGTTCTATTCAGTTCCCCCAATAGATTGGATGATGCCTATCCATATGGATGAGGTAATCTTTACCCAGTACACCAATTAAAATGCTAATCTCTTCTGGGAATACCTTATAGACAGATCCAGAAATAATGATTTGCCAGCCATCTTCAGATCCCTTAGCCCAGTCAAGGTGACACATAAAATTAACCATCACAACAAGCAAAGAGTTCAGATTTTATAGACTTTCTAGAAAAGTCGTTCCTATTTCGACCAAAACTTGGACATAGAATTGTACCCCATCAGTCATCTTTGCTACACTCTGGGGAGATTGGCATCATCCCAGCCACCAGAAGATATAGCTTCTGTTCTCTCCAAGAGGCAGTGAATGCTGCTTACCTGAGGTAGAACTCCAGAAGTAATCTCAATCAACCAGCAGCCAACCTTTCCAGAAACTCAGAGTAACCCTAAACATCAGCAGATATGGGTTATTTTCTCTACTCTGCAGTGAAATCAGATGGGCTCGCTAAGAAGCTGAAACAATTTTATTCACAGAATACACTTTTCAAGAGTGCAGGGTTTCCCTACCCATCAAGAGACTGGTGGGATCAACAATTTTGAGAGTCTAACTCAATGGTAATGTTAGAAAATATTAGACTGCATATCTGTCTCATGACTTTATGGTACAAGCTATTTTCTTGAAGACACATCAGAATAAAAGCCAGTGGAGCTAAATGT
Organism: Macaca fascicularis; assembly: GCF_037993035.2. Taxonomy (NCBI): domain Eukaryota; kingdom Metazoa; phylum Chordata; class Mammalia; order Primates; family Cercopithecidae; genus Macaca; species Macaca fascicularis. The sequence goes on along the minus strand of NC_088379.1, from coordinate 98,859,702 downwards.
ATCGTGATTATATATTATAAATAAAGGAGAACGGGATAAAGAAATAAAAGCTGTTGTGTTCACAACATATTATTACTTCATAATATTTTCTTTTTTTTTTTTTCCGAGAAGGAGTCTCACACCGTCACCCAGGCTGGAGTGCAGTGGTGTGAACTCAGCTCACTGCAAGCTCTACCTCCAAGGTTCACGCCATTCTCCTGCCTCAGCCTCCCAAGTAGCTAGGACTACAGGCACCCGCCACCATGCCTGGCTAATTTTTCATATTTTTAGTAGAGACAGGGTTTCACCGTGTTAGCTAGGATGTTCTCGATGTCCTCACCTCGTGATCCACCCACCTTGGCCTCCCAAAGTTCTGGGATTACAGGCGTAAGCTACCGTGTCCGGCCCTACTTCATAATATTTTCTAGATTCTCTCTACTATATAAACCTTCCAAGACACAATTCATTGTTAGAACTATGATATTAAATGAAGATGGCAGATTTTCCAATTATGGGCTTAAACTATAAAGACTGGATTTATTCAGGCTATGTTTACCACCAGATTTTCTGTTATTAGATTTCCATACAACTGTAGATATTATAGTTCCCAAGCCTTGATTAACAGACTTGTAGAATTTTGGAGTCATAAAGGACATTAAATGAAACAAAAAAGTTAGTGTTTCATGCTATCACTGTGATTGTCATGTATAATGCTCTGTCAACCACATCTAAAATTAAATTACTTTCACCACCTCACATAGCAGCTTCTTGTCAGAATAGCCACTAGACTTTGTATTTCTTGTGTTGGGTTGAAAATGAATTCTATTAATTCCTGTATATTTCTTAACAGGTATTATTTTTAATTTTCCCTTATTGTGTAACGTACAAACATAATTTCAATTAAACCTTACAAAAATCCTGAGAGATAAGTATTATTATTCACATGTTACATGTGTTACATTCACATATTCCAGAACTTGAAACTCAGTTTGCTTTGAAGTCCAAAGATCACACAATTGGTAAGTGCCAGAGGCAGAATTTCAACCCAGGTATGTCTAACAGCAAAGGTTACACATTTTCCCACTACAGCCTGTTAAATCTAGTCTCGTTGTGAGAAAATAATCTTAAAACTACAAATACTAATAGTCCGAATAAACTTGTACTTTTATGGGTATTTCCATTTTGCTTGTAATAATCAATTTGAGTACCCACTATTTCCCTATTCAATACAAATTCTTGCAAACAAATTTATACATATATCTTGCTTAACCATTAAAATCATTGTTTATACTTTTGGTGATCAAGTGCCCAACTCTGATAGGAATGGAGGATAAAGAGTGTAACATCCACTAACATTCTAGTTAATTTAAATGCAAATAATTATGTTTCACATAAATGAAAGAAAAACAAAGTTGCTAAACTTACCAGTGCAGAGAAGAATCTTATGGATTCTTACATCAGTATGCACATGTATTCATTAGTTCATTCATTAAATACTTAACAAGCATCTATTATATGCCATTCATTAGGAATACAACAGAAAACACAGTTCTTGTCTCATGAAGTAACATTGTAATGGGAAAGACAAATTATAAAAAAGTAAGTTAATTATATTTACATATACACATAGAAGAGAGTTATATGTATAATTATGTTGTCAATTCACAATATTTTCTAGATTCTATTATATAAAACTTCCAAGACATGAATTCATTGTTAGAACTATGACAGTAAATAACTATGGCAGATTTTCCAATTATGGGCTCAAATTACAACTGGGTTTTATATTAGAAAGACTGATATAATATCAGTTTGCAAAAAGTGCTTTAAGAAAACATAAAACAGGGTAATACCAAAACATAAATGACATTTTAGATATTCCAGAATCAGAATACAAATAAAATGCTGAGTACAAGTGCAATATTTAATCATTGGCTATTTGAAAGCAGAGCTATTCTCTCCTCCTTATAAGTACAAAGCAATTAAAGATTTAGTCCATTAAAAATTGGTGTATTTTAATAGATTGTATATTATTTAATTATTTACTATATTATATAATATAATATCTTTTGCAAAGCAGTACATTAGGTTTGCCCAAGAACACAAAGTTGTAGACTTTGTGAATTTAAAGCTGCAGAACTTGAATAAAGACTCTAAGTATATCTGAGAAACCACTGTACCTAGGAGCTAAAATATCTCTGCCGTATCATCTTATTTCACCAACTTATGAGAAAACACCTTTATGAAGATACTAAGCATTACAATGCAATTAAGATTGGTTGTGAAACCAGCTTTAATCAGCTTTTCCTAGCTTTATTCCCTGTTTGTGATGAAGTTCAAAGACATTAAGTCTAGAGTATTAAATTTTAATACTGGAATTCAGTCTATAATAATATGTGAGCAGCACTGGCAAAGTTAACAAAACAAAGAAAAATCTGACAAATAAGCAAACAACATTACGTAAAACTCTTCTAATGAAAAACATGTATTGATTCCTTAAATGTAGAGTTATTTACTTTAATCTTTACTTTTCGTGTCTTCTTATAACTTTTACTCAATTTTTTTTTTTTTTTAGAAATTCTATATAGTGATTAACAGAAACAGAAATAACCACATTCTTGGGCAAAATTTATGGGTATAGAAAACCTTAACGATTTCAAAATTTGACTTTGAGTTTTACCTGAATTTATCTTCAAGGGTATACACAATGTGCCAACATGTTGATATACCATCTACTAAATAAGTACCACCTTATGACAAAGAAAAAGAACATGTAAAAATTATCAAAGTAAGAAAGTCCTTAATTTAGATGAACATCAGTGAGAACTAAATAATCCCTTGCACATTCTCACCAAATTCAAAAAAAATGAAACCATCATTCATACAATGCCAAGAGAGCAGAGACTAGCCCAAAAGTTGGGACTATGAATCCTTGGTACACCACACATTCAAACCCTGAGCAGACACAACCCTGTTTAGTTTATGAGATCTGACAGTACCTCTGCTTGAGGTGATAAGGCTGCAGGCTTTGTATACACTGAGCCACTGGCAGCAGAATCAACACTGACAACTTGACAGTTCGTCAATTGGCAAACCATTCACTCCTTTTGAGACATGGAGAAACTGGGAGTGGAACCTTCATTTTGGACACACATCTAGTAAATCTATACTGCAATTATTTGTGTGGTGTTATTTTCCTTTGATAAGTATCTTTGAACACATTATTATATGTGTTAATAGCTATGCAAAGGAACTGCCTCATTTATGAAATGAGCTGGCAAGCTACGAAATAGTCCATAATACTTTTAAAATTACTTGAGCACTAGATCTGGAGTTTTTAAAAAAAATTAGTAATTAAATTGCAGCTTAGTAGAAAAATAATTGAGTTATAAAAATGAAAATTTCAAAATTAAGAATGCTTAAATTTTTAAAACAATGCAAAAAAATTTTCAAGTGTCAAAGGTATACAAGGCACCATAGAGTAAATATTTATAGTGCCTTTCACAATACCTCTATAGTGCCCGCTCACAGGAGCGTTTCAGTCCAGTTTGGGAGTTGGGGCATAGGAATATTAACAATGAAATAATTACAGGAGTTATTACTTAAAGACAAAGTAGATGTAATCTAATGTGTATGATTCACTATCATTTTAATGGCAGAGATTTAACCGTTATAGACTCTGAATTCAGAGCAGGTTGAAGCAGCTATATTGACCTCAGAACTTGGTTAAATGGCACTGATTTTAGAAGGCTAAATGAAGCTCTCCTCTGCCACCCTCACAAACATCCCATGATGAGTGCCTAGAACCTACTCAGCCTTAGGATTATGAATTCAGTTATCTCTCTCCCCAACCATAATTTCTGGCTCTGAAGCTCTCTCACTTCATCCATATTAATATACAAGCTCTTCAGATGTGCTGAAGACACAGTAACCTCTTAGCCATACTTTGTTTCTATTATAGAGACTCTTTCTTTCTTCATTGCCATTCATGTTCAGTTTAGATTTTATGCTTTGTCACTTCAACCATCGCCTTGTCAATGTTCTTAACCTCACTGCCTCATTGTACTGCTATCAAACACAAAGCAACACAACCCAAAACAAAAATAACCTGATGAAGTGTTAAGTCTACATTAATTTAAATTTATTCAGTCTGCTCAATGCTGGTGGACAAACATCCGCAAATGTATAGATTAGTACCACAGTGATTTCTTGATCTCTAGCCTCATGTGAGCCAACAGCCCTGCCTGGCATTTCTTCAATATTCCCTAGTCACCTCTCTTGTTTGCCACAGCAGCTATTTCGAAACTTCTCCACTGTCGTTAAACCTCCAGTCTCACTATTGCCAATGCCTTCTGCTACATTTTCCCAATTAGAAGATAATCTTGCCTCCTACTTCTCCAAGAAAAGACTATTTCTTAACAATTGTCTTAACTTCCTAACATCAAACAAAAGACTTGCTTGCAAACACAGCATTCTTTTCTTACCCCCACCCCTCAGCACTCTGGAAAATGATGTTCCCCGGTGCCTACAGTTAAGAACTCCGTCTAATTCTTGATCCAATCCTCTCTTTCCCTCTACTGTTTCTCTATCAATGATCACCTTTCTTTCCTATATCTTCATTTTCTTCTTCACTACTGGCTTGGTCTGTGAGCATTCAAATATACCCAAATCTCTTACACTGTAAAAGATCTCTCCCAAAAACTCCACAAAGCCATTTAATTACTACCCAAAATATTCACTTTTTTTTTTAACTTTTCTAGTGTTGCTATTTAAACATATGGCATTACTCCTCTACTGAAATTTCACTCATTAATGAAAATTAACCACAACTTCTTGTGATGTACTAGACACAATTCTGGATGCTTCACCTTACTAGCTCATTTAAATTAGGCCAGCATACCTTAGCATCAAAATCCAACAGAAAGGACAGCTTTAGGAGACCTCATTCATAAGTATCAATATAAAACCCTTATGCAAGATGGTAGCAAATCAAATAATATTATGTAAACATAAGCATAATTATAATTTTATGTATGTATAAATAATTCTATATAAAAATATCCCAGGAATGTCTGGAGCTTCCTTAAACTGATCTAAGTTAATTATAAATATATAAATATATAGTAGTATAGTGGTATAGTGTTGAATGTTTTTTCTCTGAGATTGATAACGATCCAAAAATACCTACTATTGTTATTTCCATTCAACATCATCCCTAGAAGGTGTAAAATAACAAGAGACAAAAACTCTTATTAATTGCAAATGACAAGACAATTTGCAGAAAATTCATGAGAATCTACAGATAAATTATCAGAATTAGAGGTCTGAGCAAGAGTGTTGGATATAACATCAATATAAAATATCGATATTATTTGTATACACAGCAGCAAACAGAAAATGACATTTTAGAAGAGACCATATTACATTCATAGACTATAATACCACTCAGCAATATAAATTAAAAGACAAACGAGCAAAATTATTGACACATGAAAATGAGAATGTATCTTAAATGTTGAGAGAAAAAAGACACAAATGTGTAAATACTAATTATCCATTTATATAAACTTTCAGACCAAGCAAACTGTCCGTGCTTCTCAGAATAAAAACAGGAATAATTGCACTTTCTGAGTGACAGAAACATTCTGTAACTTGACCTTGTTAGTGGTTAAACTGGTGAATGCGATTACTCTAAGTCATTGTGCACTTAAATTATATCTCAATAAAACAAATGAAGAGTATTGAAGAGTAAAATTTTACTTTTTTCTCACCTCATATATATAAAAATATTCTAGATAGATAAAAGACATTAATTTGAAAGGCAAAACTATAAAATACCTGGAACATAATTGAGCATAATATCTTCATGACTCTGGGGGATAGGGAGTAATTTCTTAGATAATACTGAACAGCAATAATAATAAGGACGAAAATTCATTTAAAGATACTATAAATGGCATTGAAATAAAATCCACAGAGAGGAAAACAAAACTGGCAAAAAATTAAATGATAAAACACTCAAATTCAGAATATATACATAACTTCTAGAATCCATTATAAAAAGCAAAAGACACCCCCTCCAAAAAATAGCCAAAAAAAAAGGTAAATAAGCAATTAACTCAGAAACATCTGAAGAGCCTAAATATGTAGGAAAAGATGCAGACATTTTCATAATCAGGGAAATGTAAATAGAAATCATGAGGATATATCATTATATACACCCAATAAGTTAATACAATTTTAAGTCTTACACATTCAAGACTTGATTAGAATGTGGGGCAATGCCTGCATTGCTGGTGGTATGTAAATTAGTAAATTACTATGAAAATGGGTTTGATGTTATCTGGTAAAGTTCAAGATATGGTTTCTTGCATTGCAGCAGTTCTACCTCTGGATACAAAACCTACAGAAATACACCTACAAGCATAAAAGTATCCAAGATGTATATCCAAGAATTTTTGTAACAGCAGCTTACAGCAGTCTAAAAATGGAAACTGTAGTGGTTTGAGACACATCCATACAATAGAAAACAATACAGCAATATAAATGAATAAACTGCCACTCCAAGTAACAAGGATCAATAACATAAACATACTGTTGAACACAAGAAGCAAGAAAAAAAGGATATATGCATTCTTGAGACCATTCATAAGTTGAGACATTGACAAAACAATTATATAACGATGTAAACACAGGTGATAAAAATATATTTTAAATGCAAATAAACTAGCATCATAAAAATCAGTCTAAATATTACACTATGGATAAGGATGGTCTGACTGTAATCAGAGAGAAGCATATGAGAGTGTTGAGAATCCTGGCTATTTTATATTCCTTGACCATAGTAATGGTTCTTTCCTTTAAAATAATTCACTAAACTTTGAGTTTTATGCAGTTTTCTATATATTTCATATTATTCACTATAAAACAAAAATTTAAAATGCATCAGGATAGTTTCATCCACATTAGCATGAATTTATTGAGAAATTTGTATTGCTAATAACTCCTCACTTCATTCTGTCTAGGTTGTTTTGCATCTTACATCTCAGCATTAAATACCTACTGAAGAACCTCTTACCCTTAATGTAGTCAACTTTAGACAGTTAGAAATTTACGGTTACCAGCTCTGCATATACACTCAATTATGTTAGGCTTTTCCTTACCAAATATATATATATGATTTGATATATTTCCCTACCAAATATATGTGTGTATATATACACATATATATGTGTGTATATATATGTTTGTGTGCATGTGTGTGTATATATATATATGATTTGGATTTGCTGTATATATATTTGCTATATATATAAATATATATGCATATTTGCTATATATAAAAATATATATGCATATTTGCTATATATAAATATATATGCATATTTGCTATATATATAAATATATATGCATATTTGCTATATATATATACAGGAAATCCAAATCATATACATGAGACACATATGTGTGTGTGTGTGTGTGTGTGTGTATAAAAACATCATTTATATAAGGGCGTTTGTATTTCTCCTTGAGAAAGTTATCATTCCAGTATTTCATGAAACACCACTATTGGCACTCAGCTTCTTCTTACATGTGATAAGTAGCATACAACGAGAGTTCATTTTCTGCAAACTATTTTCTTCATATTACATGACACACACAGAAGGTAAGATACTGTAATGTCACATCTTGCAGTAGACTTTCTGTCTTACTATATGAAATTTATCCAAGTTCTTATTCTCATTTTATACATGTTGCAAGTTAAAAATCAAGCAGCTACAAATTGTATAAATATTAAATTTACTATTTTATAAAAATTACTATTATAACAAATGAAAGATGATGCTATTTCCCTAGACAAGATTCAGATTACTTTTTTTCCTTTACATTATTCTAAGTCAGAAATTGAATTTCTTGCTTAATACTTCTGGTAAATAAATATTTAAAGTCATTTCAATGCCTAATTTCCCCCCAACCCTGCTTTCTCTTTCAAACTACAATATTGACTTTAATGGGTACTGTGATCGTATTGCATGGAAAACAATCAAGCAAAACCATAGTACAGGAAAAAGCATATTAATCAGCATGTCTTATCTTACTTTGCGAACACCTCTGCCAAGCTCTTCTCCATAGTTGGTTCCAAGGATTTCAAAATGGACATTGGGATTGCCTCCATTTTCTCCAAATTCTAGCTCTCCAGTCAACCCACTAACTCCACCCTAAAGGAGAGAAGATACTGATGTAAAATTTCAGAAGTAAAAAAAATAAATAAACATAAAAGGAAGTTCTAGGAACTCTACTTCTATCTATGAAATAATACTTAAAGTATGCAGTTTTAACAGACCGCTTTTTAAAATAGGTACACAGCATAAACAGGAGTATAGTTGAACTAACTTTGGAAATTCCTTAATCCAACCTCATCTATTTTTCATAAAAACAGAAATTTAGACCCCAAAAGTCAACTGACTTCTCAAAATGAAACCATGTTAGAGCTCAGACTAAATTTCAGGCTCAAGTTTTTGCCACCATACCTTGTGACTTGAATGGATCCATTAGTCAGAAAACAAGATGTTTCCATAGTGCATAAAATCTATTTAAGATAGATATCAACAATCTTCTTTGTTCTAGCACAATTCCATTCAAATTTGATCTAAAATTATACCTGGGGATCTTAAAATCCATGGTTTCTAGATTATTAGAGGCTTATTATTTTGCACCTTCTTTAAATATATTTTCCAAATCAAAAATAAAAGAAAGCTAAATTAGGCTTGAAATCTGTTTTTGCTCTTAACGGGTAGTGCTGGCTGTTGAGATTCACTGGGAATTCCAAGCTTCATCTTTCATTCAACATGACAGATGTTCATTTATCCAACAGATGGCAATGTAGGTCATACTTCTCTCTTTCTTGTTTATCATTCTTTTCTCAGTTTAGTTTATCAGCCTTCATATTATTTAGGATTTTACCAATGAAAATCACACTCCCAGTCACTTCAATGCTAAAATATGTCTAACTTAAAGTTTTGGCCTGGTAATGACATTTATTTAGAAAACAAATGATCTCAGTTTTGTAAATTGTTTTAATTATCACCTCTAAGATGTTGGTATTTAAATATATCTCACTTGACATAACCTGCAACTCTGTTTCCAGACTTTTCCGTCTGGTATTAATATTATGCTGCTTGCTTTTCCTTCTACTCCATCTGTGCCTTGTAGCCCAATCACCTGATGCAAAGTTCATGATGAATTCAATAACCTATTTTTGATTGATGTTTTCCTACTTGAATCACTAATTTTAATATTTAATCTATTGTATTTTTATAACAGTAATAATCAACAAAATTAATTCTTCACTATTATTCCCTAATCAGCCAAACTATTATCTGGTTTTATTAATAAAAATCCTAGTGCATTTGATATGTCAATACTCTTTTCATATACGATTTAGCAGTCAAGAAGATAGGTCACACTTCCTGGGTTTCACGAATGGCTTCAGGACCTACTAGCTGTGTAAACCAGGCTAAGCCATTTCATTTATGCCTCAATTACTAGATCTGTTAAATGGGAAAATAACAGTGCCTACATTAGAAGATTATTCTAATTCTTATAATTCATGTACAGAATACTGAAAAGTTCTTGACATGTGGTGAGAGCTTAAATACTATTATTATTATCATCATTACTTCCACTGTTACTTAATTCTTTATTTCTGAAGGATTTTTAGTTCACAAGTTGGCATAATCTTGTTTTTTAATGAAAATTCACTGGGTTTGCCAAAAAGTATTATATGCTTAAATATTTAGATGGCTTTGGAAAATATTGTTGCAAATGTCAACTCAGTTACATTTCATTGGTTAGCTTGGGGAGAAAAAAGTTAAAGCAGCTGGTCTAGAATGTATTCATTCCTTTCCCTGGTGTGTGGACAGGGCAGCAACTGAGGGTGAAGGTTGGGTCTAATTTCCCTGACAACTGGAACTCCAGGTAAATAGACTAGTAATATTTACTACGTGGGAAATCCCTTAGCAGGATATCCCAGGCTAAAGAAATACTGTAGTAAATAAACCCAAGATCTATGGATTAACGGTTTGTGGCTCCTCAGAAAATGTCCTGAAGCTTTACGTTTTTTAGGGTAAAAATGGAAATGTTTCATAATGTAAATCCTCCCTGTGGTGAGAAGTAAACCTATGAAACCCTCCTTGGAGACAGAATCAGCATTTCCAGTGTGGGAAGAAAGAACCTGGGGAGCCATGCAGAATATCTCCTACTTTTTCTGCTTTGCACCCTTTGCTTGCCTGTATTTTTGATAAGGGCAATATATCTGATTTTTGCCAATCTATTCCAGTCTGCGCTCACTATTAATATCTCAAAATATCCAATTATATTTTAAAGACTGAAGTGCAGTGCATCTTATTATCATTAGTATCTCCAAATGACAAATACTGTAGGAATTTGATTGACAAGTATAGCTTATATTATTACAAATAAGTTCTACTTGTATTCAGAATATTTTATAAAAGTTTTTCTTATCTATAACCATACATCTACCTGAATAATATCTTCTAATTATATCAGAATCTTAAATTTCTGTTTTAGTAGCTTATTTCTAGGAAAAATATATCATATATCAATATGATTGCTACATAAAAACTACCATAACCCTAAAATGTTTACACATTTGAGCACTACACTAATCTGGTGTCATGTTATTGTTCTCAATCAATACCCACGTGGCCACTCCAGGTCATGCCTTCATCCTTTACTTTATCTTCCACTGAATGACTTGGTTACTTGAAAAAGGTACAGAAAACAATAAAGTGGGGAACTTGCATTGAGTTTGCTACAGCATTTACTTACCTTGCTCAACTTTTTGACTTTGTAATTTGTTTTCCTTATGCTATATTCCTAATGAGCTGTTGGCATGTAAAATCAATGAAACCTTCCCTCATGAAGATGTCAGGGATGACTGAGAGGTCAGTATTTCAAGCAAGTAAACCTTTTAACTAAAACCTATTGTTATATCACCCAGACTTAACCTCTCTGATTTTTGATTGCCATAGAAAATTCCAGCGCTTTAAAGCTTTTTTCCATCTATCCTCAAATTAACCTTGAAAACAGAGCCTTGGTGAAAATGTGTGCTGGTCAAGGGGTAATGAATGGTCATTATTTTTGTGCATGCATGGTTGTATTTTTTTAATCTCTCGGTGATGCAGCAGATTTTCAACAATATAAGCTAATGGGACATTGATAGTATGAATAACACATACAAATAATTTCTAAATGTCCTTTAAATTGGCAGTAAAAATTGCTGCCAGAGTAAACCTTTTTAAAAATATGAAATAAAATTTGTTTTAATTTCATCCATCCACTTGATATATAAAAACCAGCGGACATCAAATATCGAGGGCAAAGAGTAGAAAAATTAAAAGAGGAGAATCAGAGGTTGGGAATAATTTACCACTGGACAATGAGTTTCTAAAAGGCAAAATGTATTATTTCCCTATGGCTAGGAAAGGTTGGGGAAAAGGTAAAAAAAAAAAATTACTGAGACTTTATGTCATTCCGTTTATGATGAAGGATCTTTTCCTACAGTGGAAATGACAAAGGAACTTAAGAATTACTTTTGGAGGATCACGTGGGACATCAAATATTTATCATACTTGCCTAATTTCCTTATACTTATTCCTAAGTTCCTTGTAACCTGCAGACGTGTGTGGGAACCAAGGATAATCTGTTAATATAAGCATGGGCTCAGCAAGGCAGTGAACACTCTGGGAGGTGCCAGACTCAGTAGGGAGCCCTGATGCCTTCATGTTTCATCAGCATCAGGTTCAGAGAGAAAAACTCCCAACAAGAAAAATACCACATTTTCTACCCAACAAAGAAATACTTTTATGGGTAAATAGAAATTAAGATACAAGATGCAAAAAAAAAAAAATACAAAGAACTTAATTTATGGGAAATATCTAGGAAAATTTGAGTTGCCATGTAACATTATGTGTGTGTATATATACATATATTTGCATATATACATATACACTCAAATAGTCATTCATAGTAGAAACTCACAGCTGGCTGAGAAGTAAACAGGAAGTTACAAGCATTGTCATCATGCTGCCTCCATTTTAGGGGATCCTTAGGCCTAGTCAACCAGTTAACTGTGGAACCCAAATTGAAAACTTTAACTTGTGTCTCATTTTTTTTCCTTTGAATTATGTAAACTGTGTGTTCAATATAACATATTATATCATAGTGAATTGCCCAGAAGTGCATGTTGAACTGAATTAAATTAAATCTGTTCCACTTTACCTACTTTATGATTAAAATGACCTGAAGCTGGAGTGTATCTCGGTGAATCGACGAGAGGTCTATTCCAAGAGCATGGATGACAGTTTTTAAATCCCCTATGACAAAAAGTTTATTTGCACACATTTTTGTAAAAAGGCTACCTTATATTTCAAGACAATACTGTTTGTGGTAAACCAGATTATGTTTTCCTAAATTCTCTCTCTTTCCTTCAGATTTCTAAATTCTAAATGATACATAATGCTTTACACAAAAAGTAACGTCTCCATTTCTTTAAGTATGCAGACTTTTTAAAATCCCACAAAACCAAACATGACAACTTATTAGAGCTCATTTTGTCCCATCCATTAACCTAGGAATCATTATTTTAATCTTTGTCTTCCTCACACACACATGTTAAATCACCAAACCTTATTTCAATCCTGTAAATATCCTCAAGGATATCTACTTCTATCCATCCCATGGCCCATACCCTAACCGGGTCTTCTCTAAGTAAGAGGATTAGCCTCTTCATTGGTGTTCTGTCATGCAGTCAGTCTGGTTCAAGGGCATTTGCAGAATTCTCTACTTGGCAGGCATGGGATAATCTGATTTTATCACCACCCCGTTTAAAATACTTCAGTGTCGGCTGGATGTGGTGGCTTACGCCTGTAATTCCAGCACTTCGGAAGGCTGAGAGAGGTGGATCACCTGAGGTCAGGAGTTTGAGACCACTCTGCCCAACATAGTGAAACCCTGTCTCTACTAAAAATATGAAAACTCGCCGGGTGTGGTGGTGCATGTCTGTAATCCCAGCTACTCAAGAGGCTGAGGCAGGAGAATCACTTGAACCCAGGAGGCAGAGGTTACAGTGAGCTGAGATCACACCACTGCACTCCAGCCTGGATGACAGAGCGAGACTCCATCTAAAAAAAAAAAAAAAAAACCTTCAATGTCATGTTATTCCTTGAATAAAGGAATAACGTTTGGAAATTTCGACATCATTTATGAAACCCTTGGTGGTCTTTCCCCTTTTAGCTAATTAGAAACCATGTCTCTATTCTGTCTCTATTCTGGCTGCCTTGGGCTTATTTCAGATGCTTCGGTGTGTTAAGCTCTCTTTCCTACAAGCCTGGAAACATTCTATTTCATTTGTGTGAAACATTCTTCCTTCCCCTTTCCTGGAATACTCTTAATTTTCCTTTCTTAGCCTAAACATTTCCACTTATCTATCACTCTCAGGCCTACGTAGGCCCTCCCATGACATATTTCTAGAACAGTTGGTATTTACCCTTTTGTAGAACAAATCATGCTTGTAATTATTTTTGATATTTCTATTTTCCTTCCTTATTCTCTGATCTTGTAGTACAACATATGGTAGTATTCAATAAATATTTGTTGAATGAATAAATTACCATGTAAGAATTGGTATAATTTCAGTACTTTTATCAGTTCAAAAAATACTCTGTGAGGTATCAACATATATCAAGATAACTATCAGATATCATATTGATATATGCTGGGCTCAACATATATCAATATGAGAAAATGTACTGGTACTTAAATATTTGAAATATTGCATAAACTGATATTTTCTATTTTCTCACATTCCATATTAAAAATAATTACAAAACTTTTAACAGAAATTGGTCAATTAAGACAATGCAAAAGAACTTGCTTTAAGGATCTATTAAATTTTAGTTCACTTACTAATATAGAATACACAGAAAATTGTCAGTGATATTATGTTTAATTTTGAATCTAAGATTTTTCTTAGTTTTTAAAAAACTTAAATGAAAGAGGTAAAGGTGTTCTTTCTAACATTCAGGTCTGATTTATCAAAAAATTATTTAGTGTCTTACATTTACCCACAAAATAATTTTTTTCCTAAATCACTTTCCAGTCAAAACAATTTTATGTGTTCTCTGCACTCTGGTAAATTAATCAACTTTTGTCATTGTACAAATGATTTATTCTAATAGATATGTCAGCTACAGCATTCTACCACCTGAAATATCCTCCTTCCATAGCTTTTTATATCCTAAGCCTGCTAGTTTTCAAATTTCCATTAAGATGCTATCAGTTCCATGCAAATATTTCTAATCTATTTTCTAAGTTGTGTTCTCAAGGAAACAGGTCTGAGATGGAGATTTGCTTGTATGCAGGAGGTTTATTTGAAGTGCTATTGAGAGAGCACTTGCAATGGAGTGAGGGAAGAGGGACTAGACAGAGAAAGAAATGAAAGCCTGATGCAAATACAATACCAGTTTAAGTCATCCAATGGACCAGTCTATAGATAACCCTTCAGACTTGTCCCTTGAAGAAAGGAACTTAGACATTTCTAGTTTTGTAATGACTGTTCATTGGATTCATGCTGCCCCTAGAAAGAGGGTGTAGCAATTTCTGTTCATGGCAATTCCTGAACAGAGGCTCAGATGTCTTTCTTGGCTGTGAAGCAGCTATCTCAGTTTGTTACCACGGCATATTACACTCTCCTCTAAGATTCTACAGTATCCTATATTTACCACATTTGGGTCCTTTTGTTGTTTCTGGCCTTAGAGTGTAGCTCTTTGTATAGTTAGTCAATATTCACTACTGGCCTCTAGATTTCCTCTTTTTTTTTTTTTTTTTTTTTGGTGGGGGATAATCCCATAACTGAGTTTGCACAGAACATTCTACAGTATAGACATTCGATAAATACCTGTTAAAAGAGTGATGAATACATGAATGAAGTGCCCTCTTGGAAATTGTTTCAGTATTAAAAATATTAACACTAAGAAAAAAATGAAAAATGATTTCTATTTAAATATAGTACACTCCTGTAAATAAAAACAGGCTACTTGTGTTGCAATGACATGGCACTATTCCAAGAAGGTAGATCCGCACTGGGTAAATTGACGTCTAAATATCCCAGGGGAGTGTTTTTAAAATTGTAGTTCTAAGAACTGATTGTGGTGGGAGTCTGTGGAAATCCTCTCCTACTCTTTTCCTTAGTAGCTGAAATTTATTGATTGTATTTATACAGTTTAAAAAGTTTGAAAGCTTGCTCTAGGTTACATAACACTAACAAATTTAATTATACAACATGAAAACTCTTTCCCAATATATAAATACAGTTTTCATGAGAGGCTACAACAATATAGCTTCTCATAATAAATTAAAAATTGAAAAACAATCCATATTAAAACTTAAATATGATTTATTTAATATTAACCGAGGGTGTTTATTCCCGTGATTTCTTGGTGTGCATTTAGCCAAGTGACTTTGACAGGAGTGAACAAAAATGATTGCCATGAACAACAAAAATGGTAAATGGCAAAGTATACAGACACCAAATTAGAAACCAAAAAAACCTGGTATTTAAAGCTAGTTAGCTACGCAACACTTAGTACATCATTTAATTTTTCTGAAGCTCGGTTTTCTATACCTAAACATGGAGTAAAAAGGTTAGATTAACTTTATTGTGACTTGCTACTCTTTATTGTGACTTGCTATAACTGCATAAGTCACTAATAAAAATGTAAAAGAACTTAAGTGCATAATATAGTAAAACAAAAATAGAAGAATGCTTTCTTTACAAAATTTTTTAAAAATCCTCTTTTCACATAATGCCCCTGGTGTGTTTAAGAGTATACTTGTTGCATGCTGCTTTTTAAGTCTATGTCAATACATACAGTATTAGAATTGGAGTGATTAATTTTATTTGACAATGATATCAATCTGTATTTAAAAAACACAAGAGAACCAGTAATTAAGTTTGGAAAGTTGATCAGGTCAGTCAAAAAAATATATGAAATATCAATATCTTCCTTTAACACCTACAATAACTAGTTTGAAAATCTAATGGAACATATCTCATTTATGATAGCATGCACACACACACACACACACACATGCACACACACACACGCATGCACACACACATCCTATAAAATTTTAGAAACAATTACAATGAAAATATGTGTGAAGAATACTATAAATCTTTAATCAGGTTTACAAAAAGCTGACTATATGGATAGATGCCGTGTTATAGATGGAAAGACTCAATATTTTTAAAACTATAATTCCTTCAAAAATATTATACAACATCCATGTAAATAACAATGGCACAGGGCTGCTGATAATATTTGGCAGAAATGAACATGAAAGCATTAACCGCTAATTTTAAAAAAGAATAAAAATGAGGAGGCACTTATTCTACCAATTCATACAATAAATTATAAAGCTCAGGTACACAAGAGTACCTGAGAAACAGCAACCTTGTCCATTACTAGACATTTATACTGCTATGTCAATGACATTATTTTTAATTCTTTTGTTTCATTCCCCATAATAAGAATATAAATTAGGGATAGGAACTTGTTCTCTTCTTGATTGCAATTTGTGTAGCAGCACAAATTGTATGTAATGTGTATGTAGCATGCCCTTAATATAGGCATTTTGTATTTACTTGAATGTAATTAAAATTTTTATCACTAGAATATTCCCATTGTAATAAGGAGCCTGACCTCATTTGTGTTGCTGGCTACTGACTTCTTTTTAAGCCTTATCCTCCCTTTCTTTGACCCCACATCTGTACAGTCTTATTAAGACAGGCCTTCCTGCACCTACTTATTTGACACCTGTGGGAAACTTGACCTTCTCAAATCTCCAGCCCACATGAGTGGAAATCTTTTCCCAGCCCTAATCTCTAGTCACCAAAAAGGCCCAGGCAATTCCCTCTGTTTTGCCCAAGCCAGCCTGAATCTGGTTGGGGCCATTCTGCTCTTCCTGGGAGTCTCTATGTGAATAATGAACTTTCTTTCTCACTTGATGTGTGGAGTATCATCAACACTGACATCTAAACAGGTGACCAAAACTACACATATGATGCAGAAAGTAATATAATTTAAAAAAATCAATTTTAAGGTCAGTTTGAAATATGAGACAAAAATATAACATTGAACACTTGTAATCATGTATATTATTCCAACTGAGTTTCTTGACACAAAGAATGGATACATTTCTTTTTTTTTTTTTTTTTTGAGATGGAGTCTCGCTGTATCGCCCGGGCTGGAGTGCAGTGGCCGGATTTCAGCTCACTGCAAGCTCCGCCTCCTGGGTTTACGCCATTCTCCTGCCTCAGCCTCCCGAGTAGCTGGGACTACAGGCGCCCGCCACCTCGCCCGGCTAGTTTTTTGTATTTTTAGTAGAGACGGGGTTTCACCGTGTTAGCCAGGATGGTCTCGATCTCCTGACCTCGTGATCCACCCATCTCGGCCTCCCAAAGTGCTAGGATTACAGGCTTGAGCCACCGCGCCCGGCCGATACATTTCTTTAAAACATGACACTGGGGCAGAAGCTGAGAGGGACAAATGTACACATAGTCCCACAAAATAAAATTTCGTAATTATTGTATTAAATAATTGTTTGGGTTATAAATTTTCTAATAGTAGTATCTTATATATTAAATTTCCACATGAGAAATACTGACATATTATGGTGTCTCTCTTTCCTTCCTCCTGATCCTCTCACTAAATAAGTGTTTCCTAAGAAACCTCTTAATCTATTATTTTGTCTTTGTATGAAAGCTTCAGAAGAATAAATATATTCAGGTTCCTACATCCTAGCCAAACCATGAATTAATAAATTGGCAGGATTAGAATCATGTTCAATAACCTCCCTTGGATTTATACCTGTCAGCTCTCTACATAGATAAGGCTGGAAGATTTTGGCAACAGCTTGAAGCTAGATTAGACTTATTCATTTTTCAGTTGAAAAGTCTTTCTCTGCCAATATATTCAATACATTTAATTCTCAAGTACTTTTGTTGATAACAGCCAAAATTCTCATTAAAATTTTCCTTGGCAAAGAAGACACAACATTACGATGGTTTGAAATCCCCACCAAAACTCATCTTGAAATGTAATTGCCATTGTAATGGTATTAAGAAGTAGAAACTTTAAGAGATGATTGAGGTCATGAGAGTTCTGCCTTCATGAATGGAATAATGCTGTTATTGCAGTAGTGGGTTAATTGTCACAAGAGTTTGGTCCCCTTTTTGTCTCTGTCTCATGCACTTGCTTGCCAAGTGGTGTCCTTTCACCTAGGATAACCCTTATCAGATGCCAGCCCCGAGCCCTTGGATGTCCCAGTTCCAGAACTGTGTGCCAAATAAATTTCTGTTCTTAATAAATTACAAAGTCTATCGTATTCTAGCAGCAGAAACAAATCAAGAGAGAAAACTGGTACCAATCAGTGGAGCTGTGGCTATAATACATACTTGAATATGTGGAAGTGACTTTGGAACTGCATAAAGGTAGGGGCTTGAAGAATTTGAAGGATCGGACTAGGAATAAAAAATTGTACTGCTCTGGGCCGGGCGTGGTGGCTCACGCCTGTAATCCCAGCACTTTGGGAGGCCGAGGCGGGCGGATCACAAGGTCAGGAGATCGAGATCACGGTGAAACCCCGCCTCTACTAAAAATACAAAAAACTAGCCCGGCGAGGTGGCGGGCGCCTGTAGTCCCAGCTACTCGGGAGGCTGAGGCAGGAGAATGGCGTGAACCCGGGAGGCGGAGCTTGCAGTGAGCCGAGATCGCGCCACTGCACTCCAGCCTGGGCTGGGCGACAGAGCGAGACTCCGTCTCAAAAAAAAAAAAAAAAAAAAAAAAAAAAAAAAAAAAAAAAAATTGTACTGCTCTGAGTAGAGCTTTAAGGGCAATTCTAGTGAGGGCTTGGAAGAGAGAGCTGTAGAGAAAGTCTGAATCTTCTTAAGAGTTTATTTAATTTGTTGTGACCAGAATACTCATAAAAATCTGGAGAGTAAAGGATATTCTGATGAGGTCTCAGACAAAAATGAGGAACAGGGTATTGGAAACTGGATTGAAAGCCATCCTTGCTGCAACGTAACAAACACCCTGGCTGAATTGTGGCCATATTCTAAGACTTTGTAGAATGCAGAACTTAGGGGCAATAAAGTAGAGTATCTGGTTGAAGAAATTTCTAAACAGCAGTGTATTCAGGCTTCTGCCTGGTTACTTTTACCTGTATGTAGTAAGATCTGAGAGAAAGAAATGACTTAAAGATAGATTTTATATTTAAGAGAGAAGCAGACAAAACATTTGAAAAACTTACAGGCTGGCTATGTAAAGAGTGAAAACGTATGTTCAGGGCTAGGTGCGGTGGCTCACACCTGTAATTCCAGCACTTTGTGAGGCCAAGGCAGGCAGATCATGAGGTCAGGAGATCGAGACCAGTCTGGCCAACATAGTGAAACCCTGTTTCTACTGAAAATACAAAACAAATTAGCCAGGTGTGGTGGCACGTGGCTGTATTCCCAGCTACTCAGGAGGCTGGGGCAGGAGAATTGCCTGAACTCAGCAGGCGGAGGCTTCAATGAGCCAAGATCACACCACTGCACTCCAGCCTGGGCGACAAAGCAAGACTCTCAGGAGAGAATGCCAAGGGTGCAGTCAAGTAGTGTTTGCTAAAGATATTAATATGGCTACAAAGGAGCGATGTGCTATTTATCAGGACAATAGGAGAAAGATTTAAAAGGAATTTAAAAGGAATTTCAAAAATCTCTGAAGCTGCTGCTGCCCTCACAGGCTCTAGGAAGGCAAAATGATTTCAGGGGATATGCCCAAGGCACTCATCATAGGTTCCCTGTCCAGGGTCACCTAGCAACTCTTCTCCCCACATTCCAGTGTAACATTCTTCAGTTGCACCAGTTATGGCTCAAGTGGTCTCAGGTGAAGCTTGGGCTGTCATTCTGTAGAGTGCAAATGGTAAGCTGTGGCAGCATCAATATGGTGTTATACCTTCAGGCATACAGAGTGTGAGAACTGTGGCTATGGGTTCCTGCACCAAGATTTCCAAGGATGTCGCAAAAAGCATGAAGACCTAGGCAGAGACTTGTCTCCAAAGTGAAACCACCACAGAGAGCCTCTACTAAGACAATGTTGAGTAAAAATGTGGGGTTGGACTTGCCACAAAGAGTTTCCATTAGGGCAATGACTACTGGAGCCATGGAAGTGGGACCATCCCTAAGACCACAGAACTGTAGGACTAAAACAGTGTGTCACTCCAACCTGTGAGAGCTACAGAAGCTGAGTTCATCAAAGCCCTGGGAACAGGGTTGCCTGAGGCCTTGCAGGCCCAATCCCTGTTCTAGTGGATCCAGAAATTAGGACATGGAATAAAAGGATATTGTTTCTCGGCTTTATGACTTAATGTTATTTTTTGTGTTGAGTTTTAGACTTACTTAGGACCAGTTATCGTTCTTTTCTTGCCTATTTCTCTGTTTTGGAATAGAAATGTCTATCCTATGACTGTCCCACCACTGCATTTTGGAAGTAGATAATCAGTTTTGAATTCATAGTTTCACAGCTGGAAGAAATTTGCGTCATGATGAATCATGTGAGTCTCACCCATATCTGATTTAAATGAGACTTTGAAATTTGGACTTTTGAGTTAATGCTGAAACAAGTTAAAACTTTTGGAACTATAGGGATAGAATGAATATATTTTATATGTAAGAAGGATATGAGTTTTGGGGGTCCAGGGATGGAGTACTATGATTTTAGTGTCCCCTCCTAAACTCACATTGAAACTTATTTGCTACTGTTATGGTATTAAGGATAGGGACATTGAGGTGATTAGGTTATGAGGATGCCACCTCATGAATAGATTAATGTCCAATAATGGGAGTGGATTAGTTATCCAGGAAGTCTTGCCCCCCTTTTCGCTCTATCTTGTGCAGCTGCTCACCATGTGATGCCCTTCTGCCATGAGATGACCCTCTCCAGATGTGGGTGCCACAGTCTTGGACTTCCCAGTCTTGAGAACCATGTGGAAAAAACTTCTGTTTTTTATACATTTCCCAATTTGTGGTAAACAGTTAGAACAGCAGAAAAGGGACTGATACAAATACCAATAGAAAGATTCAGGCTCTTCTCTATTTAAAATATTTATTTCCTCTACTTCTAGTTTTTGTACTCCTAGCTTACTTCTAATATTATTTTTTTATATTTTACTCCGACTTTTTAAGGTCATTTATATTTCATTTGACTAGCTATTTTTCTTTTGTTTTCCGGGAAGAAAGGAAAATACATGCGAAGAAAAAGGATGGATAAAATAAAAAACATAAGCTTCCAAATGTCTGTCTCCTTTGTGTAAAGGGTATGGGAGAATTTGTTTGTTTTATTAATCATTTCATTTTAAATCCAAGAGGCTGTGCAAGACAAATGGAAAATGTCAGGAAGGATGACATGACAAAGAGTCTAATAAACTACAGAATGCTTACACCACTGAGAGGAGCTAAACAACATAAACTGCCTTCTGGGAATGGAACAGGTAGCTAAGCCAAACAGATTCACAGCTGGGAGAAGCAACACATTGACAGTGAAGAAGAATAATGCAATCAGTTACCCCAAATAGTTCACAAATGCTGCAACATGTTATCTACTTATGAATCCTATCCTTATCATGAGATAAATTAAAGACCATCACGTTCAATCTCTTACCATGTATATTATCTAACTGGAAAAGTGCTAATTGAGTCTACTGTTTTTTGTTTTTTTTTTTTTTTTTTTAGTGGATGATGTATGTTTTTTAAAAGCCTTTTGTACTTCGTGACAGGCACCAAAATAATTTCAGTATCTCTAATGCTAGTGACAGTCAAGTCAGTATATCTCAACCACACATTTTTTACTCGCATAAAATTCCCTTATGAATAAATAAGGAAGCCTCCCCTTTTTATATGTTGATGACTTTCTCACCTTTTTCCTTTTTCAATATTTTATTTCCCCATTACACTGTTTTGTGCTTTGAATTGGCAGAAATATTAGAGAGGAAACCCTTTTTCTAAAATATATCAAATAATTATTTACCCTATCCTTTTTACATGAAAATTAAGAAGTTACCTTCTTGATGGTCTCCAACATGGAGCGCCCACCCTGCCATGGCTTTGAGTTCTTTCTGATACATGACAGACTTGCCATGCTGTGCCACTTTCGGTCTTCCAGCTTCTTATGAAAGGCATTAGCAAGCAGAAGCACCGTGTCATATATGTAAAGGTTGGAAATCTGAAAAGACATTAGAAAGTGATCATTAGAATCATTGACACCAGTCATCAAGAATAAGGAAAAAAATAATTGTCTCAGCTGCTTCTGTTCATGTCATAGATGGCTGGTTTACTGAGTTATTAAGCAGAAGGTTTCTTTTGTCATTTCCTGGGCAATTTTGTCGTTGAGAATGAAGTCTTGTCTGATTGTATGCCTCAATTGCTTTTTCAGCTTATTTTGGTGTGAAAGAGAAGATTAAAAAAAGAAAGAAAGAAATTTTGACAGAGATAAGGCTGTTAGTGTTAGACCTGAGAAAATCATTGGCCCTTATTTCTCTCTGAGAAGGTAAGAATCTAAGGGTTTAAGATTGGAAGGACAAACTGAATAATACATTTTCTGAATATGTTAAGGTTTTGCATTCTAGTTATTCAGATGGAAAAATATCAACTTGATCTCATATATGAGTGTCATAGGTACATAAAAAGGAAGCAGTCAACTGTGTGTATGTTTGTGTATATGGAGACTCTGTAAGGAAATAATGAAAGAACAGGACCATTTATAAATATTATTGTGATCAAGGATCTATACAAAATTATACAGGTATACACATGCATTACAATTCATTGATTTCACAAATATCATAAACTATTAACTGTTTGTGAATGTGTGTTTACATTAACACTTGCTTCTTCTAAGGCAACCATGTTATTAGCTTCTTTCTACATAGATTGAAAAATAAATTATAGCCTTTTTTTTTTTTTGCTAAGGTTAACTGCATTCTTACAATTAACTTTTGCCAGAGATACTATTTATACTGTCGATTAATTATCAAAGCTGCTTATTTTTCGAAGAAGTTAAAAATTATTCAGAAAACGTAATACCAAAAGGAATCCTTGGTCAATAAAAGCTGCTTAATGTTATATTTCCTCTGAAGGAAAAACTCAATATAAAATTTAAAAAATGAGGAATCAATGTAGTGATGAAAATTAATTCCATCTTAAAGCATTTGTGTTTTTCAGATTTTTAGAAGGATATTGTTATCGCGGTTTTTCCTAAAAACACACGGGAGAGTATATGGATTGTCCTCGGGGTATATTTAGTCATGGAGGAAATTTTTAAAGTAGTCTACCCACATCACAGGATGGTACTAAGCTCTGGCTATTGAGATAATTAGAATCTGATGCTATTCAGAGCTTTTAACAAGAAATTCCTAACAGTGCCTTGTGAGTTTTCTTTTACATACCATGTAAATCTTCAATCATTTGTGTTTGTGAAGTATCATTTTATATATATAATACTTACAGGACTTTTTTGAAGAGACATTGAACACTCAATGCATTACGTGCAATGCAAGTTTGTCTTTCATAAGGACATATTAGGACTGACTATTTTCACTCCCCATCCCAGCCACTCCCCATATTGCCCAATAATTACTAGATAGACTACAAAAGAATGGCTGAAATCTGCTATACAGCTAAATCTAGTCCATGAATCAACATCCAGGTTGGAATTAGGCAGTAAAGACCCAACAGGAAAATATATAAATTACATGAAGGACACACATCCAGGGAAATCAAAATAACACACAACCGTCTGCCCTTTCCTAACCTCTCCTGGTTCTACTGCCTGAAACTTACTTCCTCTTCCTTCTCTAGCTTTATTTTACTCTTCCCTTTGGTGAACATGTATTTAAGATTGTTGGGGAAGCATCCCTTGCTATCTCCTCACCTTTCTCCAACTAGTTAACATTTCTCAATATTTAGTTCAAAGACCACCTCTTTTTATCTACTGGAACACACAGTGCATAAGCCTTTGAAACATATCAGAATACTAAATCTTTTTTAAAATCTACCTTTTCCACAAAAAATAAATTCCTCCTAGATGGGGACTCATACTGTATATCTTTTCTCTTCCATTTTTCCCTATAATTTATTTCTCTTAGACTTAGCCTAAAGCCTAGCACATATTTGGTTTTTGATAAACACTTGTCAAGTAAAAGAAGACAAAGGATGGAGAGAGGAGAAAAAACGAAAGTCAATTTTAAAGCCAAGTGTGTTTGACGGAAGTTGAGACAGGAAAATTCTGGTAACCTGGGTTTTATCCAAACCTGACACTGCTGAGGCACATTCTCTTTTGCAGACCCTGAGGCATGTATTTTGAGCATCTATGCTAGTCTTAAAGGTGAGTACTTTGTACCTATTACGTGACAGGCGTTTTCAGTAAATGACTATGTCTCCTCATTTGTCCACATTCCAAACTGCAGGATCAAGAAGTGGTGGTAATATTCTCTGAGCTTTTCATTACCCCTCCTAATCTGACACTTTTTGACTGCAGGCCAGTGCCCATTCTTCGAGCTTCACATTCTTTCCTATGCTACACTTTATCGCTTTTTTCTGTCATCATTAACTGAGATTTTGGTCATTTTTTTTATTTGTAAGGCCTTTGACCCCTCCTTCACAATAATACCAAACTATCTCTCAGCATTTTAAAAGGTCACTTCAATTCCTATACAGATGATCTTCACTTCTACTTAGGCCTCGACCAACACAAATGACCATTTACTGACTGGACAGAAACATGCACCACCTCTAAAATCATAGACTCTAGTATGTCACATATAACCAATCATTCCTCCCTACCTTATTGGCACTACATTTGTCCTTTGACATCACCAAACCTCCACACTCACCTCCTCTACGTGACAAGCTTTCAATATTTGACACCATCTATGGCTTGCTTTGAAATATCTTTCTTTTAGTTTTCATCACCTGGTATAGTTTCTAGGCTGATCATCTTAGTTCTCATTTTTCTCTTGTGTTTCAACGTTTCTGTTAAAAATTTAGTATCCAGAATTGACACATTATTACAGATGTGATCTGACTAGGAGAGAATAGTGTAAGACATTAGATCTCTTTATCTTAGCAAAATTCTTCTGACATACAGACCACAACTATATTAAAATAGTTATTGCAAATATGATTTGTGTGATACACACACCGAATTTACCTTCAACTTAAGGAATCTGAACAATTGTCAAACCAGGATTCTTCCATCTAGGCTTCATGTAATTGATTTTGAACTTATACTTTATCTGTGCTGTTTCAAATTTTAGGCTTATTATTTAGTCAACACTAACAATTTGGAACTTGATTATCTAGTACAACATAAACTTTCTCTTCTAGCTTTATGCCATTTACAAATTTGATAGGCATGTTTTATTCATTTTCATTCATGCAGTGATAGACATTTAAAAAATATTAGGTCCAAGAATAGAATCTCGTGAATGACCATAGACAGTTCCTTGCATTTCAGGAATAGAATATTTATCAGTGCAGTTTGAATATTCATCTGGTTCTACAATCCTCAAACTCAGGACAAAAGAACTCTGGTGGTAGGTTGTGGATATCAGGAAGTGCTCGAAGCCACAGAATATATCTAAGGCATATTCTAGTCATATCAATATTGCTTGAAGATTTGATTGATTCATTTAGATATTAATATTAATTTTGTTTGAAGATTTGGAGAAAAACAACTAAATAGTTCAATTGGCAAATCATTTGGAGTATTACTTTTAATTATATATACACAAATGTTATAACTTCTGAAGGTAATAATGAGACTTAAATATTTTTGAGCTTTATTTTGCTTTCTATCTCAGGCCAGAGTGTTCACTATCTTCTGCCTTTAGGAGCCCGTCAGTGAAAATGTTTGAATGTCATCATTCTATCAAGACTTTTCAATATCTTTCCTAACGATTTCAGGCAAAAATTTGTCAAACACCATGCAAAAAATCAATAAGCAACATATAGGTTTATGACATTCTCCCAATCTAAAAAACAAACAAACAAACAAACAAACAAACAAAACTATAAATAAGGGCTTAGGTTGGCAGTGCTTGTTTTTAAGGAAGCCCTGTTGTTGTTGTTGTTTTTTTTCTTGTTTTTTTTTTTTTTAAATTATACTTTAAGCTCTAGGGTACATGTGCACAACGTGCAGGTTTCTTACATATGTATACTTGTGCCATGTTGGTGTGCTGCACCCATCAACTCATCAGCACCCATCAACTCGTCAATACATCAGGTCCATCAGTGACAGGCTGGATTAAGAAAATGTGGCACATATACACCATAGAATACTATGCAGCCATAAAAAAGGATGAGTTTGTGTCCTTTGTAGGGCATGGATGCAGCTGGAAACTATCATTCTCAGCAAACTATTGCAAGAACAGAAAACCAAACAGCGCATGTTCTCACTCATAGGTGGGAACTGAACAATGAGATCACTTGGACTCGGGAAGGGGAACATCACACACCGATGGCATTGGGAGCCCTGTTGTCTTATCTGAAGTATTCCAAACCATTGATTTAGTAATATATTCTACAGTTTACCTAAATAGTAACATTTAATATGCTAAACTCCATGAGAATCTTTTTTCCTTCCTTTCAACAATTGGGACAATACACCTATCTCCTGTACCTTGGTCCTCTTCTTAAGTGTTTCTCCAGTATTTTTGAGCTATCATATTTTGATCATTCCTGCTGACTGATTGGTACTCTGAGCAATTATTTGGCAAGCCTAATTCAAAGCAGTGGGTCTACTCTTACTATCTCCCTGTTCCTTCTAAACCAGTGGATTACTTTCTTTTAATGAATTTTACTCTAAGCTTCCCAATTTGAAGACAATTTTTCTTAGATGGAGAAAGCAGGAGCAAAAGTGTTGGAATGTTTCTGTTTTCTCTCCATTAGCAGCCAAACTAATATTAGTTCCATCAAGCAGTAAATGGATCACTTCCTGCTTGTTACATATGTTGCTAAAAATACCATTTTCTAGCTAAAAGGTGTTATTTTATATTTATTTTGCAACTTCAGCTAATCCTGGGTTTCAGCCTTTGGGTGCTAATTAAAAAGTTTGTGAAATGTATTTTCTGCTTTTTTCTAAATTTTATTTCTCTGCCTATGTATATTAAAATCAGTAACAGTCCGGAGATCAAATTCTATCACACGTAAGTGGGGTGCTAACATGTAACAAATCCTCAAAGCAAAAGTAGTTCTCTTGTTTTCTTCCATCTGTGGGTTGGACAGGACCAAGATGAAGGTATGAGTCAGGAGGAAGTTGGTGCTTCCCCATACAGCTTTGTTGTTTCAGGTAAGATTAGGAATATAGACATAAATAAAATATTAGTTCACAGATATTAAAGTCCTCATGAACTGAAATGGAAAGATTATGTTGTTAGGCAAATATGCTATAAAATAATTTCTGCTGTCCCTAAATGATACAGTCAATAATTTTCCTTAAGTTTGTATTTCATTTCCTGATACTTCTTTTGACAAAAACAAATTTTAATATTTTATAATTTTCTAAATCAAAAATTATTTCATTTATTTTTTTCTATTTAGAATTCTATCATTTTCACATCAATTATATCCATGACCAGTTAAAATGCAAACATGGGACATTATAAGCATATTGATATGGTTGGACTGTGTCCCCATCCAAATCACATCTTGAAGTGTAGTTCCCATAATTCCAACGTATCATAAGAGGGACCTGGTGGGAGGTAATTGAATCATGGGGGCGATTATCTGCTTGCTATTCTCATGAAAGTAGTGAGTTTTCCCGAGATCTGATGGTTTTATAAGCGTCTTTTCCCCCTTTTGCTCAGGCCTTCTCTTTCCTGCTGCCATGTGAGGAAGGACGTGTTTGCTTCTCCTTTTGCCATGAATGTAAGTTTCCTGAGGCTTCCCTGCCCCGAGGACTGTGAGCCAATTAAACCTCTTCCCTGTACTTCATGGCAGTGTGAGAATGAAATAATACACATATAGATAAGGGTGGAACTGAAATTTAAAGTGACGTCATTAAGGCTTCAGAGGATTTACTTTGACTATTGCCATCTCCTTAATTACATTCAAACATATATATTCACACAGATCCAAAGCACTGTGGTAATTATGATGGAGGAAATGGTAGAGAAGCACGTTATGGGTACTTATGATGCTGGGCTCTTGAAGGGACATATTTATTTTGAGATAGGGACTCACTTTGAAACCCAAGCTGGAATGCAGTAGCACGATCTTGGCTCACTGCAGCCTCTACCTCTAGGACTCAGGTGATTCTCCCACCTTAGCCTCCTGAGTAGCTGGGACTACAGGTGGGTACCACCATACCTGGCTAATGTATTTATTTATTTTTAATTTTTTAATTTTAATTTTTATTTATTATTATTTTTTTTTACAGAGATGGGTTTTGCCATGCTGCCCAGGCTGGTCTCAAACTTCTGGGTTCAAATGATTCTCCACCTTGGCCTCCCAGATTGCTGGGATTGCAGGTGTAGCCACTGTACCTGGTCATGGAAAGAAACTATTCTAAAGGAGCTTAAAATGTAGTAGGGAACAGAAAGTTACAGCTCAATGATCCTAGAGCCAATCTGTGCACTATAATGATAATAATTGGAAGAAATGTTTGGATAAATGGCAAGTCCTTTTTTAAAAATTCAAGGGTGACTAAGGATAGGGAGGTTGTGGGGTTATTTTTCAGAGTAGTTTTGCAAAATCACCTTATTTATCTAGTATTATTAGAGAGTAACTAATTTTCCTAGGCTTATATTTCCAAACTGTTAAAACTGAAAATCTCGAAGTACTAAAATGCAATCTACTCATCTGACAAAGGGCTAATATCTAATAATACAAAGAACTCAATCAAATTTACAAGAAAAAAACAAACAAATCTATCAAAAAGTGGGCAAAGGATATGAACAGACACTTCTCAAAAGAAGACATTCATATAGCCAACAGACACATGAAAATATGCTCATCATCACTCGCCATCAGAGAAATGCAAATCAAAACCACAATGAGATACCATCTCACACCAGTTAGAATGGCAATCATTAAAAAATCAGGAAACAACAGGTGCTGGAGAGGATGTGGAGAAATAGAAACACTTTGACACTGTGGTGGGACTGTAAACTAGTTGAACCATTGTGGAAGTCAGTGTGGCGATTCCTCAAGGATCTAGAACTAGATGTACCATTTGATCCAGCCATCCCATTACTGGGGATATACCCAAAGGATTATAAATCACGCTGCTATAAAGACACATGCACACGTATGTTTATTGCAGCACTATTCACAATATCAAAGACTTGGAATCAACCCAAATGTCCATCAGTGACAGACTGGATTAAGAAAATGTGGCACATATACACCATGGAATACTATGCAGCCATAAAAAAGGATGAGTTAACGTCCTTTGTAGGGACATGGATGTAGCTGGAAACCATCATCCTCAGCAAACTATCGCAAGAACAGAAAACCAAACACTGCATGTTCTCACTCATAGGTGGGAATTGAACAATGAGATCACTTGAACACAGGAAGGGGAACATCACACACGGGGGCCTATTGTGGGGAGGGTGGAGTGGGGAGGGATAGCATTAGGAGATATACCTAATGTAAATGACGATTTAATGGGTGCAGCACACCAACATGGCACATGTATACATATGTAACAAACCTTCACGCTGTGCGCATGTACCCTCGAACTTAAAGTATAATAATAATAATGATGATAAAAATGTTTCCTATAGTAAATATTTTAAAGAACAGGTTTATAAAATATATTAGGTTTTGTTGACTTCTAAAATTGATGATACCTTTAATATTTGCTGATATCTCAGGGTTATTGTTTAAATATTAACTTATATGCTAGCATTATAGTGCAGTAATACCTTTAGGAGTTGTTTTATGGCACAGATTTGTTTTTGCAGGAAGAGTCCTATGCTGACAGGATATATGAGTTAGTTTATCTGATTGATTTTTTTCTCCTGTCTCTTGCCTTGAAAGGGCTCCTTAAGGCTCAGTGCTGTTGTCCTGTGTGCTTGCTTTGTATAACAGTCCCTCCAGATTGACATATTGAGATCTCCAGTGCAAAGTGAAAACAAATCAGAGAGGCTTTTCCTTAAGAAAAAGAAATAGGCTTCAAGTAAGTATTTAAAGGGCATTCTTATGAGTAAGCTACAGGGACTTGGTGTTCTCTGTTTTGCTGTTCAGACATTTTATTTATACCTTTCAAATTCTTTGTTGTATTCTGGATGCTGAAGGTTTCAGCTATATCCTCTTGGAGTTGGATGTGACCATAAAATGCTAGAGCACATTTTTCATATTTATTTATTTTTGGTTGGAGTTATTCAAACTGGAGATCAATCTTTTTAAAAAAGAATACGTATCTATGTCCTTCTTATGCCAGGAAAGTCAAATACATTTATTAGTTTAATAATTTGGAGTTTGGAATCAGTAGTTCCAACTACAAATTCTCCTGTGAGAAATATTATGGACCTACTTGTTTAGAAGAAAATAACCTTTACTTATGATATTTTTAATTAAACAAGTAGAATTTTTTCTATAGTGAGATCAAAAGGAACAAAGACACAAATTCTTAGCACTTTCTCCCCATCAGACTTATGAAATTGCTGGAGGAGGAGAATTGTTCAGAAATAACACACACAATTCTGAATCCAAAGCAACTCATAAAGCTCTCCTTGCAATTGCCCAACGAAGCACCCTGGAAGAAATACCCTGTCATTTATAATATACCTCCATATTCTGAGCAAATGGATCCTTTGGATCACACAATGTTGAAGATATTCGATGGTTGCCACGGAAACACCGCTGACTTATATTCTGGGGAACTGGAAATGTCTGCCGAATAATCGTTAACCTTCCAATTGACCTTCTTACAAGTTCCTGTACATCCACATCGTTTATTTCCTATAAGATAAGAGGTGGAAGAATTAGAGATACTTTAATACAGTAACAAAACACAAATCTACTGAGTTGTTATCTGTAAATGTTAGGGATTCTGTTACTGTAATATATTGCCTTAATGCTTAGCGAAGAAAGCAACATATTTTTGTTAAAATGATCTATTCATTTGTAGTTGCTTTCTGTGCTTTAAATTATATACATTAGGGCCTAACAATTCTAAATGAAGCAATTGACTTACATACGGTTATTAATAAGTTTATAATTTATAATGTTGAACATTTTAGAAACATATAGGTGTGGTCGAAACATTTAAAAAGGTCACAAAGTAAGTTGCAATTATAGTTTATTATTAATTAATGGATTTCAATTACTTATTACTTTGAGTATCTAGGAAGGTATTTGCCATGTAAGAGTTATACACATGCACATACACACACATACATATGCACACACACACACACACACACAAAATTAGCAATGAAAAATGTGGCTTTTAACCGAGGCAAGTAGAGCAAGAGGATATATAAGGAGTTTTTCTAATAATTTATTAGAATTATTGATGTTAACTCATATGTTTCTCTTGGTAAGGAGTAGATGAAAACTTCTGTTGCTTAATACAGTCTGAATTAGGATGAGATGAGAAACCCAGTGCTCTTTATCTAAATGAATTTTATCTAAACAAATTTTATCTATTCTAAATGGAATTAGGATAAAAGTGATCAATGTAAATTTTCGTTTTAAGGTAGTCTTTACTAGAGAAGTTTGTGCTTAATAGTGTTCATTTGAAACCTTTTAATCCAATGAAGTCTTTGTAATTAATATACTATTGGTTTCAGTCAATTCTTATGGTAACATAACTAAAAGATTAGACACAAAATACGTTTTGGGTTGCAGTGAGTTTTTCCAAGGTTTGATCTAAGAAATTATAACAGAAGAATGAAATAAAAGAGATAATTCATAGGTGTAAATTTTCTTTATTTCCTTACCAGATCAATTATATATTGTTCTTTCTTGTAGCATATGTTAGATTCAAAAATCATCCTTTATATATACTCTTTATGAAGTATAAATTGTTCTGAGAATAAAATAATGCCTGTCATCAGCTATATCTAGTGCAATATCCTGGATTTCTGGGCATTTAATCAATCCTTAATGTTCCGTAAAAATGTTTTTTCTCAATTTAAAATGCCATCCTTTTCCTTTAGTCTGTGTCATTTCAGTGGCCACCAAAAACTTTGTCTGGCAAGGAGCAGGCTGCTTTTAAATTCTATGTAATCTACTCACAAAGTAGGATTAAATGGTATCCTGTCAACTCCATTTGAAGCCCTGATTTTAACCAGACATCTTTTAAAGTTAATTAATATTAATATTGCTATTCAATGTCTTTCAATTTTTAAAATTACAAATGATAAAGACAGGAACTTTCATTTGAAAGGAAGTGGAAAATTGTACCACTTTTCTCATAATATTAACTAAGTTGTTTTATGTATATGGTATTTTTTGCTGTAGCAATGCTAAGATTTATCAACATTTTATCAAACAATACTGTATCTACACCACTCACAATGAATGACAAATCAGCATATTGGATAAAAATTTACATTTAATAAATATCTACTATATGTTAAGCAAAATACTAATTACTTTATTATCCCATTTTCTGCTAACAGATGATACTCTCAATCGGATGCTATTTATTCTCAGTTTATAAACAAAGATTCAGGAAGACTTGAAGCTCTTCATTCATAATATTCTATTCATGGGATGAATTTATCAATGTCATCAAAAGAAACAGTCTCTGAAGAAGTTATACAAGTCCATATTTCCTTACAGGAATTATTTAGATTAATATTTATGAATGGTAGAATTTAAAACTGTAAAGATACATTATTTGAGCATTTAATTTCCTGATGATTCTGGAAGGAATGATGTAGTCATCTATCATGAGCCAAATTCTTTAAGAGGACATTTTTCAAACCCACAAAAAGGGAAAAGGGATGGTTACCTTTCATAGGTTTCCAAAGATGAAGTTCTCAGGCACCTAAACAACTAAAATATATCTGAAGAAATATCTATTTGAATTGAATGTATTTTGCCTATTATTATATGGGGAAGGGAAGAGAAAGTAATTTTCTGGGAAGAAAGAATCTGTCATTCTGAATGAAACTAACAGACAATCTGTCTCAAAAAATTCACTTGCAATTTTAGTCTTGACATGTGATCTCAAAAACAGTTTAACAGTGATATGAAAACTTGATTCGGCAGCTATTTTATATTTACGGAACTTTACATGTGCATTTCAAAAGGGGCATTTCAAGAGTGGCAGATGCAATGTTATATAAACACTGAAAGACAAGTGATCATTTAATCTATAAAGAGATCCATTTAAATGGAAAAAAATTCCAGAAATAAACTCGTATATTAAAATGTTATGCAGTCTACTAGGATCTATATTATTCTAATGCTCTGAATTTTAAAAAAATGTTTAAACTGTCAGATTTTTAAAAATAATCATGTGAAGAACTAGTTTACCAATAAAGTACTCACTCTCCCAAGCCCACAGAACCACTAAATATCTTAATCTTTTAAAAGATATAGAGTATTCCTGAGCTGTAAGTAATTTAAAGAACCCAAATTATAAAATTATTTTCCTTCTTATATTCTTTATTTTATTGAGTATATTCATAAAAGTAGAATTCACATTGCAATAAAAATGATTAAATATTTTTTAGTGACTTAGCTTTTTCTATTTTACTTATTTAGGCTGAGCAAGCCTTTTTTCCCAAAAGTAATTTACCTAGATATTTGAAAATTATTAAGAATCAAAGTCAATATGTCTGGCAAAATATTCTTATTCACTTTGCTTTAATAATTTAATGTAGGTTGAATCCTGAGCTGTGAAAGCCCCAAGGAAGAAAAAAGGAATGCTAAAATACCTTCTGGGGATACAACCCCATCTAGAAACAGCCCTTTCCCAGAAGAAATCTCTTAGGAGAATTGAATCATTCCTGAATCCTTGTAGTATATCAGCTTTATGTTTAAATGAATAAGATTGTGGGGAAGAAAAGACTCTCAGAATCCATTAGATCAGATGCCAATTCAGATTAAAAATAACTATTTCAGAGGAATAGTTTCCTTTTTCCCATTCTTATATCTCTTAGCATCTAACAAATATTCTGGCTCATACTAGGTATCAATAAATGTTGATAAATGCAAGATTTAATGAATGAATGAATGGTAAGATTTTATTATCTTCTAAAGACTGATACTTGAAATTTTAATTCTAGACACCAGAATGCTTTAAAATGTTAAACAATTCTAAATGAAGCAGATTTTACTATTAAGATTAAGCCCTCTACTATGTGGTGTTTGTTTCTTATTTGTTTATATTTTTCATATTTTAGCAAAGATGACCCTTTGATGCTTCTGTAAAATTTAACATTAATATGAATCAATTATGCAAATGTTAGAAAATGGAACAAATCCAACTGTAGGCTATGTACCAACAGGAAGAGTAGCAGAATGGCAACTTTCTACTTGAAAGCTTAAAAGTGAGCAGTTCAATTCATCATTAAACTAGAAAAGATGAAAAACATCCATTACACATATAGGCTTTTTAAATCTCAAAACAGCAACAAAACCCCCCCAAACCGGCCGGGCACGGTGGCTCACACCTGTAATCCTAACACTTTGGTAGGCTGAGGCGGGCAGATCACCCGAGGTCAGGAGTTCGAGACCAGCCTGACCAATATGGTGAAACCGCATTTCTACTAAAAATACAAAAATTAGCCGGGCCTGGTGGCACATGCCCATAATCCCAGCTACTCGGGAGACTGAGGCAGGAGAATCATTTGAACCCGGGCAGAAGAGCTGGCAGTGAGCCAAGATCGTGCCATTGCATTCCAGCCTGGGTGACAAGAGTGAAACTCTGTCAAAAAACAAAAACAAAAACAAAAAAACCCAAAAAAACTCAAACCAACAACTTTCTCCTTAAATGTAGTACTCAGGAGTACTCAGATTAACAGAGAATAATGTCTTAAACTATTCAAATTAAGTAAAAAGCCAGTAAAATCACATCAAGACAACAAAGGTCATATTCTATATTATCAGGCAATAGAACGGTACATGAAGCATTGTGCTTCTTGCAGATCTGAACAGTGCACATCTTCCTATCTGAATTTCTAACTTTTGTAAAACTTAAATAAAGTGTTAGGCCATCTGCTTTAGGGCCCTGAAGGGATGACAATACTTGCATGGAAAGGCTGCTCTGAGCTGGATCCACTGATTGCGCAAAGAAGATAAATACTATTACCAAGCACTAACATATGATTGATTACACCATATGAGCTAGCACAGCCTCTCATTATTATAGCACACTTAATGCAAATGAAAAAAATATATTGTTTTCAAGTTTCTACATCAATTTCTATCATGATGCACAATGCCAACTTTGATTTATATTCACTCTTTTAAAAACTATTGATGCAATAAGATTAAATCAATGTCTGCAACCCATTTTAAAATTAGCAACAAAATAATAGCTACACAAACAAAACTAGACAGATTCATGTTCTCCATGTTCAGCCAAAATGGGCATTTGCATATTTTGAGGGGTTTTTTTTATTATATTTAAAGTTTATTAGCTTCCTAGCAATTTTGAGAAATCCATGTTTTTTCTTTTTTCATTTATAGAAACTAGGGAACATTATAATTCATCCATTATAAATTCCTATAAACAAGCATGTAAATGAAAAGTGTGCAAGAAAACTGTAAAAGTCATTTTCTGAGGCATATTTCAGAATACAGTGGATGAATAAGAACAATAAGGTGGGTGAATGGAATAACTTGAAAGTGAGAGTGTTGATTTTGGATATACCAGCCAATAATTTTTTTTATGGGTTAAAATACAGAAAACATTTGCTCATGCTCTGAGTTTTAATCTTGTTCAGATAAAAGTACTAACCAGTGTAATGTAAATGGTATGGGTTGTGGACATTGTATTTTTAAGAGGCTAGGCAGTGTGACTTGCCCAAAAGAAATTGTACCTCTGCTGGAGGACAAGAAAGTAGGACTGTGGGTAAGAAAGAGATAAAGGTTTCAGTGATTGTGATGGTGAGGTTTTATTAGACAGTTCACAGTAGAAAACCTAAGTTTGAAGGATAAGAAAATAATTGAGGTCTCCTTAATCATCTCCTAGACTTCTAACATTTATGGAGTTATTTACCAGTTAGATTGCTTTATTTATATGGATATTTTATTTTGCAAAATAGTGGCCCAAATTATGGAGCATCTACTTAATGACAATATTTCATTTCTAATATTTTATGAAATAAAATTTAATAAATTTAAAAACATGAATCATAACACTTATGAAAAATACAAGAAAACAAATTTTTATTGTTCTTTCCATACTATTTATTACCAATGAAATACTTGCTAGTCTATTCAGGCTACACCTATATAATATGAAGATGCCATTTCTTCCAAAGTACAAATGGAGTCTTAAACAGTGGGTTAATGACCATGTTGTTCTCAGAAGTTCTACTTCAGTTTATACTTTTAAGTTCAGGTATACTTGTAGAAGCTAAATTGCATATAAAAAATAAATTAATTAAGGGGGTCCTTTTGCAATCTTATCAACCGTCAGAGGAGAATGGCCATTTCAATTTAGTGATTATAAGCATTAATTCATCTAAATTAATCAATTTATCTAAGAAGGTAAGAAGTCACTTTATTTTTCTAATCAGGTTGACTGACATGAATAGGTAAAATGACTTCAGCTGGTTTTGCATCAGGAAATCTGTGTTGTCTATCCCCTGTCCAAGGTAGGATGTGAAATAAAAACAAAAAATTAGAAGAATCTTTATTTCAAAAAAGTAAGCTAGAAAAAAATTAAAACCAAAAAAAGCTAGTGACATAAATAGCTCCCATAAGATTATAACTGAGGAATTTCAAAAATATAAACCATCAAGATAATTATCAAAAATATTTATTTATTACCAATTAAATACATGTTAATCTATTCAGGGTACACCTATATCATATGAAGAGACCATTTCTTCCGAAGTACAAACTGAGCCTTAAACAGTGGGTGACGATGTTGTTTTCATAGTCAAAAACAAAATTCTAAGTGAAAATGTATCAAAAAGCATGTATGAAAAAACAAAATCCTAAGGGAAAAGAACAAAGCTAGAGACATCATGCTACCCGACTTCAAACTATACTACAGTGCTGCACTAACCAAAACAGCATGATACTGGTACAAAAACAGACACACAGATGAATGCAGCAGAAGAGATTGCCCAGATATAAGGCTGCATACCTGCAACTATCTTATCTTTGACAAAGCTGACAACAATAAGCAATGGGGAAAGGACACTTTCCTTTAATAATAAGTGGTGCTGGGATAACTGGCAAGCCATATGCAGAAGATTAAAACTAGACCACTTTCTTATACCATATACAACAAATAACACAAGATGGATTAAAACATTAAATGTAAAACCCATAACTATAAAAACCCTGGAAGACAACCTAGACAATACATAGGAATGGGCAAAGATTTCATGACAAAGATGACAAAACCAATTGCAATAAAAGCAAAATTGAAAAACGGAATCAAATTAAACTGAAAAGCTTATGCACAGCAAAAGAAACTATCATGAGAGTGAACAACCTACAGAAGGGGAAAAAAATTTTGCAACCTATGCATCTGACAAAGGTCTATTATTCTTAAGTTCTATAAGAACTTAAAAAATTTAAAGCAAAACCAAACAACTCCACTTAAAAGTGGAAAAAAGGACATCAACACTTTTCAAAATAATACACCATGTGATCAATAATCATATGAAAGAAAGCTCAACATCACTGATCATTAGAGAAATCCAAATCAAAACCACTATGAGATATTATCTCACGCCAATCATAATGGCTATTGCTAAAATGTCAAAAAATAACAGATGCTGGCATGGTTGTGAAGAAAAAGGAATGTTTATACATTGTTTGTGGTGGGAGTGTAAATTAGTTCAACCATTGTGGAAAACAGTCTGGTGATTTCCTCAGAGACCTAAAAGCAGAACTACCATTTCACCCAGCAATCCCATTACTGGGTGAATATACCCAATATAAATACACCCAAATGAATATAAATTGTTCTATCATAAAGACACATGCATGCCTATGTTCATTACATCACTATTCACAATAGTAATGACATGGAATCAACATAAATACCCATCAGTAGGCTGGATAAAGAAAATGTGTAACACATACATTGTGGAATACTGTGCAATCACAAAAAAAGAATGATAGGCCCTTTGCAGAAATATGAATGGAGCTGGAAGCCATTTTCCTCAGCAAACTAATGCAGAAACAGAAAACCAAATACCTCATGTTCTCACTTATAAGTGGGAGCTAAATGATGAAAACACATGGACACAAAGAGGGTAACAACACATCTGGGGGTCTACTGAAGGGCAGAGAGTGGGAAGAAGAAAAGGATCAAGAAAAATAACTAATGAGCACTAGGCTTAATGCCTGGGTGACAAAATAATCTGTACAATAAACCCCCACGACACAAGTTTACCTACATACAAACTTGTTCATGTACCCCTGAACTTAAAAGCTAAAAACAAGACAGACAAAACAAAATCAACCAAAGCTTTACACTGAAAAAGATTAAGCTTTAAATCCCATTATCATCACTAATAGCTGTGTAATATTTGCTGAATTGTTTAATTTGTTTGAAACTTAGTTTCCTTGGAGAAAAACTGAAATGAAAATACTTAATTTGAAAAGTTACGAAGGTTTGTTAAATTCCTTTTGCTTTGTCTTTCCCTCTATCGCAATGTTTAGTTATTCCACATGAAAATTAAGACATACTAGTAATTTAGAAGGTATCAGAACTTTATTGAAAAGCAGATCTCCATATACGTATTGCCTGAGGAAATCTCAGAAAAACCTATCTTATTTTGGCATGAGAAATACAGCTAAAATTCATAGAAACCTAAAGTTTGGCAGACCAAAATCAGACTTGTAAGGTGGTTTCAGTGTCTTTACTCTGAAATAAAAAAAATTGATCATTCAATCAATGAAGTGTAGTGTCAGAGAAACAACTTGAAACTGGGAATTATTTTCACTTTTCTGTGTAAAAAGAGAAAAATAATTTATTCTCTATGGACTTCATTCCTTCAGTACTTCAGAGAATATGGTTTAGTATTCCACAAAATAATATATAAGAGAATGATCTCTGAGTTTTAATGTGATATGATCATTATTGCAGTACCATTCTTGAGTGTCATTTGTCAAGCACTATGTTAAGGGCACCTGATAATACCTCATTTAACTTTTATTATGAACTTGCAAGGTAATTGTTATTATACTTGTCCAAATGAATAAACTGAGGCACAAGGAGCTGATATCCATGTTAAGACAGCTACCGAGTTTCATAGCCAGGATCAAACCTGTCTTGTTGACTAGAAAACCAGGATTCTTATCCAAAAATACTATTTTGTCCATAAAACAAACCTTATTAGTCTAGAATTGTGTATTTAGTATAATGAACAAATAATACATTATTTTTATTCATAAGTAATAGTTATGACCAAGTACTACATCTTGTTGAGGAAAAATCCATGTGATCACATTACTTGTCCATGACTGATCTGCTCGTGTTCCTTCTATTTCTGACTGGCAGGTGCTAATGGAACAACTTATTTCATAGGGCTTTTACGTTGTAATATATTTTTAATCTTATGTATTATCTTTGCAAAAATCAAAAGACTTTCACAAGAATTTGACAAGTCTAAAGATTTGAAAACAGTTGTACTTCCTTATGAAAAGGGAAAAATCTGTTCTCTGTTTATTCATATTCATATGCTGAACTTTTTAATACTCACGTAGAGGGTGGACTTAACAGTTCTAGAAACAACATTAAAATATAAACGGAACGCAAGCACTCCCCTGGGAGGAGTTTATTTTGCTTACAAAGTAGAACTGTACTTTTTATAAAGATGATCTCCTTGAGCAGGCAGTATGAGCCAACAGAAAGAGCGAAAAGATACTCAGTGAGAAAGACTTTCTCCATTTATTTTATTAATATAAAGCCCCTTATCATTTTTAAAAACTTCATTCTATTTTTGTTAAACAGCATTCACTCAGTAAGTTGAATGTTTACTTCACGTGTTGTTTCCTCTTAAAAATTCAAGGCCAATTCAAGGATTGGAAATGCGACAATTATATATGTGAAAAAAGGACACAGAGATAACGATAAGGTTTAGTTAGCTTTACCTCATTTATAATGATCCAGTGACAGTCAAAAGCAACCAAATTAGTCTCCACAACCTAGAATAGAAAACAAATCAGCTATCAGTCAAAATTAATCATGCAAAACAAACCAAACTAATGAATATACTTTGCAAATGACAAAAAAAATGAATCGTCGTATGTTAAAAAGGTCTTTGTTACTTAATTGAAGATGGAAAAATCATTAGCAAAACACTGTAGAAGCATTTGTGTTTGAAACATAGATGCACTGTATACTTGCTAATTAAATTTGAAAATATAATTCATCAAAACCTAGAAAACCATGGGTTTCAACAGAAAAAAAATACATAAATAAAATGTACTGCTTTGTGATTTAACTGAGAGTGGAGATAAAATTTCAAATCACATTCGCTACTCAAAATAAACTTTGATGGCTTTTTATCATCTACCTAATAAATATCAAAGTACATAGCTTCTACAATCTGGCTCTAATTTAATATTCTTATCTTCTGCTACTTCTCTGTGTATATGCTTTCTACTGTTTTGACTAAGTAAACTGCTCTATATTTTCCTGCAAATTTTTGTCATGTGTATTCTAAGGTGATCTAATTCTTAAATTATCTCAAAGTTAAATACCAAAAGTGATAGACAACATATTAGCATTAAAGCATGGGTAGGAAATTTTAGTAGCTTTTAGATTGCTAATAAAATGAAAATAAATAAAATATATTTAACGGAAAGAACAAAAATATATGGGTAGCACTCTTATTTGACCAACTTCAGATACATTTATTCTAAATGATTCTTGGCTTAGGCCAAAAAAGTTAAGCCTCGGGTGTGTGTGTGTGTGTGTGTGTGTGTGTGTGTGTGTGTGTGTGTGTATGTGTGTATGTGTGTAGTAGGTGCAGTTTCTATATCAAAGTTTCCACTCTGCTAAATCTTATCATACATATTCTAAGATGTGTTCTTCCGATTTACGCATGGCATGGGCATATAATAAGTGAGATTATTTTGCAGGAGATAATTCTGTTGTTTTTAGCAATAACACTCAAAGATAGGGTTTCAAATGAAGATGCCTTCAAATAGCTATCAAGGAGTTGTTATAAAATGTGAATTGCATTTTGGTGGCTATTCTTTGTCCTACTGAAAAATACCTGCTAAGAGATGCATTGCATCACAAAAAATAAAATTGGAAATATATTTGGTATGTGACCCAATGTTTTTTCAAAGTACATAATTAGTTGTAGAATCTTGCTTTTTTAACATTTGGTACAAGTTTCATACTATTCCATTATACATCATGTTGTTCCCTGTGACTTTATTGAGGTATATAGATAGTACATGATCAGAGAATTGAGGATATGTTATCTACTTTTAAGCTTTATTATTATCATTTTTGAAAT
This sequence comes from Macaca fascicularis, assembly GCF_037993035.2. NCBI lineage: Eukaryota > Metazoa > Chordata > Mammalia > Primates > Cercopithecidae > Macaca > Macaca fascicularis. Next base: position 98,817,969 of record NC_088379.1, on the reverse strand, counting down.
ATATGTATTTCACTTATAGGTGAAACTTAATATTTAAAATATAACTTATGGCAGTTTTCAGTTTTCGCTAAAAAAACACTTTATACTAGTAATGGTAATCCTTATTTCAAATTTTCTGATTGTTTTACTTTAATCATCCTAGAGACAAATAATGAATAATTTATTAGCAATAAAAAGTAATAGAAAATATGTGGGGCTCCATTAGATTTAAAAGACTTCAAACTAGAAACTAAGATATAAGAAAAGTGGGTTTCTGGGTAAAATAAAGAGAAATATGTTATAGAAGGGTGTAAATCACTACTAAAATATGTAAATAGAACTCAGAGAAAAAGAAGTGAATACCAACAGATAGGCAGTATAGATTTAAAATACTTCTGAAGTAACAGTGGTAGAGTGATTCTATTTAGCTTAAGTTATCCTCATTTTAAGCTAAATAATAACCTTCACTATGTAATCAGATAAAGCAAAATTTAAACTATGAGCACTCTGCATTACCTGTAGAAATTACTAAATGAGAAGTTGTTTTGTGCAACAGCATTTATGGACTAAGTAGAAGGTAAGAGTTATGATAATAACTTATCAGTAACTATCTAGACTATAAAATTTACCCATGGCTCTTCATCTTAAAGTATTTTAGGCAAAAGAATGAAATAATATTGAGGCACAAATCTTGTATTTCTGTGAAGAAGAAAGACAAATGTGTTGTCTAAAGCCATGATTCTACTCATTGTACTATCCTCTGTTGCTTAGGGTCAGCAAGGAGATAATCTCTCCTTCTCGTCTTTGGTTTTATTCATGAGTATTAACATATAAGATATTTTAGCAGTATAAATTTGTTACAAGCAAACAATTATCAGCATATTACTACAGATAAATGAATAAATAATCTATCTTCATGTTCTAAATTGAGTGCTCTTCACCATAGGTGGGCATTAAGTATCTGTGAACCTTCAGTATGAGTCCTATATGTCTTAATGTGCATTTTCAAGAAAGAGTCTATTTGAATCTCTTTTGGGTTCTCAAGTTCCAAGGTCTCCTACCAGTTCTATTTGACCAACTATTCTAAAATCATTAGTCCTCAAACTTAGTCTCCAATTTAGGTTACTAAATGAATTTAAAAAATACCCTACCCTACAAACAAGTGAGTGGATACAAAGTTTATCAGAAAAACTAGACTATATTAATAGCATAATCATTTAAAGTCATCTCTATTTTTAAGCAAAGTCAAGGGTTCATGTGGTAGAAACTGCGAGATGATCATGAAAATCCATTCTCTCCTTCTGCTGGGACACTCAGGTAGGCTACATTTCCCATCCTCCACTGCAGGGTAGAATTACAAGGTCATGTGACTGAGTTCTAAGCCAATCAAATGTGAGCAGAGTGATGTATGCCACTTTCAAACCTGACTCATAAAACCTCCTATGTGCTTGTGTCTGCTCTCTGTCCATTCCAGCTTACTAGGATTGTGACGTCATGCGTAGAGGACCCTGGAAGCCACAATAGCTCCAGTGCACTGAGCAGACTCCCCTTTTCTACTCTATGCTGCGGTACTGAGCTGACATGAAACAAACCTTTAGTAGTGGAACAATACATTTTGGGTCTACTTGTTAGAGTAATTTAGCTCATCTTATCTTTAAAGAAAAGCATTTTTATTAACTTCATCTATGCACCTTTTTGTAACCTTAATAAATTTTAATAAACATACTCACTAGAGTAACTTTTACTTCTGTGATTTTATAAAGGCATGATTTCAAAATTATGCAATATTTGTTTGCCTTTTCAAAAATATTGAATATTTAGAACCTTTTTCCAACACATTTTTATCTGGAGAAGAAAATCCAATTATACTAGAATGGTCCTTAAGAATAAAAAGACAGATATGTCTTGTCTTTTTAATTATATATCAATGTATATGCAATAGATACACAACTAAAATCCATGTATTATTATTGTGACCCCATGTGTTAAAGAAGCTTGAAACTTTTTTGTAATGTTCTACACAGTTAATTCTTCCATTTACTATCTGAGAAAATGTTCACTAAACAAGGATTATAATTTCCCTAGGTCTAGGTTAACATCTTCATGCATAACCAGTGGGCTGGCATGAGTTTTCTGAGATTTTCTAATTGAATGTTACCAAAATAAAGCAATGCTAAAAAGCCACTGAATAAAATGGTAACTTATATCAGTAATGGTAGGAGCATTTAGTAAGGGGAATAAAAAGATAAAATGGAGTTCAATCGCCTAGACCTTGGAAATCTAGTAAGCTTTGAATTCTCTCACTTAAAGGAGTAGTATATTATACACATACATCACATACACACACACACACATATAAATTTATAGTATGATATATATATTCAGTGAAACATATATGCACGTATATGCATATCACTTCAAAGAGGGTAAACTCACAGTAGAAGTAGAATTAAAGGAAATAAAGGAGAAAAAGGAGCAATAATGTTGTTTACACTTCTCATGTATTATCAAATTGAGATAATATGGAGTGAGCACTCTTATGAAAAAAAATTACATAAAAAGAATTTCTGAGCTCTTTGTGTAGATAACAGAAGACAACTATTGTAAATCCCAAATCAATTAACCTGATTGTTTTTATATTTTTAAATAATGTCGATCCCTTTCCACCTGGTAACACTTGCAGCTATATAATGCTATATCACACTAGTGGCATTATTAACTTGAGGGCTAAATTACTTCTGGATTTTTGAAGTTATTTGAAGACAAGCTAGAATTTTTAAAGCCTTTATATTTACTTCCACAGGGAATTGTTTTCTTTTCCCACCTTCCTTATCTAAATAGCATATCTTCTAATCTCCTATTTTAGCAGTGAACATATTTGAAATCGATGAAGGGAATTAAGAAATTTGATTGCAATTTTCCATTTTTCATTTGGAAACTATTTAATATCTAAGCACATCGTTGTTATAGTTGTTTGGGCTCATTGTGTGAATTCTTAGAAATATTTTACAAGCTCATAAACACTAGTTGTGCAGTTTAAACAAAATTTTCAAAAAGTTTTTGATTATTATAAAATATTGGAGGTACTAAAATAATATTTATTTTAAAAAACACTATCCAGTGAGGACTCTATTTAATAGTATGCTTGGTTATCAAAATAACAGAAAGATTGAGGTATGGATTTCCCTTGGTAGTGCATTTCCTCTCTTCCTCTTATCCTATAATTCCCTTTTGTCATTACACATGTGCACATTAATAATCCAAAAAGAGCATGACATGTTCATAGAGAGTTGATGCCACTTCGAAATACAGTAATGTAATTGTAACAAATGAAACTATCCCACCTCCCAAGAAACTGAACTTACTGTAAGTGAATTGAGCAAAAAAGAAAAAAAAAATCAAGTCCTGTCAGGAAGACAAGCAATGAGTAAGGACAGACCATCTGTCACTGGCAGGAACTTTAGAACTTCTGAATCTTTAGAAAAGCTCGACAATTTATCACTGTGTCTTCCACCATTCATTCTCAAATCTTTAGATGTGCTAAGTATAACGCAATCCAACACAAGGAAATCAACAACACTACCCGAGCTTGTTTCTCACTGGTAATAAATGTGGAACAGTTCCTACAAGTACAGGGGATGATTTAATTGACTAAACAATAACAGTAACATGCTGTTTATCACTCAACCTTGTGGCCTAACTAAATTAAGCTTGTTCCTTTTGCAGGATGTCCTAAATATTCACATTTATGCAGAGAGTTCCAGTGCTCTGTGCACCTGCAGCAGCAAAGATATCAGGTGTTTGCTTCCCTATTTCTAGCCCTTCCAAATCGTCAGGTGGAGACCAGCATGGGACATGCATAGGCAGAGAACACCAGCAGATATGCTGGAACAAGTGGCCAGAGAAACACTAAAGAGCCACTCCCTTCCTGGCTTCTCATCTATTGCAATACTATAGCTTAATTATATCAGCACTTTTGGAACTGAATTCTGTAGGACGCTAGTTCCACTAAAATTAATGAGTTTCCTGTAACTAACTAGATTTAGAAATGTTGGGTTAAGCAAAGTTAAACAGATGATATTACCATATTATTGCTCAAAGCTTTAAACAGGTTAATATGAATATAGAAATATAATTAACATAAAATTATATCAATATATATTATTTCACTGATTGATATTATGGGACATATAGCTTTGTACTTGTGAGTGCAGTCTCTGAAGTCAGATCCAGTACCTTTATTTTCTTAGTGTGACGTTGAACAAATTATAAACCCTATAAACCTGTTTCCTTTTGAATAATGATAGTGCCCACATAATAGAATCAGAATGAACATTAAATGAGATAATGGTATGTAGTAAACTGTCAGTAAATATCAACTCCTCACATCTCAGTTCATGTGCCTTATTGATCTCTAGGAGAAGATAATTGGATTATAGAATATTCCAAATAGATTTGACCACAGAAACCATTTTTTTTTCCCACTGCAAGTCTCATGGGATTAGTACGGTTTCGAAAATGTAGACTATAATCAATGTTAATTTAGCCACACATTTCTAAAGGTTCCAAAATCTTATTGAAATACCAGAAGGAATTTTGTCATTTTAAATTGCAATCACACAATAATCCTACAGAGAGCATGATAGAGGAAAATATTTCCACCAAACAAAAACAATAGATGACTTACTATATTTTATATAAGACACAAATGGATATGTAATGTTTTTGACCAAATGTTCTTCTTTCCTTTTAATTATTTTTATCCCGATTTAAAAACAAAATAAAACCACAATGTTCTCTCCAACAAAAGAGAGTATGTAGTATATAAATTTCATAGTGTATAATATATTTTTAGCACGGGCTTTGTGGATTTACAGTACAAACTATATCCAGTTGCCTGAGTGTTACATATGGCCAAAGTACACCACTACAGAGTTCTGCTAAAACTAAACAAACACACACCAACCAAAAAAATTCAATTATTATAAATACTATGTCTGAAATACAGTGGCCAAAGTTCCAACGTTCTCAAGGTATAATAAACATGTACATGACCTGAGTTTTGTTTTCATCACTTGTTTTCTTTAGCTGGTTATTGTTGCTGTTTTTCTCTTTTAAGAACTGAAGCCAAGACATAGGGAAACTGGAGTATTATTTGTTTAGATTCCATTTTTAAATCCCAAGAATATCCAGCAGATGGCATTAGTAATCCCTCACGCCAACACTGGGCAGCATGGGGATATTCTGAAAGGACTGTCTTGTTTGCATTTCCCCTTGCGCTCAGCATGGATCCTCAACTGTCTTCTGTTCTTATCCAAGCAGCCACTATCTGCCATTCCACTCTGCTTTTTTGCTTTAGAATCTCTGCTCTGATCTTCCAGCTGGAAGACCACAAATACACTTTCATCCAAATCCTCTTGCCATTACTGCCAAAGTTATTTCATAAACGGATATGCTGGATTTATTGTTACTGCTGTGCAGTGGGGTCTTCCCACACCCCGTGGGAGATGAAAATATGCCACCGCTGAGACTTAGCCAACATTGTGCTACCTGCTCTGCTTCTTAATGTGTAATGCAAGAAACAGACTGCATTCATCATGTGGCATAGACCAACCTTCTTGTGTTCTATATAGTATTGAACAAAGATTGAACAGTGATTAAAAGTAAATTCTTGATTCAGTACTTTACCTCATGAGAATAAAGATTTAAAAATTATTGCCAGTGTCAGAAACCACTGTGTTACTGTCTTTAATTCTTTGTTTCTGCTGGCATTGGGTTCTTTTGGATGTTTGTTGTAGTGATTTAAGGTGCACTATGCCAAAACATTAGGAAAAGCAGTGTTTGTTGAAGGACCCCTCATCCCTTGCCTATTTTACTATACGCTAATATGTTAACTTTTGGCACCATCAGAAAATTACACTAAAATATTTATTTTCTTGTAGCTATTATTTTTTAATAGCTAAATGACCCTTGGCAGAGTAAATTAATTCTTAAGTATGACAGGCAAACAAATGAATATGAGTTCTTAGTTGGATTTCGATCAATGCTTAAAATGATGTGGGGGCAAATTGGCACTTAATTGCTAGGATTTATGAACTAAGGCTTTCTTGCTATCTTGAAGCCAATAAAGAAAAAATAAAGTTCTTAAAGTCTATTGATCACATCTAAATGCAATATATGAGTTCTTCACAGCTGTGGATTTTCATGCTTTGCTTTGTTCCTTTTGATCTCTTCTCAGTTTCTCTCTTTGACAAAGTGTTTCTCATAACTCAAATTGTGAACAAAATGTTAAATCCTTCCCACTCATACCTCCCTAATCCCAAGCAGTATTATCCCAACCTTTGTGCTTGCCTGACACTCTGAGCCAACCTCTATCCCAGCCTTAATGAAATCGTAGTTAGCTATGTAAGTGGCTGTGAGGGCCATGCTGTCCATATTTTATATAACACCTTAGTCCCTCTGGTTCAGCTGTAATGACTTCCCTGCTGGTCCTCTAGTATAGTTCAGCCTTTGTCTTTATGTTGCCTCCTGGATTGCTCTTCCATTACAGACACACACATAGCCCCCTCCTTCATTTCATTTAGGTCTCTGCATGTCACTTCATCAGGCATGACTTCTATGATCATCTATTCTTGCCCCGCCATGTGTCTCTGTTACTTTTGTCCTGTTCTTCATTTACCCCACCTGAGACAAATAACATACACACACAGTCACTTATTTACCATCTCTTTCTGTGCTGTAGAATAAGTTTCACGGCAGTAAGGACTTCATTTTGGTCGCTGGTCTATCCCTTTACAGTGAGTGACACACAGTAGGGTTTCAATAAAATGGGTTGCTAGGAACAGGTCAGATTTCTTTTCCTAAATGTTGCTTGTGGAAATAAGAGAACCCTATAGCCCTAACTCATCCTTACACATCTGTGGATATCCCTACCTCATGTAGGACTAAATTATTTGATAAGCTGATATAAAAAGGAAGTCATTAGAAAACATTTTAATTAAAAAATTAAATCAGAAAATGAATCAATTGGCATTTTCTCAAGTGAGAAGATCTTAACTTTTTGCATAGTAATTAAGTATAGAAATATTAAATTCAAAATTGGCAAAGCCAAATACCTCAGGACTTGGAGACTATCTGAAACTAGAAAAATAAAATACAAGTTGAATAAATGGGCTTGAACTCAAATGCTGGACCTCCTTAACTGTAACAAAGTATGTTACATACTCTGAGTCTCAGGTTCCTGATGAGCTGAATGACATTTTCTTCATGGAGGAATAGTGAGGACTAAATGGCTAAATGTATCTAAAGCACCTGGAACATTATATGTGTTCAAAAATCATTCAAGTTACTGCAGTACTTTTGACAGTACTCATAAATGGTCATGCTTGACAGCATTTATTCTATCCAGTAAATGCTTATTGAACACTATTTACAGTATGTCAATAATAATAGTATAAGCTAATATTGAGTGCTTACTATGTATGACACTATGTGTTTTTATATATACACACACACACATACATATAGATAACTCATTCAATTCTCACAACATCCTTATCATGCAAGCACTAGAACTACATGCATTTTAAATATGAAGAAGTTGAGGAACAAAAAGTTAAAGTAACTCACCCAAATCATAAAGTTAAACAGGAGTGGATGCCAGATTTCATAATTAGTAAAGATATGTTCTACAAAATTTTCTCATAGCGCTCTGCTTCTAAGTTGCAGAACCTGTTATGCAGTTTTCAAAATTAGAATAATTACAGTTAAACTGAATGTTGCAGGACATTTTTGAGATACACTAGACTTTTGTTTACTTATACTCCACTGTGTTAACTTATGTGCATCCATTGTATAACTGATAGAGAAAGAGACTAAACCATAGAAGACTTTGAAAAATAAAGGTGGTTCCATGACTATTTGCTTTAAAGTGGTATAAGAAAATGTGCTTTTCCTTAGTAAGACTTAGTTTCCATATTCTTTTCAGAATGTGAGCAATTTGCTACACTGGTTAACTGATTAAAAATTTCATATACACACATGCATACACTCACATACACATGTATATTCCTGATGTTTAACCAGAGAAATATTTGCACCTGACACTTAACCAGAGAAACAGTTATCTGTTACTGTTCTTTCATCACAACAAAATTTCCCATTGTCACCACAGGAGGAAAACAGAAAAGCTTCTAGAGGAGAAATTGGACAACGACTCTTAGATACTGTGCCAATAAAGCAACATGGCAATTAAGCATCTAGTTTCTGTAGTTAGACAGTTAGTTCATCTACTACTGTTCTTACACTAATGAAAATCTTTGTGGAGCTAGGTAGTATACTGTTACAAGTAGCTCATCGTTGATGAAGCTACTATGGAAGCTAATTATTACTCATTGCAAAACAATCCTATTTCAATATTTCTGTTATCCTTGGACTTTTCCAATATTACATGGGGATTTTGCTTTCTAGAATTTTAAGAGTGGCATAAAATGTTGATGATTCTACTAAAATTAAAAGACTTCACAGGAAAAAAAATTCAAAAGGTTTTATTGTTTTTGTTATGACAAAGTTTCCAAAAGAAAAAGCAGAGGAATGTAAAAGGTGAATTTCCATGTCCATCCTCCTAAGCTACTTGTGTTTGTCATTCTCAAAGTAAGCTCAGGAGGTATAGTCTTTGAAATTTTTACTGAATCAGAACAGGACCTTGGAGCTTTCTGGGGTTTCTAAATTTCTTTCATAGTTTCTTCCATAAAAAGGCAGCTTTGTGGCCTACTGCAAAAATGTTTTCAAATGGTGTTGGACTTGACAGCATGGAAACCTTTCAGAATTCCAAGCAATTGACTTCCCTGCCTGTGTTATTTCACTAGGATGAAGTATAAAGTACCTTTTCTTACCATTGAAAAAATTACCTTATGGTATTTGAACTGTGTTTAGTAACAGAATGTTAGTTGAAACTGAGGCACCAGATGCCAACTGCTCAAACAAAATGTCACTTGCAGAGCAGAATTATAGAATTTGACAAAGGAACCCATGTATGATCACATAAAGCAAGAACATTCAAAGTCATCTGCTCTGTTTTAGTGATCATGACCTTTCTTAAAAATTTTACATGTATGCTTATCTATCAGTGTTTATGATTGCATACTTCCTATAAAACAATTAGAGTTACTCTGTATGCCATTTATATGTCTTAGAATTCACTGTTCTACCTTTCCTAGAAATGGAACACACAACTGTATGCTTTGGTGTTATTGCAAATTCATGGCTTCTAACCCATTGTTAATGCTGACCCTCATTCTTGTTCTGTATATCGTCAGTTCTGCTCTTCTTCTATTCTCAAGGCAGTGACAATTCAACCTTCCTGTGTATTGACATGTCCCACCTCAAGGGCTGTGTCTCATCTTCTCTGCCTGATGACTTTGTCCATACACAAATATAACCTGCAATATACACAAATATTTGGCCATACACAAATATAACTTGGAATATAGCGTATGTTAGAATCACTGGAGATCAACTCTCAAACAATGGGGCTAAGGACATAAATGTTTCAGTCTCTCCACTCTCCACTGGGTGATTCTGAGTTACATTCCACACATGATTTCTCAGATGGTTCTCCACAGGACTGAGACCTATTTGCCCACAATTGTAACCCTTTCCTGTTAACACATGCTTGACTGGCTTCTCTCCTTACCCTCTTTCATGTTCACCACCTCCTCACTTGTGCTTCCTGGGAACACCTCTCTAATAATCTATCTGCATTCAGGTCCTTGTCTCAGTATCTGTACCAGTAACTCAAACTGAGTTGGCTTTCCTAAACAAATTACACAGTTTGTTACATGAGGGGAACAGTCCTATAGTTAAAATGAAGATACTCGTAAGAAGTAGAACATACGTTCCAACTATCCTATACATAAAAAAATTAGAACAAAATTCTTGAGAAATTAAAATTATTCACAATCTGTCCATAGGAACTGTCTTCTTGTAATATACCCTTAAGCCACTCTCATAATTCTAAAAAGTTGTGCACAATATATTTGAGGATTGTTTACATCAATGGTGCTCAATTTTAGCATACATTATAATCACCTGGAGGGCTTTTTAAACACAGATTGCTGGGCCTACCCCAATAGTTTCTGATTTAGAAGGTCTGGCATGGGGTCTGAAAAGTTTTATTTCTAACAAGTTCTCAATTGATGCAATATTGTAGGTTCAGCAAATGATTTTGAGATACACTGTTTTATGAAGAGTCCTGGTCAGGGACTGAATGGATTTGAGTCTATATTATTTAATTAATAATCAAAGCAATTCAGCCTTTCTGAGCACCTGAAAATATACCAGACACATTGCTAGGTACTGGACTTGTTTCAGCGAGGAAGACAGTTTGTCCCTGTTGTAAATGAGCTTTCATACTGGCTCCACTGGATACTTATTAGGATTATGAAAAGTATGCCAATACCTGCCAGTCCACACATAATAGTCCAGCAGAAATAACTAAAGCCCTGCACCTTTCCATAGAAGGAAAGACAAAAGCCTTGTTTTAGAAAAAATACTCTATTTTCAAGCCTATGGTAAAAAAAAAAAAAAAAATAGTTTATCTGAATAAAACTCCTTAAAACACACTAAAGTGTTATATTTATACCTCAATCATTGCTACACAAATTATAGCTTTGCACAAATTAGTTTGATGACACATATTTTCTATTTGGGGTTAGGTCATTTACAAGAATTCAGTTTTCAGGGTTAGTAAACATAAACTTTTTTTTTTCCACTATGATGTTTTGTTTTACTTTTTTCATCTCAAGTAATAAGATCAGCTTTGTGTATAGACAACCAGTTATATCCTGAAATACATCATTGGATTCCATTGTTCTTTATTTCTTGTATTCCATTCCAGGTTCAAGAGTAGGAATGAGTTCCACTAAACTATTAAATAAATGACTCATCAAAGCTTGCTTCAACTAACTCCAGGCAGATAAAGAGAAAAAAAATCTTGAAGATTACTGTATGTATTTCTGCCCTTTAGTCAGCTTTTATTTTGAGAATCAATCTTTATTAGAAACTACAGAATGAGACTAAGATGTGTTTCTGTCACTAGATTTGAGGCCATAAATGCTGTGAGGTACGATTTTGGCCTATAATTCAGCGGGTATCCTGAAGATGTTTTCCAAGACTTTCTTCATCTATTTTAAATAAGCATATACCCATTTTGAATCTCTTATATGTTTCATAATTTACTGAAATAATTATGAGTGTTTCACAGTTACCACACATTCCTATTTAGCACAATTTCACAGTTCACTCATGTCAGAATACAAAAGGAAGAGAGCAAATAAGGATATATTAGTCCATACTCATGCTGTTATAAGGATGTACCCGAGGCTGGGTAATTTATAAAGGAAAGAGGCTTAATTGAATCACAGTTCAGCATGGCTGGGGAGGCCTCAGGAAACTCACAATCATGGCAGTAGGGGAAGTAAACGCGTCCTTCTTCACATGGTGACAGGAAGGAGAAGTGCAGAGCAAAAGGGGGAAAAGCCCCTATAAAACCATCAGATCTCGTGAGAACTCAGTCACTATCATGAGAACAGCAGCATGGGGGTAATTGACACCATGATTCAATTACCTCCCACTGTCTCTCCCATGACATATGGGGATTATGGGAACTACAATTCAAGATGAGATTTGGGTGGGGACACAGCCAAACCATATCAAAGGATCTATTTGATAATGATCCCTTGGTCTCCTTCAGACCCAAGGAGATGGGCTGACACTGTAATTCTGAGAGCCACTTGTACTCCTCTACATAACCAATCATAAAGCAGGCTGACTAACTGGCTTTAAAAACCTTCCTTCCAAGATGACTCGATGATAGAATTATTAGAAGAGAGTCTTTAAGAGTATTCTGGTAATACTAATATTTGGGCTAATTAAGGATGAGGACACACTTGAAGTAAATATTCTGTGGTTTTGATCACCACAATTGTTGAAATGATGTGATCTTTTTGTTGTTGTTTTGCTTTTTATTTCTTTTTTTTGTAGACCCATTGGTATAACACATTTTAAAAATATATGCACCCCACTACAGAACAAATCATTATTGCCTCATAAAATAAGGCAGGCAATACCTTAATTCAGTAGGCTTGTTCTTATGGACACATTTCACATGATTTGCAGTATGACTTACAGTGTGGTTAGCTCAGCATAATTTTAAAATCAACAGAAATCTCCTTTTTTTTTTTTTTTGACATGGAGTTTTGCTCTTTTTGCCCAGGCTGGAGTGCAATGGCACAATCTTGGCTCACTGCAACCTCTGCCTGCAACCTCTGCCTCCCAGGTTCAAGCAATTCTCCTGCCTCAGCCTACTGAGTAGCTGGGATTACAGGCACCTGCCACCACACCAGCTATTTTTTTGTATTTTTAGTAGCGACGGGTTTTGCCTTTTGCTATGTTAGCCAGGCTGCTCTTGAATGCCTGACCTTAGGTAATCCACCCAACTCAGGCTTCCAAAGTGCTGGGATTATAGGCGTGAGCCACAGAGTCTGGCCTGAAATCTTTCTTAAGACCTACCCATCCCTTGCTTTTAGGAATAAAATCTTGTATCTTACACCATAAGTTGTAAACTATTCACTGAAGTGTTTATCATTCAAGTTTCTAATGTAAGGATTTAAGAGAAAATGTATTTGTTAGAGAAGGCTATCTATTTTCCTAAAAACAGAATGTTGGCCTATTGTAAGGCTTCATTTTTCAAGTTATTTAAGTGAGGTGTGAAATTATTTTAAATGGAATGATTTCAGTTGCTAGTTGCCTCATTTTGTTAAAAAAGCAAAGTGTCAGTAAGGTTATGGATTCAGTTCCTCTCTAGGTAAATTGCTGTTCCTGTCTTCTAGAATCATAGTTATGTCTGTAAGGGGACTCTAAGACATTAGTCCCAGTGAAAATAAAATGGATCATTATCCAATCACCATCACGTCTTCAAATGTAGAATATAAAGGGCAGAATATTTTGTTATAAAGAGATATTGTGAAGGTGTAATAAGAATAATGAAGGGTCGTATAGAAATGGATATTATGGGTATAATGAGCAAGCAATTTATGGTTGGCATTTTCCAGAAAATAGTGCAGAGATAAAATTTTCTTGAAATGTTTTTGATAAATAAAATATGCCTAAAATGAATTTTGAATAAATTAAAAGCAGAGATTGATACTCTTACAAAGGTACTTACATATTACTTGACAATAAGAATTGATATGTCAGGGTAGATTGAGCTTGGATAAAAGCAATTTGGGACACATGGGAGAGAATTAGACAAATCTGGATGTGACAAGAAGAAAAATAAATGTTTATTGCTATTTTTAGTATTATTCCAAAAGTAAGATTTTTTAAAACAACGCTTAGTGATAAAGAATTAAAGATATGTAAAAACGGCTCTGTGCACAATTTATAATTCATATAAAATATATTTAGAGTAAATTTGAAAAATTATATTATATTTGTAAGTGTTAAAAATTAAAAATTACATATAATTGAAAAATCATTTTGTGGGTTCAATTATGTTCAATAAATTAATGTTTCCATTTATAAGAGCCATAGTTAAAGAATCTCTCTCAACATTTTAGGAGTTAGGTATGTGAGCCAATAGGAAGACAGCTTGCTAGGGCAGTTTCAGATTCTGATACACAGAGTAGTAAGAAGCAGGAAAGCAGCATTTCTTACCAACTGATCCTTTAACATGGTTACATTCTTTCCAGGTATGGTTTTTCATTATACATACTACCAGTACATTATTGCAAAGACTGTCTAGAGTTTTGCTGTTTTTTTCTGCTAAAAATGAATAAGAATCTCCATTAAAACATAAAATACATGCTTCTTTATCCTTCTAATTGTATTAAACTTTATTTTGCTAGTATACTGTTAAAAATGCATAATCAACTTTATCTGAAATTTTCAATACTTGCAATTATGCCAGATCATTCTCAGAGCTAATAAAATTTCTGAGATAAATTAAGATTAATTTCTAAATATTCTTCTAATTATTTTGTAGATTATCTATTTTAAGCCATACAAATCACAAATAATTTTCAAATATTCTAAATCATATTTACATTATATTGAAAATTATACCTTAACTTTCTTTTACTTAAACTTGCTTTATGAATAAAGGTCTCTGCAAATCTAATGACAATAATTATGTCAAAGTCCAAAATATATAATAAGAATTATGATTAAAACAGTAACACAAAAGAAAAATAAGAAATAGTCAAAGGATGATCTAGCTCTGAAGATAGAAAATTAGGTCATATTGTTAAATTGTGTATTTTTTCTCTGTCCTAGTAAAAGTTTACACTGTTCAAAATTCCTTATCTTTAGCTTTGAATATGACTTTAAGAAACTTAAAATATTTCAAATGGAAAAGACGTTATTGAGAGCCAAGAAAAGGACATTTTTAGGGTTGAGAGTTGTATATGATTTGGAATCTGAAATACTTAAAATATTTGCTCTTTGAAATTCAAACTATAATTGAAATTGTCAGGTGGTTCACTAAAATGTCAAGGGTTATTCAATCTGCCAAATTTCTGAATGAAGTTGAAAAGACAGTAAATCTTGGATAAAGAATAAGACTTTCCTTCGGAGCTGAATTAAGTGCTCTTTATTAAGTCAATGGCTATGTCAATTTATAGAAATCAATAATGGTTTTTGAGATGTAGTTTAATAAAATAGAGAAATCTATATTAAATTCCAGAAATATCAAGGTTATAAACAAGAAGTCTATATAAAAACAACACAGTTTGTTGTTTCTTTTTATTTTAATAAAAACAAAAGTGTTAGATAGTTCCCTTTCTTGAAACATTTTGATTTAGGTAACAAATTATGGCATAAATATGAAGAATGAAACCACTGGGCATTTTAAACTATGCCACTTTAAAATATAATATAAAAAATAGATACAAAGTCAACGTGACAAATTTGAACTTTAGTAGTTTTAAATATGCTCATCCAAAGAGGGCAACAGAAATTAAAACCACCAATAGTGGTGTCATTCTCAGAGTTCAAAGGGTAAAAGTTACCACTGCATGAGGAGGTAAGGATTCTGATCTATTGCAGGCTTTTTATACACACATTTGTGTGTGTGTGCGTGTGTGTTGGGGGGAGAGCGGGGCTGGTGTTGTTGTTGTTTAGTACCACACAAAACTATCCATATATTCCTTAGTTCCATATTCCCTCTGCAACGTACAGGTGGTGAAGCGATTTGGAATCAATGGATATGTGGATACTTCGGTATGGTGCTGAACAAAAAATTAATGTGATTGAGCAAAAGTGTACATATTGACAGATCCTCCCTGGAACTAGAAAAAAATGTTTAGATGGCCACTGCTATGATCTGAAGGTTTGTATCTCTCCAAAATTCCTGTGTTGAAACCTAGTTATCAAGGTGCTGGTATCAGAATATGGGCCCTTAGGGATGTGATTAGGTCATGTGAGCAGAACCCTCAAGAATAGGATTAGTGCACTGATAAATATAAGGGATCTGGTTATCAAATTTTGCCCTTCTACCACATGAAGATGCAGTAAGAAGGCACCAATTTGAAGTAGAAAGGGAGCCCTCATCAGACACAGAATCTGTTGGTACCTTGATCTTGAAATTCTCAGTCTCCATAATTGTGAGCAATAAATTTACATTGTTTAAAAATTACCCATTCTAAAGTATCTTGTTAAAGCAGCCCAAACTGACTAAGACAGAATTTTGTACCCAAAACTGGGGTGCTGCTATAACAAACAACTTAAAATGTGGAAGCAGATTTGGAACTGGGTAATGGGCAGAACCTGGGAGAATCTGAAGGTGCATGCTAGAAAAAGCTATGAATTTACCATAAAAGGGGGTTCTTTCTAGGGCTCTGAAGAAGAGAACTGTAGAGAAGGCTTCAATCTTTTTAGAGATGACCTAAATTGTTGTGATCAGAATATTGATAGAAATGTGTACAATAAAGGTCATTCTGATGAGGTCTCAGAAATGAGAAACATGTCATTGGAAACTTGAGGAAAAGTGATTCTTGTTATTAAGTGACAAGGAACTTGACTGAATTGTGCCCCAGGGTTTTGTGGAAGGTGAAACTTACAAGCACTGAAATAGGATATTTGGTGGAAATATTGAGGATGTAGCATGGTTTCTCTTAATTGCTTGTAGTAAAAGGCAAGAAGGGAGAAACAAGTTAAATAAAAAATTATAATAAAAATAGAAGCAGAAAAAGATTTGGAAAATTCTCAGGCTGGCAATGTTGTAAATGAAAAACAGAGAACACCAAGGAGGTGACCATTCCACTGTTTGTATTTGATAAGATTAATATTGATTGGTGGAAGCCAGGGGCTCTTAGTCATCAAGCCAATGGACAGATGAACTCCACAAATGCATTTCAGAGATCATCGGGCCTGCCATTCCCATCATAAGCTTAGAAATCCAGGACCTTGGGAACACAAAAATGTTAAGTCTCTGCTCTCACCATTCTGGAACAGCACTTCTTGCCCTCTCTTGCTGTTGTTCATGTGGGCCCAGGTACAGCTTGGGCTGCCTCTCTGCAAGGTACAGGGGGTAAACAATGATGGCACCTGCACAATGCAATCTCCACAGGTGTAGATGCACAGAATTTACGAGCTGTGGAGGCACTGCTGACTCTATCTAGATTTCAGAGGAAGTTCCAGAGAGCCTGAGGACCTAGGCAGTGAACTGCCACAGGAGTGGGGCCACCACAGAGATCCCATTAGGTCTGGTGAAGCTCTGGGGGTGAGGTCAACCTTGAGATTCCAGAATAGTACAGACTTCAGTATGTAAGTCTAACCTGTGAGAGTTGCAATACTGGTTGCGTTCCACAAACCCATGTGGGCAGGGCTTCCTGGAACCGTGGGGTCCCGATGCTTGACCCAGTGCGCCTGAAGGGGAGGATATCTAGTCAAGAATTATTCTCCAGCCTTGAGATTTAATGTTGTTTGCAACATTAAATTTTGGATTTGGGACAAGTTACCACTTTTTTCCTTTCTATTTCCTCTTTTTGGATGGAAATGTGTTTACTATGTCCGTCCAATCATTGTATTTTGGAAGCACATAAGTTGTTTTATTTCACAGGCTCACAGCTAGAGGCAAATTTGCCTCGGGATAATTCCTATCTTGAGTCACACCCATATCTGATTTAGATGATATTTAGATGAGATTCTGCACTTCAGACTTTTGAGTTAATGCTGGAACAAGTTAAGACTTTGGGTGCTAGGTGCAGTGGCTCACGCTTATAATGGTAGTACTTCGGAAGGCCAAGGCAGTCAAATCACTTGACAAGGTCAGGAGTTTGAGACCAGCTGGCCAACATGGTGAAACCCTGTCTCTACTAAAAATACAAAAATTAGCTGGATTATAGCACATGCCTATAATCCCAGCTACTTGGGAGACTGAGGCAGGAGAATGCTTAAACCCTGGAGGTAGAGGTTGCTGTGAGCCGAGATCGCACTGCTGCACTCTAGCCTGGGCAAAAGAGTGACACTCCATCTCAAAAACGAAAAAAAAAAAAAAAAAAAAAAAAAAAGACTTTGGAGCTATTGGTCTGGAATAAATATATTTTACATGTGAGAAGGACATAAATTCTGGAGAGCCAGGAGTAGAATACTATGGCTTGAATGTGTTTCCCCAAAGTTCTTGCATGAAAACCTACTCGTCAAGGTGACCATATATGAGAAGGTGGGCCTTTTGGGATGTGATTAGGTCATGACAGCAGAGCCCTTGTGAAAGAGATTACTGCCCGTATAAAAGAGGTGTGAGGAAGCTGATTATTACCATCTGCTCTTGCACCATGTGAGGACACAGTGAGAAGGTGTCATCTTTAAAGCAGAGAAGGAGCCCTCACCAGACACCACATCTGTTGGTGCCTTGACCTTGGACTTCTTAGCCTCCATAGCTGTGAGCAATAAACGGATGTTTTTTATAAATTACCCAGTCTATGGTATTTTTATTATAGCAACCCAAACAACAACAGTCATATAAATGATAACACTGAATATGAATTTAGTTATAAATGTGTTAAAACTATATTAGAAGTGGGATAAGGGTAACTTCATGTGAGAGATGACAATATGCAACCGAAATTCTCACCTTGCATCTTAGTATATCAATAGATATCAATATCTAGGAAATCAGGAAAAAAACAGTGCGAACATTTTATTTAAAATATTTGAAAAATATTGAAAGGAGTTAAAACAAAACAAAACAAAAATTGAAGGTTGCTTCCATAGAGTGGGAAGAGCATGTAAGGAGACATGAAGCAATTCCTATTTTACATTATTGGTTTTATACGTACAGCACTTTTTTTTCTGAGTACATGGGAAATTTTGATAAAAATAAGTTTTACTAAAAAAAATTGGTGTGCAGTTAGAATGGCAATCATTAAAAAGTCAGGAAACAACAGATGCTGGAGAGGATGTGAAGAAATAGGAACACTTTTACACTACTGGTGTGAGTATAAACTAGTTCAACCATTATAGAAGATAGTGTGGCGATTCCTCAAGGATCTAGAACTAGAAATATCATTTGACCCAGTGATTCCATTGCTGGGTATATACTAAAAGGATTATAAATTATGCTACTATAAAGACACATGCACATGTATGTTTATTGTGGCACTATTCACAATAGCAAAGACTTGGAACCAACCCAAATGTCCATCAATGACAGACTGGATTAAGAAAATGTGGCACATATACACCATGGAATACTATGCTGCCATAAAAAAGGATGAGTTCGTGTCCTTTGCAGGGACATGGATGCAGCTGAAAACCATCATTCTCAGCAAACTATCACAAGGACAGAAAACCAAACACCGCATGTTCTCACTCATAGGTGGGAATTGAACAATGAGAACACTTGGACACAGGGTGGGGAACATCACACATTGCGGCCTGTCGTTGGGTGGGGGATAGGGGGAGGGATAGCATTAGGAGAAATACTTACTGCAAATGACGAGTTAATGCATGCAGCAAACCAACATGGCACATGTATACATATGTAACAAACCTGCACATAGTGCACATGTACCCTAGAACTTAAAGTATAATAAGAAAAAATTGATGGTGTGTATTCTTTAATCACATTATCATCAAATATACTATTTAAAAAAAAAAACTGTAAGAAAACTAAGCAAAATATTTTCTAAGTAATTTTTGTTAAAATTTGTTTAAAAATTACACTGAAGTGTCATTATATCTACAGTTTTAAAGCCAATTTTTAAAGAGATATATAAAGAGATATACAAAGTACCATACTTCATGTTTATATTTCAAATGTTAAATATATCTCTTATATTATGAAAGGGAAGAAACATCAGCTTCCCATGTTGCTGACCTTGTCATGTGTATGTAGATTAAAAAATTGATTTGAGTGTCTGTAGTCAATTAAAATTGTGATATCCCATAGAGAATGTTTATTATTTTCTTGCTGAATCTTCTTTTGGATCAATGACATTCCCAGGGCAAATAAAAGATTTTAGGGGAACCACTATTTTATCACAGGACATCACTTTGAAATTCAAAGAAACCAAACGACAAAAACATTTCTTACCACATAGAGGACTGTAACAAGACAGTAAAACTGGGGCGCTATTGAAATGTTGTCTTAAATTCTCCTACCTGTACCTGGGGACTTTGATTCAAAATAAAGACAGAGATATAAAAATTCACTGAAGTTAAAGGATAAGCTGATCAAATACATCTTTTCTTCAGACATACTTTACTTACTATAATTATCTAAAAGTGTTTCCTTAACACTAACTAATAATCCTAATCATTTTCAAAATGACTGTCCTAACCCTGTAGTTATTTGAGTTGAATTAATACTGAATTACTTATGGTAGAACTTGTGTCTTTCAGATACATTATAGCAACTACAAATAAGTACTTGGGAGAGTGGATACATTTTTTTTTTTTTTTTAAGACAGAGTCTCGCTCTGTTGCCCAGGCTAGAGTGCAGAGATGCAGTCTTGGCTGGCCACAACCTCTGCTTCTAGGGTTCAAGCAATTCTCCTGCCTCAGCCTCCCGAGTAGCTGGGATAACAGGTGCACGCCACCACGCCCAGCTAATTTTTGTATTTTTAGTAGAAGTGGGGTTTCACTATGTTGGCCAGGCTGGTCTCGAACTCCTGACCTTGTGATCTGCCCGCCTCAGCCTCCCAAAGTGCTGGGATTACAGGCATGAGCCACCGCACCCAGCTGGACACTTGATATTCTTAAGAACTTGTTCAGCTCTAGGGATTTGAGAAACATATGAAAGAGTACCTGTGAGGTTTTTTGTTTGTTTGTTTTTTGTTGTTGTTGTTGTTGTTGTTTTTGTTTTTGTTTTTTTTTTGAGAAATAATATGGCTAAAGTGAACTAATCCTGTTGATTGCAGAGGAGGGGAGCAGAATGATCACTTACATGAAGAAAGATAATGCATATACAAAATTAGAGCCGAAGAAGCAGGCACTTCAAAACCTTGACTGAATGTACACGGACACAGGCAGTAAATACACCACTTAAGTAAAGCTAAGTGGCACTGTTCACCACTCTCCTTTAGTTGTTAAAACGTGGGCCTTCATGCATAGCCAGAACCAAGCAAAGCCATTCTACATCATTTATTTGGCAACTAAATGTGCTGGGCTGATTTCGCCACTCTACCGGAACCTGCCTTTCTTGCTCCTGACTAGACATTTCTGTTTAACAGTTTTTCCCATCTGGAACACATTTACTTCTTTCCTCTATCCAAGTCACAAACCATTTTCTGTCAGTGAAGATCTGTGTTGAACTTTTACTGGGAAGGCTTCACTTCCTCGTCCACAGTTACTGCTCCTTTTCTAACCGCCCCACAGCAAATAATGTGCATCATTCATTTAGGTACTTACGGTATGCCTCTAA
Organism: Macaca fascicularis; assembly: GCF_037993035.2. Taxonomy (NCBI): domain Eukaryota; kingdom Metazoa; phylum Chordata; class Mammalia; order Primates; family Cercopithecidae; genus Macaca; species Macaca fascicularis. Next base: position 98,797,067 of record NC_088379.1, on the reverse strand, counting down.
GACTTGCTGCTTATTTTTTATATAAGAATTGGTACAGTGGAAGGCACAGTGAACACTTAAAAATCAGTTTTGATTTTAAAATTTACCTCCCTTGCTTCTTACCTGATGCATTTGAACAAGTTCTCAGCATCTCTCAGACTATTGTTTCCTTATTTGTAATCTGGGAATCAAGCCAACTTCCCTGAGCGGTTACATGGATTTACTGATGTGGTTTCTGTCTCCTGCTCTATTCAGTGCCTGGCACATGATGGTATGAGAAAAATGTGTGGTCCTTTTCCTTTCCTTTACTTTTAATTCCAGGCCACATTATAAAATCCTGGAGAACAGAATTGCCCTACATTGCCTTGTATCCTGTTCAATGTCTGGCAGTAATTAAGTACCTTGTGGGCACTTACTAAGTAGTTGTTTGAATGAATGTATCAGTTGGGTACCATGAAGAATCCCTAATGGGCCCTCTATTGAGTGCTCTTAGTAGCTGCAGGGACTCTTTAGATGTAGTAGAACAAATTCATCACACGTGAAACATTTATTGATTGAGGGTCAATGCTATCATTTTTGAGTATTGAAGAAAACATGGTTATGTCATTACAAGGGGACAATAAAATCATTATCTTAAACTCATGACATTCTGTCCAGTATTATCTTCAATTTAATAAGCTTGACAGACATGGATTAAAGGTAAAAAGACTCAAACATTTTGTGAAGGTAGAGGTTTTTTTTGTTTGTTTTTGTTTTTTTAATTCTACCCAAATGAATCACCTCATTACTTATTTTTAAATTAGTAAACTGGAAATCAGTGAAAATTGAAATATTATGTGTTTATGTAGTTCTGCCTCAGGCAACTAAGTTTTAGAAATTTCTGGTTCCTTATATCAGGCACCTGATTTACTTTATTTTCCTCATTTTAGTTTAATTCTGCTCAGTTGATGAATAAAAGAACCTGTGAATGTCAGATATGATCCTAAGGCCAGTATAGTCTTCCTCAAACTTTATACTGCATCCAAAACCCCTGGGGGGCTTTACGAACATAAATTGTAGGGCGCCACTCCCAGAACTTCTGATTCAATAGGGCTGGGCTGGAGCCCAAGAATTTGCTTTCTAACACTTTGCTAGGTGATGCTGATTCAGGGAATACACTATGAAAACCACTGCACTAGAGAAGAAAAAGACAAAATCAAGGTCCCTTCTCTAGAGAAGGTTAGAGTTTTTATTAGGCTTTGGCAACAATTCTAAAGTGATAAATTGTTTATAAGGATGGTGATGTCTAGGTGTAGAATCTTGAAGTTTCTGATAATTGAAATATTTGAAGATCCAGATTTGAGCAGCCATGTCTTCAGAACAATCAGTAAACTTGAAAAATACGCCTGTAGACATGTTTAAAAAACTATTTTGACTTCTGATAATGTAGCATTATCTTTAAACCACTATTTCTACATAACTGAAGTACAGAGAAAGTTAAATCTAATATTAATTAGGAGTTGCCTATATGACTATTTTTATTCACTGTCTTCTAATTTATCAGTTATACATTTGAATTGATAATGCAGTCTATTTTAAAGATAATAGAATATAGTTTGTCGAAGCAAGAATCTTTTCACACATAAAAATCATACATTTAGAGTTCTAAATTCAATTTTTTTTAAGTTAATGGAATGTGCTATAGAGGTATAACATCATTAGATATTTTCAGAAAAAAAAGCTGTTAAAGTGATCTACACAATGAGTTCAACTAAAAAATAGATTTTGATAATTTAGGAGGAAACTAAATAGGGCTGCATGAGGTAGTTTAAGGAATCTACCATTTAGATTAGATTTGGAGAAGACCATTATCAGATATATTTCATTTTGAACACTAAAAATGTAATTTTTACATTGAAGTTGAAAGGGAACCAAAAGTATTTCAATGCCATTTGAATTCTTTTTTTTTTTTTTTTTTTTGAGACGGAGTCTCACGCTGTTGCCCAGGCTGGAGTGCAGTGGCGCGATCTCGGCTCACTGCAAGCTCCGCCTCCCGGGTTCCCGCCATTCTCCTGCCTCAGCCTCCTGAGTGGCTGGGACTACAGGCGCCCGCCACCGCGCCCGGCTAATTTTTTGTATTTTTAGTAGAGACGGGGTTTCACTGTGGTCTCGATCTCCTGACCTTGTGATCCGCCCGCCTCGGCCTCCCAAAGTGCTGGGATTACAGGCTTGAGCCACCGCGCCCGGCCGCCATTTGAATTCTAATGTGACAGGTCAAATAGAAAGCTTATTTTGGTAAGAGGTTTCTTAAACACTTGTGAAATTTATTAAATCCTTTTTTTCTAAGCTTACTTCTTGATAATCTCATGGACTACCATATTTTGTAAATATTGGAAATAATTCTGTTCTTACAAAGGATTTTTGTTAAGATAAACTAGGGTTTGTTATACTATATTTTAAAATCAATTCATTAATTCACCAGCTATTATGAGGAATCTTTACCTCTGCAAGTACTAGTCTAGGTGCTGTGTAGAAAACAGAAGTTCAGAGAAATCTAAACTCCAGGCATTGGAGAGGCATGGAAGCTGCAGAAGATAAGCTGGAAGCTAGTAGAGGCTGGTTCCTGAGGGTGGATAGTAGAAGTCATCTCCATAACATAAAAGCGCAAGGTGAAGTAGCAAGTGCTGATGTAGAAGCTACAGAAAGTTATCCAGAAGATCTACCTAAGATCATTGATGATGGTGGCTACATTAAACAAATTTTCATTTGCATTAAAGGAAGATGTCATTGGGACTTCCATAACCAGAGAGTCAATGCCTGGCTTCAAAATTTCGAAGGACAGGCTGACCATCCTGTTAGGGCTAATACAGCTGATGACTTTAAGTTGAAGCCAGTATTCCTTACCATTCCAAAAATTCTAGGGCCCTTCAGAATTATACTAAATGTATTCTGCCTGCACTCTATAAATGGGACATTAAAACCTGGATGACGGCACATCTGTTTACAGCATGGTTTATTATATATTTAAGTGCACTGTTGAGAACTACTGCTCAGAAAACAAGATTACTTTTAAAGTATTACTGTTTATTGACAACACACTTGGTCACCCAAGAGCTGTGATGGAGATGTACAAGATTAATGTTGTTTTCATGCCCGCTAACACAATATCCAGTCTGTAGTCCATAGATCAAGGGGTAATTTTAACTTTTAAGTCTTATCACACTTAAGAAATACATTTCATGTCCATAGCTGCCATAGATAGGTGATTATTCTGACATATTTGGGCAGAGTAAATTGAAAACCTTCTGGAACGAATTCACCATTCTAGATGCCATTAAGAATATTCATGATTCATGAGAGCATGTCAAAATATCAACATGAACAAGAGTTTGGAAGAAGTAAATTTCAGCACTCATGAATGACTTTGAAGGGTTCAACAGTTCAGTGGAGGAAGTAATGGCAGATGTACTGTAAATAGCAAGGGAATAAGAATTAGAATTGGAGCCTGGAGATGTGATTGTATTCCTGTAATCTCATGATAAAATTTGAATGAATGAAGCATTGACTCTAATGAATGAGCAATAAAAGTGGTTTTCGGAAGTGCAGTCTACTCCTGGAGAAGATGCTGGGAACATTGTTAAAATGACAACAAATAATTTAAAATACTCCATAAATTTAATTAATAAAGCAGCAGCAAGGTTGAGAGGATTGACTCCAATTTTGATAGAAGTTCTACTCTACTCTGGGTAAAATGCTATCAAATAGCATGGGATGCTACAGAAAACCTTTTGTGAAGGGAAGAGGTGATTGGTATGACAAACTGCACTGTTTCTTTTAAGAAATTGCCACAGTTACCTCAACCTTTAGCAACTACCACCCTGATCAGTCAGCAGCCATCAATATCCTGGCAAAACTCTTCATCAGCAAAAAGATCCTGACTCACTAAAGGCTCAGATGATTGTTGGCAATAAATTATTTTTAATTCACCTATGTACATGGTTTTTCTTTAGACCTCATACTATTGCACTTAATATGCTACAGTATAGTGCAAACATAACATTTACATATGCTGAGAAACCAGAAAATTTGTGATTTGTTTTATTACAATAGTCTGAAACAGAACATGTGATATCTCCAAAATATGCCTGAATTTGGTGAAAGAAAAATATTGAACTTTTTTGATGGGTTGCATGTGACACTGTGAGGGCAAGAATAGCATCAAATTTGGCTTTAGTGTTGTAACCTTAGTAACTGAGTAAATGATGATTCTGGTTTGTGTATGCCTTTTTTCTTCCTTTAAAATGATTTTAATAGAAGTTCAGTAATGAGATAACTTCAAATAGCATGTAGTCCGAGAGTTAGAATGGAAAATTCAGATTTCATATTTCTTTAAATACACCACAGCAGAGGGTTCTGGGAATTTCCTTTGAAAATACTGTGAGGTCAAAAGGTGGATCTAACCAATGCCACCCAAGTTTATGTATCAGTCCCCTCATCGTTTGAAGGAGGTATACATTTATCTGTGTCCATTAGCAGTATTGTTTGAGAACAAATCTAGATCTACTACTTACTATTTTTGTGATACCTTGGTTATGTTATTATGTAATTCTTCTAAGCTTCAAATTCCTAGTCTGTTAGAGATCATAATAGATCTTACCACATTGAATTGTTTTGATGATTAAACAAGTTAATATGTACAAGGTACTTAGCACAATGCCTGGCTCATTGTAAACACTTAATGGAACTTAGTTATTGTTATATTTATTTCATGTATTATAATTCTATATGTGATTTTTTTGAAATAACTAATTACCAGTGGGTACTTAAATCTGCTGGACATCATTATCCCACATAATGCAAATAATTTTCAAATTCTGTAATAGTTCTTACTCCCCAAGACTTGAAGGAAAAACAAGAATAAGGAAAATGACACTTGCACATTTCATTGGATTTTTAACCTTCTATATTGTAGTCCCCAAAGGAAATTATTACTACTGACCTTTGTAGAAAAGATACAGTTACTATGAAGATAAGAAGATATACTAGCTTTCACTCCCATCTACCCTGGCTGCAACTGATGTGCTGCCCAACAGTGTCTGTGAATTAGATATCAAATTGATTTATGTGGGAAAAAATGTGTTACAAATCCAATGGTTTCAAATTGAACAAAAGATTTGTTTTCTCTTTGCCATTTGCCTCGGTAGAATTCTCAGCTCAGATCCAGTTCTTCCCAATCCCTCATTAAAGTGATTACATTTTACTAAACCCATCTCCCTGTTCTGTTTTACAGAGTGCCCTTCATCATTTAATTTCATGTATCAAGCAAAACTATTAGCATAGGTCCAAATAAAAGAGCCAGAAATCTCGACTTACACCCTAGGTGGTAAACAGCCCACTTTAAGTGAGCTAAGTAGAATACTTGTTACTTTGGGCTATCCTCACAAACTCTCATAGACACTTTATAGAAATAAGGGCTCAATAATTAAACAGGATATAATGGAATCCTAGGTAGGTAATGTTTGCCAGTTAAGAACATGGAGATTTTTTTAAAACTCCATTTCTTAAAATGATCTCAATGCACACACACATTAACACACATCACATACAGAAGAGAAAACATCCTTCTGTTGAAACCTTTTCAAGGGCTGTGTGTGGTGGCGCACAAGTGTAATCCTAGCACTTTGGGAGGCTGAGGCAGGAGGAGCGCTTGAGGTCAGGAGTTTAAGACCAGCCTGGGCAACACAGAGAGACACTTTCTCCGCAGAAAATTAGCTGAATGTATTGGCACATTCCTGTAGTTTCAGCTACTAGGGGGGCTGAAGTAGGAGGATCCCTTGAGCCCAGGAGTTCAAGGCTACAATGAGCTATGATTACATCACTCTACTCCAGCCTGAGAAGCAGAGCAAGACTCCTCTCTCTGGGGGAAAAAAACAAACAAACAAACAAACAAACAAACAAAAAAAACAAAAATAAAACCAACTCTTTTCAAGGAAAACAATGTAAGCATTAAGTATAAAAAACGATCCTCAGTTTGAGTGTGAGAGAGTGTTAGTTAAGATGAAGACTCTAAGTATCTGGCAAACGTGACACTGTGATTACTGTGGTAATCTGGACAGACGGGACAGAGTCCCACGAAAGTGGGTTGAAAAGTGAATAGGGAGTGACAAAGAGGATACAGTAGCTTTCACTTTAGGGATGATTAGTAAGGGGAAAGCTATAATAGAATCCATGGAAGAACGCAGCTTTAAGGAATGGTTCCTTGTTCATTAGCTTATAAGTTTATTTTTTTCAAGATGAGTAAAACCATACTATAGCTATAGACTGAAGGACAAAGGTGGCAAAGAGACAGAAATTAAAGGTACAAGGTAAGGGTAGAGAATTGAAGAATCGATGTTTACAAATGATGAATAGTAGTTTTTTTTTTTTTTAATTTTGAGTCTTTTGTAAATACTTTAAGGGTAAATGACTGTATAGCATTAACATATAGAAAAAGTAATCATTGTAAACAGCCGTACTTAAAAAATGTTTGCAGTTGCTAAAAATACTAGTTAATTGTAGTTTAGAAAAAAGCAATTTTTATTATAAAGGAGCAAGGACAACTTTAAATGGGTAGCGATAAAATTTGAAAGAAAAATTATTTTACTACCTAGTTTTAATTTGACAAATTCTATGTACCTGCTGGTTGGCACAAAATAAGCTTTAAAATTAATTTCCCCTAAAGTTATTTTTGTGTTGAATCAACAGTACTCAATGAACGTACTTCTATTACAATTTAATTTAGAGTTTGTTTCTGAAGTATTGTGAAACATTTTAATATGCTAAAGTAGGAATCACTTTTGCTCAAGAATCGGATATACCTGTGTTTACATCTTTATTTCTTTGCTCTCTCACCTTTGATAAGTAACTTAAGAAGGCTAAGCCTCCATTTCTGCATCCATAAAATGAGGATAATGATACAATGTTTCTCAGAGGTGTTTTTGAGGATCAAAGGATTCATCCGAGGCGGTCAATAAATATTAGCTATTATTATATTTATTGTTTATTTCTAGTTTGTCTCTTCTAAAGCACTTCAATCGTATATTTTTAAAAATGCAAAAAAATAGTTTTTTCAATTCCTCATTTGTATACACTTTGCTACAGAATAGAAGTCACAGGGATTTTGTCCCACTTAATATATGGCTCATAATCTGAATGATCTTGGGAAAACTGGGACAACTCATCTTGCACATACACACTAACAGGGAATTATTAAAGGTAGTAACCTAAATTGAGTCCATAAATACATTGGTATCACGCAGCAAATTTTTTCCTACGAGGCGGGAGAACTTGCATACTTGTTATTGGACCTAATGACAACAAGGTGACAAATGAAGTCAATATAATTAAGGAGGTCCCTCTCCCTCACTCCAGAAATACACATGGATTTTACAATTCTTGCTATGTTCTACAGAAATCCAAGACCAACACTGTTGTGTATTAGCACACACATGAGATATTCCCACTTCAGAGATAACATAAACATAGAGGCAAAGGTAAAATACGGTTGAGAATTCTGTGTTAAGCTGGACTTCTGTCAAGAGAGTCTACAAAAAATAATTTTAAAAAAGCACAGTAATATTTAAAACATGTATTATATTTCTTCAGACACTAAAGACAATGGTCTCAGAAAAGCATGATTTTTAAATGAAAATTTTACCATCAGAATATATTATTTTGTTAGATACACTATGGTTACATCCTGAGCGCATTAGAAGTTTTAATGGGCTTAGTTCCCTAACTTCTCCCACTACGAACCTCTATTGTAGACAATTCCCCATGCTACTGACAGAAACATGAAATGATAAACGTTAAATGTATGTGTTATCTTTTTTCACTGTTTATTTTTAATCATTTTATTTTATAAGACTTCTTTTACTGGAGAGTCAGAATGAACTCTCATCTTTCAAAGCAAGAAAGGAAGACAATTCTTTCTATATATGATTTAGGTTGTTGTTTCACTTTAGGCTCATCACATCAAAAGCAGTAAGCAAAATGAGATTGGTGAGGAAAAATTTCTTATCACTAACAACTTCTAATTATCCATTCTTTTTTTTTTTTTTTTTTTTTTTTTTTTTTTTTTTTTTTTTTTTTTTTTGAGACGGAGTCTCGCTCTGTTACCCAGGCTGGACTGCAGTGGCCGGATCTCAGCTCACTGCAACCTCCGCCTCCCGGGTTCACGCCATTCTCCTGCCTCAGCCTCCTGAGTAGCTGGGACTACAGGCGCTCGCCACCTCGCCCGGCTAGATTTTTGTATTTTTTAGTAGAGACGGGGTTTCACCGTGTTAGCCAGGATGGTCTCGATCTCCTGACCTCGTGATCCGCCCGTCTCGGCCTCCCAAAGTGCTGGGATTACAGGCTTGAGCCACCGCGCCCGGCCCTAATTATCCATTCTATAGCTTATTCGGAATATATTTCTTCCAAGTTAATTGATAATGTTTAAATTTTCTGTTCAATTAAGTTTGTGGTTATCAATTTATTTCTTTTTTGAAAAAATCACTTTCCATTATTGGTAGAACATATTCTACTAAAATATCCATTTGCTTATTAACTGTTGATTATTAAATCATTAATTATAATTTGCTTTTATGCATCCATTATTATGACTGCTATTAACTCTTACTTTGCAGGTATCTAGGAAAATGTTTAAAAGCCAAAGCTAAAGCCTCAAGATTTCTTATGACTGTCTGAGAAAGACGTCCACTCCTACTGCAGACTCTGAGTATTGCCCTGAAAATCTATTTATCCTCAAATGATGCTTTGTTGGATTAGAGGGGAAAACTGGGACAACTTCTTACCTCCTAGAGAACCAGGCTCCTCAAAATAGCTGTTTGAAGTAAACTTTTACATATATAATATTTCTTTCAAAACATGGAAAAAAAGACTCCAAAACCAATAAAAAGATTTCCGACATCCACAATTTCAAAGTCTACTTTCCATGAGTCTAAAAAACACCTAAATTTTATTTATTTTTTCTAGGAGTTTTATGTATGAAAATTGAGCTTTAAGGAGTACAAATGTTTTGGCTTATAAATCCCTTGACCAACATTTTTGGTATTGGATGCATGTCTTTGAAAAAGAAAACCCACAGGGCTTTTAAAATATTGTTCAATATACTTTTCAAAAATCTAGTAAGGCCCACATGAAAAGATGTTTAACATCATTAGGCATTATGGATATGCAAGGTAAAACCACAATGATATATTACACACTCATCAAAATATCTAAAATAGGCCAGGTGCAGTGGCCCATGCCTATAATCCCAGCACTTTGGGAGGCTGAGGTGGGTGGATCACTTGAGGTCAAGAGTTCGAGACCAGCCTGGCCAACATGATGAAACCTTGTCTCTACTAAAAATACAAAAATTAGCTGGGCATGGTGGTGCATGCCTGTAATACCAGCTACTGCGGAGGCTGAGGCAGGAGAATTGCTTGAACGCAAGACGCACAGGTTGCAGTGAGCCAAGATCATGCCACCGCACTACAGCCTGGGGGACAGAGTGAGATTCTATCTCAAACAAAATAAAACAAAACGAAAGGTCTAAAATAAAACAAAAACAATGATAACATTTAATGCTGTGAGGCTGTGGAAACAATGTATCACCCACATATTGCTGGTGGGAATATAAAACAGTGCAGTTAGCCAAGAAGAAGTGTACGGCAGTTTCTTACAAAATCAAATAGGCACTTACCGTATGACTCAGAAATTACACTATTGGACATTTACTCTAGACAAATAAGAATATATGTCACACAAAAACCTATACATGAATTTTAATAGTGATTTTATTCATAACAGCCCCAAATAGTAATCCAGAGGTTCTGGGCTAAATAAACATTTTACACTGCTATATTCATACTATGTATGTTAGCTCAGACTTCTGTAAGAAAATACCATACTCTTGGGTGGCATAAACAACAGAAATTTATTTATTTTATCACTGTCCTGGAAGCTGGAAGTCCTAGGTCAGGGTGCCAATTAGGTTCCAGTGAGGGCTCTATTCTTGGCTTTCAATAGCCACCTTCTCTCTGTATCCTTATATGGCAGAGAAAAACAGAAATCTCTCTTCCTCTACTTGTAAGGCCAACAGTCCTATCAGATTAGGTCCCCACTCATGACCTCCTTTAACTCTAAAGACCCTATCTCCAGATACAGTCATATTGGGGGTTAAATCTGCAACATATGAATTTTGGGAGGGACAAAATTCAGTCCACAGCACTATGGACCACTTTGGACTGCTTGGATTATTACTCAGCCATGAAACAACTTAGATGACCTACAGATAATTCCAATGAGTGAAAAAAAAGCCACTTTCAAAAGGTTACATACTGTGTAATTTCATTTATATAACATTCTTGAAATGACAAAATTATAGGGATCAAAAGTAAATTAGTGGTTGCCAGGTGTCAGGGTTGGGGTTGTGGGGGGAGGTATCTGAGATCATAATAGCACAAAGGAGCCTTTAGATGAAATTGTTCTCTCTCTTGGCTATGGTGGTGATCACATGAACCTACACAGACAATAACATTGCACTGAGTTAAATATACACATACACACACAAAGGAGTGAATGTAAGTCTTGTGAAATCTGAATAAGCTCGATGGATTATATCAATACCAGTTTTCTAGTTTTAATATTGTGCTCTTGTTATGTAAGATGAAATCCAGGGAAGGGTATACTTGATTACTCTATATTATTTTATAACTACCTGCGAATATACAATTACCTCCAAATACAAAATGCATTTAAAAATCCTAAAAGAAAAATCTAGGCCAGGTGCAGTGGCTCAACGCTTGTAATCCCAGTGCACCAAGGCAGGCGGATTGCTTGAACTCAGGAGTTTGAGACCAGCCTGGGCAAACAGTGAGGCCCTGTCTCTACCAAAAACAAACAAAAGCAAGCTTGGCATGATAGCACACTCCTATAGTCCCAGCTACTTGGGAGGATGAGGTTGGAGGATCACTTGAGCCTAGGAGGTGGAGGTTGCAGTGAGCCATGATCACACCACTGCACTCCAGCCTGGGCAACAGAGTGAGACCTGGTCTCAAAAAACAAACGAACAAAAAAACTAATAAGGACAATTTTATGTAAGCCAATTTATGATAATAAGTTGGTTGTGTTTTCTTACATAGGATATGAACATGGAAGTTTTATATTTTATCAATTCCAAGCTTCTCAAATTTAAAAATCTTTAGTAAGCATGTGCTCTGCCTTTCTCTATTGCCATTTATTTTTATCTCTTCCTCCCTCCCTCTCTTTCTTCTTTCCTTCCTTCCTTCCTGTCCTAGGATAAAATGAGCTAAGAAATAAATTTCAGCTCCTAAGAGATGAAAGACTCATAGCTGTTAGTCTATTATAGCGCTAATATGCTGTATGACAAATTCTCAGTTCCAACTTTTTAGTAGGTACTTAAAAATCGGAAAAAAAGACTGTTTTTTTTTTTTTCTACTTTAATATTGAGAAACCTCCCTTGAATTTGACTGAAATTTGGTCAAGAAAATCTATTGGATTAATTTTATAACTAGTTTCTTAAGTACAGCACATTAAGAAAATCAATTGATTTAAATAGTCTAATTATATATATACACAAAAATAATGTCTTGGTTTTTAAGGCAATACAATTTCCTTCTAACTCTTCAATATAGCCAATGAAATAAAAAGTGAACTATGTTGTTAAGTACAGAAAAATAATATTTTCTTCATGAAATATGCCTCATTTCTAATTAGTGATGTTTTCCTAAGAGAAAGAAACTTGGCAGAGCAATAGTGAATCACTGAACTGAAAAAAAAAAAAAAAAAAACTTTAAGATGTGATATTTTTAAAGATGCAATTCAAATATTCAATCTCATTTTCAGTTAACTTTATTTTTCCCAAACTTTAGCAATTTGAATCGAAACTTCCGAGACTCATTTGGTCTTGGTGCAATTAAAATTTCTCTTTATCTTAACTTAGATTCTTTAAAGTGGTCATATGCTTTCTGTAATATAGCTATAACTCTTTTTAAAAAGTTGTTTTGGAATCAATCCATTCACAAATGTGTGGGTCCGTTGTATTACGTTTTTGATTAGATATATTTTCCAATAGCAACTCTCACTACTTTTTAAATTTTTATTATTTATTTTTTATTTTTATTATTTTTTTTGAGATGGAGTCTCACCCCGTCGCCCAATGGCTGGATCTCGGCTCACTGCAACCTATGCCTTCCAGGTTCAAGTGATTCTCCTGCCTCAGCCTCCCAAGTAGCTGGGATTACATGCACATGCCACCACGCCTGGCTAATTTTTTGTAAATTTAGTAGACATGGAGTTTCACCATGTTGGCCAGGCTGGTCCCGAACTCCTGACCTTGTGATCCACCCACCTTGGCCTCCCAAAGTGCTGGGATTACAGGCATGAGCCACCGCACCTGACCAACTCTCATTATTTTCATCAGAAATAATGGCAAATGTTCCCAACCTGACAGCTTCAGCCTATCAGTTTCCATGAGAACAGAATATCAGACATTAGCAGGTCCTTTGACTACCACAAAACTTAAGAATACATCACCGGTAATGTAGACTTCAGAAGCATTTCAGTTGAACAATTCTTGTGGTGTATGTTTTTAAACTTGTAGGTGAAGAGGAGATATGTTGACTTGAGGTCAGGAAGAGATATCATGGCTCAATTTGGCCCAAATTTCTATTATTAAATAGATAATTCATATGACCTAAAATAGTAAGCTAACAGGTAAATCACAGGGATGTAATGATAATCTAGCAATTTTCCAATTAACAAGTTAGCTTTAGAACTATATTGAAACGTGATGACTTTGAATCTCTTTACTAACAGACCTCTGGTCATATGAAACTATGACTATATAATCACTGAAAGAACTGTGAACTTGAGTGTGTGGAACTTAAATTCAATTTACTTTCTAACACTAATTAGTTATATAATGCTGATTAAATCGTTGAGCGATACTGATCATTATTTCTTTTGTTTTGGAAATAAGTAACAATATATGCCTATATGAGAGTAATTATTTTCTCTTTCCATGACATCCTTTTCTTTGTAAACCTGCTCTTCCTATGGACCTCCACTGAACAGGCATGGTTGATTGGGTCTTAGGTGGACAAGTTATTTAACAAATATTTATTTGCAGGCCTGGTTTAGGACACAATTGACAAAAATCTGTTTGTTCATGAAGCTTACATTCTGGTGAGATGTCAAAGTAGAAGGATATAATAAACATATAGCAAAATATAGAGAATGTTAGATAAGGATAATTTCTTAAGAGAAATTTAAACCATGGAGCAAGCTTAGGGAATATTGGGAGAGGAATTTCAATTTGAGATAGTCAGAAAAAGCCTCATTGTGAAGATAATATTTAAACAAAGAGTTGGAGAGAGTGAGGGAGTGAGCCAAGCAGCCATCTCAGGGAAGAACATTTAAGTCAGGAGGAAAGACCACACAGCTGAAAAAGTACCCGGCACATGTGAGAATAAGCAAAAATTCTATGTTGCTGGAGCCAAGTGAATAAGATAAAGAACAAAATGTTAAAAGATCAGAAAGGTAATGGGTTGAAAGTAGGCAATACAGAACCACATAGATCATTGCAAAGCCTTTTTATTGTACTACAGGTGAGACAGGAAACCTGACCAGAGAAGTGACATGATCTGATTTAAATTTCTAAAAGATGATTCTACTTTTTGTACTGAGAATAAACTGTAGGTGGCATGGGCAGATGTAAAGAGATGAATAATCCATGCAAGAGTACATGGTGGTTTGGCCTAGACAGTAGTGGTGAAGTACTGAGCAGACAAAATTTTCTGAGTATATTTAAAAGTAAAGCTAAATGGAATAGCTCTTGAATTGGTATAAAAAAAAAGAAAGAAAGAAAAGAAAGAAAGAAAGAAAGAAAGAAAGAAAGAAAGAAAGAAAGAAAGAAAGAAAGAAAGAAAGAAAGAAAGAAAGAAAGAGAAAAAAAATGAATCAAACATGATTCTAAGGAAAATCGTCATTGAAGTTTGGTGATTTTACATTTTAAAGCCTATTTGATATCCAAGTAGATGCATGCAATAGGCAGTTGGATATGTAAGACTATAATTTAAAGGAGAAGTGTGTTCTGGAAATAATTCCCCAAAGCTGCACCAATAAGAGCCTCTTTCTGGGAAATGGATTTATGACACAGGAAGAGATCTTGGTTGACATTAGAGTTTGATGTATAGAATTTGCGTCAGAATTAATGCCCTCAAAATGCAAAACCAAAATAAAACTGCTATTATGGTGAAGCAGGAACTGTCTGGTACAGAAACCTATCTATATCTCAATGGAAATAAGAATGAAACAAACATCCAGATGTGATGTGCACCCAAGCCCAGAGAAATATCAGATGACCAGATTCCCGCAACTGGATTCCATTGTTTATTACAATAAAAAAAGGGGGGGTCCCAGCACGGTGACTCACGCCTATAATCCCAGCACTTTGGGAGGCCAAGGCGGGTGGATCAGTTGAGCCCAGGAGTTTGAGACTCGGCTGGCCAATGTGGTGAAACCCCATCTCTACTAAAATTACAAAAATTAGTTGGGTGCTTTGGCTTGTGACTGTAATTCCAGCTACTTGAGTGGCTAAGGCAGGAGAATCGCTTGAGCCCGGGAGGTGGTGATTGCAGTGAGCCAAGACTGCGCCCACTGCACTCCAGTCTGGGTGACAGGAGTGAAACCTCTGTCTTAAAATAAAATGGTTATGTGGTGATGTGAAGTTTGTTTTACTCGAAATCTAATTACTGCCAATAAACATAGCCTATACAAAGCATGATGAAAAAATAAAATTCATTGTTTTCCTTTTTTAATTATACTTTAGGTTCTAGGGTACATGTGCACAACGTGCAGGTTTGTTACATATGTATACATGTGCCATGTTGGTGTGCTGCGACCATTAACTCGTCATTTACAGCTGAACCTATGTTATTGTACAGCTTGAAACATACTTGAATATGATGAAATTTTATATATTTATAAATGTCATTAAAAATCACTTGATTCCTTCAGTGAGAATTTTTACAGATAGCTCAGTAGAAGTTTGGATTGTTTTCTTGATTCCTGCAATTACATTTAGGTGAAATTTGCGTCTAGATGTAGGATAATTGAATTCATTCACCCTTAAGTCATGTTTGAGAATGTATGAGAAGCTCAAGCCACAAGAAGCTATTCAGCACAAGTGGTCACAATGAGCTTTAGTGTATACAATGTTTTATACACTTAAATCTTGTAAATTATTAACTGTACATTCAACCACTGAAAAATAACTCCTCTATTTCTGTGATATAAAGGATGCTTTAAAAGAGGCTTGCCCTTTATATTTGACCCTTTTCAATGAATCCTATTTTAGGCAATCTATGTATATTGACTATATCTGCTTCTTACTGAGAAAATATCAAGCAATCAAATATTGAATACATAAGGGCTAATTTGTTATATAAACAACAAAGTTAGTAAATCACTGGACATTAAAATCTGAATAACACTGTGAATATCATATTTTCGAGACTATTTGTCAAATTACTAAGTTGTATATAAATATTTTTATATGTATTTTAGAAAGAATCAATGTTTTTCAAGATAATTTTCTATATTTCAACTGGGTGTGAAAGTACATCAATAAAGACACGTATTTCTGGTTTCTGTGCTCAAAAATAGGCAATAAATATTTTCTATAATTTTTCCACTTAGCCTATTTTAAGTTTGTGTGTAGCATGTGTCTGTGTATTTCATTGTGTTGAAGAAAGCCACTTGGAAAAATAATATAATTTTCAGAGTAGAATTGAATACATGTTCTTATTCACTGTTTATTTATTTATTTATTATTAATTTTTTCTTTTTGGCTTTTTTTTATTATTATACTTTAAGTTCTAGGGTGCATGTGCATAACGTGCAGGTTTGTTACATGTGTATACTTGTGCCATGTTGATGTGCTGCACCCATCAACTCATCAGCACCCATCAACTCATCATTTACATGAGGTATAACTCCCAGTGCAATCCCTGCCCCCATCCCCCTCCCCATAATAGGCCCTGGTGTGTGATGTTCCACTTCCTGAGTCCAAGTGATCTCATTGTTCAGTTCCCACCTATGAGTGAGAACATGCGGTGTTTGGTTTTCTGTTCTTGCGGTAGTTTGCTGAGAATGATGGTTTCTAGCTGCATCCATGTCCCTACAAAGGACACAAACTCATCCTTTTTTATGGCTGCATAGTATTCCATGGGGTATATGTGCCACATTTTCTTAATCCAGTCTGTCACTGATGGACATTTGGGTTGATTCCAAGTCTTTGCTATTGTGAATAGTGCCGCAATGAACATACACGTGCGTGTGTCTTTATAGCAGCATGATTTATAATCCTTTGGGTATATACCCAGTAATGGGATGGCTGGGTCATATGGTACTTCTAGTTCTAGATCCTTGAGGAATCGCCATACTGTTTTCCATAATGGTTGAACTAGTTTACAATCCCACCAACAGTGTAAAAGTGTTCCTATTTCTCCACATCCTCTCCAGCACCTGTTGTTTCCTGACTTTTTAATGATTGCCATTCTAACTGGTGTGAGATGGTATCTCATTGTGGTTTTAATTTGCATTTCTCTGATGGCCAGTGATGATAAGCATTTTTTCATGTGTCTGTTGGCTTTATGCATGTCTTCTTTAGAGAAATGTCTGTTCATATCCTTTGCCCACTTTTTGATGGGGTTGTTTGTTTTTTTCTTGTAAACTTGTTTGAGTTCTTTGTAGGTTCTGGATATTAGCCCTTTGTCAGATGAGTAGATTGCAAAAATTTTCTCCCATTCTGTAGGTTGCCTGTTCATTCGGATGGTAGTTTCTTTTGCTGTGCAGAAGCTCTTCAGTTTAATTAGATCCCATTTGTCAATTTTGGCTTTTGCTGCCGTTGCTTTTGGTGTTTTAGACATGAAGTCCTTGCCCATGCCTATGTCCTGAATGGTATTACCTAGGTTTTCTTCTAGGGTTTTTACGGTATTAGGTCTAACATTTAAGTCTCTAATCCATCTTGAATTAATTTTCGTATAAGGAGTAAGGAAAGGGTCCAGCTTCAGCTTTCTACTTATGGCTAGCCAATTTTCACAGCACCATTTATTAAATAGGGAATCCTTTCCCCATTTCTTGTTTTTCTCAGGTTTGTCAAAGATCAGATGGCTGTAGATGTGTGGTATTATTTCTGAGGACTCTGTTCTGTTCCATTGGTCTATATCTCTGTTTTGGTACCAGTACCATGCTGTTTTGGTTACTGTAGACTAGTAGTGTAGTTTGAAATCAGGTAGCGTGATGCCTCCAGCTTTGTTCTTTTGACTTAAGATTGTCTTGGCAATGCGGGCTCTTTTTTGGTTCCATATGAACTTTAAAGTTGTTTTTTCCAATTCTGTGAAGAAACTCATTGGTAGCTTGATGGGGATGGCATTGAATCTATAAATTACCTTGGGCAGTATGGCCATTTTCACGATATTGATTCTTCCTATCCATGAGCATGGTATGTTCTTCCATTTGTTTGTGCCCTCTTTTATTTCACTGAGCAGTGGTTTGTAGTTCTCCTTGAAGAGGTCCTTTACATCCCTTGTAAGTTGGATTCCTAGGTATTTTATTCTCTTTGAAGTAATTGTGAATGGAAGTTCATTCCTGATTTGGCTCTCTGTTTGTCTGTTACTGGTGTATAAGAATGCTTGTGATTTTTGCACATTAATTTTGTATCCTGAGACTTTGCTGAAGTTGCTTATCAGCTTAAGGAGATTTTGGGCCGAGATGATGGGGTTTTCTAAATATACAATCATGTCATCTGCAAAGAGGGACAATTTGACTTCTTCTTTTCCTAACTGAATACCTTTGATTTCTTTCTCTTGCCTGATTGCCCTAGCCAGAACTTCCAACACTATGTTGAATAGGAGTGGTGAGAGAGGGCATCCCTGTCTTGTGCCAGTTTTCAAAGGGAATGCTTCCAGCTTTTGCACATTCAGTATGATATTGGCTGTGGGTTTGTCATAAATAGCTCTTATCATTTTGAGATACATTCCATCAATACTGAATTTATTGAGAGTTTTTAGCATGAAGGGCTGTTGAATTTTGTCAAAGGCCTTTTCTGCATCTATTGAGATAATCATGTGGTTTTTGTCTTTGGTTCTGTTTATATGCTGCATTACGCTTATTGATTTGCGTATGTTGAACCAGCCTTGCATCCCAGGGATGAAGCCCACTTGATCATGGTGGACAAGCTTTTCGATGTGCTGCTGGATTCGTTTTGCCAGTATTTTATTGAGGATTTTTGCATCGATGTTCATCAGGGATATTGGTCTAAAATTCTCTTTTTTTGTTGTGTCTCTGTCAGGCTTTGGTATCAGGATGATGTTGGCCTCATAAAATGAATTAGGGAGGATTCCCTCTTTTTCTATTGATTGAAATAGTTTCAGAAGGAATGGTACCAGCTCCTCCTTATAACTCTGGTAGAATTAGGCTGGGAATCCTTCTGGTCCTGGACTTTTTTTGGTTGGGAGGCTATTAATTATTGCCCCAATTTCAGAGTCTGCTATTGGTCTATTCAAGGATTCAACTTCTTCCTGGTTTAGTCTTGGGAGAGTGTAAGTGTCCAGGAAATTATCCATTTCTTCTGGATTTTCTAGTTTATGTGCGTAGAGGTGTTTATAGTATTCTCTGATGGTAGTTTGTATTTCTGTGGGGTCGGTGGTGACATCCCCTTTATCATTTTTTATTGCATCTATTTGATTCTTCTCTCTTGTCTTCTTTAATAGTCATGCTAGTGGTCTATCAATTTTGTTGATCTTTTCAAAAATCAGCTCCTGGATTCATTGATTTTTTGGAGGGTTTTTTGTATCTCTATCTCCTTCAGTTCTGCTGTGATCTTAGTTATTTCTTGCCTTCTGCTAGCTTTTGAATGTGTTTGCTCTTGCTTCTCTAGTTCTTTTAATTGTGATGTTAGAGTGTCAATTTTAGATCTTTCCAGCTTTCTCTTGTGGGCATTTAGTGCTATAAATTTCCCTCTACACACTGCTTTAAATGTGTCCTAGAGATTCTGGTATGTTGTATCTTTGTCCTCATTGGTTTCAAAGAACATCTTTATTTCTGCCTTCATTTCGTTATGTACCCAGTAGTCATTCAGGAGCCGGTTGTTCAGTTTCCATGTAGTTGAGCGGTTTTGATTGAGTTTCTTAGTCCTGAGTTCTAGTTTGATTGCACTGTGGTCTGAGAGACAGTTGTTATAATTTCTGTTCTTGTACATTTGCTGAGGAGTGCTTTACTTCCAATTATGTGGTCAATTTTGGAATGAGTGCAATGTGGTGCTGAGAAGAATGTATATTCTGTTGATTTGGGGTGGAGACTTCTGTAGATGTCTATTAGGTCTGCTTGCTGCAGAGATGAGTTCAATTCCTGGATATCCTTGTAAATTTTCTGTCTCATTTCTCTGTCTAATGTTGACAGTGGGGTTTTGAAGTCTCCCATTATTATTGTATGGGAGTCTAAGTCTCTTTGTAAGTCTGTAAGGACTTGCTTTATGAATCTGGGTGCTCCTGTATTGCGTGCATTTATGTTTAGGATAGTTAGCTCTTCCTGTTGAATTGATCCCTTTACCATTATATAATAGCTTTCTTTGTCTCTTTTGATCTTTGATGGTTTAAAGTTTGTTTTATCAGAGACTAGGATTGCAACCCCTGCTTTTTTTTTGTTTTCCATTTGCTTGGTAGATCTTCCTCCATCCCTTTATTTTGAGCCTGTGTGCATCTCTGCATGTGAGATGGGTCTCGTGAATACAGCAGACTGATGGGTCTTGACTCTTTATCCAGTTTGCCAGTCAGTGTCTTTTAATTGGATCATTTAGTCCACTTACCTTTAAGGTTAATATTGTTATGTGTGAACTTGATCCTGTCATTATCATATTAACTTGTTATTTTACTCGTTAGTTGATGCAGTTTCTTCCTAGCATCAATGGTCTTTACATTTTGGCATGTTTTTGCAATGGCTGGTACCGATTGTTCCTTTCCATGTTTAATGCTTCCTTCAGGGTCTCTCGTAAGGCAGGCCTGGTGGTGACAAAATCTCTAAGCATTTGCTTATCTGTAAAGGATTTTATTTCTCCTTCACTTATGAAACTTAGTTTGGCTGGATATGAAATTCTGGGTTGAAAATTCTTTTCTTTATGAATGTTGAATATTGGCCCCCACTCTCTTCTGGCTTGTACAGTTTCTGCCGAGAGATCTGCTGTTAGACTGATGGGCTTCCCTTTGTGGGTAACCCGACCTTTCTCTCTGGCTGCCTTTAACAGTTTTTCCTTCATTTCAACTTTGGTAAATCTGGCAATTACTTATCTTGGAGTTGCTCTTCTCGAGGAGTATCTTTGTGGTGTTCTCTGTATTTCCTGAATTTGAATGTTGGTCTGCCTTACTAGGTTGGGGAAGTTCTCCTGGATGATATCCTGAAGAGTGTTTTCCAACTTGGTTCCATTTTCCCCATCACTTTCAGGCACCCCAATCAGACGTAGATTTGGTCTTTTCACATAATCTCATACTTCTTGAAGGCTTTGTTGATTTCTTTTTCCTCTTTTTTCTTTAGACTTCTCTTCTCATTTCATTTCATTCATTTGATCCTCAGTCGCTGATACTCTTTCTTCCAGTTGATCAAGTTGGTTACTGAAGCTTGTGCATTTGTCACACATTTCTCGTGTCATGGTTTTTATCTCTGTCAGTTTATTTATGGCCTTCTCTGCATTGATTATTCTACTTATCCATTCTTGCATTCTTTTTTCAAGATTTTTAGTTTCTTTGCACTGGGTATGTAATTCCTCCTTTAGCTCTGAGAAGTTTGATGGACTGAAGCCTTCTTCTCTCAACTTGTCAAAGTCATTCTCTGTCCAGCTTTGATCGATTGCTGGTGATGAGCTGTGTTCCTTTGGAGGGGTAGATGCGCTCTTATTTTTTGAATTTCCAGCTTTTCTGCCCTGCTTTTTCCCCATCTTTGTGGTTTTATCAGCCTCTGGTCTTTGATGATGGTGACGTACTGATGGGGTTTTGGTGTGTGTGTCCTTTCTGTTTGTTAGTTTTCCTTCTAAGAGTCAGGACCCTCAGCTGTAGGTCTGTTGGAGATTGTTTGAGGTCCACTCCAGACCCTGTTTGCCTGGGTAACAGGCGCAGAGGCTGCAGAAGATAGAATATTGCTGAACAGCAAGTGTACCTGTCTGATTCTTGCTTTGGAAGCTTCCTCTCAGGGGTGTACCCCGCCGTGTGAGGTGTCAGGTGTCGGTCTGCCCCTAGTGGGGGATGTCTCCCAGTTAGGCTACTCAAGGGTCAGAGACCCACTTGAGCAGGCAGTCTGTCCCTTCTCAGATCTCAATCTCCATGTTGGGAGATCCACTGCTCTCTTCAAAGCTGTCAGACAGGGTCGTTTGCATCTGCAGAGATTTCTTTGCTTTTTTTTGTTGTTTAGCTGTGCCCTGTCCCCAGAGGTGGAGTCTACAGCCAGGCAGGCCTCCTTGAGCTGCTGTGTGCTCCACCCAGTTCGAGCTTCCCAGCAGCTTTGTTTACCTACTTAAGCCTCAGCAATGGTGGGCACCCCTCCCCCAGCCTCTCTGCTGCCTTGCAGTTAGAGGTTAGATCGCAGACTGCTGTGCTAGCACTGAGGGAGGCTCTATGGGCATGGAACCCTCCCGGCCAGGTGTGGGATATAATCTCCAGGTGTGCTGTTTGTTAAGACCCTTGGTAAAGCGCAGTATTGGGGTGGGAGTTACCCGATTTTCCAGGTGTTGTGTGTCTCAGTTCCCCTGGCTAGGAAAAGGGATTCCCTTCCCCCTTGCACTTCCCAGGTGAGGAGATGCCTCACCCTGCTTCAGCTCTCACTGGTCGGGCTGCACCTGCGACCAGTACAGATTGTCCGGCACTCCCTAGTGAGATGAACCCCGTGCCTCAGTTGAAAATGCAGAAATCACCCGTCTTCTGTGTCACTCACACTGGGAGCTGGAGATCAGAGCTGTTCCTATTCAGCCATCTTGCTCCGCCCCATTCACTGTTTTTTTAAAAAAATAGTACTTGAGGCCATTGAATGATCCCCTGGTCATCTGAGGCAATATTTAAATAATGCTCTGTTGTATAGTTTGAAAATTGACCTAAAACTAAGATGGTAAATAAAATATTAACTTTTTATTTTAATTGTTATCCTACCAGTGTCCTTTTGCTCAGAGCCAAATGCAGCAGCTTTCATGGGCACAATGGACCACATTTTCAGCACTGGTGATTATATTTTTATGCCAGAAAGTATTTTTATGCCAGTGCAAGTATTTTTATGCCAGAAACTGTGTTGATTTAAGAAGTAACCCTGGAAATTATATATGTAATAGCTTTCATATAAAATTTGATTCCTTAAAAAATGAGTATCTCTAGTCACGTTTCTGTTTCTCTTTTTCTGTAAGATCTTAAGTTGAAGCTAAAGAATCTGTTTTTATTTTTGCTAAGAGCAAAGAAATAGCCAAAATAGAGTCAACTCCAATTGCCCATGTTTAAATTTTAAAAGAGATGATTATTATTTATTTATATAACTAATAAATTAACTCATGGAATCCCATGATTTCTTATTAATAGTACATTCTACTGGTAGTGATATATTTTTTATCTATTTGTTCATTCTTTCGACTAAACATATATATATATACACACACACACACACACACATTTTTGAGCTGCTTTCTTGAAGTAAGACATATAGCTAGTAATAAAATCAGTGAGAGAAAACTGTCCTTATCTAATGAGATTTCATCTAAAACTTTTTAATGATGCTTTTTGTTATGGTGAATTTCAAATACTAACAAAAGTCTTTCTTTCCTTCTTTTCTTTCTTTTCTTTCTTTTCTTTCTTTCTTTTGAGATACAGTCTCACTCTGTTGCTCAGGCTGGAGTGCAGTGTTGCGATCTCAATCTTTGCTCACCACAAACTCTGCCACATGAGTTCAAATGATTCTTATGCCTTAGCCTCCCAAGTAGGTGGGATTACAGGAGTGCACCACCATACCTGGCTAAGTTTTATATTTTTAGTAGAGATGGCTTTTTTGCCATGTTGGCCAGGCTGGTCTCGAACCCCTGACCTCAAGTGATTCACCTGCCTCATCCTCCCAAAGTGCTGTGAATACTGGCGTGAGTCACTGCACCCAGCCATACATATATTTATATTTATATACTCACCACCACCCCCCTAAGTTACTTTGAAACAAATCTCAAACATCTTATGCATTTCATCTATAAAATTTTTCAGAATGCATCTGTAAAATATAAGAAATTTAAAAACATAATCCAAATGCTAAAATCATACCTATAAAAAAAGATTTCTTAATATCATCAAACCTTCAGTTAATGTTCAAATTTTCACATAACTCATATATAAATTAATTCTGTAGCTCATTTGAAGCAGTATCCAAATAAGGTACATGCATTACTATGTGTTAACTTTTTCTTTTTAGTGTATTTTAATCTATAGGCTCATCCTTCATTTCTATTTTATTTCCTTTCCTTCCATTTTCTGTTGGTGGTGGTTGTGTTGCAGAGAAACCTAATATCTATTTTTAAAAAAGGAGCCTACCCAAGTTTGAGCACATTCAGAGAAGAGACCTCAGGATGCAATATAGACTTTTATAAACGTTATGGAGAACTGTTAAAATAATTAAGACAACAAAAACCATGAGACTAGCATACTCTGATAGAGCGGATAGTTGTTGAAGTCAAAATAAAAATTAGCACCAAGGAGCAGGCTGTTGGATGGAATCTCTTTGGAGACAGATCTGTATCAATATAACTGTGCAACAATTGGAGCCATCAAACAAGGAATGGGGTGCCTCTAGAGTATGAATTTTTCACTGAAGCAACTCAAGAGTAACTTTAAAAAGACATGATTTCTTTTAAAATAATGAGAAACAACAATTGCTTGCTGTGTCTCAGAACAAAGCTGGAATTCCAACAATTTTTACATTCCCCTTCTGATGTTATTTTCTCTTCTTGCTGTCACTTTCACTACCTCTCTTCTGAAATGTACAAGATTTATCATCTCTCACCGCCACCATGCATACAACTTGCTCCCATTAGTTGTAGTGGTAAATGGATTAGTAAAATAATTATCAATGCACTGACTCTCTCCTGACTTAATGGACTACAAATTTGAGGCTCATTACAGAGCATCTGCTTTGTGGAGCCCAGATCATATCCAGCAACCTATGAGCTAGCACACTAGTTTAGATTGTCAAAGCAGCACAAGAATCAGAGACCTTACTCAGCAGTAACCTAGTACTTATTTCAAGGAGACAGACAAGAAAAGCCTCAGACCAAGCACAGAGAGAACAGACATCAAGGGCGTTTCCCCAGGTTCTTTCTTCTTATATCTGACAAGCAGCTCTGGCCAGAAGAGGTTATATCCCCACATGAGGCTTCTGTGATTCCTCATAAAGCAGTGATGGTTTACATTCTGAAGTATCTTCATTTTATACTCCAGATAGCTCTATAGTTTATTTGTGGCATTCCTGACAGATGACCATGCCTTACCGATCCAGGGTTATGTTTACTAAGTTTCACTATTCTTCACCAGCACATCATGCTGACAGCATTGCAGAGATAAGCTCTCTTTCTCCAAATATTC
This sequence comes from Macaca fascicularis, assembly GCF_037993035.2. Classification (NCBI taxonomy): domain Eukaryota; kingdom Metazoa; phylum Chordata; class Mammalia; order Primates; family Cercopithecidae; genus Macaca; species Macaca fascicularis. The sequence goes on along the minus strand of NC_088379.1, from coordinate 98,772,414 downwards.
TTAGTCCATTTTCCTGGATGTCCAACTGACAAGGAGAATAGACCCAGGTCACCTGATTTCTCTTCTTTCCCACAGGTGAAGTTCTCCAAATGAAGGGAGTAAGAGAGAGCAGACCAGCAGCTATAACTCGTTCTACCCACTTTAGATGTTGGGGTTTGAGAAAATGTAAATTTTTACCCTTAAAGTGTCTATAGCATAAGAAACACAGTAGATAGATATTAAAATTTTTAGCTAACAAATTACAGTACACTACATTTTTTCATTCACTTTATCTTTACTCATATATGTTAAGTGTTTAAATCCTAGCTCCAATTCTGTCTCTTTCCATGTGGGAATCATGAAGACTGCAGGTTATATGAATCCCATTCACCTTTCATTTGCTCCTTTTACCTAAAAGGTATAACTAGTATTTTACAACATAATGCCTTATTTTACAAGTGCCTATACATACAATTTAGTGCTTTAAAACACTTTTAATTTGGTAGTATTCTCCACTCTTAGTAATTTTAACAATATAGATATTCAATGCAATATGGGTTGAGTATTAATAAATGCAAATGACATTACTCATATTTTAAGTGTTTAAATTTCTGCTCCCTATTTGTGGTTCTAATAGGTGGTTTTGTGCAGTCCATCAATCTTCCAGACTTTAAGAAGCACCTCCTGTCTCCACAGTATTTTTAATTAAAGGGAGTCCTTTTAATTATGGAATGTTCATTTATGTTAAGCGGCTACTACTGTTAATAAAACTCTGCTCTGATATGAAAAAGCAGATACTCTGAGAGAAAGGCGAGTTAGCGCAAAACTAAAACATTCTGCTTCATGCCTTCTCCTTTGGGACTCTGCTCTTAGGGAAGAGTCATAACAGGCACACCAAGTTTTCCTATTCTCTGCTGTCAACAGTTGCCTCCTTTCATTTACTCTCTCCAGTTTCACTACTGTTAAGCCACCCGGAAGGAAAGTCGGGGAGGTAAATGACAAAGAGGATTCTTGCATATCTTTTTTCCTGTGTCCTCTCTGTCTTCGATTCATTTATTCTAGTCTCCAGTAATCCCACACTCTATTAATAACCTTGACTCTGGCTATATTTAGGGTCTTCTTCTCAGGCTCCTGGTCTTTTCTTCTCTTTGCAGTATGAATTTAAAGAAAAAACGACAACCTACTATGACATTGCTCTCTCTTTTTCCTTTCCTCTCCTTCCGCCAGTTGTAAGTTGCCAAGTCTGAGGACTCACAGTCGATGTGGTATCTGCTTACAAAATAATAACAAAATAATTTATATTTCTTTGCAATTGCTGTGTATTAAGCACTGTGTTAAACCCTTTGCAAAATTATCCCAACAATCCTATAAGGAAGTTATTATCTCCATCTTCCAGATGAAAATGCAGCCTTCAGAGAAACTGAAAAACTTGTCCAGGGTCTTCCTGCTAAGCAAGGATATGAACACAGGTGTGTGAAGTAACAGGGCTCATACTCTGAACTCCTATGTCGTAGTGTCACTCTGGAAAGGGGTTGCAGATATGTTATTTTCCTTAACACATCAGTATCAGAGGCACACATGAATTAGAGAACAGCAGTCAAAGCTTACTTTATTTACTCCAATTGTCACGTAAGTGTCTGTGCTGTGGCACAAAAACAAAAATCACTCACAGTCTTTCCTCCCTAAGTGTTTTTCTAAAACGATATTCAAAAAAATGAAAGGAAAAAAATAAAGCAGATTTTATCACTTTTCTCCCAAAGCTAGATTCCTCAAACAAGGATAACCAGTATTTTCTTTTTTTTTCCTATCATTCATTTGATACTATTAAAAGTCAACATAGAGTCTAAAAACAGCTGACTTCTCAATAAACTTATTTCTAGACTAATGTTGGAAGGACAAAAATCAGAGAAGCATAAATTTTTAAAGGTCCCGGTTTTGTTCCTAAATTAAAAATAACTGCATATTTTATGACTATCTCAGCTGTGTTTTAAAAAATTATACCCAGGAATGAGCCTTGTTATATTCTGAGTTTAATTTGTCTTGTAATAAAACTTAGAGGCTTTTCTGATGCCACTACTCAGTGCTGCTATCCTTACTCACTTCAGCCCGTTACAACTGCTCTTCATTCTCATGGAGAAGAAAATCAAACCAGGGTGATCTTAGTCCCAAAGTCATGCTGTTAAAATCTATTTATGCTGCTTTCTACAATTTCTGTTGAGCCATCTGTATTGTTTGGTATTTCCCTCTGTTTATTTTATTTTCTAAATTACTTTTTTTTTTCTAGGCTTGGTTTTTCACCTCTTACACATCTCTCATCTAGCCAGAATATATTAAGGCCCTATATACATACCAAGCACAGTAAACAAAACCAAGTTCATGTGTGATGAGCTTACAGTCCATGGATAAAGAGAGCTAAGTTAATAGGTAATTATAAGACAATGTGAAGAGGGATAGGAGTGGGGCAGTTACCTAAGGAGGGATCCTGATTCCATGCTATAACTTCTGTATTAATCTAAAAATCCATATAATGTATTCTGAGTCTCCATGTTGGTTATCCCAAACTCATAACTCTTACATTCTGTCCAGTACTAGTTATGTTACAGGGGCATTTGCAGGTAGCCTCGATATTAAGCCACAGTCTATTCTTTCTGCCCACATTTATTTTCCAGAGCTAGTAGCCACTCCTACCAATGTTGCATGACATTGTTCCTTAAGTAATTAAAATTGCATATGGTTTTAATTCTTTTATTTGGTTAAATATTTAATGACAGCCTATCATAAAAATATATAGTCATAAGAAATGTCTACTTTGAACTACTTCCTTTTTTTAAAAAATTCTGCTATTTTTTTTTCTCTTGTTAAGTTAAAAAAAAAAAAAAAAAAAACTGATCAGTGCAGTGACTCACACCTGTAATCCCAGCACTTTGGAAGACTGAGGTGGGAAGATCACTTGAACCCAGGAGTTTGAGACCAGCCTTGGCAAGATGGCAAGACTCTGTCTCTATTTAAAAGAGAGACAGAAAATATATATGAAATATATATGTATGTATGTGTGTGTGCGCGTGTGTGTGTGTGTGTATATATATATGCACGCACACAAAAATCAGAAGTGGAAAATAAAGGCATTTATAATCTTGCTGCCTTGAGATAACCACTCTTGATATTTTGGTTTATATGCTCCATAATGTTCTTAGATGAATGCATGTAAAAGATTAAATCACATTGTGGGGCAGATAAATACACATATAATTTGTGTATGTATTTAGATAATACATCTGGATGGAAAAATGTTACTATTAATTCTAAGATATTTGTTTCCAACAAATGTATACACACAGCCTGAAAAGAATGTGTATATTATTTACCATAGAATATTTTTGATTTTTTTAAAAAAGAGGATACTTCCAAGATGTGTTTTAAAGTAAATATATAAAACAGAAAGCAGCAGATTCAAAAGAGTTGCTAAAACTATTATGCTCTAGAAAATGCAGTAAGTGCTTTTATTCCTGTGTGGGCCAGCCCTTCTCTTTTCTCTTCATTTAATCTTGCACTCATTCAATATTGTGTCTTGAGCTGTCTCATATTGCCTCTTGGGTGTTCCATTAGCTTTCTTATTTGACCATGATGAAGATGGAACTCCTCATATTTCCTTCAAAATTCTTGCTTCTTTCTAATTATTGGTACAGTCATCATTCTTTCTAGTATACCCTTCTCCAGATAGCACATTTTAACATTTCAAGGAATTCTACAGGTAAAATGTATGTAACAGACAAAAATGATTCCAGGTTGATGATGTACCTGTAAAATAAATTCATTAGTCCAGTGGCATAATGATAAATTATGGGTTGCTAAACTGACAGATAGGATTTTATTAGATTAGAAAGTTGTTAAAAAAAGAATATACAAACACACACTTACATAAAGAAAACACAAGAAGGAAGCTACTGAGCTGAAGCACAGTATTGTTATTCCTCTCTAACACATGCTATCCTTATTTAAATCTCAACAAATTGAAGAAACTACTATGCAGTAAGCTGACATGTTTATTATATTTTAAAGGAGCTTCTATATCACGAATAGCAAGGCATGAAAATTGTAACATTTAATTAAGCATTAATTCTTCAATAAATGTATTTAAATATATACATTTTAAGCATTGTCTTTATATTCAATGTTAATTTATGGTAAATGATTATGATTCTGATAAAATTGTTATTTGCCAGTCTGCCTAAGATTTTTTTCATTCCAGAGGATTCAGAGATAAAATTTCTAAAATTCACAAAGAATAAGGAGGGCTTTCCTCAAATGGGATGCTTTCCATTATGACAGTCCTAACATGATGATTAGGAGAAAAACCTCAACTGACCTGTTCCAAAGAAATCTTATTAGGATTGGCCGGGCGCGGTGGCTCAAGCCTGTAATCCCAGCACTTTGGGAGGCCGAGACGGGCGGATCACGAGGTCAGGAGATCGAGACCATCCTGGCTAACACAATGAAACCCCGTCTCTACTAAAAATACAAAAAAATTAGCCGGGCGAGGTGGCGGGCGCCTGTAGTCCCAGCTACTCGGGAGGCTGAGGCAGGAGAATGGCGTAAACCCGGGAGGCGGAGCTTGCAGTGAGCCGAGATAGCGCCACTGCACTCCAGCCTGGGCGACAGAGCGAGACTCCGTCTCAAAAAAAAAAAAAAAAAAAAAAAAAAAAAGAAATCTTATTAGGATTTTAAGGCTTTTCTGGAAATGTTAGGAAGATTATTCTTCTGAAATATATTAGAAATTGACTAAATTGCTGCTATAGTCAAAATAAAAATTGGAATGTCTTAAAAATTAAATTCAAGCAGATTTTATGAGATAAAAAATTATAAATAACTATAGATATTAATAAGAAAAACTTAAAGTATAAAAGAAAACACAATTGGTAAAAACTTAAAATATTTTCAACCTTAGTAAGTACAATTTACACTGCAAAAAATTGCAGAAAGGGGGAGAATCTTACTATATTAAAAATAAAACTTATAAGGTAAACTGGAATTAGAGATGATAAAGTTTCAGTCACATAAAAAAACTATGATTCACACATTTTTAAAATTGTTATATTTTTACCCTGAAAATCTTAGGGTTGATTCTGGTGCTTAATCTTCACAGTATTTCAAAATCTGGTCCAAAGATCACATGAACGATAATTACGTAGTAAGTTTGTCAAAAATATAAATTACCATGTACAGCTAAATATTTAATAACTATTTAGGGCACATCTATAATAGAAAATAAGGCATAAAAAGGATGTGAGAATTAGAAGCTCAAATTCCTTCAAATACTGATTAAAGCCTTTCCTAAGAAAGTAGTGAAATATATTCAATTCTAAACTGAATTCAGAAAGATTACAGAAATGATGAGAGGTTGGAAAATTACATTTCCGCTCTAACCTCAGAAGTTAAAGGCAAAGCCATACTTCTATTGTTTGATTTCTAAGAGGTCAAAATTCTGCTAGTGCTTAAATAAAAGTTTCTCATAATCTCTCCCTTTCCCTTTCTCTCTCTCTATCATTGCAAATATATGTACTTTTCCTTAAATCCTTTTTAAATTTGCATTACGATGTAAACTTTTTCCAGTGACATAAGGAATAACTTTTGTCAAAGACTAAGAAAATGATGACTGTATGATATGCTAGTGCCACAGTCCTAAACAGCCATTAGCTTCACCTGCCCTGACATGGAGCCTCATACTGCTACCATGTACATCCTTTCTTTAGACTGAGGTATTTTTGCAACTGGGCATTATATTTTTTCTTGGCCATCATTCAGCGTTAATACCATTCTGGTGTAGACTAAGTGTTCTCAAATTTTAATGCGTATAAAAATCTTGTTAAAATGCAGATTCAGGTTCGGTAGATCAGGTTGGTGCCTAAGATATGCATTTCTAGCTAGTTCCCAGGTGACAGTGATACTACTGGCTTATGATCCACACAAATATCAATTTACTTATGAGCCCAAAATTTATTAATAACAGCTGTATTAGAGAAATGCCTACAGGATACAGAATGAACCCATATTTTATCCCATTAAAAAGGGCTAACAAGTGTCCTAATTGTAGACAGCAGAATGGGCCCTTCCTAAGGAGATTGCTCCAGTATCTTTTTGAGTGCTATGACTTCACAGAGGACAGGGGAAAGGAACCTTGCCAAAAAGCAAAGGTAGAGGGGGAGTTGGAGGACACAGAACACCAATTTCACTGAAAACACAATTTTTTAGCATTGTCATCAGAGAAATTGAATTTGGGCTAATAAAGGTAAGACTAACAAAATTATATTTGTTTAGCTATTGTCATTTTTATCTCTTGAAGTAAACAAACTTTTTTTAAGACTCGAGACAACCTGGAAAACTTTATTTTTTGTATTTTTCATTTGTGGCTTTCAAAATAATTGTAATCTTAAGTATTCAATGATATTACCTTATCTATATTGATTACTGTATACATTTTAGGCTTTATGGAATTAATAATCATGACTTATGTTTCACAATTCTTGTTTCCTTGTCAATCGAAAAACGAATGCTCATGGCCTGTGTTTTACAACTCATGAATTATCTACACAGTTTTCCCAAGCGGAACGGAATATGCATTTTATCTGGTATTGTTTAACTGTGAAAATATGTGCCAAAGATTATCTATATATCCTTTGAGTTACAGATAGATAACTCATTCTATTTGCATTTCATAATGAATAACTTAGTTCAAACACATTCTGTTGACTGGGATAACAACTGAGACATAAGTGACTTCTATGGGAATGAGATTATCATACTGTATATATTTTTGCCTTTTTAATAATAAACTAGCTACAGAAATTCACTAGTAGTTTTTAAATAATGAAATTAATTCTACTTTAGCTTTGTACAATTACCCTACCCCATCTTGTCTTTGTAACTCAAAATTCAGTTTTATTGGATGCATCCAGTGATTTGTACTGATAATACTAAATAAATGATGTCTTTGCTAAGAACTTAATCTCCAGAAGTACACTGAAATAGAAAACCAAAAAAAAAAAAAAATGCATATGGAAAAAAATTATTATCTGTCTTATTTTAAGTGTTTAAAATGAAAAATAATGAAATTTTAAAACTTAATATTCTCTAAGTCTTACAGTAGCTAAGACTCTTCTGTCTTAGTAATCTTTCTTTTACTATATCAGCTTATTAAAAAATAGATAAATGAGATAAATTTAGGTGCGCAGGAAATGGCAGATTGCTCATCCTCAATTCCTTCTCAAAAGCACTAAAGAGACAGAATAGACTTGATGAAGGAGCATCCTATCTGCAATATAAGCAAATGACTGGATGACTCAAAAACACTGAATAACTTGAATACAATGATCTTGTGTTGCTTTTCTCAGCACTATAATGATTCTTAGCTTCTACAGATAGTCCTGGATCCAGCACTCCTTGAAACATCGGTTGGAAGTAAAGTTATGGGCTCAGATGAGCCTGCCAGTCAATCACCTTACAGAGTCGGCCTTACTGATTCTTTAGTAATTTGACCAGTACAAGTGCAATCATCTATTTCCTCAAGCCATTTCATTCTTTTCCACTGTGTAGGTGGAGACCAAGCAACTGCTAGGAAATGAAGCACAGCTTGCAAGGAGTATTTTGTGGGGACATGGACTCAGCCATCAGTAGAAAAAAAAAAAAAAAGCACAAAACAGATGGTACCATTAAAATATTGTTGCCAAGTAATTATATAGTACAATTCCATAAGGAGAGAATAATGGTCAATGAATCTTTGTAACAAAACAAAATAAAAAAGAGTGGTTTTTAAATGTAACATTTGGAGTCAGTCTAGAATCAAGTCTAAGCTCAACTTAATAGCACTGTTATCTTCAGCACCTTCTGTAAAAAAGAAAATAAAAAGTCTTGTAAAATCATTTATTGGTGGGCAAATCTGTTGGTGTAAACCTCTTCATTCAGTCTCATCTGAGACACAGACTTAGGCTTCTCACTTCATAGAATAATCTACACATATTCCACATTCTGCCAAAGACAGCTGGAGTTCAAATAATTGTTTTGCCAAACTCTAACACCAGAGCTCTTCAAATGGTAGATCGTTATATTCCTAGATGTAGGTTTTCTTTGTGGTTTGAAAATCATTTATTTACCAAGGAAGTAGAAGTTCAGAATCACAATAAAATGCAAATATGACAGATATGAAAATGACTTTTCTGTAAGGTAAGGCAGTATGGTAGAAATTCTGAGAGTTTTAGAAAACCCACATATGTACCTGGCCCTAATAAATTGATTCAACCTTCTCCTCTCTCTTTCTTCAGCATCACAGTAAATGAAAAGCTATTGTGTGACAATGACAAGCAAATACAGATTTAGATAATGGTACTATTGGAGCCTTCATCTGCTTCAAAAGAATTTCATGTTTAAAAAGGCACATATCAAGGATAAATGCAAAATGTTAAAACTTCTCATGAAGAGCATTTGCTGCTTCATCTCTCTATACAAACATACATTATTCTCTATCCCTCCCTAGCTCCTGCATAACAAATTGCAGCAGAACACAAATTATCTTTCCCTCTAGTGGCAGAAAAGTCTACAGAAAGGATATATCTCACAAATGGTGAAACCAAACAAAGCTGACAACTTTTGCTGTCACTTAAAGAAAATGCTGTGTGATTGAGAAAGGTGTGTAATACAAGATGACTAGCTTGCATTTATTAACATATAGTTTTATTTATGTCCCATTAACACTACATATGCAACTGAAGTCATGCTTCGCTTAATGCTCTGTTATTTCTGGCTTAAAATTTTAATAATTTTATGTTTGAGCTTGGGTTTTGTAAATGAAATCTGATGGGACAATGAGACATGAATTTGAGCAAAGAAGATATGTATAATATGTATGCCTATCAGTCTTTCCTTGTTGCCTCATTATCATATAACATTTATGATGCCGTATAAACAGAATTGTGGTGCAGCCAGGGAGCATGAGAGTTCAGCAAGTCTCAAAGTGAGTACAAAAGAGTATTTGCACCTAAAAATGACAACATAGAAACAAAGGTAAGATAAGGTGACCATACTTCCTTTCCTTTCTTTCATCCTTACTAATCAGTAAAGCAAAAGGAGATAGTGTTGAAAAAACATGCATGTATCAGGAAATAAAATAAAAAAACTAGTTTTGTGCTGTGTTTCTACTTTTCTGGTAAGAACGAAAGACATATGCATGTCCAAGCTATGAAATACAAATTGTATAATTTTGGTGATTCTGCAGGTGAGTTACATGCTCTTACATTTGCACTTAAAACTGGTATTACACAGTACAGAGTTGAATGGTAAAATAATATGTTAAAACTTAAATATTTTTATTTTAAAAGCTACATTAAATATGACATTTTAAAAAATCAAAATAGAGGAAGAGATCATAGAAGAAAGGAAAAGGTACTTTTTATTACTTTTCATGGCATGGCATATTTTTCCAGCTTTTGGAACTGGGGAGCCCACATTTTCAGTGTGTTCCAATTCTCACAAATAATGTAGTCATCCCTGAGTATGAAGAAGGAATTTGAGTAGATAGGCTTGAGTAAATAGAAACACACATTTTCTTCTTACTGAGAGCACAACTACCAGGTATATGGGACCTGGATTCATTTGGTGACAAAATTTCACTTTAATAGAAGAGATTGAGTAAAATAAAACAAAAATAGAGTGCAGGACACATTCTCATTCTTCTGTTTGTACTCTGTGATACTTTTCCCACTATGGATCAGGCTGGCTTTATATGATTCTTAATTGTGTCCACTTGAGCTTCTATTCCTCACCTCAGCTCAGAATTGATCCTTGATTTCCTTTAATTCAACAAACAGGAGTGATTGGCTTTTCACCTCATACTTGCTTCCTGGATTATCTTGTCCACAGCTATTCCTTTAAACACCACTGATAGGCTGATAAGTTTCAAATCTTCCTAACCCACACCAGAACTCTCTCTTATGCTTTAAGTTCATACACATTCAACTGCCTACTGGATCCCTCCCGTGCATCCCCTATATGTCCTTCAAAATCTTTAGATCTAAATCAAAATCACTACCCATCCATTTCCACCCTTGCCAAAGTATCCAGCTCTGTTTTTTATTTTATTTTTTATTTTTATATTTATTTATTTATTTATTTTTTGAGACAGAGTCTTGCTCTCTTGCCCAGGCTGCAGTGCAGTGGCGCAATCTCCGCTCACTACAAGTTCCGCCTCCCAGGTTCACACCATTCTGCTGCCTCAGCCTCCCGAGTAGCTGGGACTACAGGCATCCACCACCACGCTCAGCTAATTTTTTGTATTTTTAGCAGAGACGGGATTCACCGTGTTAGCCAGGATGGTTTCGATCTCCTGACCTCGTGATCCGCCTGCCTCGGCCTCCCAAAGTGCTGGGATTACAGGCATGAGCCATGGCACCCAGCCCCATCTCTGTTTTTCTAATTTTCATTAATGAGTCTATTACATCCAGTCATCCAAGCCAGAATCACAGGCGTATTCTAAGTTCCTTCCTCTCTTTCACCCTCCCCATCCAAACACCATGATCTGTGAATACTATATCTCAAGGGCCTTTGAATCTTCTTTTCTCTTTCTATCAGCCGTGACATTTGAGCACACGCCCATCTATCTGACCTGGATTTTTGTTCCTTGTTCCTTTTATCATACCTCTCCAATCTATTCCAACACTATGCTGCCTGACAGATATTTCTAATAAGCAAGATCATATAGTTCTCTTGCTAACAAAATCTTTTACTAATTTCTCACCAATTTCCAACACAACATCCATATCTTTAACTTTTCATATGTATTCAAATAAGTCCTATTTTTCTTTTATTAGGAGGTAAATATAAAATGTGTTTTATTTATTTACTCAATAAACTCATATAACACTGTGTGCCAGGCACTGTTCCAAGTACTTCATACATATTTATTCATTCATAATCTTTAGAATTTTTAATTATTATGAGTATATAATAGGTGAATATATTCATGAGATACATATGATAGTCTGATACCGGCATACAATGTGTAATAATTGCATCAGAGTAATGGGGTATCCTTCACCTCAAGCATTTATCATTTCTTTGTGTTAGGAATATTCCAATTCTACTCTTTCAGTTATTTTTAAATATACAATAAATTATTGCTGGCTATATTCACTCTGTTGTGCTATCATGTGCTAGATCTTATTCATTCTTTCTAACTGTATTTTTGTACCCATTAACCATCACCACTACACCCCAGGCCCTCGCTACCCTTCCCAGCATTGGGTAACTGTCATTTTTCTCTTCTATATTTTCCCCTACACTTCTTTATTGCCTTTCCCCTTTGTCTTTTATGCTCTGGCCAGATGAAGCTATTTTGATTTGATAAACTTGCTTGCCCCTTTCTTCTCCATTGTTTGTACATGTATCTCCAGTATCTTTCCAGCTATCATCTTCCAGCCATGCTAATTCTTATGTCATCTGATTGGACTATTAGAAAACCTGGATAAACTGTTGCCAAATATTTCCTTTTACTGGATAAAGTGGCTTAGAGTATAGGAAATATCAGCTTAGTTCAGAATTCATTACAATAAAATTTGTTAAGTGCAGTAATAGAGATGTTTATCAAATGACTTCCAGGGGAAAATAGTAGTCAAGACAGATTCCTAAAATGGTGACCTTTGGACTTAGTATAAAAGGATAAAAAGGCGGCAACTGCAAGGCAGAAAAAAGGTGTTGGGGAGGATAAAAGGCCTTCTGCGTAGAGCAATAGAATATGCAGAGGCATGAAGATTTTTCAGAATGGCTAGAACATCCTCATGTGGTAGTGCGAATTAAGATATAAAATGATTTCAAGAGATATTTAGGAAGCAGAATTAAGAAAACTTGGTGAATAACGCAGTGAAAGAAGAATAAAGGGAAGGTGAGATCATGACAATACAATTTCAAGTTTCGCCTAAAAGGAGGATCATCAGGCCAATCACTGAGCCTGGGAATACACCGGTTATTTGAGAGAGCTGAGTCCTAACCACTAGACCACCAAGAAGCGTCTACACAGGTAATTTGAAAATATTAAATTGTAGGAACCCAGTCGAAGATGACCAATACAATGTTAAAATACTGAACTGAGAGCTTTGAGTGAAAAATACAAAGGTAAGGATCATCTAAAAATAGATATCAGTTGAACTGGATGAGAACCCTTACAGATAATTATGAAGTGAGAGAAGAGGGCAGAGAATGGGTTCCTAAGGAATACCAGCAGACAGAATGGCAGTAGAGGAAAAGGATTTCCTTTTTTTTTTTTTTTTTTTTGGCCAGGAATACAGAGAGAAGCTAATGAGGTTTTTCAGAAATTTCTCCAATACTCATTAAATGCCTATTAGCCACAGCCCCTTGTTTCTTCAGTCAGGTACTTTTAAGATATTTCTTTACCTAGAAGCATTATTATATAAAAAATTATGACTTACTTCCTGTACATTGCACTAAGAGATTCATCTAGGCTTAGTAGATTATTTTAAATGACAAATATTGTTTAACGGTTTAGCCAAGCTATCCGGGAGTGGTATTCAAAATATTTAACCACTAGTGTGACTGCACCAACAAATCAGAAGAGATAAAGGCAAGGTTAGCCTATAAATTTCATGCTAAGAAGGAAAAGGATGTTTACACCAAACATTGTTCTTTTCGTTGTGGAATGAAGGAACTATGATCACAAAATCTTAGGTCTCTGGAAAGACATTAGGGTGGTGGTGGGGAGAAATATTGGAGGGTTTGAAGCTGCAGATATTTATGATCTGTTATGGTAATATTTCAATACTTTAACAACTATTGTAAGAAATGCTGGTGTATAGCATCTGAATATTGATCAGTCTGTAGAGCTGATATCATTACTCCAGAGTGTGAGTTTGTTCAATTATTATTTTCCTAAAAGTTGCACCTCAATCCGTTGGTAACAATGGAGGAATAGAATTTTAATTAATCAGAGGAATAGCTGCTATAGAGGACACTTTTGCAGGGAAAGGTACTTTAGGGTCATTTGCTCACTCATTTATTAAAAAAGACCAAGAGTCTATTTTATGTCAGAGGTATACATACTAGTTCTAAAGATCTAATGTACAACACTGTGCCTATGGATAACAACACTATATTGTACATCTAAAAATCTGTTAAGAAGGTAGATCTCATGCTATGTGTTCTTACCAAAATAAAACCAACAATTTCAAGTCTGGAAGAATCTTAGGAGAACTAAATTCCAATTATTTCACATAAAATGAGAAAACTAAAATCAGATATACATAAGAACTTATTAAGGAGAACCAGAATTCTCCACGGTGACTCTTCCCTGTTCATTGAGTCAGTAATCCACTTTCCTTCTAAACTGGGACACTGCTACCTTCAACACATGACCACTGGATCTGTTGAAGGGAGAAAAATCATGCTATGTCCTGGCCTGGAAGGAACATATGACACTTTCATTCATAGCACATCGGCCAGAACTCAGCTGCATCACTGCTACCTAACTCAAGAGACACCAAGAAACATTGTTCACCACTACGCTTAGGAAAAGGATGAAAAAGGTTTCTGACTAGCTAGTCTCTGCCACTTCTCTGATTGGAAGCGTGAGCCCTGGGCTTTTTTTCCTGTCCTCTGAGTGCCGAAAGCCTGCAAACATCAGCACTCAAATTACCTGACTTGGCAAATGTCCTCAAAATGAAAGTCTGATTCAATGCTCCATTTGACTTTGGCCAGGGTGTTTTTATCAGGTCATGGAAGTATTTCTGAAGACATTTTCAAAAATGTATATAAAACTGTTAGTTATTTCAAGTGGAAGATCACTCCAGCTACTTGGTATATCATCTTATATGAAATAGGAGGCCAGAATTTTATATTTATTTTGTTAATTTTACCTCCAGTCTTTTTTGAGTCATTGATTTCCATCTATCTTAATAGGTTAGACATTGATTACTATTCAAAGAATATTCAATCACTTTGGGGATCTATTTCCTAATTTCATATTTAGGCTTCCTTTGTTTTCATTAAAGTAACTCATAACAAATGTTAACAGGACATATCAGGACAAAATAACATTATAGGTCTTCCTCCAAGTAAACATTGATAAACATGGACAACCAGGCTGGTTGTTTTGAGCATGTTATTCTTTTTATCTTCATCAGGATTTTTTTTAACTGTGCTTTCAAGGTAATATTTATAACTGCTGAACACTTTTGGGCCATTTAATTCCTGGCCATAAATTATATCTTCCCTTTCTCTGAAATATCTAAAACATTTCCTAAACATCTGATTAGACTTTATTACTGCTGCCTTTGAAGTAACAGTTCATCTATCAGAATTAGCCATGCAAAGTAGTTATTAATCTGTTACTATCATGGCTCATGACAATGAAGAGTTGGTATCAAACACCATTTGGTTCCAGAGTCTAGCTTGAAGCAGCAATAAATAGTTTAACAAACTTTAAATATACGATGAACTAACACGCTAACCAGTATGTATCCACCTGTTCAATTTAAGCTGTGGTTAATTATGAATATTTTGTACTTCTTTGATTTCTAGTAAAATTATATCTCAAGTCTATTTCATCTCATGCTTTTCCTGGAAAAGCAATCATGTACTCTTTGTCTTCATCTTTTTAAATCAAGGGTAAACAACCACCTCTGTTTATCATTTTCAGATTGTTTTGAAAGTAGGTTTCTCCCTTTTTATTATTTTTGCTTGCTTATTTTTTTCTTTCTAGATCAGAAAGCAAAATACCAAACCCGATGAAGTCTACTTTAAAATTAGTAAACAAAGAATTAGATAGTCCATAAGCAAAATGCTTTGGTTTAATCTTTGAGATTTAAAATTACATTGTGAAGAGTTAATTATATTATTTTGTATGTATTTTTACTCTAAGTCTGTAAGCTGAAACAAAGAGAATTTGATTGTTTTTTTGAAGTTCTTTGTGCCCTTCCTTGAATGTTCATTATTCCTTTCATACTTTGGAGATTAGTGTTTATCTATATACAGTATTTTACCACGTGAAACTAGAACAGGAAAAAAATAAACAGCTTGCATTCTATATGAAGACTGCTTACATTGAGGCTGATTCATGCATATTAAAATCTGATGCATACTTTATCAAATTCAAATTAAGAATTTTAGAACTCAAAGACACATTTTTATTTTACTGTGCATTGAGACACACAAAACAAGTTCATTTAATGTGATTATTGGATTAAAATATCATCTTGAGAGATGAAAATTATTTTCTCTCCAGAAACAATATGGTGACCTGGCACTGTTAGCTTCACAATAAAAAAGTGGTTTTCACATGTATTAGGAAAAGTGAGACATTCCTTTATATTTTTAACAGTGGTATATTTCATATGACTCAGATTATGAAATTGTTTATATCACAATTGTTCTAATATTTTCTTCTATTCATAGTTCATAAATGTCATAGCTATAATATTTTGGATATTTTGCTTTAATCTAGTTTTTGTTACCCTTATTAAGAACCAGATCTGGCTGACTTTATCACATAGTTTTAACATAAAGAAGGCGGTGTCCAATTTCTGCCCTTATTGCTGCTTTGAAGTTTGAGCTTGTTGAAGGATATGAGATTAAAGTGAAATGCCTTCATATTTTTCCTTTTGAGGTGCATTTCTGAGGTTAAGGGAGTGGAAAAGGATGGGGAGGCAGATAGAAGCACCTGTTTTTAGTATGTGGGATTTTGAGATTTTCAAGTCACCTTTTCCAGGCATACCAGATGTTGGATGACAACCTCTAGAAAAAGCTCTACTCACATTTCTTTAACATCAAGCAAGGGATAGTGACACAGAAGGCAGAAATAGAGATGAGCTAGAGGCAGTGCTTCTGTCTGACTGTTTTTTTGTTTTGTTTTGTTTTGTTTTTTTTTTGAGAAGGAATCTTACTCGGTCACCTAGGCTGCAGTGCAGTGGCGCAATCTTGACTCACTGCAACCTCCAGATCCCATGTCTATTCTCCTGTCTCAGTCTCCCAAGGAGCTAGGATTACAAGTGTGTGCCACCACGCCCGGCTAACCTTTCACCATGTTAGCCAGGCTGGTCTCGAACTCCTAACTTCAAGTGATCCACCCACCTTGGTCTCCTAAAGTGCTGAGATTACAGGTGACAGCCACCGCGTCCGACCTCTGACTGTATTTCTATGGGAAATATTCAGGTGTTTGAGAGTTTCTATATGCCCTAGACCAGGATGCAAAGCTTCTGAGAAAGCCAGAGGTCCAGGGTTCAGGACAAAGAGGCTATCACTTGAAGGGATTTCTCAAACAGGGACAAGGAAGCACAAATTTCAGAGAAGATACAGACAGTAAGAAAAATGCAGATGGAACCAGCTGCATCTCTGTGGTTTTTACATGCAGAGTTGGCCAGAACAGACTCTCTGGCCCAATAACTCTCCCCAGCTGCCGAAAGGGGTGAGTAAACTCATCTCCCTACTTGGTGTCCTCCTACGGGTGCCAGTAGGAGCACAGTGAGCACTATAAGCAAAGAGACTATTTGGGCCAGACCAGATGTAATGGCAGATTTAAAGATACTCACACCCTGTATCCTCCTTATTCCCACGCTACGTGTTGTGCCCACACTATAATTATTGCCTGTTTTGTGTATTATGTACGGTGTGAAATGTTTGTAATCCTATTAATAAATAATAGATATAATGGTTAGGTTAAAGCTGTTCTGTACTATAGTTAGATACTATATTCCTTTTAATAAAATTAATCTTAAATTATCTCCTTAAATTTTCCACTCAGAACAATATATGACATTTAAATGTGTACAGTTCTAGTCTCTCCCAGAAAATCTGAAACTCAGAATTAACTGCCACATTAACTGACTACATGAGTTATTCAACTCTGGGGCAACTCTAGTTCTTAAAAAATATTTTTCTAGCACTGAATTGAAACTTTCTTCTTTGGCAATTTTACTTGTAATCAGAGTTCTTCCCAGTGCCGAAGTACAAAATCGACCAATGGATACTTCTCTTGACAGGAGTTCAATATTTGAAGACTATTATTGTGGCTATCAAAGTTCTTCTTGGTGGTTGGGTACAGTAGCCCACACCTGTACAGCCTTTTGGGAGGTGCCGGCAGGAGGATCACTTGAAGCCAAGGAGTTCAAGACCAGCCTGGTCAACATGGTGAGACCTCATCTCTACAAGAAAATTAAAAAATTAGCCAGGTCGTGTTGCGTGGGCCTATAGTCCCAGCTACTCAGGAGACTGAGGCAGGAGAATCACTTGAGCCTAGAAGTTCAAGGCTACTGTGGGTTATGATTGTGCCACTGCACTCCAGCCTTGGTGACAGAATGAGACTCTGTCTCTAATAAATACATAAATAAAAACTTTTCTTGAAGTTAAATATGCAGGTTGTTACTTGTTTTTGTTTTTGTTTTGATGGAGTCTTGCTTTGCTGCACAGGCTAGAGTGCAGTGGTGTGATCTCGGCTCACTGCAATCTCTGCATCCCGTATTCAAGAGATTCTCCTGCTTCAGCCTCCCAAGTAGCTGAGACTACAGGTGCGCTCCACCACACTTGTCTATTTTTTTTTGTATTTTCACTAAAGACAGGGTCTCACCATGTTGGCCAAGCTGGTCTGGAACTCCTGATCTCAAGTGATCCACCGGTCTCCGCCTCCCAAAGTGTTGGGATTATAGGCGTGAGTCACCCCGCCTGGCCCCTGGTTGTTACTTATAAGACAGTATTTGAATTCCTTGTTGTCCTAGGTTCCCTTATGGCTGGTTAGCACCTGTGAGAGGAAAATGAAGATTTTGAATTTTATATGCATTGTTGGTCCAGAAGTTTTTTGTAAGTAGTATTTGTATTTCAATGTGTGCTTAGCAATATCACATGGGATCTGCTCCTGAGGAGTCACAAGCTAGTGGCATAATTTCCTCAGGACTGTGTAGAATTGCTAGTTAAGAGAATGGGGCCCTGAAAATAATGACTGTTTCCTCTCTTTCTTACTGAAACATAAATTGATGATGTCATTTTCCTAAGCAAAAGATATGGGAACCAAACTTCCCTTTGTCATGGGATTACATGAGATCGATTTGTACTAGCAGTGCCAAAATTCTTTTCCAAGCATCTAAATATATACAATGCTTCAGTCAAGAAATATTTATTACAAATCTACCACAATTAGGATATGCCCTAGGCACTAGACAAATAGCCATTACAAAACAGACAAAATCCCTGTCCTTACAGGGCTTGTATTCCAACACTGTTATGGAATTATAAGTAACTTTACTTATAACTGCAGATACTTATAAATAAAACTAGCCCATTTATACATGTTATTATTACATGAATAAACATATTTAAACTAATACCTCCTTGTGCATTTTAAACAATCCTCACTTAAGTCATGCTTCAATAAATATACTGAATTTGGAGATATATATATATATATATATATATATATATATATATATATATACACACACACTATATTTGGAGATATATGTGCTATAATTGAGAATGCAGAATTTACTGTCATAAAATATATAGTGAAGAATTAGGCTTTGAAGTCAATTATTACATATGAAGCATTTTGAATAACTTCTTTTCCTTCACACAAGGTCTCTTCCATTTTTATTTCATGATTAGATTATTTTTGTCTTCTATGTATGGGCTATGTTCTGCCACTCTAAATAATGATACTGATATATAAGATTTCTATTGAGGTCTCAGTGTGTGAGTGTCACTGTTTGGTGTGCCATTTGTGAAGTTGGCAGTAGTGTTATTTCTCCTTTGCATTTGAGAAAACATATTTAGAAAAGTTAACTCACTTATTCAGAGGCCTATGGCAGTTGTCAGCTGGGTTTTAAATCATGGTCAGTGTCATTTAAGCATTACGCATTAAATGATTACACTCCTTACGCTGCACGCTGCCTGGTATGCCACACATCATGGTTTCTATCCTTCTGTATTATTCAATTTTGTCACAAACAAAACATAGCAACTACTTATTCATGAAGGTAACACATCTGTGGAACACTTACTATGTACCATGCATTTTCAAAATTCTAGTAATGCATACTGTAGTGAACCAAACTTACATAATCCCTCTATAGAGAAATCCAGTTTCCTGGATTCCTTTCTTTAGGAAGCTATAATTAACATTTATAAGTACAACCCAATAAACATTTAGAAGTAAAACATTTTAAAACGATGTTTCAAGGCAAAATACAAATACCTTCCCAGTTGTTCAGATCGTAAGGAGTATAAATAGTAAAGGGTTAAGTACTAATTTAATGTCTTAGAAAAGAGCACTGGAGTAGAATGGAAATAAGATCCTATAGAGAAGACAATAAATCTGTCTTTATTTCTTTCCTCCCTTCCGCCAGGGCCACCCCGCTTCTGTTCTGTTGTTGGTAGTGAAGCCTGGAGCAGTCAGCTAATGGCTCACAGCATGAAGCAGGCAGTCTTAATGTCCTCTCTTCCCTACTCACACATCCTAGAAACAGCACCTCGAGAAATGATCAGCATTGTGTCACACATTTCTAGGTTCACTTTTTCTGTTTTTCTATGAGTAGTAAATTTCAGAAAAGGTACACTTTCTTTTCCAAAGTTTGAAATTAAAAGGATTACTTTGAGATTATATTTAATCTGAGTACACATTTTTCTCATAGAAAGTGTCAAGTATCATGTAGGTCAAAGAGAAAATATTTGATTAAATTAAATGCCCCCACAGATAATCTTTCAGAAATGTTTGTATTTGCTACATCAGCAGAGGGCTTGTGTGTGTGTGTATATACATATACGTATACATATATATATATATTTTAATATGACATCCATTAGTAATTTTTCTAGAATGGTAGGCATTAAGACTACAACTCACTTGTTGATTTTTCCCCCGCAAATAAAAAGCATAGGATTTTTGTTTGTTTTTTGATTTTCTCTGCTGCACTGATAACACTATAGGTTTTAATATAAATGCCCGTAACCTTTGACTACTTTTACTTAAAACTCTATTCTTTATTCTAAGATTGGTATTCAAAATTACTGAAAAAATTCTACTTGATCTCTTATAAGTACTTTTAAAAATTCATCAAATTTCATTACAGTAAAATATTAAACCAAAAAATATGGCATAGACCTTTATGGAATACATTTGTATTCAATCTCATTATATTTTCAATCATTCTACATTCAAAAACAAGTTTCCCTTCTTTTCAGTTTAGAAAATTATGTGAGAATAAGGAAGTGAAATACTTAGCTGCATTGCCAACACCCAGATTAGAAACCAGCATATGGTAAATAGTCAATATTTTTTAAGTGAGCAAATAAATGAGTTAAAAGCCACAAATGAAACATATTGAATGATGTCTGCAGTGAAAATCATAGTAGCTAAACAAGCATTACAAAACCTTTTATTTACACACTAAGTGCACAATATTTATAAGTATATGAATTTTTTTTAAAAAAAAATCACTTAGGTACCTGTAGTGGCCCTTTTCTTTAACAACCTCTCCCTTCCCCCTTCTTTCCTTCTTTCTTTCTCTCTCTCTCTCTGTTTCTTTCTCTCTTCACATGCAAGTGCACCCACACAGAGAATCCAGACAGACTCTTCAGATGCATTATCACTCTTTGTGCACATGGATCCATTCAATTTGAACATAAATTCCATTTTAAGAAGATCACACATAAAAGCTTTCATTCCTCAAAGAATTTCCAAGTACCATGCATGATAGTTTTCAAAGTCTGGGTTTACATTAGAGCTTACAGGATGCTGCTTTCATCATTGACTCAATTTTTATCAAAATTGAATTGCCCTCTTAACTTTATTTTCAAATCCCTTGATTTAAATTCTATACCAAATGAAAGTCCAAATACATTGCCAAATAGAATTAACTCTCGCTGTCACTATTAGTTCAAATATAACTTCATGAATAAAATTAGTTTGCCATTAATTACAAGAATATAAATATGTGGTTGGGTTTTAGGTGCTTTCCCTGACATAGGGGAAATGTGGAATTAAAATATTTAGACTTAGGCCTTCTATATAATTCATACTATTTCTGGAGCTGAGTGATTCAATCTAATTTAAAAATTGAACAAAGTTTGAACCGGGAATTTGCTTGCAGTTTTCAAAGATATTCTGCATAAATATACACCATTGTCTATTTTAAGCATTGAGGGAAAAGAGGAGGGGCAAAAGTTAGAGAGACTATAATTACATAATTGCATGACATTCGATCATCACTACAGACAATAAAGTGTGTATGTGTGTGTGTGTGTGTGCGTGCGTGCATGTGTGTGTGCACGAGTAACAGCATGACATTGATCATCACTACAGACCATAAAGTGTGCGTGTGTATGTGTGTAAGTGTATGTGTGTGTGCACACATGCAAATTTGGGGCATGAAAACCCCGTGAATCATCCATTAAGAGTAGGCCAGGTGTGGTGGTTCACACCTGTAATCACGTAATTTTGAGAGGTCCAGGCAGCCAGTTCACCTGAGGTCAGGAGTTCGAGACCAGCCTGGCCAACATGGTGAAACTCCATCTCCACTAAAAAAAAAAAAAAAAAAAAAAAAAAATTAGCTGGGTAGGGTGGCAGGCACTTATAATCCCAGCTACTCAGGAAGCTGAGGCTGGAGAACCACTTGAACCTGGGAGACAGAGGTTGCAGTGAGCCGAGATCGCACCATTGCACTCCAGTCTGGGCGACAAGAGTGAAACTCTGTCTCAAATAAATAAATAAATAAATAAAACAAAACAAAACAAAATTTAAAAAAATAAAAGAAAAAAAAATTTAAGAGTTCAACTACTACAATATCTGTTTCCTTTTTTTCTTCCCTCCTTCATTTATCTAGTCAAAAAACTAATTACTGAATACCTAGTATGTGTTAAGACACCGCTCTATGTGCTAGAAATATAGTAGTAAAAAACAGGCAAAAATTCCCTTCTTAACAGAGCTTTCATTGTAGTGGTTGGAGGAAAAGATAATTAACAAATAAGTAACTGAAATACATGGTGCAACATGTGGTGATAAGTGCTACAAAGTGTAAGTGATCAGAGATGGGTCTCTGAGACTGCAACATTTAAGACCTGAGCAGCAAGAAGGAGCCAGTCATGTGAAAACTAAAATAAAAAGCATTCTGGGAAGAGAAAATAGCTATTGTAATGTCCATAGGTGAGAAGCAAGCTTGGTATGATCAAGGAACAGAAGTAAGGTCAGTAAAGGTAAAGGTAGATGGTTTTGTTTTGGCCTGTGGTTCAGATTTTAAGGCTCATCCACAAAGATCCCACTGTTCCCTGATACTTTGTCTTTGCCCTTGTCTCTGCACGTAGATGATTAATGTTGCTTTTTATGGGTACTCCAGCAAATGTATCATTTTGGACTTTTATTGGGCACAAAGCACAGAGAGTACACCATTTCAGTCTCTAGTATTTTGATGAGAAAATATTGTTGTTTACTCTAAGCAACAGAAGCCATTTATTTTTAAATATTAAAACTATGAGGAAACCCTGGTTCTGACCGGATTTGGTGATTATCTTTCCGTTGTCATTTATGTTTTGCTTCTGGGCTTTTTATGACTTTGGGCTATTTCTGACTTACTAAAGTGCTTAGATTTTAAGGTCTAATTCCTACACATGAAAATTCTCGCCCCTTACTAGAAACCACAGGTTGTGCCTGGCTTTCCTGAATCACAGTGCATCTCTGCCACCTGCTTTGTAGAGCCAAAGGCCCTTATGGACTGTAGTTATTTCTACTCTTTGTTAAGCACAGGATTTGGTGTTAGAAAAGCCTCAGCTTAAAGACTAGCTCTTGTGCTTTTCAACTTTGTGATTTTGGGCAATTTGTCTAACCTCTTTGAGCTTCAGTTTTCTCGTTAAAAATAATCACAACACATAATGAGCTTATGCACATAAAGAATTTAGCAGACTGACAAGCAACAGGACAGCACTTAGCTTGTGTTGGCTGCTACTGTCATCTTCATCAGCTTCATCTCCATCATCTTGAATCTCTTTTATTTAAAATAGTTGTTTGCAAAGTATGGTCCCTAGACCAGCAATATGAGCACCTCCTGGCAACTCGTTAGAAATGTAAATTATCTGGCATGACTGAATGAGAAACTGGGGTGCGGCCCAGAAATCCATGTTTTGCCCAAACCTCCAAGTAATTCAGATGCCTGCTAATTTTGCGTTAGAGGAAATGTATTACATTATAAGGTTTGTCTTTAGTTGTTCATAATTACATTCCTAAGAACTGTGCTGGAGTGAGTAGCTTAGAAATTTGTAATGTCCTTTAAGAAAAACTTCCTAAAATCTATACAGAAAAAGAAAATATTAACTTAGAACATAGCTCATATGCAATGCAAATAAAAGATAGGCAAACAAAATGTATTTTGCTCCCCTCACAGATATCTATGTTGTATTTAGATGTTAGAATAATCCTCTGAAAACACTTAGAGCAGTCAAGGTAGGTTATAATTGCTCCTAGAAAGTCTTCATAAGTGTTTCAAGTCTTACATGAATGTAAATTTAGTCATTAAATAAAACAGTTAAGTTTAATGATATATGTGATTTTTTTATAAATTAAGAAATTAGATATACTATTCTAAAGTTGAACGTAATAATGTAATAATCAATCTTATACCAAATTTTCACCTTCATCAAAATTCAAACTTTTTGGCTGAAGAAGCAACTAGGATTTACAAGCACATGAAACATGGTAGAAAACTTCTTTTCTACAATTGTATTGAATATGTGTAGTTTTATCTCCTTTATTCCATGCCACATTGGCCTCCTATATAAAGATGATAACATAAGTGGCATCAACGGAGCATATTCATATTCAGGACTGTCACTAGTATGCCTTGATTTTTACGGAAACTTTGGTATATTTATGAAGTAATTAACAAGGAACAAGGTGATTAAGAGTAAAATATTTGGTTTTAATGCAGAATAACTTAATCTAAGTAGTGTGTCCTTAAGTCCTGTTTCAACAAGTGGCTTTAACATACATTTATAGTTGTACTTTTTTCTAAATGCAATCTCATAAGAAAAATATATAGGATTAACTCAACTAATATTTTCTTAGATAAATTTCTAGAGCAAAAGGCAGAATTGTTTACTGTCTCCTTCTGGAGCAAGACAAGGGTTTTCTTGTAGCCTATTACAAAAGATTTGAGTTTTCTAATCACAGATTTCTCAACTGTGTTGCAAACCTATTGTGTATACAGTATCCATTTGGGTCCTCCACCCTGTCCTCCTGTGTGACCTGGGAAATATGTGAAACCAATGTGAATGCTGACACTATAGATGCTGCCATTGTTACGAGAAATAAAATTCTCTCTCTCTAGCCTAGGAGATGTATGTTTTCTGCCTTTGTATATTAAACAGTATCCAGCAAACTTTTCAGCTTACACATTGAACCTTCACAGTTCTTGATACACATGTGGCAACGACAGTCATTGTTTAGAAACCTCACTGTCCTTTCAGTCTGTTTCTTTACTCTGACATGGTTGAATAGCACAAAAAATAAGTCTTGTTTATGCAAGTACATATCAACCAGAAGTGACTGTGTTATAATTGTACCATGGCAATTAAAAAATATCTTTCTATGATCTGAATGTTTGTGTCTTCTCCAATTCCTATGGTGAACTTCTAACCCTCTAGGTGATAATATTAGGAGATGGAAACTTCGGAAGGTGATTACATCATGAGGGTAGATGCCTCATGATTTGGTGTAGTGTACTTATAACAGAGACTCCAGAGAACTTGCTCACCCCGTCTGCCATATGATGTGACAGCAAAAAGATGAATAGGTCCTCACCAGACACCATTTCTGCCAGCACCTTGATCTTGGACTTCGTAGCATCCACAACCGAGAGAAATAAACCTCTGTTGCTTATAAGTTGGGCAGTTTATGGGCCGGGCGCGGTGGCTCAAGCCTGTAATCCCAGCACTTTGGGAGGCCGAGACGGGCGGATCACGAGGTCAGGAGATCGAGACCATCGTGGCTAACCCGGTGAAACCCCGTCTCTACTAAAAAATACAAAAAACTAGCCGGGCGAGGTGGCGGGCGCCTGTAGTCCCAGCTACTTGGGAGGCTGAGGCAGGAGAATGGCGTAAACCCGGGAGGCGGAGCTTGCAGTGAGCTGAGATCCGGCCACTGCACTCCAGCCCGGGCGACAGAGCGAGACTCCGTCTCAAAAAAAAAAAAAATAATAATAATAAGTTGGGCAGTTTATGATATTTTGTTATAGCAGCCCAGATAGATTAATACATCTCTCAATGAATCAAGAGGGAAAATTAAAAGAGAAGTAGTAGGTTTTGTTTGTTTGTTTTGTTTTGTTTGATATATGTGATTTTTTTTATAAATTAAGAAATTAGATATACTGTTCTAAAGTTGAACATAATAATGTAATAATCAATCTTATACCAAATTTTCACCTTCATCAAAATTCAAACTTTTTGGCTGAAGAAGCAACTAGGATTTACAAGCACATGAAACATGGTAGAAAACTCCATCAACCAGGCTGTAGTGCAGTGGCACCATCTTGGCTGACTGCAACCTCCACTTCCAGGCTCAAGCCATCCTCACACCTCAGCCACCTGGGTGGCTGGGACCACAGGCACACACCACCATGCTCAGCTAATTTTTGTATTTTTATAAAGATAAGTTTTTACCATGTTTCCCTGGTTGGTCTGGCTTCCCAAAGTGCTGGAATTACAGGCATGAGGCACCACACTTCAGCCATGGCATTTTCTTTTAAATATTAAATCACAAGTGGTACTATTTGTACAGATTTTCCAACTGTCCAAATCCCCTGTTATGTGTAAGAAAGTCAGACGAGACCACCAGAAACTTGTAATAGGCAGGAACAATATTCATGCTATAGCACAATGCTACAAAAACACCCGTTAAATCCCTATTGCACAATATTTCTGTTGTGACAGGAGCTTTCACAAGCCATGTTCCAAAGCTAAAACTATCAGTAATTTGAATGTGTCTGGTGTCGGGTAAAAATGTATTTCCTCAGATAAATAAGTCCAGACTATAAATGTGTTTGTTTTAATCAATCTTAAATTAATTTGGCAGCTCTCTGTATTGTTTATAAATTTTTGTAATAATTTCAACACATCATTTAAAGACATGTTTTTTGGTTTTTTTTTTTTTGCAAAAGCTTTAAAGAATATCCTCTATACCTTAGTTTTCGATTTTAAGTATGCAAAAATCATTGCTTTTGTTTCTTCTTTCATGATGATATCTCAGAGGCTCGAAATTGAATGCTGGCTCATATTTCCTCACTTTTTGAGTCGAGGTAACTGCCAGGATATCAGGATCTAGTTTCCAGGTTATAGCACAAAACCAAACGTATTTGGTTCAGGAGTAGCTCATATGCAACTTGTTTAAATAAATCTTATCTCAAGATTAAACAAGGGAGAAAGACTGCATATGTAATTTGAAATCTAAAATCAGCCTCAGGTGCCTATTAATTAAAACACAATGGAAAATAAAACTAAAATATATAATGATAAGAAATAACACAAAATAAATAGAACTACGAAATAGTAAGAAATAACAGAAACATATCAATATAGTCACCTGAATATAAAGCAAAACTTTATATTAAAATAAACTGCATTATGGAAAATGGGAAAACATAAATGTATTTTATCCAGCAGAAGTACTGAAACTTTGTAGATAAAGAAGGCAGATGGTTCTCCAGAGGCTAAAGCAGTTTGTCAAAATGTGACATGGATATAATTTTATATTTGAGGTGAGGTTTTTCTGTGACCCTACTGAAACCTATGACATCTCTAGAATAGGAAGGAGATCCAGTGCAAAAACAGCACTACCTTAATATTTTGTAACATGTGTAGCCATTAAGTTTAATGTATTCTGGGAAACAAGAGCATAATACTGCTGTATTTATGTGAAATGTATTGATTGGCATAGGCCTTTCAATATTTTGAAATTTGCTTAACATGCTACAAAGTTAGTATCAAAGAAGACATATTTTATAACACTAAGTTAAGGTGACTATATAAACTTCTATCATATTTATTGTCACTGTATCCCTGACTTATTTGTAATATATTAGTAACATTTCTAATGGCAACTTCAGAATTTCTATGTCAGAGAGTACGTGAAATAAGGGGTACTGTATACATTGGAGGAATAGATGAAGTTGTATTTTTATTGCATTTACATATAATTGAGCAATTGTCAACAGTCCTTATAAAAATGATACCGATTCCGGCTGGGTGCAGTGGCTCATGCCTGTAATCCCAGCACTTTTGGAGGCTGAGGCAGGCGGATCATGAGGTCAGGAGATCAAGACCATCCTGGCTAACATCGTGAAACCCCGTCTCTACTAAAAATACAAAAAATTAGCCAGGCATGGTGGCACGCGCCTGTAGTCCCAGCTACTCGAGAGGCTGAGGCAGGAGAATGGTGTGAACCTGGGAGGTGGAGCTTGCAGTGAGCAGAGATCGTGCCACTGCACTCTCTAGCCTGGGCGACAGAGTGAGACTCGTCTCAAAAAAAAAAAAAAAAAAAAGAGAAAATGACACAGATTCTAATGGAGATTAAGGGATGGCAGAGACAATCAAACCCCTACTTGGCACATCCAAGATACTTTTTTTGTAACTTCTGCTTCATATTTTCTGTTTGTATACATCTATTTCAAGTTTATACTTTATTAGAGAGAAAGGACATGTTGCTTGGTTTTCTTCCTTTATATTCTATATGCAATTACTTGGAATATTGTTACAAACATTCTTCATCACCCCAAGAAGGATCCAGACATATTTTATATACTTTCATTTTCATAACATTAGCTGTTTCTCATGTTTAGTTTCCCATCATATAATTAGGTTGTAAAATTTTATCTTCTGTAAGTGACTACAATAATTTAGAGCTGTGTGTGTGTGTGTGTGTGTGTTTCAAAAGTACAGCCTAGTTCCTCAGTGAAATAAAAGACAATATTTGATGCTGATTTAAGTTTATTGGAATGGAAGAATAAGGGAAAAGTCTTCTGGGGGCCTTAGGATGTGGTGCTCCAGAAGGATACAGACCAAGAAAATGCGATTATGAGAAAGCACGAGTGTTATAATAAGACAGTATGGACTATGGAAAAGCAAAGGAGGAAGTTTCTAACTGGACTTGGGGAGAATCTAAAACAGCTTTATTTCAGGAAACTTTCTACTGGCTCTCTAGATCTACCTCCACCTTCCCCGCTAGCTTTCTAACCTGGCAGATTATGTGAGCCTCTGACTTCAGGAGGTTCAGCCAATGGGGAGAAGAATGTGTTCAGTATATTGATTCCCCTGGCACTCTGCCTGCAAATTTGCTATGTCCTGTGGTCACTGGTCCTCTCCAGTCAGCCTTTACTACAAAGCTGTCTTTCCTTCCAGTTTCAGATATCCACTCTCTCCCCGCACCCCTTTGGATTTAGGATTGTAATACCTCTTACTTTTTTTGTTAGCCTAGATAACTGCATTAACATTTGTGTCTTACTTACATCCTGCCCAAACTTTTTAAAACAGATTCACTGTGGTAAACTCCTCTGGAGACATTGTAATTTGAGTGTGAAATCTGTTTTTGATTGGAGCCTGATTTATACAACCTGAGTCTTGAAGGATAAGTAGGACAGCGTAGAATCTCTCAGAGAACTATAAAATGTTTAGGGTAAATAAAAGAGAATAGCAGGAGATGAAAGTAGAAAGGATTTGTATGCCACTCTGAGGAGTAAGGAGATCACCATAAAGATGATAAACAACTGTGATATGATTTCAGGTAAAGGAGTGATCTAATCTTACCTGCATTTTAGAAAGATTCTTTGGACATTAGTTAGGAAGGAACTTAGAAGGGAAGTTAGACTTACAGCAGTTAGCAACCTAAAGTAACAAGCCACACAAAAGAAACTTGGGACTCACAAATACTTTAAGAAAGCTGTTGGCAATGGCAATAGAGATAGGAAGAGAACTGTGAGAACAGTGACGTTATATGAGGCATGAGAAAAGGTGATTGTCTGGCCTGAAAAATTGAATGACTGGAGGTGGAATTAACTGAGGGAGTAGTTAGAGCAGTATCTGAAGATAAGATTTAATGAGTCAATTTGACAATAAGAAGTCAGGGTAACAATTAGATTAGGATATAAGAGGCAAATTCATGTATTAAATATTTTGGCTGGATATGATATAATGTGGCAATACAGAGATTTAATGAAGGTTTAGTGGTACAAACATAAGTAGTAAACGTAAGTAATAGAGCACAAGGGGCATAATACAAGCATGTAGCCATAATATTCTTAGGTGTGTAGATTACAACATAAATGTGGTGCAAAAACAAACTCAAATACCTTTATATACTAAATTAAGAAAAAATTCAGCTGAGTGCAGTGGCTCATGCTTGTAATTCCAACACTTTGTTTTTTTTTATACAACCTGAGTCTTGAAGGATAAGTAGGACAGCGTGGAATCTCTCAGAGAACTTTAAATTTTTAGGGTAAATAAAAGAGAATAGCAGGAGATGAAAGTAGAAAGGATTTGTATGCCACTCTGAGGAGTAAGGAGATCACCATAAAGATGATAAACAACTGTGATATGATTTCAGGTAAAGGAGTGATCTAATCTTACGTGCATTTTAGAAAGATTCTTTGGACATTATTTAGGAAGGAACTTAGAAGGGAAGTTAGACTTATCCACCTGCCAAGGCAGGTGGATCACTGGAGCTCAGGAGTTCAAGACAAGCCTGGGCAACATGGTAAAACCCGTCTCTACCAAAAATACAAAAAACTTAGCCGGGTATGGTGATGCACGCCTGTAGCCTCAGTTACTTGGGGGACTGAGGTAAGAGGATGGTTTGAGCATGGGAGGTGGAAGTTGCAGTGAGCTGAGATTGCGCCACTGCACTCCATTCTGGGCAACAGAGCCAGACCCTGTCTCAAAAAAAAAAAAAAAAAAAAAAAAGAAAGAAAAGAAAAAAAAAAAGGAAGAAAAAATTCTTGCTAGACTTTTATGTTCAAAATAAAAAAGCCCAACTTTACGTGAATACAAAATACGTAGAGTTTCTGAAAGAACACTTAATTTCCTAATTATAATAAATTTGTGTTTTAATTTTTGAAACATCACTCTTGAGGCAGATAAATGTAAAATACAGTGACTCTTCAGTGGTCCCACATGTTTTGGTTTCATGTAAAATGCTATAGAAGATGATATAATTAAAACATCCCCATGATACTTTCAGTTTCATAGAGACGAAACTCATTTGTTTCACGTACAATATACTTTATATCCATTAATATTAAAGCAGTACAAGATAGCCTAAATGGCATGTCCTATTGTCATTTTAAACCACATACAAAGTTTATTTGTTCATCCTTGTACCTTTTCTTTCTATCTTAAAATCCTCTTTCTGTTTACTGGCTTCACTAAATAGATTTGACATTGCTTGTCACCCGCCTAGATGATATTGACAGAGCTGTCCTAAGGTTCCTTCTAGGCCTAAAACGTTAGGTCCTTGTGATATATTTGTGTCAAGTCAAGCAGCAGTGGTATAAACTGGTAGTTTGCTTAATATGAAATGCAAATGTATCAAGGGCAATATATTATCCAGCATAGGAATCATAATAATGCCTATACAAATTATTCAAATATTTATTTGATTTTATGTTGTGTTAATTTTTTCCCCCAGAAGTTCAACGGATAAACTCAGGCTGAAGTTTTGCTATAACCATCTGCTTAAGATGAGCAAACTGCAAAATATTGATTTCCTACTAAAATTTGAGAAGGGTTAAGCATGACCTGGCAAATATCAAGTGGCTGCAAGACTAACAGTTATAAGCTTAATTTCATCATTTAGAATTTGAAACCACTGACACACAGTCCAAGATTGTAAACAATTATATATTTTGTTTTCTCTATATGTACTTACATTTCTATATTAATTTTTATCTGCCATAATCAACAACTTTAGATTATAAACTATGCAATAGAAGAGGCCACATTTTTCTTGCTTATGAATATATTCTTCAAGGAAATTGAGAGTTTAATATTTTTGGTAACAAGATGAAATAAATTACCTTGGCTTTTGGATGGTATTTTCATACCCTACTGATCATTGTTCCCTTTTTTTTTTTTTTTTTTTTTTTGAGATGGAGTCTTGCTCTGTCACCCAGGCTGGAGTGCAGTGGCAGCAATCTCGGCTCACTGCAAGCTCCGCCTCCCGGATTCACGCCATTCTCCTGCCTCAGCCTCCTGAGTAGCTGGGACTACAGGCGCCCGCCACCATGCCCGGCTAATTTTTTGTATTTTTAGTAGAGACAGGGTTTCACCGTGTTAGCCAGGATGGTCTCGATCGCCTGACCTCGTGATCCACCTGCCTCAGCCTCCCAAAGTGCTGGGATTACAGGCATGCGCCACAGCGCCCGACTCATTGTTCCTTTTATCTCCCTAATGTCTTGGTCAGTTGTGGAATCACCTTAAATCACAAATTTAAGTCTTATTCACTTAGTACTATAGTTGATATAAACAATAAAGTATCTTTAAAGAGAGAAATTTGCCTCAACCACAGATTCTTCTATTGTTTCTCCTTTAGAATTCATTTTCTCCTACATATATAATGGGTATATAACATTTATATACAATTTATTGAAATTATTTTTGTTTATGTAAGATAACAAACAAGATTTACACTATATGCTAATATTTTCAATGATTCCTTTTTATTGAAAGTTTTAAACTTAAAGGTTAAATGAAACGGATGTGGCAGTATGACATTTTCATCTCATTGATCTTCAGGGTTGCCATATCATCTAGTTGCCTCGGAAGGCTCTCTTTCTATACCCTTTCTTTTGGATATATGTTCCTCAGAAGCTTTGGCCACATTTTCAGTCAAAGAATAACAGGATCACTACTAGAAAGTCCATTGTCTTACCATTAAAACAAGGACTTATTAAGAAATATCCAAGAGGTTAGCATTCTTAGGAAAATTTAAAATAACAATTGGAATTTTTAACACAGGATAGTTTAGCAGATAGAAGCACAGATTGTGGAGGCAAATTGCCTGAGTTAAAATCCATGGTGTGACCTTGGAAAGGCTATACAACTTCCTGGACATTAGCTTATTTATCTATAAAATGGGCATAATAATAGTAAACTAATTATCCTGTGGGGTTATTATGATGTTTAAATGAATCTGTAATTAATTTGAATAGTGGCATATAGTTGGTATTATATGAGTGTTAAATTTTTACAAAATGGATAAAATGACTGAAATTTTAGCATACCACACAGTTTATAAAAAGCAGTGATAAGTTCATTGTCACTTGATCCACATATAATGAGTATTTTTTTGTTGTTGTTAGCAGGACTTTGATATAAGAATAAAACCAAAACAACATCATGACTGCTTCCTGAAATTCACGTCCTAAAATTGGTAAGGTAACTCTTCTTGGTTTGCAACTGAAATAAAAACAAAACAAAATATTTTCCTGATGCTACTATACAAAAACAGGACTAGGGCTTAGTTTATTTTCAAACTCAGATCGTATCTTTCAAAGTGAATGCTCCAGCCAAACAAACAATAGCAACATCTGCTCATGTCGATGAAAACTTTAGGACCAGTTGGGAGCCCTTATTAATTTTCAATTGGAAAGCAGATCATACAGTAGACGAAGAACACAAACAGTCATAGCAGTCATTAGCATATTAATACATTACAAAATCCCAATTTGAAAAAGATAGTTTTAAAAAGTGAAAAAGTATTATATTGTATAACTATCAAATGGCACACATAGATGCTTTCTCAATCGTTTCTTAATCTTGGCCACCAACAACTGAAAACAACAAAAACTTAGTGCTCAATGGAGGACACACATTCAGCTGCTCCCATAAGTGTTTTTAAAATAGAATCTCTTTGTAGTAGAAGACTCTGAAAATGTCAGAGCTGATTGCAAACAAGCACCACACACCTCACAGGAGACTGAACCCAAAGCCTCCTATTGTTTAGGAATATTAAAAGCAGTTGTTTTAAGACTTCACCGAACATTTTACTAATGTGTTATTAAATCAAATCTGTTTGCACATCATTATATAACTAGGTCAAGTGAATACAAAGAGATAATTGTTTAAAACTAATGCAAACCATTTAAATACCTTCCTTAGTTTATGAGAGTAAATGTATCACTTGAATGTATGATTGCACAGTAACCCCCCACTTTAGATATTGCTTTTTGTTATCATAAATATAGGAAAGCTGAATTAGCTTTTACTTTCAGAGAGAGAGCACAGTGAAACTCAGTAAAGGGTAATTTAATAGGCAAGTTTCAATATGCCAAACAGCAAGGGGGCAACGGGGCATACATTTCTCTCTTATTTTACAGCAAAGCAATAACCCGGTATTGCCTCTTATAGCCACTGGGTAGAATTTGTGAAGGGACCTCTACTACCCAACTTCCTTCATTTTGTTCTACAAAAAAGATATTCCTGATTCAATATTATCATTATAAGCTACCCCAAGTTGCTAAAAAATCAAACTTTAATTTCCATTAAAATGCCTTAATCGTGGCTGAGAATATTTGCATAAAGGTAAAAAAATGATGTTCATTAACCGAACATGGCACTTTTGTGAAAACACCACAGAAATTCAATTTAAACTCAAAGAGAAAAATTTAAAACAGAAATTTGACATCCAGCAAGTTTTCTTTAAAGAGGCTTCATGTTGTGATAGTCATTACCTTAGTGAATTCACCACCATCCAAGGTCAGGCCATTAGGACTGCAGACTCGGAAAGTTGCTATTAGGAGAACACTAAGCACCGTCTCATTACTCAGTTCAGATTCACATTTACAAAATTCAGATTGCAATTCAAAGCCGTGGTACAAATTTCTTCATTTTCAGTGAGATTTGTCTCTGTTTCATATATACTGACATATGACTAACTTATTTTCTACACAATATTCATCTGACCAACTCATTCTTTCTCCACAGTAGACCTATGTGGAAGCCAATTAAAATCAGAAGATTTTTGGAGAATCCAAATCAGAACAGGGGCATCAGATGACCTATATTTTCAACGACTTCCAGCCTAAGAAGTCCTAATGTGGCCTTTTCAATGACATGTATTGAAAGGCATTTCTGTCTTAGAATGTGGTTAACTGGGAGATGAGTTAGGAGGCTAATGCATTAATCCTGCATTAGGTGCTAATTAAAATTGCATTTTATTCACCCTAAAAGTGAGACTATGCATTCTTCTTTTTCAGTTGCTATGTGAAGCAAATGGAATTCTACTTTTCTATTTGCCTAAATATTCCTTAACCTTTACTTTGAACAACTTGCCACATCATTATAGAAGATCAACAATTAAACTGAAATAGTCTTTGATAGTTTGTATTTTGAAAGGTAAAGCTTTGGCATGCCTTTTTCTCCATTTATAGGAGCATGTTCCTAAGGCTTTCTTCACCTGTGCATAACTTTCTGTTGGTAATCAGGGAAAATAGGACACAACCGTCCTGTTGTGTGATGCTGTACAATGTGCACAACATCTGCCTAGGAAATAAATTTTGAAGTTACAGGAAAAAAATATCCATTTAAATCTTCCTTTTAATTCATGGCATAGTAATTTTTTCCCAAAGTGCATTCTCAAAATATATAGCTCAAATTCAATCTTAAACAGATTAATGAAGTCTTTATTATGTACCAAATTACAGGATTCATCTTTCCAACTTAAAAAAGTAAGATACTAACAAGTTCACCAAAGTTGAAAGTGGACCTTTAGAAACATAGCACAAAATCATGCAGTTTCTTAAACTCAAATTAAAGCTCAAAACTATTTCTGAAGAGCAGGGTTATCAAAATGATTGAAAAGACACTTGGGAAAAACCAAACCCATGTATCAGGAATAAAAGATATCAGATCAAATAACACATCTAGTTCTGCTCTTTTAGTTTTCTTAAAATGGCTTCAAACAAAACAATAAAGCTCAGAAATAGTGAGGAGTATAATATAAAAATCTAAGAGAGAGAGCAAGAAAGAGAGTGAGAACATGCATGTAAGAGCACGCAAAGAAAAAGCTGCAGTTGATGGAATAGTTGATGGTATAATTTCCTTCTCAAAAATAGATACAAATCCCTTAGTGTCTCATGGATAGTCCAGATTTAACCTGAAAACATGAACAGCAAAACTGTCTGTTTGTTTAATAGAGAAGTGAACCATATGAAGAGGAAAAGTTAATTAGCATTCAACTAATAGGTACCACAACTTGAGCACTCCCAATTGAGCACTTTTAAAAAGTAAGCGTTCAACTCATTTAAATATGCTGGAAGTTGAGCACCAGTTGAGCGCTTTCACAGCACGCTGAGTACTGATTGAGCTATTTCGAAGCACATCGAGCACTTTTCTGTGTGAATTCTTAGCCAAATTTCCATACCCCCAACCCTCCCTCTGCCTACACAGCTGCTAATCAAGAGATGCCTTCCCGGTATGAAATTCCTTTGCCAATTAGAATTACATTTTAGCCTTTCATCTTTTATGTTTTAAGAGAATTAAGAAATAATAATAATTAGTGAATATGTGTCAGGTTGAAGTTCATTCCTTCTAAAGAGATATGAGGTAAGCCAATTCCATCCCTTAAGGGCCCAAGTTAAAATTTGGAAATTAGCATCCATGCTGAGAACTGTGAGACTGCACCCAAACTTAACTATGGACAGCACAAAGGATTTTCAATGGTTCATCCCTCCAGGTGTTTAAAATCAGCCAGGAAGTGAAGCAACCTGAGAATGGTACAGTTCCCTAGATCTTTGTAATTGTGTCAAGGTGCTTAAATGGGCATGATCTCACCCATAAAAAGCAAGTGTTTCATGCTACATAAGGCAGTCATTTTCTTTCTGCTCTACTTTTTGCATAAGTGAGTAAAATAAAACAAACAAGTAGGTATTGAGTGCCAAATTATATGTAGGTTCTATGTCAAATACTGAGGAGAATGTGAAATTTACAAGAGCCCCTGACCTCAAGGTGATTACTGTTGTATTGGGAGAAATAGTGTAACATCCCGGCCTATATTGTGCTATGTGAATTTCTAATGTTCTTGTAATTTATCCTTTCCTTAGTCCTGATATTTAAATTATATATTTTTTTATTGCAGATAATGGTTTACAGTCCATTTTTGTTGTTTGTTTGTTTGCTTATGGATTGAGGTGGGCATAAATCATTAAAGAACAAGTTCCTAAAATCAGATCTCAGATATAACAATACTGAGAGACGCTATTCTAGGAGACCCAGTTTAAGCAACTAATAGATATTCCTAGGTAACAGCTCTATGGTGCTAGTTGTATACATAGGAAAAAGAACAAAACAGATCCATTTGTGCAGAGATGAGAACTGAATGTCTCAAATTTTATATCCTGTGAGAACCAGGAATGTTTCCAACACGAAGAAATGATTAATGTTTGAGGTAATGGATATCCCAGTTACCCAGATTTAATCATTACACATTGTAACCTTGTATCAAAATACCATCTACACCCCATAAATATGTGCAACTATTATGCATCTATAAAAATTAAAAATTAAAATGAATCAGGCTAGTTCTCAACCTGGATAATGAAAACAACAATATTACAAATAAATAAATACGCTCATAATTTACCAGTTATTTTAACCTCCTCTCAATTTAAAAAATAAAGAGATTAGACTGGATTTTAAAAATGTTGTTTTAATTGGCCAAGCATAGTGGTTCAAGTCTGTAATCCCAGCATTTCGGGAGGCCGAGGCAGGCAGATCACGAGGTCAAGAGATTGAGATCATCCTGGCCAAGATTGTGAAACCCTGTCTCTCCTAAAAACACAAAAATTAGCTGGGCATGGTGGTGAGCGCCTGTAGTCCCAGCTACTCAGGAGGCTGAGGTAGGAGAATCACCTTAACCCAGGAGGCAGAGGTGGCAGTGAGCCAAGATGGCTCCACTGCACTCCAGCCTGGTGACGCAGTGAGACTCCATCTCACCAAAAGTAAACAAACAAACAAACAAAAAATTATTTAATCTTTTCATTTAAATTCTAGTAATCAGTCCCAAAATACCAAAAGTAGGCAGTCTAGGAAGGGGGTTGGTCATTGCTGAGAAAAAAATTATTTACTTTCAGTTATGTTTTAAGAAATTTTTGTTTAGTTAGAATTTAGCCAATGTAAAGATTAAATTCAATGTGAGACACTCTCATAGAAAGATGAAAGGCAGAAAGGATGCAATTCGATAAGAGAGAACTGTTTCAGTCATTCTGGAATATATGGTTTAGTTCTCATTTAAATCAGTTATAAGATGTTTACAACTCTCAAAATCAAGTAGCTGCAATCATCAATCTCCAGAAAAAATTTCACCTCAAAAATTTATCATTTATTTAGAGATTGCAGTCTGCAATAGGCCATATATGATGTGGGATTTGGACTTGAAAAAATAAAGAGCTCAACCTCATGAAGTTTACAGTCTAATGAAGGAGAACAATAAATTATGGGAATACTGGTGATAGATTTTAAAGATCCAAAATTCACAAAGGTATCTGTCCATTAAGCAAAGCTAGAAAAATAAACTTAATTAGTCTGTAGGGAAATTTAAAGAGCCACTTTGCTCTTTGTTTTCTTAGTTTTTGTTTCTCTGGTAATAATCCAAATTTTTCTATTTCATAGTAAATATAAAGTAATTATTTATATTAGAATGTATTCGCATTTTTTCCCCCGAGACAGAGTTTTGCTCTGTACTCCAGGCTGGATTGCTGTGGTGGTGTGAACATGGCTCACTGTAGCCTTGACCTCCTGGGCTCAAGTAATCCTCTTGTCTCAGCCTCCTGAGCAGGAAGGGCCATAGGCAGGTGTCACCACCATGCCCAGCTAATTTTTAAAACTGTTTTTGGAGACAGGGTCTCATCATGTTGCCCAGGCTGCTCTCAAACTCCTGGGCTCAAGTGATCCACCCACATCAGCCTCCCAAAATGCTGGGATTACAGGCATGAGCCACCACCACACCTGGTCTTTTAAGGTAAAATTTCATTTTGCATTTGGGACTCCCTCTTGTCTAATTCTCAACCTGGATACTTAAAACAACAATATTAGAAATAAATAAATATGCTCATGGTTTCAGCCATCTCAGGTATGTCATTCTATGTCTGGCAGCCTGAAAGGCGAGCAGGGTGGGAAAAGATTGGTCAATTTGCTTAAAGAGCTTAATCATAAGGAAATATACCTGGACATTTGGGGCATGACAGCTAATTGCCCTAGTTAGATCCACTCCCTCTCAGAAGGACACGGTTCAGCCTTGAACCTCACTGGGTACCGTCTGAAATGGAACACCCCAAATTTATTGTGAGTTCTAATCTTAAGGTCTGAATGGAGGCATGACTTTGAGATACACCCTGCCAGGTTCCATATGTCTGAATGCCAAACATCATGGAGACAAGGGTTGCAATAAAGAATAGGTAAAATAAATACAAGATCACCAGCTTTTCTAATGGGAAACTGACTTGACAAAGGGAGCAATGATGGTGAATTAAGGTTTAGTGTTGAGACTCCTGGGAGTGTTGTTGGGTTGCAAGAGACATTTTACTGTTGTAAGCAGACCCTGGATTGTGATATTGGCAGCAGCAGAGTATGAGGGTGAATTTTCTCCTAATAGCACTAGTCTCCAGGCCACATTTGAAGCAGCTAGAGCATCAACATAAAAATCTCGATGCCAGAATCCTTGCAGAAAGGGGAAAAGAAATGCTAGATTCTGAAAGACTCGAGGGATCCTGCACTATTAGTTTAGAAAACTACAACAAACACAAACAAACAAACAAAACAGTATTTCAGTATTTAGCTAGTTGGAGGACATTGCCAGGAAATAAATAATCCTATTCTTCTCATTATTATTATTTTCAACAACAAACGTGTCTCAGGAAGGTTGGCCAAGAAACACGTTACAGTTTAAAATGCAATTAAGTAGATGTACTAATTGCTAAACTTCTCAGTTACTTATAATAAAAAAAAAGTTATTTATATGGTTAAGCTATATTTGTTGCCAAATTTCTCCACTCTGCTACTGGCAGTTATTCTGAATTTTAGATAGTTTTTAAAAAATATAAATTTAATGTCTAGAGAAGGTTGGCCTGCTAGGTTGATGGGTTTGTTTGTGGTTTTAGTTTGCTTTCATGGCAATCAATATACCTTGAGTATTCAAACCAACACTGGTAGAATAGGGGATGGATAATTTAGAAATACCATGAGGTTTGCAATTCCCAAAACAGTTATAGAAATGTAAAGCATAAGTTCTACTCATGAAAATCGGAGTCTCTTTTGAAATTGTTATTTCATTTCTCCTGAAAGTTTGTGAAATTTTTTTTAGCAACTCTTAAGCTCAGGTCAGGATCACCATGGGAGTTTGAACCAGGATAAACATTTATTTCAGGTCTCCCAGAAAAGGCAAACTTGTGTTTGCTAAGAAATAGTCAGGCTCATGTCCCTTTCTGTACCTCAGGTTTCCCAAGCTTCCATTCCTGCTACTCTTATTAGCCCTGCTTAGGGCAGTTTAACAATGCGGGAATCATCATTGCCATCTGTTTTCTCTACAAGTCCAATGTAAGGTTGATTGACAAATTGGATCTCTTAGATTACACCACCATTAACATTATTCTTTTGTTCTGAAAGTTCACATTCAGCATATTGAGTGATCTTGTCATATCAATAATTAAGTACTATCTTGTGAGCCACTGGAGTTCCAATAATTCCCATATTTAAAAATTTCTTTATGTCAAAATTTATTTATTCAAGCTAGATCTCTTTCTTCCTCTCTCTTTTTCTCTCTCTAGTATAAGCACATACACTAAAATTGAACCATTTAATCCAAAAGTTCTGTTCTTGTCTATGCTTAAGGGCAAAACATGACAAAACTCCATAATCCTGACCAATTCCTCCATTATATTATGATACCAGGCAATAGATTTTACTTATAAAGTTCACAGTACAAGCTGTCCGTACAAATAATTTAATGGGAGTTAGGCATACCAACTACCTCTTATGTCATGAATAAAAGGTTAAGTTGACTTTTTCACTGTCACTGTAAGCTGGAAAAGCAATATAGCAACATACTTTTTTTTCCCCCTGGGACAAGGTCTTACTCTACTGGCCAAGCTGCAGTGCAGTGACTCAATCACAGCTCACTATAACCTTGAACCCTGGGGCTCCAACAATCCTCCCACATCAGCCTCCAGAGTACTAGGACTACAGGCATGTACCACAATACCCAGCTATTATAATTTTTATTATTTTTTTTTTGTAGAGATAGGGTCTCCCTATGTTGCCCAGGCTGGCTTCAATTTCCCAGGCTGATTTCAAACTCTCAACCTCAATTGATTCTCCTGCCTCAGCCTCTCAAGAGCTAGAATTACAGGCGTGAGCCACTATGCCCAGCCTAGCACACTCTTTACTAGTAATCTAAACTTGGTTTTGCTATTACTTGCTGTGTGACCTGGAACTACTTTTACAACCTCTCTGCGTATCAGTCTCCTCGGCTGTAAAATGAAGCTAAACTTGCATTTATCCTCTAGGTTTGGTGTGATAAATACATGTGTACATATGTAAAATACACTTAGACAGCAGTGTATGGAACATAAGGAAAACACAATATATGTTAGCTATTGCCTTCAACAACTACTTTATAGTGTTGAGAATCAACTCATTTCTTGCTGTCAATTAGTTATGCTTCTCAGTTTATGTACATGTTCATTTCTTTTTCATTTATTTTGTTCTAAAAATCGTAAGTCAAAAGGCAATCTAGCACACTCTTGTCCCTCAGATGGTATGTTCAAAGACCACAACATAAACTTACTAATTAAATGCTCTTTTAGGAAGTTAAATGTCACTTGGAAACCAAGTAACTCTAAAAAAAAAAATGCATTTCATCATGAACACGTTAAAAAATAGTACAATAACTTCAAAAGTGATCACTAAGCAAATAAAAAATAAAATGTAAACGATCTACCTAATTTAGATAGACAAATGCTTGTACATCATTTTTTTAAAAAAATTTATTTGTGAAATAAAGATATTGTTATATTTATGTCATTGGGTTTTTTGAGGATTATAAGTTAACTTACAGGGTGATGAGCAGTGTCACACAAATGAAAGAGCCTAATAAATGCTGGCTAGCTATTATTAGTGGTAAAGTGAAAAGTAATTATCATAGGACAGCAATAAAAAGTTCGTGAGAACAAAAATTTACTGTTTCAGAATTAAATAGTTACCAATGACTGTCAACCAGGGATAATTTTATCTTCTACCACAGCTGGGGTAGGTATTATTGACATCTAATGGGTACAGGCAGATGATGCTAAACATATTATAATGTATAGGACATCTGCCCACAACAAAAATTATATGGTTCAAATTGTCAATAGTGCCAAGACCAAGAAACTTTGTTTTAGGTAAACACATTTTTGTTTATCTCTAAAGTATTATGCCAACCATGCCTTCTTTTGAACTCTGTAGACTATTATGAATATATACACAAAAATAAAGAGAAAGTTAGGTTTTTTTCCTCTCATTAAAACTGGTAATTTGAAAAAAAAATTAAAAATTATCACTGGAAACATTTCCAAATTAGAGAGCATTTAGTCTAACTATAATATACTAATGCTAATTAAATAATAGCAAGTGAAATTTAAAATGCAAATATTTATTAGGTATTAAATGTTTAAAATTGACATTAATTTATATTTTTATTCACTAAGAAGACTAAAAACAGAATGATATATGAAGAGATGTGGATTGAAAAAGTCACCTGCTTGGGTCACTAGACGAAAGTCTCACAATTCTACATTGCTAGAGGGCTCATGTGATTGGGAATGCTATTCAAAATATTTTTAAAACTCTGTAAAATAGCCACTCAGCAACCAAATAGGACACCTTCCATGAGAAAGGATGCCAGTCATAAGCAGTGAACAGAGTAGGTGCACACCTGCTGGACATCACTCCTATATGTAACAATTTACGGATATTAAACTTATGAATTCTGGTCAGTTCCAAATCCACCCTTCATCTTTCACTTTTCCTTTTTAATAAGGGTTTGCTTATTCATTACAATAATTTTTGAAAATTGAGGTGTTCACCTACTTCTTAATTTTAATACCAGTGTTCTTTACAGGATATTCAAGCTATTAAGGAACAAAACTGTTGCAGGAAGTCAGGGACCCCAAACAGAGGCACCAGCTGAAGCCATGGCAGAAGAACATAAATTGTGAAGATTTCTTTGTCTTTTTTTTTTTTTTTTTTTTTTTTTCCTTTTTGTGGAGAACGGGGTCTCGCTATATTACCCAGGCAGGTCTCCAACTCCTGGGCTCAAGCTATCCTCCCGCCTCTGCCTCCCTGAGAGCTGGGATTACAGGCGTGAGCCACCGCGCCCGGCCATTCACAGATATTTATCACTTCCCCAATCAATACTCTTGTGATTTCCTATGCCTGCTTTTACTTTAATCTCTTAATCCCATCATCTTCATAAGCTGAGGATGTATGTTGCCTCAGGACCCTGTGATGATTGTGTTAACTGCACACATTGTTTGTAGAGCATGTGTGCTTGAAATATATGAAATCTGCACCTTAAGAACAGGATAACAGCGATTTTCAGGGAACAAGGGAGATAAACTTAAAGTCTGGCTGCCTGTGGGCTGGGCGGAATAGAACCAAGATATTGGGGGAAACCAGCCCCCAATATTTCATGTAGGTTCTTTTCTATTTCCCTAAGTGTCAGCCTGTCTGAGAAATAAAGGGAAAAAGTACAAAATAGAGAAATTTTAAAGCTGTGTGTCCGGGGAAGACATCACATGTTAGCAGGTTCCTGATGCCCCCCAAGCCACAAAACCAGCAAGTTTTTATTAGTGAAAATTCAAAAGGGGAGTGAGTGTACAAACAGGGTGTGGGTCACAGAGATCATATGCTTTAAGGGCAACAAAAGATCACAAGGCAGGAAGTCAGGGTGAGATCACAAGGTCAGGGCAAAACTAGAATCACTAATGAACTTCTGAGAGGCAACAATGTGTTAGCAGCCCTCACTCTCGGGGCCTCCTCAGCCTCGGTATCCACTCTGGTGGCACTTGAGGAGCCCTTCAGCCTGCCACTGCACTGTGGGAGCCCCTCTCTGGGCTGGCGGAGGTGTGAAGGGAGAGGCACGGGCAGGAACCAGGGCTGTGGTGGTGCTCACAGGCCAGTGGAAGTTCCCGGGGGGCACAGGCGCAGGCTCCACAGACCCCACACTCTGAGCGGCCAGCTGGCGCTGCTGACCCAGGGCCCTGAGGGGCTTACCACCAGGGCCAGCAGCTGCAGAGGTTGCGCTGGGTCCCCCAGCACTGCCAGCACTGTGCTCAAATTCTCCCCGGGCCTCAGCTGCCTCCCTGCAGGGCAGAGCTCAGGACCTGCAGCCCGCCATGCCCAAGCCCCCTACTCCACTGTGGCTCCCGTGCGGTCCTGGTCTGCCTGCCCGGCGCTGCTCCCTGCTCCGTGGTGCCCGGTCCTATCGACTGCCCAATGGCTGAGAAGTGCAGGCGCACCTTGGGACTGGTGGGCAGCTCCGCCTGCCGCCT
Organism: Macaca fascicularis; assembly: GCF_037993035.2. Lineage (NCBI taxonomy): Eukaryota > Metazoa > Chordata > Mammalia > Primates > Cercopithecidae > Macaca > Macaca fascicularis. Next base: position 98,728,840 of record NC_088379.1, on the reverse strand, counting down.
GCAGCCCCTGTGTGGGATTCACCCGGTGATGCCAGCTGGGCTCCTGAGTCTGGTAGGGACTTGGGGAACTTTTATGTCTAGCTAAGGGATCATAAATGTACCAATCAGCACTCTCTGTCTTGCTCAGGGTTTGTAAATACACCAATCAGTACTCTGTGTCTAGCTCTAGGTTTGTAAATACACCAATGGGTACTCTGTATCTAGCTTACCTAGTGGGGACTTGGAGAACTTTTCCGTCTAGCCCTCTGTGTCTAGTTCAAGGATTGTAAACATGCCAGTCAGCACCCTGTCAAAATGGACCAATCAGCTCTCTGTAAAATGGACCAATCAGCAGGATGTGGGTGAGGTCAGATAAGGGAATAAAAGTAGGCCACCCAAGCCAGCAGTGGCAACTAACTTGGGTCCCCTTCCACACTGTAGAAGCTTTATTCTTTTGCTCTTAACAATAAATCTTGCTGCTGCTCACTCTTTGGGTCCACACTGCCTTTAAGAGCCGTAACACTCACTGCAAAGGTCTGGAGCTTCACTGCTGACAGCGAGACCACCAACCCACCAGAAGGATGAAGCTCCAGACATGTCTGAAGGAACAAACTCCAGACACACCATCTTTAAGAACTGTAACACTCACCGCAAGGGTCCACAGCTTCATTCTTGACGTCAGTGAGACCAAGAATCCACCAATTCCGGACACACTTCCATGTCCCACTGTGCATGCACTGTTATCATAACAGGGTTCAAGAGCAGAGAACCGGTCTGACTAGAATTCGCCAGACTGGAATTTCCTAATCCTAGCAAGCCTGGGGGCGCTGCAGGCGACTAGGGCATGTTTCATCCTTATGTACATCTGCATAAGGCAGACACTCCTAGGGTGGCCATTTTAGAGGCCCCGCCCTGGGAATGCATTCTTTTCCTGGGGCTGTTATTAATATTCCTTACTGGGAAAAGAGTTCAGCGATATTTCTCTTACCCATTTTCAGTGATAAGAGAAATATGACTCTGTCCTGTCCAGCCCATAGGCAGCCAGACTTTAAGGTTATCTCCCTTTTTCCCTGAAAATTGCTGTTATCCTGTTCTTAAGGTGCCCAGGTTTCATATTGTTCAAACACACATGCTCTACAAACAATGTGTGCAGTTAATACAATCATCACAGGGTCCTGAGGCAAGATACATGCTCAGCTTACGAAGAAGATGGGATTAAGAGATTAAAGTAAAGACAAGCATAGGAAATCTCAAGAGTATTGATTAGGGAAGTGATAAATGTCCATGAAATCTTCACAATTTATGTTCTTCTGTCATGGCTTCAGCTGGTCCCTCCGTTCAGGGTCCCTGACTTCCCACAACACAAAACAAGAATCATGGTTAAGAAAAAAAGTAATTTCTACACAATAAATTTCAAATGGCAATTTATTTTTGCAAGTTTCTCATGATATCTTTCAAAATGAAGTTTTTGGCCAATTGGAGAGTGCTAATAATCTGACTCTGAGTTTGATCAAACAATATCGAAAGTAACAACTTACTAGATTTCAAGTAGCTGTCAATTAATAGCTTTTAAATTTAACAGAATGATAAAATACTGCATAGCAGGTATTATTTTATAGCATATATAAATATTATATATATCAGAGATTCAGTTAATGAACTTGCTTTTTCAAAACTTCTACATTTGTGTATAAAATGCATGTTGTCATATATATACTCTTTCATGCCAATATGCAAAACTTTGCATAGACATGAGTACATTTATATTTAACTTTATAAGGAGGATCTTAGATGGTTTACTAAAAAAGACATACAAACTAAGTGAGAAATATGATTTTAGGTCCCAGGTGAATTTCAACATAATAAGCATTGATAATCTGAGTATCCAGCAACATACTGATATATCAATGTGAAAGATTTAGGTATTTTGGCTATACTCTAGCTCTTACCTCAAAAAACAAAGCAAAACAAAACAAAAAACCCAGACTAAAGTATTTCTAACACTTTTCTACAAGTAGAAACCAAAAAGAAATTTTGGTGTAGTCTACAAGGCACTGAAAATTTAATTAGCCAGAACATTAAAGGATCTCCATGTTCATGAAATTTTACTATGGGATAGACACATATAAGTTTAATTTTTAACCTTCTTATGCTGCAGGGTATTTTTTCATTCTAAAAACAATGGTTTTTTTTTTTTTTTTTTTTTTTTTTTTTTGAGACGGAGTCTTGCTCTGTCGCCCAAGCCGGAGTGCAGTGGCGGATCCTGGCTCACTGCAAGCTCCGCCTCCCGGGTTCACGCCATTCTCCTGCCCCAGCCTCCCGAGTAGCTGGGACTACAGGCGCCCGCCACCTCGCCCGGCTCATTTTTTGTATTTTTAGTAGAGACAGGGTTTCACCGTGGTCTCGATCTCCTGACCTTGTGATTCGCCTGCCTCGGCCTCCCAAAGTGCTGGGATTACAGGCGTGAGCCACCGCGCCCAGCCAAAACAATGGGTTTTGTTAGGAAAAGCAAATTGACCTTCTTAATTTGCTCTGTCAAGACAGTTGATTTCCCTTCTATTTGTATTATAGTGAGAAAAAGTCTGGATAGAATTGTAATCTAGAGAGACTATCTAATTTTTCAACAAAGCCTCATGGGGTGGCATTACCTTAAAATTTGGTTCTCTACAAATCTAAAATATTGATTTTGTCAGTAAGCATTTAAGGAATTGATTAAGTTCTGGGAGACTGACTCATACTAACCCAGATTGGCAAATAGGTTTGGACTCTGGTGCTAACTGAGATCCATTTGCCATAACTACTCAGTACAGCGGGGCAGAGGGTAGTAATCTATAGTTTTGGTCTGGAAATAGAATTAATGGCACTTGTAGCATGTATTTGTCATTTATGTACTAAGCAAATAAAATAGAAATCAGCATCTAAATTACATTGCTAGTTTATTTGTTTGCAACAAATACATCTCTCTAATTCTTAGAATGCATGAGCTCACCATTCTCATGGTTTCTTATGTGATAGAGTAGGAGCAGAGTTCAAAAAGATGCATAATTTTGAAAATCATTTCAATTAAATCTGATGAATTGTGCCTGACATACTACAGAAAATACCTTCATATGTTAGCATGTCCTTGCCTTCCATGACTGGTATCTTCTCTAAGCAGTAATAGGCAAACACTGCCAAATTCCCATTGTCAAATTTATCATTAGGTCCAGTCTAACTACTCCCTTTGTTTTTGAATCACCTGTATAATGTCATGGAGTGAAAATTCAATAAAAATTTAATTATTATTGGATTCATTTACATTCTAGACTTGCTTTGAGAAGACTATAGCAAGTTATAGTAAGAATTTTTGAAATGGTCAAGAATTCTCACTTACAGCAGAACAATAAGGTTTTGATATGAATAACCTAGGGATATGTAACTCATACATTGCCAAAAGACTTTATTTGATTAGGTTTTAGGTAGCAACTTTGCTTTCTTTATTCTCAGGTCCCCTTAGGAGTAGAGAGGAGTAATTTAACTGTGTCTGTTCTTATGGTTTTATTATTTTGCACACTTTATGTTTACAGCATTTTCTTTATGAGTCTATATCTCTTGGGGTATGGAATCATATACCATTCATTATTGTATTCTTACAGCTCTTCCCACACTGACTTGCATAGAATAGCTTTAAATATATTATTTGAATAATTGAATAAGTGAAAAATGGATTAGAGAAGGATTTCAATTTTCTTGTCTTGAAGGTTGAAGCAACCGTGATTTTATATTTAAAATAATGGTACAATCGTCACAAATATTCAGATATTTTCTTGCTTTTTCCACAATTTTTCAAATTATTGCTTGGATAATAATTCAAATGGAATGGAATAAAAATGATTGACTTATTTGAAAACTTAGTATAAAGAAAAAAACAGCAGTAGATGTTGCAAAGTCAAAAATTATTAAATGGACTGTAGGCTGTTAGAAGTTAGTAGCAAACTGTCCACCAATATCAGTGTCCCAAGTCAGTGGTCACAAGAGGGTTAATTTGGATCTGTTTTATTTGGAAGTTTAGACTCATTGGAAACCCGTTATTTGCTTAGTTTCCATGTTCAGAGAAACCTTCTGCAAGTTAAACAGAGCTCCAATCAGAAAAGCAAAACCTGATGCTGTCTCAGGCCTCATTAACAGAAGCAAGAACTATCATACACAATTTAGGTCAAACGCAAAGTAAAATAAATTTAAGATTTTTTCATTTAAAAAAAAACCACATCTGTGGATTGACTAGTAACAGAGCTGCCTTTCAATACAAGTTTACAAAGCTAAAGTTAAAACTCAGATTTGAGAGTAGTTTAATAATAATTGATAAATATGATACAAGGAAATATAAGCTAAATCAGGGATGAATCAGTGCCTGTTAGAGATTTTGTTTTTGTTTTTTTTTTTTTTAAGCCAGTTATTTTTTTTCTTACAATTCCATGCAAACTATATTGATATGGAGCAGTTTGTTTTTGAGTGATTGGCCACTATCTGCTACTTGATGACCCATAACTATTGGGCCCATGGAAAGAGTTACAGCTTTTACTATAGAATCCAGCATCATTAACTTTTGTGATTCTGGGATCACAGGAAGATTCTTATTTCAGTTAATTCACCAGTATAACTTTTCCTTTTATTCTAAAGTCATGTACTTCATATTAGAAAATAATATATAGGTCATAGCAATAGGATGCAGTACAGAGATAATACTTTCAAATACACTAATCAACTCCCACTTTATTAATGGGTATTGGAAGCTTCTATTATTCTTTCCATTCAGGCACACTGATCTTGTGTTAAAATGAAGTGTTCACCACACGGAAAATAAAATGTATCTTTACCTCCACTTTACGTTATGCAAAACAATTAATTTCAGATGAACTTCAGATTTAAAATGTAAATGATAAAACAAGTTTCTAGAAAAAACTTATATGTAGATCTTCATAATTTTGGAGTAGGAAGCATTCTTTAAAAAAAGACAAAAAGTATTAACTGCAAACAATTTAATAGTTTGGACTACATTACAAATAAGAACTTCTGTTTATCAAAATTCACTATTTACCAGGTGAAAAGACAAACAGAAGAGATTTAAAATACATTCACTTGACAGGAGACTTTTATCCATTATATTCAAAGGGCTTCTACAAATCATGAGGGGAAAGAAGGGGGGACTATAACTTCAACAAGCACTCCATAAAAGAAAAATATCCTCAAAGCAAATAAATATACAAAATAAATCATCCAACAGAAAAATGCAAATTAAAATCTGAATCTAATATATGTCCAGCAGTTTAAATAAAATGATGAAGACAGAAAATAACAAGTGTTGATGAAGAAATGGAAAATTGGAATGCTTTCAGTTACTACTTGAAATAGTAAAATTGGTATAAACACTTTGGGAAACTGGCAGCATTGGCTAGCGTTAATATGTGACATGCCTTATGCATACTCCTTGAGCTAGCAATTCCATTCCTAAGTATACACTCAACAAAACTACAGACATATCCAAAAAGATGTATATAGAACCCCTAATTTTAATGAGCAAAACTGTAAAAAAATCATCAACAGAAGTATACAAATTCTGTCTTACTCATATAACAAAATATGTTGAGACAATCAAAATGAATGAATTTTTTCTGCAAACTTCAACATGGATGAATCTCACAGATACAATGCTGAACAACAGAAAGACAAAACAGTATACACTGTATGAGTCTATTATATATAGTTTAAAATGAATCAGAACTAGTTGAATAGTGTTAACAGTCAGGATACCTTTGGGAAGATAGTAACTGGAGGGTTCATGAATGAGGAATATCGGCATGCTAGTTATGTTCTGTTTCTTGACCTGGACGATGGTCACATGCAAATTTGTTGAGTTGTAAACTTATATGCCCTATATTATAATTGCTTCATCTTTAAAATTGTTCATTGAATAATATCTCCATATAATTTATTTTAGAAAAAATGTGTCATTTAAATAACTATCACAGCAATTTGAGTACTCAGGGCACCCTTTTAATTATAATTATTGTTTATTATATTTTAAGTTCTGGGATACATGTGCAGAACATGAAGGTTTGTTACATAGGTATACATGTGCCATGGTGGTTTGCTGCACTTATCAACCCATCATCTAGGATGTTTGTTTGTTTGTTTGTTTTTTGAGATGGAATCTCGCTCTGTTGCCTAGGCTGGAGTGCAGTGCCGTGATCTCAGCTCACTGAAAGCTCCGCCTCCCGGGTTCACACCATTCCTCTGCCTCAGCCTCCCTAGTAGATGGGACTACAGGTACCCGCCACCACGCCCGGCCAATTTTTTGTATTTTTAGTAGACATGGGGTTTCACTGTGTTAGCTAGGATGGTCTCAATCTCCTGACCCCATGATTTGCCCACCTTGGCCTCCCAAAGTGCTGAGATTACAGGCCTGAGCCACCACACTCAGCCCCCATCATCTAGGTTTTAAGCCCTGCATGCATTAGGTATTTGTCCTAATGATCTCTCACCTCTTGCCCCCCCCTGCCCGACAGGCCCAAGCGTGTGATGGTCCCCTCCCTGTGTCCATGTGTGCTTATAATGCAACTCCCTCTTATGAGTGAGAACATATGGTATTTGGTTTTCTGTTCCTGTGTTTGTTTACTGAGAATGATGGTTTCCACCTTCATCTATGTCCCTGCAAAGGGCATGAATTCATTCTTTTTTATGGCTGCATAGTATTCCATGGTATATATGTGCCATATTTTCTTTATCCAGTCTATCATTGATGGGAATTTGGATTGGTTCCAAGTCTTTGCTATTGTGAATAGTGCTGCAGTAAACATCTGTGTGCATGTGTCTTTATAGTAGAATGATTTATAATCCTTTGAGTATACACCCAATAATGGAATTGCTGGGTCAAATGGTATTTCTGGTTCTAGATCCTTGAGGAATCGCCACACTGTCTTCCACAATGGTGGAACTAATTTACACTCCTACCAACAGTGTAAAAGTGTTCCTATTTCTCCACATCCTCTCCAGCACCTGTTGTTTCCTGACTTTTTAATGATCGCCATACTAACTGGCATGAGATGGTATGTCACTGTGGTTTTAATTTGCATTTTTCTAATGATCAGTGATGATGAGCTACAGAATGGGAGAAGATTTTTGCAATCTGTCCATCTGACAAAGTTCTAATACCCAGAATCTACAAGAAACTTGAACAAATTTACAAGAAAAAAACAACCCCATCAAAAAGTGCATAAAGGCTATGAACAGACACTTCTCAAAAGTGACACTTCCTTTTGATGAATGGGAATCATTCTGTATCTACTGAGACAAGCTACCTTCTCTTGTTTCCTAAACCTTCCCAAAGGCTTATTTTTGGGAAGCCGCATACATATTTGAAATATGTAACTTTGCCTTTTTGTTGTTTGACAGCGTCAAAGTTCTTTTTTCTCATGAACCTAGGGTATAGTACAATACAATGAAAACTATTTCATAAAGTATGTTTAAGGAATACAAGATAATAATAACCTTCTCTTATTGTTAAATAAAAGGATGTCATGGAACAGTAGGGTTCCTTCCTGAAAATTTGAAGAAAAAATGTAAACCGGAGACAATATCTATTGCTATATAAATAGTAAAACTTCCTGCTTTCAAAGAATTGGTGTATCTTCTCAAACCCAAAAACTAAAGACCATGGGCAAAATGTCTCATTTATATAGAAATTTTTGTATTGTTTCTGGAAAGACTATAATGTACACAGCAACCAAAGCAAAATTACTCCTATATTGAAACTTTTTTTTTTTCAAAATATTCCAATCTATATTTAAATAAAACCATGTGAGCACTCCTGTTTCACTATATTCATTTCAAGGACACTTACAGATACACTGTGTAACAATTTTCTGCCAATATCACAGCAGGATGATACACAGCATTTTTCTTAAAGCTTTGAAACTCTTGAATGAGAGGTGGAGCACTAAGTGTAGACATTTAATGTATTAAATTTCTAAGACTTCAAAGGGAGCATAATTAAGTCAATGCTACATAATTTCTCCAAGGACAAAAAAAAAAAAAAAAAGATGCAAACAGAATTGATATGCTTATTTTTCCCCTTAGCAATTACATGACAATGCTAAGTGAGCAATTTCTTTGATAAAACTCATTATTCTGACTTTAAAGTTAATACTTTTCTTGAATATTTCAGTGACTTTCCGTGCTAACTTATAAAGTATAGAAAACAGTGAAGTTGAAAGTTCTGCTATTCCCCTCTTTTACTAGAATTTTTCCCCTCAACTTCTCCTTGTTTAAGGCTGAACTTGGTTGTGTCTCTGACCCCATCATAACCTTTAGCTTCTCTGTCTTTCCTAATTTCTCAATCTGTCAGTTTCTCTCTAGCCTCATTTGCCTTTCTGTCTATTGTATAATCCATGGTAAGCCATTTTCAATAAATTCTTGTAGGATCCAAAAATTCTGCACCCCTTTGACCTGCTGACAACCTATTTGACCAGTTTCAAACTCTGGGTGTCCTCTACAATCTGCAGAGGTGCAGAACATACATGGAGGAAGTTAGAGAAGAACATCAGTTAGATCTAGCGAGGCCTTTAATTTACTCAACTATATATTTGGAATTGGACAAAATATTACATATTTCATTTTTCAAATATGAAATACCATGATTTAATATTATTTCATAAAATCTATAAAAACTGGTCTTAAAAGTCCCTTATCTTTGTTGAGCTTTAATCTCTAAAAATCTGAAAGAATATTCTGGACCTTTCAACTCAAGAAAGTTAAAGGGGATCACTCTCAGATTCTCATGAAAATATGAAAAATTGAATAGGTATATAAACCAACAACAATGAGAAAAGGAACAGAGGCCATCAGAAAAGTGTTTTGCCTAAATTACTGAAACATAAAAAGGAAGCAGTGATATTTGATCAGAGGAAGCAGTGATGTCTGGCAAAGCAGGGTGGCAGGAGCCGTAGACTAGAGACTGTCATAGGGGCAGCAGTTAAGCATCAAGACCTCTACCTGCAGAGGCATAGAAGTCTTGATAGTTGAAAAGGTCAAATAGAAGGTAGGTGTGAGATGGAGAGTTCAAAATATGAGAACATAGAGGATTCTTGTCATTCGCAGTAGTGAGGTTCTATAAAATCCTATGAACACTGTGTTTATGAACACTGAATCATTGCTCCTAGGGGAATAGTTTGGTCCCTTGTAAGCCTCTGCCTTTTTTGTATTTATATTTAAAAGCACTTTATGTAATACACATTGCTGATTCATTAACATTGAACTCAAGGCCAACAGCACTATAACTCTTGCCTGTACACAGTTTATCTAACAGAGGTATTTTCTGTGTGATGCACATCACAGCTTTCTGGTGCTCAGGGACACTAGACCAGCACTTTAGCACCATGTTTGGGTGACATTTTAAACAGGGAAATTACCGATGAAAGCACAAAAAAATTGAAAAAGGCACTAAATAAATAGATTGAGCAAAGAACACATGCTTGCCATAGAGGAGCTGAAACAAGAATGCAGAGAGCAGCTTTATTTGACCTTAATTACTAACAACTAAAGTTTTTGAGCTCTGCAAATATATGATCAGGAAAGTGCCCTGAGGATTGATTTTGGAATTACATATAAAGTTTAGTGAATAGGTGAAATTGCAAAAACTAAATCAGTTAATAAAGCAGACTGATTGTACTTAAATGTATGTTGATTCTCACATGCTGTCACATGCAAAATGTTCTTGAAAGCTGACATTTATCCCTTTTAAAAAAGTAAGCAGCATAGGATTCTCTTCTAAATAAATAGGTGAATTTTCTAGGTGAACTGGGGCAACTAATGTCGCCATGATTATCCAAGAGCAAGGTAACATAAATACACATGCAAAATCTTGTACCATCTCCAGTAAAATGACCATATCCATCTTCTATCTACTCAATCTAAATGATCAAATTACCATTATGTAATGAATTAATGCTATTGATGTTCTGAGGTAAATCATTTTTTAACTTAGGAATTTATAATTAACTACATTATTCATCAAGGGTTAAGTTAGAATGAATACATTTTCTGGACTTAAGTGAAAATAATGACAATGATTGTGGATGCTTGTCATTCACAGTAGTTAGGTTCTATAAAATTCCCACGAACACTGCATTCGTGAATGTCAAAACACTACTCCTAGGGGAAATACAGAGTTTGGTCCCTGCCAGTCTTTGGTTTTATGCATTTCTATTTAAAGGCACTTTATTTAATATTCATTGTTGATTCATTATAATTGAACTTGTGGCCAACAGCACTAAAATTCTTGCCTCTACACAGCTTATTACCACAGATGTTTTCTCCGTAAGAAAAAAAAAAAAAAAGCAAAACACTCTTCCTTCAGAAGTTACTTCAAGATATTTCCCAGCAAAGCAGGAAACTAAGCAATTGTAAGACACAGGAACCAGGAATTTGTGGATCTGACCCACTAGAATTTATCTGATTTTTAGGGATACACCAGAAACAGAGCAGGAAGTGGTGTTGGCGGGGGGGGGGGGGGGGGGGGGGGAGGGGGGGGGCTTTGGGAGGAAAGGCTGCAGTCAGGAAATGGGGATTTTGGAGATTTGTTATTGATAACAAGAATTTAGAATTTTAGTAGCCAAAGATGAAATGAAGAGAAAAGTAAGAAAAGTAATAACTCAAACAAAAAAACCTGAAGCTGAAAACCTAAACATAATCATACCTTAATACTTTGTTGTACAGTCAACAATATTTATAGTGATAAAATATAAGCAAATTACAGATTTTCATCTTATAAAGCCAACTTTTAGTCAAGGTATGAACAATTTATTTCTGGTAACAGAATAGAAAATACATTCTTCCAACACACTCGTTATAAAGATAAATCTGTGGATCATGGAAGCTAAGAGGTAGAAGAGTGGAAAAATAGTGAATGAACCTTTACAACTAGTATATTGTCTTTACAGATACTATACTGTCAACAGTAGTTGGTATGGTAATAGAAGTGTAATTGTGTTATATAAAGTTATTTAAAATTATACTATAACTAGTTATATATTGAGAGGACATGCAGGTGTGGGTGAAGTATATGAAGTAAATAATTACTTACCATATAAGAAAAGGTAGGTAAGAGATAAACTAATAAATCAACCAATAATATTTACTAGAGTAAGTAAAAATTAAAACAAAAAATTAAAGAGCTAAGAGTCATTTAATCTACTGATCTGGTTGGCTGTGTTCCCACTCAAATCTCATCTTAAATTGTAGCTCCCATAGTTCCCATGTATTGTGGGAGGGACCCGGGGGAGGTAATTGAATCATGGGAGCAGTTTCCCTCATACTGTTCTCTTGGTAGTGAATCAGTCTTACGAGATCTGTTGGTTTTATAAGGGGTTTCCCCTTTGGATTGGCTCTCATTCTCTCTTGTCTGCTACCATGTAAGACGTGCCTTTCACCTTCCACCATGGTTCTGAGGCCTCCCCAGCCCCGTGGAACTCTGAGTCCGTTAAACCTCTTTTTCTTTATAAATTACCCAGTCTCAGGTATGACCTTATTAGCAGCATGAGAATGGACTAATACATCTACCAAGGGAATATATAGCCATTAAATATTATTAGGAACACTTCACAGGTCTCAATACAATGATCTCCTAGAAGTTACTAAGTTTAAAAATCCAAACTCAGAATTTAAACCTAGTATACAACTATTTATGTAAGAAAAATAATAAAAATGTGTGTGTGTGTGTGTATACTTGGAATGCCACATAAGAAACATTATTAGTCTCATAAAAAGGAACTCAGGTGTTTGAGGAACAGTGGCAGGATATTGTCCTGTTGAACGTTTTAAATTTTGAACAACGCAAATACACAGGGTATGCTAAAAGTAAATACAAATTAAATTTTAAAATTAAAAATAAATAATTCTGAAAAGAATAACTGGAGGTAGGAAAACATAAACTCTTGTTTTTAATTTTAAAACCCTCATTATAATTTGATTTTTTAATTCTGTTCATGTATCATACACACACACACACACACACACACACACACACGCATTCTGAATTGTTTGCCCACCATTGTTTGCTTGGATAATTCTTATTTATTTTTCAAGATTCTGGTGACACACCTTATCTGCGAAACTTGTCGTGGCCCCGGCTAAGCCCTCTGTAGCATGAGTCAGTTCTCCTACAGTATTCCAGAACACCATTGATCCATCACTATTATAGAATTTTCTTTCACATACTAGTATTTAGTTATATGCTGCCTCCTCCACTAGACTGAGTAAAACTCCAGGTCACACAGAAATGATTCCTCTTTATGTCTTCAGAATTTCAATGCACTCTTTTGAATTCAGTTCTGCCTCTCTTTTGAATGAACTGCTCCCAGCACTAATAGGGTGAGCCTATTCCCTACTCAAGAGAAACAATCCTAGAACCCATGGAGGAGGTGGGATGTGTCTGAAAACAACTAATTGAGAAACAGGAACCATCTTGCAGGTCAGAGAACAGTGTAATAGAGTGAGCTTAGGTCAGGATAGAGGTGGTGGTAGTTCACATTCTTTCTGCCATTCCTACATCACTGCTTAAGATGCCTGTGGAATAACTTGTCCACAGTTTGGAGAGATAAAATCAGTGATTATAAAAGATAAGTTACTAAAAATAATGCCGGATGAGTGGGGAAAGACAGAAGAGTCTCTAAGGAAAGATCATAGATTGTATGTGTTTGGGGACTAAGATGGAAGGGATACATTATTGTAAGTATAAAGTTCAGGGTCAAGGTTGGGGGACAAGATGAGAAGTTAGGATCATATCAGTTGAAATTGATGATCAGAAATACAAGGCTGATCAACAAAAATTCCTTTAATGAAGTCTGAACTAATTCTGTCTACCTCTGAAGCAAAAATTGTCAGTTATTGGTAATGAGTCCCCTGGTAGAGCTTCATGAATTCTAACACTCTGGGATCTTAGCTTATCAATACTCTTTTTCCATTCTACAATCTCCTCTTCATCACTGGTTGCTCTCCCAATACCTGTGTAAAAAGGCTCACCTTGTTTTATCCTAAAAATGAAACAGATTTCCCTGGTTCTGATATCCATCTCATGGGATTTTTAAAAATTTTAAACCATAATTTACCCTTACTTTCATCACCAAACTTCTCAACAGGGTAGTCAACACACCTACCTCTACCCATTCCTTCCCTAGCCCTTTGCCTTCTTGCTGTATGCCTGCCTCTGTGCTTTTGTTTATGGTCTTCCTGCTGCTTAGAATGCCCTTCCCACCCTTTTCTGCCTGATCCAATCCACATGTCCTTTAATGCTCAACTCAAGAAGCATCTCCTTCAAGACGCCATCTGTAGCAAGCTCCTTCCTCAACATTTCACAGCTGTATACTTTACCTCTGGAACCAGACATGGCTGGCTCTGGAGCTCAGCGGAGATGTATGTGTTCTGCCATTACATGCATCTTATAACGTTGATACCCTTTCATTTTCCTTCTCCAACACCAGGCTATAAACTTGAGAAGAGGAATGGGATCTTTGTTGTCATTTTATCACTAGTGCCTAGCATAGTTTCTAGGATGAACTGGAAAACTAATGAACTAGTAAATCAATGTGTATTAAACTGATGAAAAACAAATAAACTACATCTCAAGCACTGACCTTTCTCCTGGTCTCCAGTCATGCATTTATAACCAACCTGTCTGGGAACCAAGGTTAAGCACACAAACTCTAGAGACAAACGTATTGGAATTAATCCCGGATCTGTCTCTTCCTAGTTGTGTCATCTTGACAACTTAAACCCTATATGCCTCAGTTTTCTTATCTACAAAACAAGGATGACGTTAGTACCAACTCAAAGGCTTTTTTATGAAGACTATGAGTCCATTTTTTAAAAAGGTCTTAGAAAAGAAAGCACTAAGTAGTAAGAAGATAGAAAGTACTATATAGGTGTTGAAACATACTTAAGACCACATGAAGAATCCACTGTTAGCTCAAATTTTACATGATCCAAATTGAACTCTCAAACATACTCCTCTGCCTTATTTGCTCATAACAACTAATGGCACCTGTTATGGGTAAAGTTGTGTCATCATTACCTCCTTCTCAAATTTATATGTTGAATTCCTAATACCCAGTACCTTAGAATATGACCTTATTTGGAGATAAGGTCTTTACAGAGCTAATCAAATTAAAATGAGGTCATTAGGGTGAACCCTCCTCCAAATGACTCACGTCCTTATAGGAAAGGGAAATTTGGATACACAAACATACAGGAAGAGAAGAAAATGTGAATAGACATTGGAAAGAGACAATTCATCTACAAGCCAAGGAGGGAGGCTTAGAACAGTTCCTTCCCTCACACCCCTCAGAATAAATAAACCTTGTCAACATCTTGATTTTAGATTTCTAGTCTCCAGAACTGTGAGATGCAAACTTTCTGTTGTTTAAGCCTATGACAGTTCTAGCAAAGAATACACTAGCATTATCTCTGCTATAATGAACTACCCAAGATGGGCAATTTATAAAGGAAAGCAGTTTAATTTTCTCACAATTCCACGTGGCTGAGGAGGCTTCAGGAAACTAACAGTCATGGTGGAAGGAGAAGCAAGCACCTTTTTCACAAGGCAACAGGAGAGAGTGACAGCGCAGGGGAACCTGCCACGTTTAAACAATCAGATCTCCTGAGAACTCCCTCACTATCATGAGAACGGCATGGGGGAAACCACTCCCATGATCCACTCACCTCCCACCAGGTCCCTCCCTCAACACATGGGGATTACCATTCAAGATGAGATTTGGGTGGGGGCACAGAGCAAAACCATATCAATACCACTTCTCTTTTGTAAATTCTTAACCCATGACACGAAGTCTAGTTCAAATATACCTGCTCAGTGAAGTTTCCTCTCATCTCCTTCAACAAAAATGACTATAGATGCTTCAACCACATCTATTGCAATTTTAACATCCTAATTTATATTACATTCCCTGTGAACTTGTTTCCACCTTCCAGATTTGTATTTCTTAAAGGAAGGAACCAACTTCTTTAAAACTGGAAATATTTTATATTATGAAAAAAATATAGTAGTTCAATAAGATTCTCTAAGTCATTTGCTGAACTCAAAAAGTAAAATGTTTATATTTGTCTTTAAAATGCATAATGAAGTTTCCTATTAAAATGAAAAAATTGGTATTACTGACGGTTTTACACAAGTTTTACCCTTCTCAGTGATTTATATTCTGCCTTATGTTTTTTGATACCAACTATATAATGAGTGTCAAAGAACTTCTAGACATGTTCCTAATTTGGAAGCTTTATAGCAGTACTTCAGGAGCTAACAGAAGCATAATAGTGAAATAAGGCAAAAAAAAAAAAAAGTATTAAACAAATAAATTCCCTCCCAAATTTAACATATTTTTTAAAATCCCATGTAAAAGTATGTAACGTCATGACCAGTTCTACCACTACGTGACATTAAAAACTTGAAGTAGGGCAAAAAGACTTGACGATAAACTTTTACAAGGCAATAGCAGGCATTTCAGAACATAGAAATGTTACACCAATCACTGAAAAGTCTTAATTATATTTTTACTAAATTTCAGAGCTTCTAACTAAATGAACAGATACAATTAAAAATTTGAGGATGTAGCATCATAAAATGTACAGTAGTCATCACTTTACGGAGTTTCAGACAATTATTTGTGTTGGTACAAAGTTCATAGGGAAGATATAAATCTGTATATGTTTTTGTAACAGTAATCATGTTTATGAAATAATATCCTGATTCAAGTACATTTCTTTTTTCAGAAGTAAAATTTTAAATTACAAAAAATACTAAGGATTAGTTAGAGAGCTATGCACTTGTGAATTTATTCTTAATCTTACCAGATTCATTCAGGTCAACGGCACTTTTAAACTTCTATAAGACTTCTTAAAATTGTTCTGTCTATGTGCCCAAATATATATAAATACAAATGTTCTCAGCAATTAACTGGACAGTAAGGGGTAAATGAGATGAGCGAGCAAGCACTATGCTACCTCCATTAGTGTTAACAAAAGTTGTGTAATTAATTCCTTCGCACTGCTCTTAATTTTCATCTCCTCTGTAGGGTCTATTCCAAAGCTTTTAATTTTTTTGCACAACTCTCACCCCAAGACAACTTTCACTTACCTCAGTAATGAAGGATTTGGCTGTGGCAGGATTCATAACAAGGATCGCTCGCCTAAGAGTGTCTCGATAGCGATTCAGTTCTTCTATTCTCATGGTGTCAAAGAGAGTGGTGATCATTTTATTGATGTTGTTTTCTACCTTCTGAAGTGCAACATCCATTCCCTGCTGAGACACTTTGTCCAAGAACTCTTGTATTCCACGGATATCTGGAAACATCAAAAGCCCGTCAAAATACAGGTGAATTATTGTACAGAAGGAAGGCATAAGCTATTTCACCTATATCAGAATATCGTTCGACATTGTAGGCTCTCTGAAGATGTACCAAAACTTAAACATATTTGAGAGCTCCATCAGCTACTCAATTACCAATTGAGTATATACTGTAAAAATTCTATCTTACATTTCTTATCATTAATTGAGTAGCTGATGGAACTCTCAAATATGTTTAAGGTTTGGCACATTTTGATGTGTTCACATGAAAAATGTAGCAACTGTTATTTTTAAAATAGATTTCTTTATATCTACATGGAACCTAAATGATATCCATGCTAGGAATGTTGGGTGAGGGCACAGGGAGGTGGTTGGAGAGATGCCCCCATTTCTCTAGAGCCAAACATGAATAAGGGAAAGACATTTCCTATTTTCCTTAGCATTTTAAATGGTAGTATTAACCTCATGTAAGCATGAATATCATTGATGACAGATGAATCTGAATCAAGATTATGAATGTTTCTTAAAATAGGCAACAGTATCACTAAACTTGACTTTTATCAGTTAAACAGAAAGCTTCAAAAGGTTATCTTTGAAGGGCTCAGGTCACTTATACCACAAATAAAAGCTGCATTTTAATCTATCTAATGAGTATTACCTCCTTAGCTAAATTTGGAAAAGTTGATAGGAGACACCAAATTTGTCTTAGTAAGGAGAACATATTTAATGTGCAAAACATATTTTTTCAATACTTATTTCAGCATTTTAGAAAATGTTAAGCAACATTTTTGAATTTATGATGTACAGCAAAATATTTACATACTCATTCCAAAATAAGCAGTTCTAGAAATTTATCAAATTAAAACGTTCAGTATCCATGTCACATTTAAATAAGAAAAGTAAAATTCAATCTAAAGAGTTTATCATTTGTACTTTGATGTGTATTTGAGTAACAATGAGTGTCTGAAATATCACAAATATTTCTTCGTGGTATCAGATCGCTTGTTTATAGAAGAAGATATCTGAATTAAGTATCTGGCACAATACAAGCTTAATATAGATTATGTTATAATCTTAATATGGTAGATTTTCTTTTACTATATCACAAACTATGTTTTTCATTACATATCCAAAGAATAAAATATTTAAAGGGCAAATACCAGAGAAACAAGTAAATGGGATCGTAGGGAACTTATGAGTAGACTAGATCTCAAAATCCTTAATAGTGTGTGTTTGCCTGTTTGCCTGCATGTAAAATTTGCCTCTCAATGGCAATAGTTAAATTACATATTTTTCAACATACAAACCAGAAAAAGCAATAAGTAAACCCACAGAACAGGAAAACAAATAGCCAAAAATTTGGAAACTACGTTTACTCTTATAAACATTTATATTTAAAAAGTTACAAATTGACTAAAATAACAATTTTGCTTTCTTCTTCTGATTGCTTTCATTTTAAAATAGTTGTTATAAATATTATATGTTTCGTTATCTGATGACTTTCAAAATCTTTACAACATATATACTGTGTAAATTCTATCTTACATTTTTTATCATTAATTATATTGTAAACCCAGGATGTTACTATCAAAGCAGGTTAAAAGAATAAAATCCTCAGCTAAGGCAGAGGATGAAATAAAAGAGCTGGAATAATAAAGGTGTTGTATATTCATTCAATATCCAAGTCAGAATGTACAAAAGGGTGTAAGACTTTGAAGCATGAATTAAGCAAATGGTTAAATTTGATGGAATTTGGTTGATACAGGTAGAAGTACAATAACGAGACTATGTACACGCTAAGCAGATGTTCTTAAAGTTTGATATGAATCAGAATCATTTGAGAAATTTATCAAAAATACACAAGCTTGGGCCTCACCCCAGAATCAATACACCTTTAGAATACATGTGAGAGGCCCAGTGTGGTGGCTCACACCTGTAATCCCAGCACTTTGGGAGGCCGAGGCAGCAGATCATGAGATCAGGAGTTTGAGACCAGCCTGGCCAATATGGTGAAACCCTGTCTCTACTAAAAATACAAATATTAGTCAGGCGTGGTGGCACACGCCTGTAGTCCCAGCTACTTGGGAGGCTGAGGCAGAAGAATTGCTTGAACCGGGAGTTGGAAGTTGCAGTGAGCGGAGATCATCCCACTGCACTCCAGCCTGGGTGACAGAGTGAGACTCCGTCTCAAAAAAAAAAAAAAAAAAAAAAAAAAAAGAAAAGAAAAGAAAAAAAACACATGTCAGAGCAGACAGAGCAGATTATTGATTTCAAATTGTAAGTTGTTCTTTGAGTTACTTAAAGTGTACATCTGAATACAAGGCAAACAAAACAAAAGTTACATTGAAATAGATCCAAGATGCTCAAAAAACAGAGCATGACTAGAGAATAAAGTTTCAGATTACTTACCCTCTATGAAATCTTCTGATTACAAAAATAAAATACCAGTGCTAGTTTGCATCCTCACTTTGAGAAAAAAAAACTTGTTCTCCAAAAACATTTGTTGAATATTAGACACAATGCTAGGAGCTCAGAGCACATCAATGAATACCCATCCACACATTAAAACAAACAATAAACAAGTAAACAAACTAAAAAACCACAAAGCACACTAAGTGTTTGGAAGAAAACAATGAGTGCATTGGTAGATGATAATAGGGTGAGGAGGAGGATCTATTTTCGTTAGAGGACGGTTTCTCTGCAAAACTCGTATTTAAACTCTGAGGTAAAGGAATAAGAAGACATTATCCAAGCAAAGAGATAAGGAGAAAGGCAACAGCTCAGAAAATACCCAGGATATTAAAGAGCCTGTGGATGAAAAACCTATAGGAGGCCACTGTGGTTGCAGCCTAGCTAGTGAGACATGAAGCTGGATGGAGAAGAAGAGTCAGGTTATGTAGATCTCTGTGAGACACAGGAAGAGGTTTTAATTTTATTCTAAATACAGCTTTAATCTATCAAAAGTTTCAAGCAGAGGATCTGCCTTAAGTGGATGACTGGATACGAGAGCAGAATGAAAAGCAGTTTAAGTCTGGAAGTGACGCGTTTGATTGTATGCTTTAAATTGGGGCTGGGCGCGCTGGCTTATGTCTGAAATCCCAGCACTTTGGGAGGCTGAAGTGGGCGGATCACTTGAGGCCAGGAGTTCGTGACCAGCCTGGCTAACATGGTAAACCTCGTCTCTACTAAAAATACATAAAATTACCCAGGCTGAGGCATGAAAATGGCTTGAACCAGGGAAGTGGATGTTGCAGTGAGCTGAGATCGTGCCACTGCACTCCAACGTGGGTGACAGAGTGAGATGCCGCCTCAAAATTTTTTTAAATAAATAAATTGGTCTAGTAAATTAATTCTCCTTAATTTGAAACTATATAATGTTTTTTAGCTTTAATTTTTGATCAGAGTGATATACATACTGAAAAGTGATGTGACAAATGACCACTATAACCCCTCTGTTTCCTTACACTGGAATTCTGGTGGTCACTTCTTAGATATGTAACTAAAATTTTTTGAAAAGTTTTCCTCAACTGTAAATGAATAATTTATCTGTTTATATATATTTTGGAGACAGGGTCCCACTCTATTAACCAGGTTGGAGTATAGTGGTATGATATCAGCTCATTGCAACCTCCACATCCCAGGCTCAAGCGATCCTCCCACCTCAGCCTCCTGAGTAGCTGAGACTACAGGTGCACACCTCCATGCCAGGCTAACTTTTGTATTTTTGGTAAAGACAAGGATTCATCATGTTGGCCAGGCTGGTTTGAACTTCTGAGCTCAGGCAATCCACCTGCCTCGGCCTCCCAAAGCGCTGGGATTACAGGCGTAAGCCATCACTCCCAGCAAAAAATATTTATCTTATAGAAGTCTTCAAAGATTGATTTCGCAAAAGTGTCTGTGTGTGTTTGTTGTATATATACAAAATCTAGTGTAGGGTCTAACATATGGTAATTCTTTTATTGTTAGTAATAGAACATGACTCTTTGTTAAGAGACCACCGTTCTTCCTACCAATAGACCAGATTGCTTCAATTTTACTGATGCCTAGCTACCCAAAATGGCAAGCATAAATTGCAAGGTAGTCTCATGGAATGCAGAAGTTAAGCATAAATAGTTTTGCTTATTTGAGCAAATGACACCAAATACCCATGTTATGTGGCAATTGGTAAGTTCAATGGGAAAAGATTCCGAGTCATGCTGTTTATGAGCTGCTCTGTGTAAAAGAGTCATTAAAAAAGCGAGTAGCCTGGGCACAGTGACTCATGTCTGTAATCCCAGCACTTTGGGAGGCTGAGGCAGGTGGAATGCCTGAGGTCAGGAGTTTGAGACCAGCCTGGCTAACATGGTGAAATCCCATCTCTACTAAAAATACAAAAAATTAGCCTGGTGTGGTGGCGCATGCCTGTAGTCCCAGTTACTCAGGAGGCTAAAACAGGAGAATCACTTGAACCCAGGAGGTAGAGGTTGCAGTGAGCCGAGATGGCGCCACTGCACTCCAGCCTGGGTGACAGAGAGAGACTCATTTCAAAAAAGTAAAAAATAAAAAATAAAAGAGAGTAGGCCTTTGGTTTTGTTCACTGAACATGAACAACATCACACATCACAATCATTCAGCTATATTATCTATATAGATAGCTGGAAGTCAATGAGATGAGTTCCCTGTGTTTCAGAAATAAAGAGTAGGGGGTGGAGCAAGATGGCCGAATAGGAACAGCTCCAGTCTCCAACTCCCAGCGCGAGCGACACAGAAGACCGGTGATTTCTGCATTTTCAACTGAGGTACTGGGTTCATCTCACTGGGGAGTGCCGGACGATTGGTGCTGGTCAGCTGCTGCAGCCCGACCAGCGAGAGCTGAAGCAGGGCGAGGCATTGCCTCACCTGGGAAGCGCAAGGGGGAAGGGAATCCCTTTTCCTAGCCAGGGGAACTGAGACACACAACACCTGGAAAATCTGGTAACTCCCACCCCAATACTGCGCTTTAAGCAAACAGGCACAACAGGAGATCATATCCCACACCTTTAAGCAAACAGGCACAACAGGAGATCATATCCCACACCTGGCCGGGAGGGTCCCACACCCACGGAGCCTCCCTCATTGCTAGCACAGCAGTCTGTGATCTACCGGCAAGGCAGCAGCAAGGCTGGGGGAGGGGCGCCCGCCATTGCTGAGGCTTAAATAGGTAAACAAAGCTGCTGGGAAGCTCGAACTGGGTGGAGCTCACAGCAGCTCAAGGAAACCTGCCTGTCTCTGTAGACTCCACCTCTGGGGACAGGGCACAGTAAACAATAACAAACGCAGCCGAAACCTCTGCAGACCCAAACGACTCTGTCTGACAGCTTTGAAGAGAACAGTGGATCTCCCAACACGGAGGTTGAGATATGAGAAGGGACAGACTCCCTGCTCAAGTGGGTCCCTGACCCCTGAGCAGCCTAACTGGGAGACATCCCCCACTAGGGGCAGTCTGACACCCCACACCTCACAGGGTGGAGTACACCCCTGAGAGGAAGCTTCCAAAGCAAGAATCAGACAGGTACACTCGCTGTTCAGAAATATTCTATCTTCTGCAGCCTCTGCTGCTGATACCCAGGCAAACAGGGTCTGGAGTGGACCTCAAGCAATCTCCAACAGACCTACAGCTGAGGGTCCTGACTTAGAAGGAAAACTATCAAACAGGAAGGACACCTACACCAAAGCCCCATCAGTACATCACCATCATCAAAGACCAGAGGCAGATAAAACCACAAAGATAGGGAAAAAGCAGGGCAGAAAAGCTGGAAATTCAAAAAATAAGAGCGCATCTCCCCCGGCAAAGGAGCGCAGCTCATCACCAGCAACGGATCAAAGCTGGACGGAGAATGACTTTGACGAGATGAGAGAAGAAGGCTTCAGTCCATCAAATTTCTCAGAGCTAAAGGAGGAATTACGTACCCAGCGCAGAGAAACTAAAAATCTTGAAAAAAAAAGTGGAAGAATTGATGGCTAGAGTAATTAATGCAGAGAAGGTCCTAAACAAAATGAAAGAGATGAAAACCATGACACGAGAAATACGTGACAAATGCACAAGCTTCAGTAACCGACTCGATCAACTGGAAGAAAGAGTATCTGCGATTGAGGATCAAATGAATGAAATGAAGCAAGAAGAGAAACCAAAAGAAAAAAGAAGAAAAAGAAATGAACAAAGACTGCAAGAAGTATGGGATTATGTAAAAAGACCAAATCTACGTCTGATTCGGGTGCCTGAAAGTGAGGGGGAAAATGGAACCAAGTTGGAAAACACTCTTCGGGATATCATCCAGGAGAACTTCCCCAACCTAGTGGGGCAGGCCAACATTCAAATCCAGGAAATACAGAGAATGCCACAAAGATACTCCTCGAGAAGATCAACTCCAAGACACATAATTGCCAGATTCACCAAAGTTGAAATGAAGGAAAAAATCTTAAGGGCAGCCAGAGAGAACGGTCAGGTTACCCACAAAGGGAAGCCCATCAGACTAACAGCAGATCTCTCGGCAGAAACTCTCCAAGCCAGAAGAGAGTGGGGGCCAATATTCAACATTCTTAAAGAAAAGAATTTTAAACCCAGAATTTCATATCCAGCCAAACTAAGTTTCATAAGTGAAGGAGAAATAAAATCCTTTACAGATAAGCAAATGCTTAGAGATTTTGTCACCACTAGGCCTGCCTTACAAGAGACCCTGAAGGAAGCACTAAACATGGAAAGGAACAACCGGTACCAGCCATTGCAAAAACATGCCAAAATGTAAAGACCATCGAGGCTAGGAAGAAACTGCATCAACTAACAAGCAAAATAACCAGTTAATATCATAATGGCAGGATCAAGTTCACACATAACAATATTAACCTTAAATGTAAATGGACTAAATGCTCCAATTAAAAGACACAGACTGGCAAACTGGATAAAGAGTCAAGACCCATCAGTCTGCTGTATTCAGGAGACCCATCTCACACGCAGAGACACACATAGACTCAAAATAAAGGCATGGAGGAAGATTTACCAAGCAAATGGAGAACAAAAAAAAGCGGGGGTTGCAATCCTAGTCTCTGATAAAACAGACTTTAAACCATCAAAGATCAAAAGAGACAAAGAAGGCCATTACATAATGGTAAAGGGATCAATTCAACAGGAAGAGCTAACTATCCTAAATATATATGCACCCAATACAGGAGCACCCAGATTCATCAAGCAAGTCCTTAGAGACTTACAAAGAGACTTAGACTCCCATACAATAATAATGGGAGACTTCAACACTCCACTGTCAACATTAGACAGATCAACGAGACAGAAAGTTAACAAGGATATCCAGGAATTGAACTCATCTCTGCAGCAAGCAGACCTAATAGACATCTATAGAACTCTCCACCCCAAATCAACAGAATATACATTCTTCTCAGCACCACATCGTACTTACTCCAAAATCGACCACATAATTGGAAGTAAAGCATTCCTCAGCAAATGTACAAGAACAGAAATTATAACAAACTGTCTCTCAGACCACAGTGCAATCAAACTAGAACTCAGGACTAAGAAACTCAATCAAAACCGCTCAACTACATGGAAACTGAACAACCTGCCACTGAATGACTACTGGGTACATAACGAAATGAAGGCAGAAATAAAGATGTTCTTTGAAACCAATGAGAACAAAGATACAACATACCAGAATCTCTGGGACACATTTAAAGCAGTGTGTAGAGGGAAATTTATAGCACTAAATGCCCACAAGAGAAAGCAGGAAAGATCTAAAATTGACACTCTAACATCGAAATTAAAAGAACTAGAGAAGCAAGAGCAAACACATTCGAAAGCTAGCAGAAGGCAAGAAATAACTAAGATCAGAGCAGAACTGAAGGAGATAGAGACACAAAAAACTCTCCAAAAAATCAATGAATCCAGGAGTTGGTGTTTTGAAAAGGTCAACAAAATTGACAGACCACTAGTAAGACTAATAAAGAAGAAGGGAGAGAAGAATCAAATCGACGCAATTAAAAATGATAAAGGGGATATCACCACTGACCCCACAGAAATACAAACTACCATCAGAGAATACTATAAACACCTCTACGCAAATAAACTGGAAAATCTAGAAGAAATGGATAATTTCCTGGACACTTACACTCTTCCAAGACTAAACCAGGAAGAAGTTGAATCCCTGAATAGACCAATAGCAGGCTCTGAAATTGAGGCAATAATTAATAGCCTACCAACCAAAAAAAGTCCAGAACCAGATGGATTCACAGCTGAATTCTACCAGAGGTACAAGGAGGAGCTGGTACCATTCCTTCTGAAACTATTCCAATCAATAGAAAAAGAGGGAATCCTCCCTAACTCATTTTATGAGGCCAACATCATCCTGATACCAAAGCCTGGCAGAGACACAACTAAAAAAGAGAATTTTAGACCAATATCCCTGATGAATATCGATGCAAAAATCCTCAATAAAATACTGGCAAACCGGATTCAGCAACACATCAAAAAGCTTATCCACCATGATCAAGTGGGCTTCATCCCTGGGATGCAAGGCTGGTTCAACATTCGCAAATCAATAAACATAATCCAGCATATAAACAGAACCAAAGACAAGAACCACATGATTATCTCAATAGATGCAGAAAAGGCTTTTGACAAAATTCAACAGCCCTTCATGCTAAAAACGCTCAATAAATTCGGTATTGATGGAACGTACCTCAAAATAATAAGAGCTATTTATGACAAACCCACAGCCAATATCATACTGAATGGGCAAAAACTGGAAAAATTCCCTTTGAAAACTGGCACAAGACAGGGATGCCCTCTCTCACCACTCCTATTCAACATAGTGTTGGAAGTTCTGGCTAGGGCAATTAGGCAAGAGAAAGAAATCAAGGGTATTCAGTTAGGAAAAGAAGAAGTCAAACTGTCCCTGTTTGCAGATGACATGATTGTATATTTAGAAAACCCCATTGTCTCAGCCCAAAATCTCCTTAAGCTGATAAGCAACTTCAGCAAAGTCTCAGGATACAAAATTAATGTGCAAAAATCACAAGCATTCTTATACACCAGTAACAGACAAACAGAGAGCCAAATCAGGAATGAACTTCCATTCACAATTGCTTCAAAGAGAATAAAATACCTAGGAATCCAACTTACAAGGGATGTAAAGGACCTCTTCAAGGAGAACTACAAACCACTGCTCAATGAAATAAAAGAGGACACAAACAAATGGAAGAACATACCATGCTCATGGATAGGAAGAATCAATATCGTGAAAATGGCCATACTGCCCAAGGTAATTTATAGATTCAATGCCATCCCCATCAAGCTACCAATGAGTTTCTTCACAGAATTGGAAAAAACTGCTTTAAAGTTCATATGGAACCAAAAAAGAGCCCGCATCTCCAAGACAATCCTAAGTCAAAAGAACAAAGCTGGAGGCATCACGCTACCTGACTTCAAACTATACTACAAGGCTACAGTAACCAAAACAGCATGGTACTGGTACCAAAACAGAGATATAGACCAATGGAACAGAACAGAATCCTCAGAAATAATACCACACATCTACAGCCATCTGATCTTTGACAAACCTGAGAGAAACAAGAAATGGGGAAAGGATTCCCTATTTAATAAATGGTGCTGGGAAAATTGGCTAGCCATAAGTAGAAAGCTGAAACTGGATCCTTTCCTTACTCCTTATACGAAAATTAATTCAAGATGGATTAGAGACTTAAATGTTAGACCTAATACCATAAAAATCCTAGAGGAAAACCTAGGTAGTACCATTCAGGACATAGGCATGGGCAAAGACTTCATGTCTAAAACACCAAAAGCAATGGCAGCAAAAGCCAAAATTGACAAATGGGATCTCATTAAACTAAAGAGCTTCTGCACAGCAAAAGAAACTACCATCAGAGTGAACAGGCAACCTACAGAATGGGAGAAAAATTTTGCAATCTACTCATCTGACAAAGGGCTAATATCCAGAACCTACAAAGAACTCAAACAAATTTACAAGAAGAAAACAAACAACCCCATCAAAAAGTGGGCAAAGGATATGAACAGACATTTCTCAAAAGAAGACATTCATACAGCCAACAGACACATGAAAAAATGTTCATCGTCACTGGCCATCAGAGAAATGCAAATCAAAACCACAATGAGATACCATCTCACACCAGTTAGAATGGCAATCATTAAAAAGTCAGGAAACAACAGATGCTGGAGAGGATGTGGAGAAATAGGAACACTTTTACACTGTTGGTGGGATTGTAAACTAGTTCAACCATTATGGAAAACAGTATGGCGATTCCTCAAGGATCTAGAACTAGATGTACCATATGACCCAGCCATCCCATTACTGGGTATATACCCAAAGGATTATAAATTATGCTGCTATAAAGACACATGCACACGTATGTTTATTGCAGCACTATTCACAATAGCAAAGACTTGGAATCAACCCAAATGTCCATCAGTGACAGATTGGATTAAGAAAATGTGGCACATATACACCATGGAATACTATGCAGCCATCAAAAAGGATGAGTTTGTGTCCTTTGTAGGGACATGGATGCAGCTGGAAACCATCATTCTTAGCAAACTATTACAAGAACAGAAAACCAAACACCGCATGTTCTCACTCATAGGTGGGAACTGAACAATGAGATCACTTGGACTCAGGAAGGGGAACATCACACACCGGGGCCTATCATGGGGAGGGGGGAGGGGGGAGGGATTGCATTGGGAGTTATACCTGATGTAAATGACGAGTTGATGGGTGCAGCACACCAACATGGCACAAGTATACATATGTAACAAACCTGCACGTTATGCACATGTACCCTACAACTTAAAGTATAATAATCATAAATAAATTTAAAAAAAAAAAAAGAAAGAAAGAGTATATGGTTACTGACCTCAAGGTGCTTCCAGGTGAGGGGGTGTGACTAGGTGCTATTTATGGATACCAGAAAGCTAAAAGAAGTTTCCATAGTTTCCAGTAATTAATTCTATTAACCAGACAATTACATAACATTAGGTGGTGGAAGGCTCATTAACTGAGTTATTAAACATAAGATTGGGGGAGGGGGAAGACGTTTTTTCCATGGCACTCTAAAGGAACTTGTGTTAGGTAGAATACTGGTCTCCCCAAAATGCTCACATGTTAATTCCTGTAATCTGTGAATATACTATGTTACACAGCAAAGACAAATTAAGGTTGCAGATAGATTTAAAGCTGTTAATTGTCTGACCTTAAAATAGGGAGATTATCCCATATTATTTGGGTGGCTCTAGTGTAATCACAGTCTTTAAAATTGGAAGAGGGAGACAGAACAGGAGCATCAAAGGGAAGAATGTGTTGAGACTCAGCATCTTCGGAGAGATGCAAGGCTGCTGGCTTTGAAGATGGGGAAAGGGACCTTGAGTGAAGAAAGACGGGTTGTTTCTAGAAGGTGGAAAGGGCAAGGAAATTGACTCTTCCCTAGAACCACCAGAGAACACAGCATTGCTGACACTGATTATAGCCCACTGAGATTCCATTTCAGACTGCTGATCTAAAAAATACTATTAATAACTTGTATTGTTTAAGCCTCTAAATTTGTGGTAATGTGATACACCAGCAATAGAAACTAGCAGAACTATATTTTAATCCCTAAGTCTGTATTTTTCCAAATTGTAATCCACCGAGTTTTATTTTGGAGTCATCTGGAAAACTTGTTGAAAATGAAGATTTTTGCTCAATCCCATTTCTATGGAATCAGAAACTCTCAGGAAAAAAAAACAAGGGATTTTTTCTCCCTTGATGCTTCTTAAGAGACCACCTGGGAACCAGTGCTCCAATTTCTTAACTTTCTTTGTGTTACAGACTCTTTTGAGAAAAATCAAAGATTATGAATTCTGTCTCCTCTCAGTAAATGTATATACTGAAAACATTCTGCACACTGCCAAGATTATAATCTCTTAGTTAACTCTGCTTGCCTCTCTTAAAAGTAGTTATTGGAGAACCTGGATTAGCATATCATCACTGATGTTAGTGATTTTTTTCCCATACAGACTGTATGAGAGTGTAAGGTATAGACATTTCCATGCTAAAAAGTAGTGTGAGGTTTTGTTTAAAAATAGAGGAAAATTTTAGATAAAAAGATAGCAAACACATAAATACTTTCCCTGAAAACCTTTCATTGTTTTAGTTACTATTTAATTATCCTTTAGGCCTAAGAAAAGCGTATTAACTGTAGAAGGTTGGGTTCCCAGGAAACAGACTCTGGGGTGGAGATTGGAGATCAGAAAATCTATCAGGGACTGCTCTTGGGAATAACACTGTGCCACAAGGGAAGGGAGCAAGAAGGAGCCAGCAGAGGGAGACCTGGGGCTACAATGCAGTCTCAGCGAAGCCCTGCAGTGAGCTCTGGAAGTGGGATGGTCTTCAGAGTTATCCCAAATTAGCGCTGGTGGAAGGAGGAATTTTACACCCCCCTGTGGCCTTTGGTGAGGTGGTTCTCCTAAGCTGAGGGTAGGTAATTCATAAGGAAGGTAGTCAGCAGCAAGCCCTCTCAGCATTTGGGAGAAGATAGCCTTCAGTTTTGAAGGGGGATTTGGGTGGCACTGGACAGAGTCCATCCTAATTTTTCCTTATATTTATCAAGTCGAAAGTTATTGTTTTGGTTTTTGGGGCACTTTGATGATATGCAAAGCCTTTATAAGTAATTTGCAGTCAACGTTTCCACCTTTCATTTATAAACCAACTCTTTTATCTAGGGGAAAACACACTGCATTTGGTGTCAGAAAACTAGGTTTAGATTCTTACTTAGCCACCAGTATAATCGTAGTTCCAAGTTAATAGGGTTAGACTGGTGGCTAAGTAGTTGGTGTCTTTTATTTTTAATCTTCCCAATATTTCCTTTCCTTTATTCAAACCACAAGATGCCACTTTTCATTTAAGAAATAAATCTGGATGCATCCCTTGTTTTCCACATGTGCTCAACTCTCTAGGTTGCATTGCTGGATGGTCATGTGTCCTGGGCTGGTTAGTTTGAACTCTCCATGTCCTTGGCCTAAGTAATTTTTTAAAGGCTAGTACTGACTCTAGTTTGGAAACATTAAATCAATGTTTTCAGTATGCAGTGGAGCCCATAAATAACCCTCTGATTCATCCCTAAAGTTGATTTTTTCTTTGTTTTTGTGCATAAGGGTAACAAAAAGTGTACATATCTACCCAGCATACTGGATTTAGTCATTTCCATGCTAAGATATTTTGTCAATACTTATTATGCATATCTAAGTCTCTGATTTCCAGAAACAGTTTAACAAATTACAGTGAAGATTGAAATGTGAATTATGGATAATCTACAAGAAGTGGTCTTTCTTGTGTATCACCAGTTGTCCCAATGTAGTAGTTTTGCGACTGCAGGAGCCAACATGTCTAGTGTGAAAGTAACTAAAGTGAACCAGAGGCAAGGCAGCTGTTCCCTAGACTTTCAGACTACATGAGTCAATTTTAAAAAAGCTATTCTGAAGTAAACTTCTGCTACTTGTAAGAGAAAGGGTCTTGATTAATACATTTTTTAAAGTAAATATCTGATACTTTGATAAGGAAGATCAAGGCTCAGTTCCTGTCCTTGAGTTGCTTCCAGTTCAATGGAAAGAATTAACATTTAAACAGGAAATGATATTTTAATGTGATAATGCTAATAACAACATTTATCTTGATTTTCTTCTGCCATCTTTTTTTTTATAGGAAAATGGAATAAAATATTGACGGGAACTAAAGGTTGATGTCTATAACATTCTAGCAACCATCAATTTCTCAGATATCTGTATTGTGTTACTTATTTAGGCCAGCTTCCCACAACAATCCTCCAAGAGGTAGTGGCTGATTGAAGCTTAATGATTCATTATATTAAATCATGTAAAATAATGACTTTACTATCATCTGTAAAGTAAGATTAATTTTAATCTCTCTACTAAAATGGTTTATATCAAAGTAGATTAGGGTAGAAAAAAATCCTAGGAAATATTAGAATTTAATATATAAGCATATTTCTAAACTGACCCCAAAAAAGACTTTTAATTAGAAATATGACCCACTATTGCTCATTCCATACCAGTGGTCAGCATCCAAGTAGATATTTCTCAAGATATAAAAGTGGAATTCATGAAGATAGAGAGCAGACTGGTGGTGACCAGGGGCCGAGAATGGTAGGGGGGTTAAGGGAATGGAAAGAGGCTTATTAATGGGTAAAATTATACCCTTAGAATACATAAGATCTGGTGCTCAATAAATCAGTAGGGTGACTATAGTTAAGATCAATTGATTGTACATTTCAAAATAGCTAAAAGAAAACAATTCAAATGTTGCTATTGCAAAGAAAAGATAAATATTTAAGGTGATGGATATCCCAACTACCCTGATTTGATTACATGAATTTATCAAATTATCATATGTACCCTGAAAATATGATATATACATGTCATATGTATCAATGTTAAAAATTTAAGAAATAAAACAAATAAATCTCTTTCAAGTCTTTGCTTACCACGTGCCAAGCACTGTGAGAGGTACTTGGAAGAGAATGTTGAGCAAAACAATAAACAATTCTTGCCCTCATGGACTATATTATCTATACCATCTGATGATACCACAAACTGTATTACAGATAGAAGTATCCTGCAATACTAGTCATTTTTCAAACTACAGGTGCAGTTTAACAAATTTAGTGGCATTCTCTGGAATACATCAAAATAGTAATTCTCAGTCTGATTATTGTTTTGAAATATCACTTTTAAAATAATAAATTCAATAGGAAAAGAGATATGTCGCTAAGTTTTTGTGTCTGATTTTTCTCCTCTATTCATTTCTTCCTCCTCTGTGTAGATTAGGCACATTTAATTGTTTTAATCATGTAATACATTTTAAGACCCCACTTGGAGTAGAAAAAGGCTTCAGCACTGTATTCAGCCAGTCTTGGTGTTTCTGAAATTATGACAGAATGCCAAGCATTAAAATTAATATTTGAAACCTTGGACTTTTTTAAAAATAAAGAGTATGTCATACTGCTGGATACATGAGATACATCATTGAACTGAAGAGACTTTTCCCAACATGTGAATAGCAAAACATACTTTATAAATGGCTTGCTTCCTGAGAAAATAAAACTTTTAACCATAAGCCATTTAAAAAATCTTGCTTAGAAAAAACCTCACCTCAAAAAGAATTTGAGTCATTTATGATTTTGTTGGCATTTGTGCTGCATTTTTACTTTGTACTTAAAACATAATGATAATTATATGGTATACTAGATTTTTGAAGTGACAAGGTCTGGCAGTAGTGGACCATCACTGAGACTGAATTTCTATTTGATAATAACTTGTGATCTGAGCATGAGATCACAATATTTCACTATAAGAAGCATCTTCACAGTGATACTGATCAATATTTGTTAAGAACATTTTACTGATGAATAAATCCAAAGTGGTAGAATAGATAAATTTTACCTGCTTAACATCATATATACTAATGCAAAGGAAATAGTTCAATAAGTTGTTTGGATTAATTATATGCTTATTGATGCACATTGAAGTAAATGAGACAACTGAAAGCTGGAAAGTAGCCAAATGAGTAATAAACAGATTTAAGACTGCCTAGAGAGAAAGTCAGTAATATTATAGTCATCAGACATTTGAAAACACTCTCTGGGTAATCATAAACATTTGCAATCAATTAAGAGGAATGTGTCCATTTCATGGGTCTTGATTAAACCTACAGCAAGACTACACAGAATAAACATTGTGATTCTTAGGAATGCATTCATGAGGATGGTCCTTCAATGTTCATTTCAAAAGGACATGTGGCAATTAAATTGTAAGTAAAGAGTGATACGGTGAAGAGTGGTGCTTAAGTAGCTTAGATAACTAGACTATGTACTGACTCCAGTTTGAAAACATTAAATCAATGTTTTCAGTATGCAGAGGAGCCCATACATAACCCTCTGATTCATTCCTAAAGTTGATTTTTTTCTTTGTTTTTGTGTATATGGGTAACAAAAAGTGTACATATCTACCCAGCATACTGGATTTAGTCATTTCTATGCCCTTTTGTCAATACTTATTATGCATATCTAGGTCTCTGATTTTCAGAAACAGTTTAACAAATTACAGTGAAGATTTATATAAGGTCAACAACCTTGTTGTAGAATAGTAAAGGCTATCCTGAAACTGTAAGAAAATAACAGAAAGGCTAAGACCATAAAATAATTTTTAGCTGACCAAAACTAAATGAAACAAAAAAAAATATAAACTAAACTTTCAAAGGGTATGTTTTAAAAGTGATTTAAAAATAATGAATTATAATATAACAATTATAATTTTCTTAATTATTCTTATAAGTAAGATAGCTTTCAAACCAAAAAAGGAAGTACATGTGTCTATGTATGCCTAGCCTTCACCTTTCTACCAAAGAGTCATCATGTAACTCAGGGTGGTAACTCGGAGCCCTCCATATACTTGACCAAATTATTTGGTTTAAGAATGGAAAAGGACCCAAACAACATGTAATATTTGATGTATCGATAAAAATCCCTATGTATAATATATCATATATATGTGTATCATATATATATATCATATATATACGTATCATATATATATATCATATATATACATATCATATATATGTATATACATATATACACGTATATATGTGTGTATATATATGTGTGTATATATATGTATATATATATACACGCACACACACATACACACACACAGGGAATTATCTTTTCTTTCTTTAATACAATCCTGTCAGGATAGGCTTTAGGTCACCAGGGTCTGCTAACTTGATTCAGAATGAACCAACACATGAATAGAAGTAGAGATGAGGATATGGTTAAGAGAATAACTATTTTCATTAAGTTCATGTATCTGCATCATTATCATGATAAACTGTTTAGTTCCCTGTCACTGAAGTATCCCTCCAATCTCTACAACTGAATCCATTCTAATAGATCTACCACTATATCCATCCCAGTATTGGGTTGTTATTGTTACTAGGCAAGGAAACTTAAAGAACTCAAGTAGCTCATTTGATGAGGAGCACATTGTCAACCTTACTGTTTGCTTCATTCTAGTAAATCAGTTCTACTCAGGTTTTCCAGCCCAGAAATTTAATTTTTCCCTCATCAGTACTCTCAAAAGAAAATAATTCCATTAAAAAAATTTACCTACTATTTTTCTATTCTAAGGAGCACCTCCTCTTATAACTTTCTGGTTTCTGTATTATTTCTGTTGCAAGACTCTTTTATTATGGCATCTAGCCATTGTCAGATATATCTGTCTTAATTCTTTGCTTAGACCTCTCTGACGGTGAGTCTACCTGGAACGACTGCCAATTGCCTTTTACGAGCCTCTTTCAATACCATAATCCACCTGTTTGACAATGCCTCCTCTTGGAAGGCATTTGGTTGAAATTATGACCAGCATGTTAAGCCAATTGAGAACAATGCAAAACTGGAAGGGTTGGTCAGTATCATTAACACAATGAAGATAAAACAAAAAATTGAAAAGCAAAAATTATGAGAAAGAAAGTACAGTACAAGAGTTTTGTATTTATAAAGAGTTAAATATCTCACATCTCTCTACAGCAACAAGACAACACGAGGCATATTTTGTAATCAGTAAATATGTCAGGTCTTATCTTCTTATACAGAGAGATGGAAAAACCAGAATAGCTAGGGATAAAGGCACTCAGAAAGGTGAGGTATCTGAAATTAACATCAAATTCAAAAATGGTAAATTGCTTGCGGTGCTTAAGCAGTAGACATCTAGGGTAAGTTTAGAGAGGTATGATTTTATTGACTTCTTGATAAATGATTATAAGCAAAACAGATTACTTATATTATTCCAGAAAATGACTCATTTTTATCAATGTGTGTGTTTTCAGTTTCATGTAAACTTTTTGACAACTAGAAATGTTCAATGTCTAAAAGTGAAAAAAGCTGCATCAAAAAGTCATGAATTCTGCATTGCTTGGAGTGTTCTGGCAGGGGAAACAGAACTGTCAATCAGAGATGTGGAAGAGGAGACCTGTTGAAATTTATTGTTTCCAGATGCCTTATCAAGGAACAAAGCTGGCTTATCAGAAGCACCTGTGAAGTTTTAAATATATATATGTTGCCACGCACCCTGCAAAAATTTTGATTGAATGGTTTTGGAATGAGGCCCAGGCATTCCAATTATTAAAAAGCTCTCCTAGAGATTCTAATATACTTTAAAATTTGGGTTCTCAGTGGCCACCAAATTAAATTCTCACCTTTTGTTTATGACTCAGTAATCTCTAAATCATTATGATTCAATTATGTGTTTAGTTTAAAATTATGATATTTGTGTAAATTGCTTTTTTTTCTTTATCCTTTCCTTTACCGTTTTTGTCTTAAAATATTTGATGGGTTGTTCTATATTGTAATTTTTACTGAAGTTTAATTTACATATAATAAAATAAACAGATCTCACATGCTTAAAGGATTGTTTATTGTATTCCACTGTTACTGTCACTCAAAACAAGATAATGGATATTTCCATTACCACTAAAAGTTATTTTGTGTCACTTTCCAGACAATCTACCCCAGACAAATAGATGTGACCACTGTCTGATTTTGATCACTATAGCTTAGTTTTGTACTTACTGGACTTAAAATATATGGAATCATACAGTATTACTCATTTTTAAATGTCAGGCTTTTCTCACTTAACACAGTGTTTCTTCATATTTCAATAGCTCATTACTTATTTTGCTCAATAATATTCTGCTGTACCAAAATTCATTTAACCATCCTCAAAATGATGGGCATTAGAGTTGCTTCCAGTTTTGGATATGAGGAATAATGCTGCTATGAATATTCTTGTACAAGAATTCATGTGGCTATCCATTCTCATTTTTCTGGAGTGAAATGGGTGGGGTATACGAGGTAAGTAGATATTTAACTTGGTAAAAAATTGCCAAACAGCTCTCCAAAGCGACTGTATGTTTTATATTCCAACCAGCAAAATATCAGAGGTGCAATTGTATTGCCAATCTTTGCCTTCAGCCAATCTAGTGGGTACAGATTGGCATCTCCTTGTAATTTAAATTTGCACTTTTCTATGGACTAATAAAGTTGCACAGTTTATTTGCCACTTATATATCTTCTTATGTGAATGGTCTGGACAAGGCTTTCATCCATTTAAAATTGTTTTTGGTTTCATACTGTTGCTTTGTAAGAGTTTTTAAATATGTGTATTCTCTGAACCCTTTACATATTGCACATATTTATATGTTTTAGAATTTATTGCTCAGTTTGTAGTTTGTCTATTTCTTAATGTTGTATGTTAATGAGCAGAACATTTTAATTTTGCAAAAGTCCAAAATGTTTTTGTACCTGAGAAATCTTTATATATCCTGAAGTCATGAAGATAATCTCTTGTTTTCCTCTAAAAGATTTCTAATTCTAACATTTTAGTTTAAGTCTGTGATCAATCTTGAATTAATTTTTGTGTGTGGTTAGAGATAAAAGTTATTTTTGTTTTCATTCCATACAGGCACCCAGTTGGTTCAGCAATATTGTTTAAACATTTCACCACTGAATTGATTGGCATGTCGGTTAATAACCAACCCCACTCTGTGTGGGTTGATTTCTGGACTCCTAATGATGTCCCATGAATCTATTTGTCAATCCTTACGCCAATATCAAAAAAGCCTTGAAGTCAGGTAAAATATTTCATCCAGTTTTTTTCTTTGTTCTTTCAATTGTTGTGCCTTTATAAGATCTCTACACAATGTTGGGATCAGCTTATCAATTTCTTCAAGAGGCTCTAAAAACAATTTAAAAATTTAAGATTTTTGATTATTATATTAAATCTATAAATCAATTTATGAAAAGTGGATATCTTAAGACTAAAATTTGAAAACCATGAACATATATCTCTCCATTATTTAGTTCTTCTTTAAATACTCTGGGTCAATGTTTCATAATTTTTAGTGTAAATGTCTTGCAACATTTTGCAGATTTATTTCTGGGTATTTGATATTATGTTTTATTTCAGGTTTTAATTTTTTATTGCTATTATAAAGAAACAATTACTTTCAAATATAGGCTATAAGCTTACTAATTAACTTAAAAGTTTTAGATTTCATAGGATTTTCTATGTACATTATTATGTATTGAGAAATAAAGACATTTTTGCTTCTTCCTTTTCAAATTCTTTGTGTTTTATTCTTTGCTTTATTTCAGTGTTAGAATTTCTAGTAGAATATTTTGTGTGTGTGGAGGATATGTATTATTTTTAATTTCTGATACTGGCAAATTTTGTTTTCTATATTTTTTAAAAATAGTCTTCCTGGAGTTGAACAATGAGAATACATGGACACAAGCAGGGGAACATCATAAACCGGGGCCTGTCAGGGTGTGGAGGGCTAGGGGAGGGATAGCATTAGGAGAAATACCTGATGTAGATGACAGGTTGATGGGTGCAGCAAACCACCATGGCACATGTATACCTATGTAACAAACCTGCACGTTCTGCACATGTATCCCAGAACTTGAAGTATAATAAAAAAAATTTTTTTTAATGGTCTTGCTAGTGGTTTAATCAAAATCTTTCCTAAAAATTAATAATTTTAGACTTTGTTAACTTTCTCTGTTTTTCTGTTTTCTGTTTTATTTATCTCTACTTATTTTTTTCTTACACTTTGTGTTTAATATAGTCTCATTTTGCTATATTCTGGAGGTGAAGTTTAGTTTCTTGCTATTTAAGCTTTTCTTTTTTCAAATACCAACATCAATTTGATTAATTAATTTGTTTATTTATTTGTAGTTACTAATGCTTAGGGCTCAGTGAATTGATGTCTTTAATTCAATTTTGGCTAATTATCAGTCATTTTCTCTTCACATTTGTCTTTGTTTTCCCATCTTCACTCTTTTCTACATAGATACTAATTAGGTTTAATCTTAGTGTAAGTAGGAGTCCTGTTTCTCATGCATGTAAATGTAACTGTGATGAAGACTGATGTTTAGAATTCCTTCCCACAATCATCTATGCACACACTCTCCAGATACTAATTCAATATAGAACCTTCAGATTGTGGCGTTTCATTAAAATTATATTACCTATTTATGGTATTGATTTTCTTCAGCTGTTAATTTCTCATTATCAGTGAAGAGTTATTCTGGTTACATTAGTAAGACTACATTAAAACTATGCAGAGAGAATATTGGACTGAGCGCCATAGTTAACAAAACAAAACAAAATCAAAATAAAAAGTTACTTTTTTTTAGTCTCTTGACTTTAATCTCCACATGTATATAAAATGTATTTCAAAATTTTCCAGGTGTCCTTAAAATATTTATTTATTTTTTTCATGGAAAGTTAAAAAGCAGGTAAAAGTAGTATTTAAAACATATTGCACTCCTTGAGAAGGCAGGATGAAAATCAGCTTGCTTTTCAAGTCATGAAGTATAAATTCAACTAGCATTTATTCCAACCAATTTTTAAATAACCTTAATAGAAAGCAAATTAACACCCTTTATTTCCTGAAGCAAGTGCCACTCAAGGTTTTAACACAAACACAATCACTCTTCAACACTTGGAAATATTTGAAGGTTTTTTTTTTTTAATATAATACTCATACAGAGATATTCCTTCAACTATCAAAGTTAGAAAAATAAAAAGTGAAAGAATCAATCTGAGCTGAAATAAACAGTGTTACCCATGAAGATATAGAGCTTGGGGTAGACCAAAACCAGATTTGCTTGGTTGAACTTGATAGTAGCTACTTGAAACTGAAAGTGCCTTGCTTATTGCTGTACAGTAGGTCTCTGGATCCACATCCCTTTCTTTTCCTTTCCCCTTTTACCTGGCATCAGCTGCCTTAACAAGAAGGATTCTTGCCATAAGAGAGACTAAACACCCTAGGCACGTATCAATCTTCTGAGAAAACTTGGGGAAGGGAGGGACTCAGACTTCTATGGCTTTGTTGGATATAGCACCTATCCAGCCCTGGGGGAAGAGGGGAAAATGCTCAGATTCAACTATTTGGTGGGGGTCTCAGTGCGAGAGGGAAAGATACGTGACATGTAGGTGGCTCCCTTTATAACAACTTAATATACTGTTGTTGCTTCCTACATTGAGTATATAATTGGAATTCATGTGTTATATGTTTCTACTTTCCTACTTCATAAATATTCAAGGAGATTTTCCTTATTGGGAATAATGTCGCATACAGACATGCTTCTTTTCTTCCCAAAAAGAGATGCCTAGCACTGTGTTGGACTCTGGGAATGTCTGACTCTGACTAATGACTATGCCAGTTGGGAGCTCTGCTGAAGAGAGGGATCTCCTCCTAGAGACTCACTTTGGGATTTTGGACTTGGAGCTCCCCAAATATGGCTACCCGGTACATCCATTTTCAAAAGCAGCTATTAGCTTTCTAATGGACTCTTACTGAAACTGAAAGCCTGATCTATGAATGACCTGACATTCCTATCTGGAAGAGGGTCACTTCGAATTCAACAACTAGTAATATGTGCAGGGTCCAACAAGCATGCAAATCAAAACCAAATTCTTCCTTTAGGATACTTTACCTCCTAAAGCTAAGTGCTGGCTGGACAGGGTCTTGAGATGCAGAAGTTCCATAAACAAATGGTGATGGCTTTGCTGAAGTGAAATCTGAAAGCGTTCACTGTAGTTTGCTTAGGTCATTCAAGTTCAGCACCTGCTATGCAGTACTGAAAATGGACATGCTTACTCTGCTAAGTGGGCAGAACCTAAGCCTGTTCTCATAGCCCTGTACAATACTCACCTCCATGGCACACTCTCTCTCTCTCTCTCTCTCTCTCTATATATATATATATATATATACACACACACACACACACACACACATATACACATATGTGTGTGTGTGTATATATATGTGTATATATACACATTATGAGTGCTGATCTGTTGCCAACAGCTTAGTGGTTTGGTATGCCACTTAGAGAACTACAGAGCAGTAACACTATAGACACCACACTTTGGAGCTGTGAATTGTGGAATTTATATCAAGGCTGCATCAGGGTTACTCATGGAGAAACCCATAGTAAAAGTCAATTAACTGATCAGATCAATTGGACTCGAGCTGATTACTGGAACAGACACAGATTGCCACCATTGCTGCCTGACTTGATCTACCATTTACCGGGTCTACCATCACAGACAGGACACAAAGCAAGTAATTTCTGCTCCCAGGGCCTGCACTGTATGTAATACTTGTGATTCCTGCTAAAAGTTGACTCCTTGTCTCCTAGTAGGGAAAGTCAAAGACGGTTGTCCACTCCCACTGCAAGCACATTGACTATTTTGGGCTCTGATCACTTCCTAGGACTGCCTGAAAATGTTGGAGATACTTTTTTAGGTCATGTTATTATTGTTTCAGTCTGATCCACTGATGTAGGCACTTCTTTAGAAGCTCTTGAAATTAATCTGTATCATGTTTTCAGCTTACTGGACCATTTGCAGCTTGATAAATGTATGCAAAAGATGCTCAACAATGGCCTGGTAATCAAGGAACTTACTGTCCACCATCAACAGACTTCCAGTGGTGTTTAGTATTGAAACAATCTCCTCAAATGCTGACTTCAAAAGATGTCCAGTTTTATCTTCTTCACCTTTTCCTGGTTCATACACCTTAGTGAGGCAGCTTGTTCACTTTATGAATATGTTCCAAGAAAGAAATAATATCATCTTGGGTGATTTCTGTGCAATGATCAACATGAACGTCGTGTGGGATTACCTATACCTACTTCTAATTTCAAAATTTTATTTTAATGTTTTCTGGGCAAAACACTTCTTTCTTTTTCCCCAGAGCAGCCTGTGTGGCAGCCTTGCCTAAATGGAGCTTATGGGATTTGGACTCAATTATGTTTCAGTCTCCTGGAGTTTCTTGTTTTATTGATATGATTCTGGATCATAAGGATAATGAGCACTTTGTGAGGATGCAGCTTGTTCATGCAGGCCAAAGTGAGGGACACAATCAGTCTCTGGAAGTTTTATAAAAATGTCCTTGTAGTTCTTGCACCATTTTTTATGAAAAGTCTATGTGCAAACAGGAAATAATTGAGAAAAAAGATGACATCACAGTTATTAGGATGAAATAAATCAATTTTCTGGTGGTAGAGGGAGAGCACCAAATAAGAAGGGAACATTCACAGACCCCAACAATTATGGGGAAAGGACGGATATTAATGATATTTGTCTTTCAAAATGACTTCTGGAGTATTCTCCATGAAACAAAACTCCCTGGTACAGAACATCCAAACTAGGATAAGTGTCTTAGACTTCACTGACTGTTGGACTTGCCTTTTCTTACCAGATGGCTCTATTCATGACTTGATCACCATTCCTTTATTCTTATGAGTAAGTCTACTGGAAATAGCAGACGATGCACCTGCCACCCCTACGCAGAATGCTTGTAAATACCTCTAAATACCTTCTCTACCACCATTCTTACTCATTACATTGGATGGTAAGAAAGCTACTAAACTGGTGGCATAAAACAAGGATTGGTAAATAATCCTTAAAGGGCTAGATAATAATATGTCAGGGTTATTTAGGTTATATTGCTTTTGTTACAAGTGCAGGACTCTGCTACTGTAGCTTAAAAGCAGCTGAACAACAGGCAAATATATGACCATGGCTGAGTTCCAATGGAATTTTATTTACGAAAAGAGATTTCAAGCCCAACAGTAGTTTGCTGACCCCTGGAGTAGACAATGAGGATGGACCTAACCAACTACTCTCACAAAGTCTCTCCTAAACAAGAACTGGCCTGAATTATTCTACTAATTGAGAACACTGGGCATTACCAGAGGACAAGGAGGTCACATAGGAGGTAATATTTGTTTGTGTTCCACCCGGGGGGTTCCTGAAATTGGGCGTAACCCTTCCCTCCACCAACTCAGGCAAACCAGCCCCACTTCCAGTACTATAATTTTTGTATGAAGATTACCACCCTTCTGAAGACACATGATTGAACATTAGGGTAGGCATGAGAAATTTTCAATTGTTTAAGTAAAGATCAGCAGAAGATCATATAGTACACTAATGAGATCTCTCCAAAGTGAGGCTACCCTTATTTATTTACGGGAGCTACGTGGAGCAACATCTGTGAATCCTGTGGGCAGTTTAACCTACTATGAAATTCATCCATTATAAAGTTTTCCCTGAATTTCACTGAAGCAATCAATGGCACCACTTCAGTTCTGGAATTCATTCAGGTCAGCTTCAACTCACTGGCCAGAGTATTTGCAGATGATAGGTTTTGCCTATGAGCAAAGGTGGAGTCTTTGTAACCACAAATAAATCCTTTTATATCTAAATTAATGCTTCTGGCCAAGTGGAAAGGTTTATGCGGAAATTTAAGGAGAAAGCTCCCTGGCTTTTTAAAGTAAACTTCAATGGTTCATAGGATTTGTTCAACTGGCTGGGTCCAGGACCCTGGTGGGCATGGTTGAGATCAATCCTAATCATTCAAGTCCTGTTTATCATATCTTTAAATAAATACAGATGAGAAAAGCTGAATGGATATGATCCCAATCCCTACCTTTCAGATTAACTAGAAGAGTGGCAATCTCATGGGGGAAATTTGCTATTAGCCCACAATGTTGTAGCAAGAACATGAATATTACATTATTGGGAGACAATTCTCCATAGGTCTCCTGTGTTACTACACATTTTGAAAGCAGGAGTTCTTATTAGGGAACAAGACACATAGGTTCCCTAAGCTCAGGGTTTCTTAGCTGCCATACAAGCCCATTACACATACAGTATTCATTTGAAGTGCTCCACATTGCATTGTGGAACTTGAGGGCAAGAGAAACAGACATTACTATGAGGGTCATGCTGCTTGCTGTACCATGAGTAATAAAGTCTCTCTATGCAATCTGAAAGCCTAGTATTTCCCACCAGCATCCATGAAACGGATGCAGCTAACTTGTTAGCTTGTAAATTGGGTAAAATTCCCAACTTTTCACAATTTCTGACAGCATTACATCACAAAAGTTAGCTGTAAGATATCCCAGGACTATAGGTTTTCAGCCGGGAATGTTGCACTTTCAAATTTGGCATTCTATTTGCAAAGAAAAAAGAATAGTTATTGAGCCAGGCTGGTAAACGAAGCTTGTGAGCCATCAGAGTTTACCTTAAACAGCCAGGTGGCTTTCTCAAATTTCTGCATAAACCTTTACTGTGCCAGAAGCATTAATCCGACAACGAAAGGATTTATTTGAGGTTGCAACATTTCTACTTTTGCCCACAAGGAGAAGGCAGCTATTTCTGCTACAGAGAGGTCAGCCAATTTTGTCCCAATGACTTTCTCATTTCCATGCTTTCAATAATAAGTAAACCTTCCTAATTGACATACAGTATTTTCCCTTGGTGTTAGTATGTTGGAATTCTGAGGGCTTGAAGTTTCTCTACTGAAAATGATTCTATGTAATTTATACATTTATTTTTTATTTCACAATCTGTTGGAAATTATTCCAACAGATATAGGTTATTTTTATATCTATAATGTTAAAATACTGTCATGGTTGAAAGCAAGGACAGGAAGAGATCTTTCATATTTGAATGGGGGTTTCTCCACTTACTGGAAGTTACCTGACCTCCAACTACCTCAGCTTTTTCATTTGGAAAAAAAAAAATAATAATAATAATAATTACTACAGAGGGCTATTATGAGGATTAAATGAGATAATACATGTAAAGCACTTAGAAGAGAGGCTGGATATAGTAACTATTCTCTATTAGATTAGCCCTTATTATATTCTTGGGTGATAGTTTATTGCAACTCCTTTATACTGATAAATGATTAAGGCTATAGGCTCTGTCAGACTTTAAGTCTCAGATCTGATACTTTCTAGTTATATTTTTTGTGAACAAGTTACCTATCAGTTGTTCCCGTCTCCCTATTTGTAAAATTGTGACAGTAGTGTCCTTACTTCATAGGGCTACTGAGAAGATCGAATGATATGATATCTTGTTCTAGTGTTTGACAAATTAAAGTGCTCAGAGATATTATTTTTAATATGTTAATTGCTGCAATATTTGATCACACTTTCTATTGGTGGGGGGGCTGTTTCTCACATATTTTTGCCTCTTAAAATACTATTAGCTTCCATAATCAAGATTGAAGTCATTCCATAAAGTCTTTAATCACTGGTGCCAAAATTAAACACTTCTTTACACACCAGTAGCCCTGAGTTTACATCATTCATAACACTTAACCCACTATTTTCTCTATTAAGACACACCTTTTGTTAATTGTAAGCTTGTTAAAGACTAAGACTACGTTTTAAATACTTTTTATCTCATAGGTTGCATTGCACTGAGCAAGTGAGCAATGGATATTTCCCGAAGGACATATTTTTAAAAGCTGAACACTTCCCAACCTATTTTCAAGCCTTTTAAAAATGTGTCCTGAATCAATTCATTCAAATAAAGTTTCCACATTTTTTTCATCTTTTCATCCATTGACTTAGAATCAAAGATATCAATTTTCTTTGTTAAGAAATTTAAAGTAGACATTTATATTTTGCCCTTAATTATAATTAACTGTTTTTGAGAAGGAGGTTTATCTAAGTAACTTGATATAGAAGTCTAAATCTTTTTAAAAAGTATGTACTTTTTCTAAATAAAATACATTTTCAATAACATTTGGCCCCATGAAGCTGCCTAATTCCGTCCATAGATGATAGTTAATCTATTTATTAATGAAAGCAATTCTTGATAACCAACATAAAAGTCACATACAATTCCGATGTTTGAAATTAAAATTATGACACTGATGAATGGATATGTAAATACAAGCAGCCCTCTCCAAAGTACAAGGTATTTGGATAGCTTGATGTTTATTTTGGACTCTATTCCAATGCTTTACTTGCAAGATTAATTGTAAGTATTAAAGGGAATTTTTCTTTCATTAAACAAGGGTATTACTGAAATAATGATAGAAGCAGAAATGTTTTTCATAAATTATTAAGCTAAATAAGTGAAAAAGCAACTTTATCCTAAGAATAAAAGAAAATTCCTAAAGCAAACCTCAGATCTAACAGATGACCTAGTCATATATTACATGATTATTCCATCTTATTTACTCAAATAAAAACTTAGGAGAAAAGAGTAAGAAAATTCAAATATGTATAAAGGATTTTGTGATATGTATTTATTTAGTATATATTTTCAAAATATAGTTATCTCATCCATAATAAAAACGTCTTCTTTTATACAAATTACCTGACTATAATATATGTAGGACTTGGAAACAAGCTAACAAGGAATTTTCTTTCTTCATGGTCATTTATAATGAATGAGTAATATCCTTGTTTGAATGTTGATAAAATGTCTTAATCAAAAGTCCCTTTTCAGTTCTAAATCCCAGCACTTTGGGAGGCCGAGGTGGGTGGATCACGATGTCAGGAGATCAAGACCATCCTGGCTAACACAGTGAAACCCTGTCTCTACTAAAAATACGAAAAAAAAAAAAAATAGCTGGGCATGGTGGCATGTGCCTGTAGTCCCAGCTACTCAGGAGGCTGAGGCAGAAGAAT
Organism: Macaca fascicularis; assembly: GCF_037993035.2. NCBI lineage: Eukaryota > Metazoa > Chordata > Mammalia > Primates > Cercopithecidae > Macaca > Macaca fascicularis. Next base: position 98,683,857 of record NC_088379.1, on the reverse strand, counting down.
CTCTTGAACCCGGGAGGCGGAGGCTGCAGTGAGCCGAAATCGCGCCACTGCACTCCAGCCTGGGTGGCAGAGGGAAACTCCCATCAAAAAAAAAAATTAAAAAGTCACTTTCATAGTACTAACTGAAAATTGTTTTCCCCCCTTAAGTAAAGAGTCCCTGTTTTTAAATTTATTATTTCAATATATGTTTGATCAGAGACTATAAGAATACCATTTAAGTTACAAAGGCCACAAATAATCTGACTGTAAGAAAATCAACAAAGTCTTATTCAGCATGTCGATTCCAAAGAGTTTACTATGTTCTCTAAATAATCCTATTAGTGAATTTCAGGCTTGTGTTGAGTTCAATCCTTACTTTAACTGATGAGCCAATTATTTTTAATATCATTTTTGTTTATTTTATTCATTTCGGTCTCTTAGACTTTGTTCTGTGACCCCTTGATAATGTGAATTAAGCAACAAAAATAAGGATTTCCGTCTTGGAGACAAAGGAGTTGTTTCCAGAGAGTGCCACAGACTTTGGCTGAAGCCTACCCACCAAGTTTAATGGGACTCTGGCTGCCAAAACCCCATGCGACCCTTGAATATTCAGGGCTCAATGTAACTGCCACTTGCTCTCCCTCCCTGGGAGCCCACAGGAGCTCTTTCTTATTTGTTGCTTCCTAGATTTCTGCCAACTTGTTTGTTCTCAATTCTATTGATGGCACTTTCTGGCCGACTCTTGTATAACTGTTCTCCAATATTGTTCACATTGCTGGGTAGCTTAGGACAAGAAGGCATTTTAAAGATGTTTATTTACTTATTTGCAAAGAAAAATAAGTTACACTACAGAGAGTGAAATCCTCTCTGACTTTCTTTTCAGAAAATTGTAAAAACTGAACCCATCCCGATTGAACATAAAATTTTTCCAAGACTCCTTCTCAAGATGTAACCTCTAAGAAAACACATGTTTCAAAATATGCATTCTTTATCAAGATCTGTTCATTTCCCCTCATTTGGTCATACTCATCTCTATTTTATTTCTGCCACAAGTAAGAGGGAATCTGTAGGTTAAGATATCTGGGATCAGACAGTTAGAAAAAAGGTAGATAAATTCAGAAAAAATAAATGTAAACAAAAATGTTATTTGTTTAGTTTTTAATGAAGCACCGGTAAGTATACTGAGACAAAGCATTTTATTCTCAAATGATGGTAAATTCAGGGACAATACTTTGTGTTTTACCTTGGAAGATTAAAGAAATTGTTTTTATACTACTTAGTATTTTTGTGAGATTTCCTACTGCAGACAACATATAATATGGATTGTATGGTGACATAATTTTAGTGACTCCAAGGAGTTAAGTACTGAGTAGGTATTAAAGTCTACACAAGGGTGTAAGCAAGATCTGTCAGATTTCATTTAACCAATTAATAGAAAGGGGTAAATTTTCAGTGTTCTAGGGTTATCCAGTATGATCTTCTGCATTATAGGGAGGTATAAATATTTTTTCGAAAGAGAAGAAAGATTGTGTTGTTTTTATGACTAAATTACCATTATTTGAAAAATCAAGATGTGTTGGAGTCAGATTCTCTCTAGAAACATTTGTAAACTAAGCATTAAGTAGGTATAGGTATTTACAATTAAAGTTGACTTTATACCAAACTGTTGGACTTAAATACCTCAACACAATTTTCAGTTGCTGCTAGGTTTATAAGAAGAATATGACAAGACAAGAAAACCACAAATAACAATGAGTAAGATCCTTGAAACTTTTAAGATTTAATGAAATTGCTTCTCATGCAAATATCAGCTTACAAAACTCACACAAATTATAAACACTTACCATATTCACTGTCATAGAATATAATGAATTTCTGCCAGGCATACTCTGTGACCACTCTTAGGATAACGTCATTCAGGTAGACAGGTGGGCGAACTGAGAGAGTGTAGTCATCATTCCTGTTGCTCCGGGTGAGTCCACAGCCACTCCTTGGGGTCCCAGCTGTTGAGCGCTGAATGAAGAGGTGGGGGATATGCATGGCGTCTGCCAAAGACTGGAGGGATCCTGCTGACGTGCAGCCAATGGAGCTGACCAGGGCCAAGATGCCTTGATTCATAAGTTCACAGGCTGCAAGAAAGCACAGTAATATTCAAAATGTCAATGGGTTTCACATATTTTCCCTTTTTAAGAAGCAGTGGATGGATAAAGCTTACAGATTTTTTTATATAGCTACGCAAATGTTTTAGAAAGGAACATTCTATGTGAGGAGATCCTCAAATTACAAAGCGCTATTGGTATTCCAAGATTTCTGCTCTTATTAGTTATGTGACCTTGTGCAAATCATTTGGCTTCTCTTGGCTCAGTTTCATCATCTGTAACGAGGGTAAAACAGCATGAATATTGCAGGATTATTGCAAGGATTAGAGAAAACACAGTGTCTGTTATTTGCCTCTCACATGATAGATATTCAATTTGTGGTAGATAAACTTTTATAATTATGAATTTATAATTCAGAGAAAAGATAATTCCCCACTGAATGCATAATACAAGGTTTCAAAAAGTAGATAATATGTAAACTATTGAATAAACAGAAAGATGAAGTTTTGGAGGAAAGCATTTCTGGCCACAGAAAACAGAATGATTCTGGTATCTAAAAACTTGATGACATTTCCCCTTTCCATAAATTGGAGAAACAAAAATGTTTTTGTTATTTTCCTTGACAGTAAGAAAGCTTATTGTCAAATCAAATCAATTCAAATACTACATGGTAGCCATTGTCTCATTCTGGTTCCCAGATCAACAATTTATAATTCCTACTATATGATAATGATCTATTATTTCACTTTATTCTATGTGCATACCTCAAAAATGTACTTAAAACTAGATCAAATATAAATTAGAAGTAATTGTAAAGAAATTGCATACACAGAAAAAAGAGTTAAGAGGTAATATTTCATAATGACAATCTATGAAGATAAAAAATAAAAATAAATTCAAAAATAAGTGCAGAAGAAGTCAATGAAAAAAAGTTTTCATTTTAGAAGCTCATTTCTTGTAACTGGTTCAGCCTTATTTAGATTTTAGGCATTCTAGGTATAACATTCTTAAGATTCAAAATTTATTATAGATTGTTTTACATAGTTCTTTAAAAACTTAAAGGAAAACTTAATAGTAAGTTCTTGTATATAATGAACTGGCCAGTTAATGAAGGCTGATTTAAAGTGCAAGCTTAAAAGTGCAGTACTAATGATAAGCATATCATCACTAAATAAATTTATTATTATTAATGCTAAGCCAACCAATACATGCAAAATAAATGAACAATTATTAGAGACATATCTGTCAAGCATTGCGTCATTAAAGAGATTATATTGGTTTCCAATAAATGTGAAAGCATCAAGGATTGATTTTTTTTTTTCTTTTTTTTTCTGAGATGGAGTCTCCCTCTGTTGCCCAGGCTGGAGTGCAGTGGTGCGATCTTGGCTCACTGCAACCACTGCCCCCTGGGTTCAAGTGATTCTCCTGCCTCAGCCTCCTGAATAGCTGGGATTACAGGCCTGTGCCACCATGCCCTGCTGATTTTCTTGTGTGTTTTTAGTAGAGACAGGGTTTCACCATGTGGGTCAGGCTGGTCTCGAACTCCTGACCTTGTGATCTGCCTGCCTCAGCCTCCCAAAGTGCTGAGATTACAGGTGTGAGCCAACACATCTGGCCCAGATGGATGCTTCTTAGACCATAACATTATGAGGTCTAATTTTAGCAAAAATTACATGTTCTAGTCTTGTTCACGAATTCAATTTTCATAGAAGATAATGTAAGTTTATGCTTAGAATTTCAATGATTAATGCAAAAAGAGTAGTCAAATTTTTATTTCAATACTTTGGTATATATGACCATTAATGATTCATATAAGCAAATAGAAAATCACTTTTTAGAAGAGATTTTGGTTTGTAGCATTTAAAATCAAATTAAGAGAAGTGCCTTAAGGGGTACACAGTTGGAGACAATCTTTACACTCATTACAGTTAATTAAGTAAATATAATATTTTACATACTTCTACCACAAAACTTATACAGTTATAAACATTGAAATTTGGGGAAAATTTTACTTTCAGTATTATATTCTGTCACATATAACATGGCAGGAAAATTGTCTGTTTTAATCTTCAGATTTAGAAGGATATACACCAAAATCAAAAGTCATATATGAATCTTGCTTAGTAGATAAATTTGCTTTAGCATAAAATCTTGTTTCTTCCAATCCACTGTTACTTCCTATTAATCCCCATTAGTAAGAACACAAACTAAGCAGATACTAAAACCGGTTGTTTTGTATAAACAAGTTTGTTTTTGGATTACTATTTGGTATTACCTATCGTGCTATTCATATTAGCAAGAATAACTGAAAATTTCCTATAAAATCAAAATCGGAATAATCAAAAATTGCAGCCAGAAAACATATAATGTCAGGCCTAAAAGATAATGTAGTGATCATGCAGTCCAAGGATGGGAAATTGGCTTTACTTGTTGTGCTTTTGATGACTTGTTGGTAAACTGGTATCCTGGAACACTATTTTGAGAGTTTGAGACTCAATAAGAAAAATTACCAAAATCATTTTGTCAGGTTTCTCATAGAAAGAGACTGGGAGAGGGGTGGTCTGCAAGTTATAAATGCGCATCCCTCTGATAGGGCCCAACCCTTTATTGTCAAGAAATCACATACGCCCCCACTGAAAAAACAAAACAGACGACCTAGCTCTCTAACCCATCATCCTTTTCACCACAACAAGCAAACAATGGAGAGTCTGGTATTTGTATCCTCAAAATTTTGCATAGCAAAGTAAAGATAAAGCTCTAAATAGGGGAAAGCTCAATTTGAGATTGTTTTGTTGTGAAGTTTGTCAAAAGGAGGTAGTCCCACTGAAGAGGAAAGGAAGAGCTCACACAGCTAAAATGAATTGGGACTGGATGACTAAAAACAAAACCGCAGTTGTGCACATATAAGAACAGGCCTCCACAGCAACCTGCCATTTCCCCTTCAAGGCTCTATTTGATGCCCGTTTTGCCCCATTTTATCAAAACAAAATGTTGGTTGAAGCATGGAAGATAGAAATTGATTTGCTCTGGATCTATATGGCCCTAGATGAAGGTTAGTATAAAAAATAGATGATAACTCATGGCAGCTGAAGGGAGATTTCAGGGAATAAAAGGCTGCAATAAGAACACAAGCCAAGCTTAATAAAGCAGACTACCTTTTGCAAGAATTTCATGTCTTGACAATTCAAATACTTCATTATTATGAGTTGTAGTTTCATAGAATGCATAGCCAGTTCATTTGATATAGTATGAGAACTAAATTTGGAAGATCAGAACGTGTGTGTGTTTATCCACTATTTTAAATTAAAATAATCTAAACCTAGGACATTCTAATGTCATATTTATTATTATTTTGAGCCTTGTGATTTATTTATACTATATATTCACGTATACACAAACATCTATACATACAGACCATATTGAAAAGTTTGCTGGTTTTGTGACTCCAGTTGTTTGAGATTCTATCACTATCAAAGATGTTTGGAGCCTGCACTAACTGCCAAGAGCACAACTATTATTTTTATTATTTTTAATAGCAATTGCAACACTTTTACCATTTGTGGTCACTCTGCAGTTATGGAATTTAATTCTGCTCTATAAATGAATATATTTATGCTAAGATATATTCATGTACACTATCGTTCTCATTTCTTAAGCTAAATATTTTTGAATCTTTGTTTTTTTACTAAGTAAAATAAAATTTAAAATAAAATGCATAAAGAGTTAAAAAATTTATTACCTCTTACTGAATACTCAATGAGAACTCAGTGAAATATTTTTTGGTAGCATCATCCTTTTTGAACACATATGTTCTTCGTGATTTATTTTCTGACTTATTTATATTTACCAGTTTGTCCTCACATAACTTCCTCTGGTGATTTTAAGTCACATCAGGATTTTAGCTCATCACATTCATACACTGCTGTGGTTTGAATTGTCCCCCAAAGTTGAGGTATTGAAAACTCGACCCCCAATGTGGTGGTGTTGGGAGGTGAAACCTAATGGGATATGTTTGGGTCATGGAGGCACTACCTCTTTGAATGAATTAATGCTATTATGGTGGGAGTGGGCTCCTTATCAAAAGACAGTTTAGCCTCCCCTTGCCTTTCTCTTGCCCTCTCTTTGCCCTTCCTCCATAGGATGAGCAAGAAGGCCTTCTCCAGATGCCAGTGTATTGATCTGGACTTCCCAGCCTCTTGAACTGTGAGAAAATAGTTTCTGTTCATTATAAATTACCCAGTCTCAGGTATTCTGTTATAGCAGCACAGAAGTGATTAAGACATATTTATTCATCAATATAAATATCAACTTTCAGTCATATCCCAGGAACTTCTCTGGAGATCAGAGAATGTGTATGACAGGTTCTATCCTCAAAGAGCTCCCAGTCTGTCCACCATAGTCTTTCCAAAATCTGCCCTGCATCACAATCAGAAGTGGAGATTAAAAATACATATAGAGATGATTAAGTCTACTCCTAGACTTTCTAGTGTATTCAGTCCAGGGTGGTAGTCATGTATTTGCATTATGAAATGTTACCTGAATAGTTCTGATGTGTAACCCTTTCTGAGAAACATTAGCCTGGCGGATTGTAACTGTAATGCTCTTTGAAATAATTGTTGCTGAATATCTAATATTTGTTGCTTTTTTACTATTTTTTCAATAATTTTCAGTTGTCCTCAACAATGACCATAACTGGGCAGTGGAACTTCACTACTTGTGTATTCTTTCCATGATGACTAAATGTAATCTAATTTCTTTTTTTTCTGTTTATTTTATTAATGAATCACAAATATAGTATTTATGATTGCTTTTTTAATCTTCCACCAAAAAGCTTCAGACATTTGCTTTTATACTTCTAGGAATACAGTAACACAAAACAATTTCAGCTTACCCAGACATTTAGAATTCTTTGCAAATATGAATTTTAGCAACCATCTGAGATGTGACATTTAAAAGATGGTCTATATTCGGGACATCATCAATGTAGTTTGCCAGAAATAAAATCATCTGGAACAAATTCTTCCAAATAAAGCTTGTCTTTATATATAAATAGTGTTACAAGGTCCAAGTTGATCATAATTATCCACTTAGGAAATGAAAATACAGAAACAAATTGTAATTAAAAATTGTTAAGATTTTATTCCTTCTTACAAAATAAAAGTGCTAAAATGGTTGATTACCAGCCACCAAGTGAACTCAGTTGAGTAATTTTCAGTCAATGACTTTTTCACTCATTAAAAGCCAACATGAACCTTTAATTATAATTAGTGATCCAAACCTGAGAAGAATTAAACATTTACCCTGACACATATTATAAGTCACCTTATTTTTCAATTTATATCTCATAACAACCCTGTGTGGAAAAGCTATTATTATTCCAACTTTCAAGTAAGAAAATTCTGACTCAGTGACATTAAATGCATTGTCCATCATACTGCTAGTGAATCCCTAACACTAGTAAATGTCAGAGTTGGGGTTCAAACCTGGCTTAGATTAGAATGACTGGGCCATGAAGAACTACAAAATAAATCATTGTTTTTAAACATAAAGGCCCATATGAAAAATTTGGAGGGTTTTTAACTCTCTCTTATTATAAAATTCAGAAAAATTCAGCCTCCTAGATATAAAAAAGAAAAAAGAAAAGAAAAGAAAGAAGAAGAATCCTTAATAATATTCTCTTTAAAAAAAAATTTTAGTTTGGGATTAAAATATTGATTATAGTTTCAGCTCCAAATAATTTCAGCTCCATATGTATATAAAGGGAAGTTTCAACAAGGCCGCAAAATGGGACTGAGAAGAACCTAGAAAGTATTGAGTACACTTTTAATTATACCTAAAGTGATTCTACCATCACTGATGTAATAAAAATGATAATGATGAAATATTACTTTATTTTTATTTTGTTTGGAGTTTACAGAATGGTTTCACATACATTTTATCATGTGATCAGCATGGCTAGAGTGAATATTTTCCTATTCCCCTTTATTCAAAACTAAATTGAGGCTTATTTTTACATTGTTATTAAGTAGTAGAGACAAGGCTGGAACACATATTTTTTGATATTTACTATGTATATTTATATATAATTTATATATTTTCATGTTTTATAAAATTTATATATAAAATTTAAAATACAAGACAAAAATTAGTAAATGTACTAAATATAATTATATCATTACAAAAATTAGTAAATATACTAAATATGATTATTTAGTATATAGAGTATATAAATATGCTTATATTTAGTATATTTACTAAATATAAATATTTTACAATATAATTATATTTAGTATATTTACTAAATATAAATATTTTACTAATATAATTATATTTAGTATATTTACTAAATATAAATATTTTACTAATATAATTATATTTAGTATATTTACTAAATATAAATATTTTACTAATATAATTATATTTAGTATATTTACTAAATATAAATATTTTACTAATATAATTATATTTAGTATATATACTAAATATCAATATTTTATTAATATAATTATATTTAGTATATTTATAGTTTTTCAATGATATATTTCATGGTTTCTGATTTAAGGAAATTCAGATCAATCTTGTAGCTTTCTATCTTTTTATGTTAGTAACAATTCTTCAAAGAACACACATATATGTGCATATATATATATATCTTTATATCATATAAGGAAAATGTATTTTTGTATCAGGCAAGTACCAGGTACTTAGGGTGCAAGATGGCCCAAAATAGGCAAGAGTATAATGGGTAAGACAGAAGATATTCATATGAATGTATAATGATGTACTGAGTAGGTCCCAGGCCAAAAGAGAACATTATTCTATGATAGCCCAAAAACATTTTTCCACTAGAGATTGGGGAAGCCTTTGCTACAGAAGTGAACATAGAGCTGCAATTTGAAGGATAAGTAGGAATTAATTAAGTGGATGGAGCTTACCTTGATGAAAAAGAGTAAAGAAAATGTTTCCAAAAGAGGAAATAGAATGTGCAAAGATCCTGTGACACAGAGATAATGAAATACCAGAAAGGCAGAAAGAGGAGCTAAGTGGCTGGAGTTCAGAGAGCATGGTAGAGAGTGGTGCGAGGTGAGACTGGCAGGAGAGGCAAGAAATATGATCTATGATGGAGCTTGTCTTTTTGTTATTAATATGAAGGAGACCTTTACATGCCTTAGTGCCACCATTTATCCACATTTATATAACTGCCTTTAGTCTTGTATTTTATATTTATGAGTTATGTAGCTTTTCATAAATTTTAAAACTATATACAATGAAATTGTCAGTCTTTTGGGATTGTTTTGCTTCACACTGAGTTTAGAAAGGCCTTTTTCCAACAGCCTGCAGATTTATAAAATTACCGCCTTATCTAAAACAACACCTTATCTGTCCTATACTTAATAACTGATTGGCAGCTGATAGAAGATATAGCAATTGAACTTTAGGAAACTCGGGGAGTGCAGAATGTCATATTTGGTCATTATAGGTAAAATTTAATCTTCACCTATATGGCCATAATCATAACAAGCAAAGAGTGAGGATTAAACATAATTGTGGCAAGAATGATAATCCAGATCATATTATATGTCTGTCTTTAAAATATTTTAATCATTTTATAGAAATTCTATTTATTAAAATTATTGTTCCTTATAATATAAAACATCTTGGATTTAAAATTGATTATTTCTGGATGAATGACAGAATATTTAATATATTCCAGAAAATTATATCCCATAAAAATAAGAATAAAATCTTGAGAAAGATGTGGGGAAGTGTGTTTATGTTTGTGAAAGAGAAAGATAGAGAATGACAAAATAATATTTTACATTGCTTTCTCAGTTACTGCTATCTATCTAGAGTATCACAATCCAATCTCAGAAGTCATCTTCAATTATTTCTTCACTTTTGTTTCCCATGTTCCTCCACCTCAACTTGGGTTATCACATGTTAATTTTACTCCTAATGTTTCTCAAAACTATTCTTTTTTGAAATACCTATTTCCAGTTCCTTAAATCAAATGATATCACCACACACTCAATTACCAAAACTGTCTTTAAGCTGGCTTGATTTTACAGCACTTTCTCTAATCATCTATACTGTAAGCAATCATACCTATTTTTGAATCTCATTATGTCATTCCCATGTTTTAAAGGTCATCAACAAAAGACTGAGGGACGGCTACATACTAGAAGAGACTAAACAGGAATGACACTTTAATGAAATATTGGATCTTAGGCAAAAATCCTGAAACAGATAAAAAAGTCATTAATAAAGAAGTTGGGCCAAAGTGGGTGGATCATCTGAGGTGAGGAGTTCAAGACCAGTCTGACCAACATGGTGAAACCCTGTCTCTACTAAAAATGCAAAAATTAGCCTGGCGTGGTGGCTCATGCCTGTAATCCCAGCTACTTGGGAGGCTGAGGCAGGAGAATTGCTTGAACACTGGAGGCGGAGGTTGCAGTGAACCGAGATTGCACCACTGCACTCCAGCCTGAGTGACAGAGAAAGACTCTGTCTTTAAAAAAAAAAAAAAAAAGAGGTTGGTGAATTTTGCTGTTCTTGATAATTTCACTTCCATTATATAAGATGTTAACGTTAGGAAAAGTGTGAAGAATATAAGGGAATTATTTTTACTGCTGTCACATTTTTCTGAAAATTTAAAACCAATTTAAAATAAAAATTTGAAAACATAAAACTTCCAATGTCATCATACAACTTCTGCAAGTGAAAATCAAACTCTTAGCATGGCATACAGAATTCTTTATACCTGACACTGATTCACATTTTCATGCTCATTTCTAGATCCTATTCCTTGCTATTGTATCTTCCTGCCATTCCACACACTCCCCTACCACCATGCTATTTTAATTACCTTATTTCTTCAGCAGCCTATGTGCTTATAAAAAGAGATAACTGCTCACGCCTGTAATCCCAGCACCAGGCCGAGGAGGGCGGATCACGAGGTCAGATCGATACCATCCTGGCTAACACGGTGAAACCCCGTCTCTACTAAAAACACAGAAAATTAGCCGGGCGTGGTGGCGGGCGCCTGTGGTCCCAGCTACACAGGAGACTGAGGCAGAAGAATGGAGTGAACCCGGGAGGCGGAGCTTGCAGTGAGCCGTGATGCACCACTGCACTCCAGCCTGGGCGACAGAGCGAGACTCCGTCTCAAAAACAAACAAACAAACAAAAGAGATAACTTTGTCTTCCTAATACTGAGAATTCCAATTCATAAGCATGGTACACAACTTATTTATTTAGCTTTTTAAATAATTTATTTAAGCAATATCTTGTATTATTCAGTGTACAGATCTCGCACCTTTGTCAATTTATTCCTAAGTATTTTATCCTTTTGTATTCTGGTGTAAGTGGTACTTTTATTTTAATGTCTACATTTCATTGCCAGAAATTACAGAAATACATAAGATTTTGTGTATTGATCTTATATCATGAAACCTTAAACTCACTTCTTCTAGTTTCCTTTTCTGTAGGCTTTTCTGAGAGAATCATGTCATCTGCAAATAAAGCCCATTTTACTGCTTCCTTTCCAATCTGTATGCCTTTTATTTCTTTTCCATGCCTTATTGCACTAGCTGGTACCACCAGTCCAATTTTGAATAGATATAGTAATAGCAGCCACCTTTCCCCTTTTCCTGATTTTTAGGGAAAAATTTTCAGTCTTTCACAATTGAAAATAATGTAACCTGAAGGTTTTTGGACTATGCTCTTTATGAGTTTGAGGCAGTCCCCTTTTATTGCTGAGAACAGAGTTTGCTCAGGAATAGAGTTGTTCAGAGTTAACAGGAATGGATGTTAGATTTTATTGTAAGTTTTTTCTGCATCTATTGAGATAACCATATGGTTTTTCTTTTTTAGTCTGCTAATATGGGCAATTACATTGATTGATTTCTGAATGTTAAATTATCCTTGCAAGGATAATGCTGGCCTCAGTAAATGGGTTAGAATGTAGGCACACATTTTGGATTTTCTGGAAGAGTTTGTGTATAATTAAGTCGTTTTTCCTGAAAAGTTTGGTAGAACTCACCAGTGAAACTTTCTGGGCCTGGAGTTTCACTAGTGAGAGAGTCTATAAAATCAGTTTTAAAAACATATACAGGCATATTCAGCTTATCTGTTTCCTCAAGTGAGCTTTGGTAATGTTTATATTTCAAGGAATTTGCCTTTTTCATCTAAGTTGTCAAATTTACTGACATAAAGGTGTTTTTAATATTCCCTTGAAATTTGAAGTAATATCAGCTCTCTCTTTATGTTATTGATAATTTATATGATATCTTCTTTGATCCTGATCAGTCTGACTAAAGGTTTATCATTTGTATTAATTTTCTCAAAGAAACAGCTTTTGGTTTCATTGATTTTTCTCTGTTGCTTTTGTTATCTATCTCATTGATTTCAGCTCTGATCTTCATAATTTCCTTTATTTTGTTTAATTTCAGCTTAGTTTGATATTCTTTTCCTGAGGTAGAAGCTGTGATTGTCAATTTTAGACCATTCTTCTTTTCTAAAAGACATTTAGTCCTATAAATTTCCCTCTATGTACTGCTTTAGTTTACCTTCTTTCTGCTGAATTTCCCCTGTTATTCATGTATGTTATATTCACCTTTCCTGATAACATATTAACCCTAGTTATTTTTATAGTCACTGTGATAGTTCTAACATCTAGGATATAGCTTAATCTATTTTTGTTGCTTTATACCTTGACAATGGATTGCTTTTTCTTACTAATGTTTCTAATAATTTTAGACCGATTGCTGTAAGAGACTGCAGACTGAGATAAATAGAATATATTGATACAGACTCTTTCCACCTACCAGGCTGTTTTGGTGTATGGCTGTGCCAATCTAGTCAGAAATTGATATAGATATGTGTTTTTTTGTTGTTGCCCTTACTACGTGCGGTGCCCCACAGGCTTCAGATTCCTCTAGCAGCAGGCTGCTATCACTCTGTAGTATTTCGAATAGGGCCTGCGTTGCCAGAGATTTTTCCTCAGTGTTTCTTTTTCTCCCTCAGGTTTTAGTTGTCCCTTCACAACTGCACCAAGTGGAGGTGCCTCTGTCCTCTGTGAGTCTTGGGACCTCCCGCTGTGGTAGACTTCTGTTGTTTGTATCTGCTGACCTGGTCCAGCCTCTGTTTCACACAGGCCATGTGCACCCTGGGCCTCAGGGTGTTCTCAGTGTTACTGCCCCTCGTCTTTGAACCTTTCATCTGTGATTGGTCTCTGGAGAGATTTTCCTGCCTCCCAGAATTTGCCAACCTTGGCTTATATCTGTGAAAGATGCTTGAACCAAGATGGTTTCCTGACTAGCTCCCAGGAGTCTTTACCAATAGCAATAGGTCTTTGCATGTACCCCATGGATAAGGATTTTTCCCCCTTCCCCAAGATCTTAAGGTTTTTACTTTGTAGGGATAAAGGGTGAATAGGTGGGTAAAACATAGTCAACCCTTGAACAATGCAGAGTTTAGAGGTGTCAACCCCCACACAGTCAAAAATCCAACTATAATTTTTGACTACCTCAAAACCTAACGATTAATAGCCTACTGTTGCCTGGAAGTCCTACTAATAATGTGAACAGTTGATTAACATATATTCCATATGCTAATATATACTGTATCTTGTAATACAGTAAACTAGAGAAAAGAAAATGTTATTATGAAAATCACAAGGGAACATGTGTTTATAGTACTATCCTGTATTTTCAATACCATAAGTTTACATTATCTGTTTATAATATAAATTGTCTGTCTGAAATGCCAAACTCAGCTGCAGAGCTCAGTCCACAACACACATCAAGCAATTAAATATTTTCTTGTAATATCATAGCTGTTTTTTTCTGCCTCTTGGACACACTTCCAGCATTACTAGTCACACTTCGTATGGGTCCATGGTGTTATCCAGGGTTTGCAGTATTGCACTAAACTTGGTGAAAAATATGCAAGAACTGTGAGAGGTTACTTTTTACTGCATGATACAATTTGCTGGAGAGACAATCTGCTCACACCATGTTACTTGCAACATTTGAGCTCACCACAGTTGCAACTGGAGTTGGCTGTGAAATTATCACAGTAGTATAATATGTACTACAGTTAATTTTATGCAGTTATAATTTAATGCCACATTTAGACATTTGTTTATATTTCTTTAGAGTGGGCATGGTGCCACTTAAGGTCTGTAAGTGTGTGTGTAAGTTTTGATACGTTTTAACTTTCCATAATAGATCTGTGTAAATTTTATAGTAGTAAATGATAGACTAGTATCTAGTCATAAAATAGACTAGTATCCAGTTTACTTTATGAATTCATGACGTACCTAACCATTTCTTATTTTTAAAAAATATTTCCAGGCTATACCATTCATATGTGGATTTTTTTTCACATAGTTGCAAACCTCCAAGAAAATTGCCAATATATTTATTGAAAAACTCCGCATAAAAATGGGCCAACACAGTTCAAACTCCTATTGCTCAAAGCCCAAGAGTACTATGCCTGGTGTTCTGCAGCCATAGTTCCACTCAGGAGAGCTCTGTTTCGTATCCTTCTGATCCCAACTTTCTCAAAAGCACTTGCTGGAAGAGTCCTTCAATAGCTTGCAAATAAGTACAAACTCCCCTTGTGTCTGCTATTCCAAATAAATATAGTAGTTCACATTTAGCCTTCATGAGTTTATAAAAATTGCAAGTGATTCTTTCTAGCCTATGTGGAAGATAGTAACCTCTTACTCCTAGGTTATCTCTAAGGACAGACTGTTTGTTTGTTTGTTTGTTTGTTTTGAGATGGAGTCTTGTCTCGCTCTGTCGCCCAGGCTGGAGTGCAGTGGCCTGATCTCTGCTCACTGCAAGCTCCGCCTCCCGGGTTCACACCATTCTCCTACCTCAGCCTCCCAAGTAGCTGGGACTACAGGTGCCCACCACCACGCCCGGCTAATTTTTTGTATTTTTAGTAGAGACGGGGTTTCACCGTGTTAGCCAGAATGGTCTTGATCTCCGGATCTCGTGATCCTCCCACCTCGGCCTTCCAAAGTTCTGGGATTACAGGCGTGAGCCACTGCGCCTGGCCAGGGGAGACTGTTTTGTGTTCCCTCTCTCCTTGAAAGAACTTGTCCCTCTTTGGATTTCGAGTTATTTGGTTACTTTGAGAAAAGTTACAGCTTGAAAAAATTTAGAGTTTAATAGATTTTTGGCTTTTTCTCCTGTGGGTGGGAAAAAGTGTTTTGTATCTTTTTACATTCAAAGCAGAGGAGGAAGTTTGCCTGCTCCTTGATTATTCCTATAACATATTTAAGTTCTTGTTGCATTGTAATCACCTTTATGTGTCAGTCTTCTGGATTTGACATTTTTTTTTTCCAGTGCTTTTTTTGAAATCCAGTACCTTGCACCTTATAAACTCAGTCACTGTTTTTAATTACATTTAAACAGACTTTAAGTAGTAATTTTGATTAGAAAGAGTGCACTGCTTCTGTATAGCACCGTGGATAATTTCTTTTTTATGAATATTTTATTTATTGACAGCTTTGTCATTCAGGCACATACACTACATAAAGAAAAATCATAACTCTTCACAAGAACTCTCTTATCATGGCCCATAGGCCCTTCATAAGCTTCTGCCTGGCCATGAATATAACCTAAACTCCTGTTTCCATCAGCCTTTCTCCCTCTATTTTGGCTCACTCATCAGTTACACTCTTCCACGAATTCACTTTTCCTTCTATTTCTTCTGTGTGGAGTACTCTTCACCTAGATATTCCTTCATCTTATTTCTTCATGTAAATCCTCAGTTCCTGCAGCCCCTCTCATTAGCATCCCTGTTATTCTTTATGTCCTGATCCTACTTAATATTTTCTTTAATAGTCATCATCATTTGACTGTATTTTATATATTTATTTTTCTATTTTTACTCTTTCTTCCTCACTAAAATATAAACTACATAAGAGCAGGAACTTTGTGTCTTTTGCTCAATACTTTATGCCCTAAACCTAGAATGCAGATTGGTCTCTTTTAGGCACTTAATGAATATATGGTGAATGAATAATTGAGTAAACAGGAAAGGTGTGGTCTAACCATTAAAGCAGATGTGGTGTAAAGTAGGTTAGTTATGCTATACATGTTCTGTTAGCCCTAGTAGCTCATTTTATGTTACTCAGATTTTACTTTTTTTACAGAAATAATCCACTCCTGCTGAGAAAGAAGATCCCTAAATGGAGTCAACAATTTAGTATGAGGAACAGAGTGGAAAGAATCTGTCCTTCATAAGAAAAGTGTTGTTTAGCATTCCCTATGCACACTATTTGAAAATATTGATATTCTTTTGTAATAAGACTAGAATATATAAGCTCCATGAGAGGAAAGATACTCATTTTTTTAAAACTCAGATGTGCTTGGCATAAAGAAGAGTTCAGTAAATATTTCTTAAACTGTGAGTATAACATGTAATAAATTAGAACATTTAATTCATAGCTAGAAATTCACAGCTAGTATCCCCCACAAAAGCTTTCATAGCAGTGATATATCAAGTACAGTCTGTTGCCTGTTTATTCTGTAAACATTCATTTCAAAAGTGCCTAATGTTTTATTTGACTAAAATAATCTTGTAATAAGATATATTTTAGATAATTTTAAACTTGGCAGAATAACGTATTTTGGTTTAAAATGAAATAAAATGGCTATTCTATTTATTTTATAGCAACTATCAAAACTCATATGACCGTGTTAAGATAGTATGTCCATCCTAATTCATTGTGATTTCTCTTTTTTTCTTCTATCTTTAATTAATGATTCTATCTTGATCTGATTAAGACATATAGTTGGCAGCAGGAGCTAGATCACAGTTATCCATTCATGAATCAATCATTATTATCACAATTTTTTGATAATCACATTTCACTTAGCATAAAATGCATTTGGATTTATTCTCTGCCAGGAAGTAATCTTTTACCATCTGCAGTTTGTTATCATATTCTAATTTCACTAATAATGCCTTTCAACTTAGTAGCAGAAGCATTTCTATTTCTGGGCAAAAAAAACTGTCTATGCACTTTACGAAGCTATGGAACAGTGCATGAGGTCAGAAACACTATTTAATGGTTAGCTTGGCCCCTGCTAGCAGCAATTATGAAGTGAAAGGAGATAATTCATGAAAAATATAGTATAAAATTTGTGGCAACTTTTCAAAAGACAGCTTTTCACTCAGTCATGTGGACTCCTTTCTCTGATATGTTTTTATAAGCAGTATTGTGCAAGTTTAAAAGGATTGTATTTAAATCTTTGACACTAATACATTTGTGTGCAACTTAAATATAAAAAAGTAATGTTTCTTCTAAGTGAAGACATAAAATCAAAATACTAGGCTAACATGACAATCTTTCTAACCATTGACATCAGCATGAAAAAATTGAAAACCAAAACAACCAACAAGAAATTAAGCCCCCATTTTTCCATTATTGCCTAGAATCTGCTGCTTTCAGAGAAAAAGCGTGAGTAAATGTGTTTGCTCTGTAATCTAGAGGCCAAAGGTGTAAGTAAGGAATCTTGATTTTTAGTTCCAGCTCAGATGTGAATCAGTGTTGTGCCTTGGGTAAAAGTAATTTTTCTCTTTGGGTTTCAGTTTCTTCAGGCATTAAAGGTGGTGATTGACTGACAAGATGGTTTTCAGGTACCTCTCTCAGAAGAAAACAAACATAATGATATTTCTCTCTTACTCTCTTCTCCTTGCTTCAATTACTGACCAGTCCTTCCTCTAGTTGGCACATTCTAACTTAACTGGTTACCTTTTGATCTGAGAAAATTCTGTTTCTTCAAAGCGGCTTTACATACTCAGGATTCATTATCAGACATTTTTACTTTACTGTTTCTATGTTGGGGTTGGGTGCTACCAGAGAATCGGTATACCCTTGTAAGCTTACAGTGATAGGAGTATGATGAGACCTGTTTATAATATGCCTTTTAAATAATGTCCTGGTGTTTTGGATATTTTTCCCCCCACTGTGTAAGGGTTTATGCACTTTTCAAAGAAAGGTTATCCGTTTACAATGAAACCAATTTCTTCTAAGTATATACACACGCGCGCACACACACACACATATATATAGATATATATACACACACACATATATACACATACACATATACACATATATAATATATAATTATATATTAATATTATATAGATTGATATAGTTTAGATGTTGTCCCCACCCCAAACTAGTGTTGAAATGTAATCTGGAATGTTGGAGGTGGTGTCTTGTGAGAGGTGATTGGTTCATGGAGGTGGCTTCTCATGAATGGTTTAATACCACCTCCTTGGTACAGTCCTTGTGACAGTGAGTGAGTTTTGGGAGATCTGGTCACATAAAGTGTGTAGCACCTCCCTCCTCTCTCTCTTGTTTCTGCTCTGGCCATGTGACATGCCTGCTCCCCCTTCACCTTACACAGTGATTGTAAGTTTCCTGAGGCATCCCCAAAAGCCAAGTAGAAGCCAGCATCATGCTTTCTGTGTAGCCTGCAGAACCATGAGCCAATTAAATCCCCCTTCTTTATCAATTACCCAATATCAGGTATTTCTTTATAGCAATGCAAGAATGAAATAATACATGGATGCATATAAATTACATTTAACACCTTCTCTTCCCCTACACCTCGCCCCAAAATAGAAAAGAGATAAAACTCTAACATAAGATTACTGAAAATTTTCTTTTCTTTTTTTTTTTTGTGTGAATAGGACAGGCTACTTTGAGTAGGCAATTAGGTTTCTTGTGGATATATATCAAAGAAGCAGTCTCTAGAAATAACATTTCTGATGAAGACATTCTCTTCCCTATGTCTTTGCAGGAAACACAGTAATCTGGTATAATTGATTACTTCTACTATGACATACTGCCCTGAACTCTTTTCACAAATGATATCCATAGAAATTGTTTTAATGAGAGTTGGATGCTTCAATTGCACATAAATGTTCTATCTACAGTAACAGCATAATGATATTTTCCATAATTCTGAAAATTTGATTTTGAAGCCTTTTTAATCTCTTTTCACCCCTACAAATTAGGCAAATAGAGTACAATGATCACTCTTTACACATACTTGTACACAGTGATCATTGTATTCTATTTGCCTCATAAGGCACAAATTAAAACATGTATCAGAAAGTCCTTTCAACAGCAAAGTTATATTTTTATAATAAAATATAATTTGCATTACCATTATTCACATTTTTTAAACTGAAGGATCCTGAAGTATAGCTTAGCATAAAATGCATTTGAATTTATTTGGAGTTACTGATTACTGAAGATCATAATCACTTGGAGATTAAAGTCTATAACTAGTGATTCAATCAACTGTTAAGGATATGCCCAAAGGAATAAAAAGGAAAAGGTAATACAAGGTCTTCTCACTCTTTAGAAGCTTAGAGTTGCATTGAAGATTCTAGGTTATTCAACATTAATCAAATATAGGTGAAATATTTTAAAAAGTCATATAACTAAATATGTAAATATTAGTTAGGTTCAAAGAGGACATATGGTGTAATATGATTTGAAATAATTTAGCCTAAACTAGTTGGATAATCTTTTGCTTAAGAAGCACATTAACTCTTAAGTCCTTTAAAAAGGGTACCAGTTTTTTTTTTTTTTTTTTTTTTTTTTTTTTTTTTTTTTTTTTTTTACTGGCACAGTGTCCCTGCTTAATAAATATTTGTTAAATAATAAGGTGGCTCTTGAAAGTTTTTTTCTAACTGAAGAGGAAAACCTTGCTCTTGATCATAGTTTGAGCTAAAATAGGATAATAATAAGTACTATGGTCTGAATGTATGTGTTCCCCACAAATTCATATAATAAAATCTCTCTCAAGGTGATGATATTAAGATGTAGGGTCTTTGGGAGGTGATTAGGTCATGAGGGCAGAGCCTTATAACCTGATGAAATGACTTCAATGAGATTAGTACCCTTTTAATAGAGGCCCAATGGAATTTCCTTCCCCTTTCCCCATAACAGACATCTTACAAGACCTCAAATCTGCTGGCACTTTGATATTGGACTTCTCAGCCTCCAGAACTGTGAGAGGTACATTTCTATTGTTTATAAATTATACAAGCAAAGGTATTTTGTTAGAGCCCCCTGAATTAACTAAGACAATAAGTGTGCTTGGCAAAACAGACAATTTAAGAATTAATGGAAATAGTATCTCAAAAAACATATACTATCTCTAGATTTCTGGACAACCTCACTGCAAATGGCTCAACTTATAATGCAGTCATCAGAGAAGGGCTTGTCATGATTCAGTAATCATCCCTTATTTGCAGTTTTGCTTTCCATGCCTTTAGTTACCTGGAGTCAACCACGGTCTGAAAATACTTTTATTTTTTATTGTTTTATTTTATTTTATTTTATTTGAGATGGAGTCTCACTCTGTTGCCCAGGCTGGAGTGCAGTGGCCGGATCTCAGCTCACTGCAAGCTCTGCCTCCCAGGTTCACGCCATTCTCCTGCCTCAGCCTCCTGAGTAGCTGGGACTACAGGTGCCCGCCACCATGCCCGGCTAATTTTTTGTATTTTTAGTAGAGACAGGGTTTCACCATGTTAGCCAGGATGGTCTCGATCTCCTGACCTCGTGATCTGCCCATCTCTGCCACCCAAAGTGCTGGGATTACAGGCGTGAGCCGCCGCGCCTGGCCTTGCTTAAATAGAAAATTCTAAGAATAAGCAATTCATAAGTTTTAAATTGCATAATATTCTGAGTAGCATAATGAAATCACACCATCCTGCTTCTTCCCTCCCAGGACGTGAATCATCCCTTTGTCCAGTGTATCCACAATGTACATACTACCCACCCATTAGCCACATAGTAGCCATCTGGGTAATGAGACAGACTGTATCCATTATTAAGTAAAATAAGTAGTGCCTGTATTCATGTAATTCTTATTTTACTTCACAGTGGCCCCAAAGTGCAAGAATAGCAATGCTGGCCATTTGAATATGCCAAAGACAAACTGTAAGCTGCTTCCTTTAAGTGAAAAGGCAAATTCTTGACTTAATAAGGAATGAAAAAAAAAATCATATGCTTAGGTTGCTAAGATCTGTCTATCTTATTACAAGATAAAAATCTTTCTACATAATTCTGAAATTATACAGAAAAAGGAAATTCATACATAGTACATATAGGCTACAGTACTATCTATAGTTTCAGGCATCTACCGGAAGTCTGGGATGTATCCCCCATAAAAAAGGGAGGACTAATGTATTAATTTAAGAGGAAGAATTTAATAAAGCATCAGGAATTATAAATAGCATGGAAGAGTAGTCATTTCTGTGTCAGGCAGAGAGAACTGCTGATTGAATATTAATTTCTGCAGGCAAATCTTTATCCAGGAATAGTAATTATAGTCCCTCTTATCCTCATCAAATAATGTTCTATTTACTGACCAAAGGTTTAATAGTAATGAGATGAACAGATGTAGTGAAATTACCGTGTTACTTTTCTGTATATATCTTAGTACCATCACATTAATTTTCCATGAAATCTTTATAAAAAGGGGGAACAAATACCATTTTGATAATGTATAGGGCAGTGTATAATTTAAACTCCAGTGTGCTGGTTACATGTGTGCTTTGAAACTAGAATGCCTGAGTATTAATCTGGTTCTATGCTTTTTAGCAGTGTAAATTCAGGAAAGTTACTTAACCTCCCTGAGTTTCATTTTCCTCACCTCTAAAGTGGAAATTATATCAGTACATACCACATACCTCTAAGGATCACTAGGGGAACTGAATGAGTTAATATAGCTTAGAGCAGTGACTGATACATAGTGAACACTCAGTACATGTTAGCCATTGTTTTTAGATTTGAATTTTTAAGACAATGGAATACAAAAAGAAAGACTATATGTAAGCCAGTGTATTTAGGAAGGGCAGATGGGATACAGTTAAACAGGTGCTTAAAGAACAGTAAGGAAAAATTGACTGTTACAGTTGTAGATAAAATTCTGAATCACTATTGATACAACAAATGACTATTAGCTACCTGCTATGTGCAAATCCGTGTTTGGTGCTGTAATTCAAGAAAATAATGGATTTCATGAAAATTCCTTCTTGCATCCCAAGCTTTAGTTCTGAATTTTAGGTTTTTAACTGTTCTTACAATGTTCATATCTCACATCTCTTGCATATCTTCTTTTAGTAGCATTTTCAGAAAGAGATCAAACTTGTTTTCCAACCTGGAGATACCTTAGAGCTACACCTAAGTTATGACTAGGAGAGATAAAGTAAAGACAGTCACCTCCTTTGGCTTTTCCATGAGTGCAATCAGAGGAATCAGCTAAAATAATTAAAGCTATCAGCTTGAAATTTTCTCTCACTGTGAGTAAATAAACTTGTGCAAACTGTGTATGTCCCTGAAACATCTTGCTGAGACAATGAGATTGTACTGAAAAGAAACCAATGTCAATGACACACAATGACAGTTTGGTTTTTTAGTCAGAATTTAAATGAGATACACTTTTAAATATAATCTCTAAGTTTATGAAATTTTAAAACTAGGTTAAGATCATCTCATGATTTACAGAACTTGGCTTTTTTTTCTCTACTCACTAATATGCAAAAAATGCAAATAAAATTTACTAGTATGATCTCAAAAATATTTTTAAAATTTTAACATATTTTCCTGCCTACATTCCCCCCATTTTTACTTTGTATTGAAAAACACAAAAATATTATAGCCTCTGTCTTATTTAGTAACTATTCTTAAAATGTTGAATAAGTTTTGAAGAGTATTATTTCCATTTGTAAAACAACAGAATGATTGGCCAAATTTATAATGGAAACAAGTAACAATCTACTTGGAATAAGCTTATTCTTCAACCAATTCATTATAGAACTTTTTAAGACAAGGATGAATAGACTGACAACAAACTTATCTAAAGCAATAACATGAAATGTCATTAAACATATGCTAACGTATCTAGAAGAGTGACATCATCTACTTGGGGATGCAGCAGAAAATTATTGGAAAATAAGGCCAATTTCATTTCCTTTCAAGTTTTAGATGTGAAGCACAATAAACTCTGGTTCAAGCAAAAAGATCTGGAAATTTGGTTAAACCCAGTGTTTATGAAATCCATGCAGTGTCACTTACTCTGTCCTTACTTTGTGCTTGCCTATTAAGGAGAAGCAACATGGAAGAAAATAGTCTAGACAAAAGCAGGTAAATGTGGAGGGAGAAACAATGCCCACTAGTAGAAGCTCTTGAATTTAGTATATGTCCTGTCAAGGAGCTAGTAAATGCTGATATAAATTTATCTTACATTTCTAAAATTATAATTCTATTGTAATTAATAAAAATTATAAAATTAGATCTTATTCCCAAAGCCCTAAGCAGCAGCTCACATTACTACTTCAAAGTAGAAAAAGAAAATGAGTAGGAGAGAGTTACACACAAAAAAGGCATTCTTTATTTTATTATCTGTAAGTAATGATGGGAAAAATACAAGAAGAAAAATATATAAATAGATAGTATTAGGATGGTGCAAAACTACCAAAACCTGTAATTACTTTTGTACCAAACTAATATTATATTTTATAATGTTATATTATATATAATATTTTAATAAATTAATGTTATA
Source organism: Macaca fascicularis (assembly GCF_037993035.2). Taxonomy (NCBI): domain Eukaryota; kingdom Metazoa; phylum Chordata; class Mammalia; order Primates; family Cercopithecidae; genus Macaca; species Macaca fascicularis. The sequence goes on along the minus strand of NC_088379.1, from coordinate 98,660,162 downwards.
AGTTTTACTGTTATATAGTGTATACCATTGTGTGTAATATGTTAAACATGGAATATTATTAAATACATATACACATACATTTATTTCTTATGTTACTTAACTTTCTGATATTGTGCGACATTGAGAAAAGATAATTCCCTTTAATTTAAACAAAATATATTTAGAAATTACCCTGTAGGCTTTGGTGAATAAAATACAATTCTTGAATTTAAATATTTTATAATCAGTATGGAAATCCAGCCTGGATATATAACTTCCTAAATACTTGAAAATTTCAGTTTATTTATCTGCAAAATGGATATATTAATGCTTATGGGTCTATTTAGAAACATTAAAATTTTTGAAAGATTTAAGCTCCAATTCCAGCTATTAAAAGACAATTACTTTTTCATTTCAAAATTCAAAACTATATAAAATCATATTTAGTCCCAAAGATGAAAATACTTATTAGAAAAATGAACACGATCATTCACAATTTTTATATTTGACAGCTAACCATTAGTCACATTCTAAGTATCAGCCAAGATCATTTCTTATGTTTTACTCTATAAATTTGAGTATATCCATGTATAGGCTGTAGAAATGGGAGGAAAATGAGATTTGCTCACAAGGAGTTAGGAGAAATTAACTGTAGATTTGCTGCCCTGAGTAAATACTCCTAAAGTTTATTGTAAAACTTGATTATTATCAAGTACATATCTTCTGCACACAATTCGCTATGCAAAACCCATTAAGGATTGTGCTAAAGATGATCAAATTGTTAAATGAAACAGAATCCTTGGTATACAGAATTAATTATCAGACGTGAGTGAAAACATACACACCTCTTAGTGTCAATCTCTTTTATTTAAGGGTAAAATGATATCATTATAATTATAAACTGCAAATGCTTCTCATATGTTGAATTTCACAGTACTATTTATTCAATTTCTTCTTTCGCACAAGAAAGCTTTTGTATTTCAAAGTAACGGAACTGTAAGAAAGCCCAAACATAACTATTCCAGATAACAGCCTTGAAACAGAATGCAGCCATCTCACTACAATTAATATCTCACTAAAGTAAGTTTGTTCACTTTAGTAGTAATGTCTTCAACATAACTGATAATTTTATATTAGGATAAAATCTTTTCCAGCAACTTGTTTTATTCATAGATATATGCAACTTTAAATTGTCTTTTTATAGATAGTGAAGATCGAAATAAGCGTAATTAAATCAGAAACAATTCTTATACTATTTGAGTAAGTGGCACTGACATGGAAACTGCCTCCTTTTCTGAATACAGAAAATACTTTTATAGAGTCAAGGCCAAGTTTGTTCCCTTTCAAGAGTTCAAAAATGTTGAATTGACTTTAAAACTATCTAAAGGTTTATTTTAATAATACATAATGGAAATGATCTGTCTTTTAGCCCCGAAGTGACTTTGACAAACTCCAGTTTCACTCTTGAGTGTGAATGAAAAGATTAAGACAAAAAAAAAAAAAATTCAGGAGGAATCAGAGTCAAAGAAAATGTTTGATATTTTCTTACTGTTGTATTCACATTATCACAGGGAGTATAACTAGTGCACAACACATGTCTAATGACGCTCTTTGGTAAATGTATCAACAACTATCTTTACTATCTAGCCAGAAAAGACATTATATAAGAGACAAACAAGTATGATTCTCTTCATATCTTTGTATGGATATGACAGTAACTTTATTTATAATTGCTAGATACTTCTCTTCATCTTCTTCCTCATTCTCCATCTTATTTTGAAATTTTGGTAAATATAAAATGTGAAAAGAAAATAATAACTGAAATTCTTACCACTAATAATATATTATCAAATTATATTCCCAAGTTAATGACAGAGCATATTTTATATTTATATGTATAAGATTTAGAGGTTATTTAGATGAGAAAACCTTAAGCTCAAATCCCTTTAAAAATGATATTTGTTAGAATGAATTATATAGTTCCTGGGAAGAAAATAATTAACAGCAAGTCTGTAACTGCCTCATTTCCTCCTGAGAGGGGTCAATGTCCACCTTAATCAGACCTCTTATAAATATTCTAATGTATTACCTAGCTGAGCTACAGGACAGGTGTTCTTATCTAAGAATGTTTTTGAGGTTGAGGCTATTCTTAGTATAACTAAATTGCTTAGTGTAGGTAAGCCCTATTTGTAAATTAAACTGGCATTTACAGATTCCTTGAAAGCAGTTGACTGGAGAATAGAAGCTGTCAGGTAGTCTCTACCTCAGTGTGGTAGCCAAGTGTCTAAGAAGTCATACACCTTCTGAGTGCTTAGCTGTCATTTAAAAACCAAAATGTGTTCTAGTGCAGAAAAAGATGCTTTTGGTAGCTGCACCAGACAGGATGGGGAATATTCTAGAGAAGACTGCTATAGCTCTGCCTAGTTTTCACTTGTACCTTTTACCAATCATTACCTAAATGTCACTGTTTAGTATTATTTGTGAGTTGCTAGTCTGCTTTGATAATTCAGCCCTTTATGGTAGAAGCAGTTCCCAAGCCTTCACTTTCTTCAATAGAATTGTACATCAATACCCTTTGGCATATTATTTTGCAATGCCCATCATTAGAACTGTTGGAGTTTATTTTTCTATCCATTGATTTAAAGCTTGGTCATATGACTTGCTATAGCCAATGGAATGCCAGTAGCCAGGATTTGGCCTTGTCTCTGGTACGTCTACTATCTGTCAGAAAAGCATGTTCTATCTAGTCGCTGGTCCCCAAATAAGAGACATGTGAAGCCCATCTGAGCTGGCCCTTCATAGCCTGAATCAGAAAAATCTCAGCCCACTCACAGATAAGAAAAATAATTCTATTTTAACTCCTTGAAATTTCAAGGTATTTGTTAGGCATTAAAAAACAAAACAAAACAAAAAACAGGAAAAACCTGATGAATGTATAAAATTAAAAGAGATATTTCTACAATGGCTATTTATTTATTTATTTTCAGACACAATCTTGCTCTGTTGCCCTGGTTGGAGTGCAGTGGTGCAATTTTGGCTCACTGCAACCTCCGCCTCCTGAGGTCAGGCGATTCTCCTGCCTCAGCCTCCCGAGTAGCTGAGATTACAGGCACGTGCCACCATGTCTAACTAATTTTTGTATTTCTAGGTGAAACGGGATTTTGCCATTTTGGCCAGTCTGGTCTCAAACTCCTGATCTCAAGTGATCCACCTGCCTTGGCCTCCCAGCGTGACGGGATTATAGGCGTGAACCACCACATCCAGCCTTAAATAGCATTTTATTTTACCTGTTGCATAACATACTTTCAAATTTGCATTTAAATTAACTAGACAAATTGGCTTCTGCAAAATTTTGTAAATTTATTTTTGAAAAACAAACTAAAACACAGACATTGGGAAAAAAGTTAGCAAAAGTAAAAATACATGTGTTGAAAAATCACATATTGTAGAACTAAGAATGATCTAATCCTTCCTGCCTTCTTTGGCTATTTCTATGAGCACTTATGGCCCCATGCAACTACAATTATCATCAAGTTAACCTAAACACTATTCCACTTCATTATATAATTATGCTTTCCTACAGAAGTTGATACTAGCACTTAAAATATGTGACTTTTGGAAAAATATATCATTCCAAATATCTAGATAATTGACAAGGAAATACTAATTAGCATTTCCTTCCATGGAAACACAGTACTTTATCAGAATGTAGCAGACAGTCAGGAACCTACTATCTGTACATGTGGGAGGACCTGGAGGAGAATACTTCCTTACCATTTGAAAAGTCCAGTTTTTTTTTTTTTTTTAATTTTTCCGATAAAGCATATGAATCAACATAGCTATGACAATCTACATTGAGACAGCATCAGTTTGACTAGGCCCAGAGGATAGAGGCTGCTGCTAACCTCATTAACTGGGGAGTCTAAAATGCTGTCAAATTACATACACAAAGAGGTTTTCAAGTAAACAATAGCATTTCATGCCAAAGCAAACTCTCTCCATGAAAAAAAATATCTAGCTGAGCTTTGAATAAACATAAACTTTTTTGTTGATCTTAATTTAAACTATAAGCAGACAAAAGAAATCTCTGAGAAAGGAGTAAATTAAAACAATAGTTTGTGGGCATGATGAACTCATGTAAAAAATAGTAAAGATGGCAGTGGTCTAGATAATTTGAAAAAGAAACTATCAATATAATTGGTATCAAGATTATATATTTAATGACCTTGTTTTATCCAGTAAGGTAATAGTTTAGAAACATGCTTCTCAGAACACTTTTTTTTGTCCTTTTTTTTTTTTTTTTTTTTTCAGAAAGACCACTGTATTTAGAAAATACAATGAGGAAAGTTCAAAGCTTTTTGAGTAATAGAATTATGTTTATTTATCTTTGTATATGGCATAGAACATAGGTTTAATTATAATGTCCTTCTTAACAGAAAAATGTTAAACTAATATTTGGCATATCCATAGAATGAAAAACATAGTACTGTTAACATATTTCATAACAATACATAAATAAAGTGTCCAAATCAATCATCATAAAATTGAAAATAATTTGATTCAACAATTAGTCCAGTGGCTCTTAACTAGGGACAATTTTGCTCCCTCAAGGGACACTTGGCAATATCTGCAGACATTTTTTAATGCATCAGGACTGAGAAGCATGTTACTGGCCACTAGTGAGCATGACGGAGTTGCTATCAAACGTCTTACAATTCACAGGATGCCCACACAACAAAGAAGCATCCAGTCCAAAATGTCAGTCGTGTCGAATTCAGGAATTATCCCTTTGTCTGAAATGAAACAACTCATTTGTCCAAATAATTTGACTTTCTCATTTCAGACTTCAGTAAAGGTGGAGAAATCTTAAAAAGCTTTTTCTCAGCCAGATTGGAATATTAACATTCTATACTCATTTGCCTTAATTATGTTTCTGTATTTCTGCCATGCATTTCAAATGTTATCAAATGGAAGAGTGCTCCTTGCATTAACCTGATTGATATACTTACATTATTCGTACTTGCCCCTCAGCAAGCTCGAATTACTAAGAGCTCCTGGTGTTTCTAGAGATAGAATTTACTTTTTGGTGAAATTTTGCAAGATGGCTTCTTTCTACTATGCGATCAAGTGCAGTGCAAATGGTTATACGGTGTCAGAACACATTGAATACACTCCGGTTATGCTGAAGTGAGTATTATTACTAGGATTCTGATACCAAAGTCAATCAAGTAGTAACAATTTCTTTTATAATGCAGTTATTTTAATGTACTGAAATTGCGTTACATTTACTGGGTAAAGAAAAGCATTTAGTTGGAATGAGCTAAGTGAAAGATACTTTTAATTAGGATATTTAAAATGATTTTAGAATTATATAACTTAAAAGTATTTTTAAAGGTTAAAAATGTACATATAGGATGCCTTAAGAAAATTCAGTATGTAGTAGGAAGAAAAGTTAGTTCAACTTACAAATTGAGAGTTTGGAGAACTTTTCTATTTCCTGGAGTAGAACAAATATTCTACCTTAGTGATCTAAGCAATAATGGCACACAAAGCAGAGAGCTTACTGATGACCAATTTCAATAGTGTGGAAGGACAACTAAAGAAAAGCCACAATTTCTTTGGCAAACTCATTGCCTCTCAGTGGTTGAACTAAGTCCAAATAAAAACAAATGTTGATGAATATAGACATTCCCACTTCTAAAGTGAATGAGTAGGAAAATGGTGAATAAGTAGAAAAATATTTAAAATTTCTCATAAAAGCAATTGCTGATCAAAGTTCAATAAATATAGTCACTTTACTGTAAAGTATAGATATGATCCCTAGTAATTTATTCATACTGGTCAGCAAATACTCAGAAAACTTAGATTCTGGAAGATTCTTTAAATTAATGCATCCTGTATTAAAGTGCTTGAGAAAAGATCAAATTAAATCTAGCTTTCATTGTTAGTTTATTACACCAGTTATTCACATTATTAAATTTTAATAATTCACACAGGGTTTTAAGTAAATTTCACTTGAGAAGTTTACTTGAAGCTTCATTGAATCTGGCAATTCAATACACAAGATTCACTGAAGTACACTAACATCCTTCTTTTTTTTGGTAAAAATTGAAGAATAAAACTGAAGGTATAACACACACAATTAAAAAAAAAATGTCAGTAAAGTCTGAATTTTACAGCATGACTATATGCATCAACTTGTAGTGTCATTTTACTTCCTAAAAATGGAGGGGAATGACGCATTGAGTAAAAATCATCTTTGAACACACTCATCTTGACAAGAAATAAAACTTTGATGGGATTGTCTAGCAATCCTTCCTGAGCTCACTGCATACCTGAAATATAAACTTAATATTAAATGCAGATAAGAATTCTGGCATATTCTGTTCATTGAATATTATAATGTTTTCCCCTTCCATTCTTTTCCCTCGCCCATTTCCCCCTTCTGAGGCTAAAATAAACAAATACTCTTCTTCCTAGACTAGTTTGAGGCTAGGGGAGTTCATTGACACAGTTGTAGTCAATGAGACTTAAGGAAGCCCTGCTCAAAGTTAGTGGCCCTGATAAAATCAATAAGGCATATATAGAGATGTTTTACTTCATCTCTTTTTTATTTTTCCTGGCCACCCTCATCTTCTTCTTGCTTTGAAACATAGTCATGTTAGCATGTGAGTTATGATGCTGCTGCAGCCATTTTGTGACCATCAGGGAATGAACAACAACAAAAAAATTCAAAGAATTCTGGAACCAAGGGTCTCTAGACTTTTTGTTCTAAATGATACAAGGTGTTATATTTTATGTGACTGTAGGTCATATCATGTTTCTTTTTGTCAAAAGCTTTACTAACTGAAACAAGGACACTGAAATATGAACCTGTCAAGCATACGTAATCCCATTTCTATATTAGGAAGTAGTAATTGACATTGACCAAATATACTAAGATGTCTAAGAAATCTCTCTCTTTCTAACACACACACACACACACACACACGCTCACACACTTCAGTCACTTTTCCAGTTTCCTTCGGTCTCTTCTCAAGTTTCTCTTCAATTATATATAGAGGTGTATCTCCTTTAATTCCTTCTTGTTTTTGTTTACATGCTCATTCTCATTATCAATATTTTATAAAATTGAAAAACATTTTTACTTGGGATTTATAAAATTGTGTCCAGAATATTAAACTCATAACAATTTTCTATTATAATGATCCTTGTGGCAGATACTTGTGTTTAATCTGGCAAAATTTAAAAGAAAAGAATGACCTGATTCTAAATATCTTACCTGTAGAATGCATGAATTAAAATTATTGCAAACACAGCAAGATTCAGTAGCTAAGCAATAGATGAGAAATTTGAGGGCAAGAAATTCTGTGCTTTCTTCACTGTCACTCTATTTGACTTCAGGAAAGTAATTTACACAATAGTTTGACATCAGTGAGAAACATGTACTTATCATGCACAAAAATAACTGAAAATTAATACTCTTATTAATGAACAATAAGTTAGAAATTAAAAAAAGATAATTATAATTGAAAAGCGGTAATCAGAAATTAAGGATGGTAGAATCTGGGTTTCCCTCATTGTTTACTTAGAAAGTTCAGATTATGGGGGGCGGAGCAAGATGGCCAAATAGGAACAGCTCCAGTCTCCAACTCCCAGCGCGAGCGACACAGAAGACCGGTGATTTCTGCATTTTCAACTGAGGTACTGGGTTCATCTCACTGGGGAGTGCCGGACGATCAGTGCTGGTCAGCTGCTGCAGCCCGACCAGCGAGAGCTGAAGCAGGGCATGGCATCGCCTCACCTGGGAAGTGCAAGGGGGAAGGGAATCCCTTTTCCTAGCCGGGGGAACTGAGACACACAACACCTGGAAAATCAGGTAACTCACACCCCAATACTGCGCTTTAAGCAAACGGGCACAACAGGAGATTATATCCCACACCTGGCTGGGAGGGTCCCACGCCCACGGAGCCTCCCTCATTGCTAGCACAGCAGTCTGTGATCTACCGACAAGGCAGCAGCGAGGCTGGGGGAGGGGCACCCGCCATTGCTGAGGCTTAAGTAGGTAAACAAAGCTGCTGGGAAGCTTGAACTGGGTGGAGCTCACAGCAGCTCAAGGAAACCTGCCTGTCTCTGTAGACTCCACCTCTGGGGACAGGGCACAGTAAACAATAACAAATGCAGCAGAAACCTCTGCAGATGCAAATGACTCTGTCTGACAGCTTTGAAGAGAGCAGTGGATCTCCCAACACGGAGGTTGAGATCTGAGAAGGGACAGACTGCCTGCTCAAGTGGGTCGCTGACCCCTGAGTAGCCTAACTGGGAGACATCCCCCACTAGGGGCAGTCTGACACCCCACACCTCACAGGGTGGAGTACCCACCTGAGAGGAAGCTTCCAAAGCAAGAATCAGACAGGTACACTCGCTGTTCAGAAATATTCTATCCTCTGCAGCCTCTGCTGCTGATACCCAGGCAAACAGGGTCTGGAGTGGACGTCAAGCAATCTCCAACAGACCTACAGCTGAGGGTCCTGACTGTTAGAAGGAAAACTATCAAACAGGAAGGACACCTACACCAAAACCCCATCAGTACGTCACCATCATCAAAGACCAGAGGCAGATAAAACCACAAAGATGGGGAAAAAGCAGGGCAGAAAAGCTGGAAATTCAAAAAATAAAAGCACATCTCCCCTGGCAAAGGAGCGCAGCTCATCGCCAGCAACGGATCAAAGCTTGATGGAGAATGATTTTGACGAGATGAGAGAAGAAGGCTTCAGTCCATCAAACTTCTCAGAGCTAAAGGAGGAATTACGTACCCAGCGCAAAGAAACTAAAAATCTTGAAAAAAAAAGTGGAAGAATTGATGGCTAGAGTAATTAATGCAGAGAAGATCATAAACGAAATGAAAGAGATGAAAACCATGACACGAGAAATATGTGACAAATGCACAAGCTTCAGTAACCGACTCGATCAACTGGAAGAAAGAGTATCAGCGATTGAGGATCAAATGAATGAAATGAAGCGAGAAGAGAAACCAAAAGAAAAAAGAAGAAAAAGGAATGAACAAAGCCTGCAAGAAGTATGAGATTATGTAAAAAGACCAAATCTACGTCTGATTGGGGTGCCTGAAAGTGAGGGGAAAAATGGAACCAAATTGGACAACACTCTTCGGGATATCATCCAGGAGAACTTCCCCAACCTGGTAAGGCAGGCCAACATTCAAATCCAGGAAATACAGAGAATGCCACAAAGATACTCCTCGAGAAGATCAACTCCAAGACACATAATTGCCAGATTCACCAAAGTTGAAATGAAGGAAAAAATCTTAAGGCAGCCAGAGAGAGAGGTCGGGTTACCCACAAAGGGAAGCCCATCAGACTAACAGCAGATCTCTCGGCAGAAACTCTACAAGCCAGAAGAGAGTGGGGGCCAATATTCAACATTCTTAAAGAAAAGAATTTTCAACCCAGAATTTCATATCCAGCCAAACTAAGTTTCATAAGTGAAGGAGAAATAAAATCCTTTACAGATAAGCAAATGCTTAGAGATTTTGTCACCACTAGGCCTGCCTTACAAGAGACCCTGAAGGAAGCACTAAACATGGAAAGGAACAACCGGTACCAGCCATTGCAAAAACATGCCAAAATGTAAAGACCATCGAGGCTAGGAAGAAACTGCATCAACTAACGAGCAAAATAACCAGTTAATATCATAATGACAGGATCAAGTTCACACATAACAATCTTAACCTTAAATGTAAATGGACTAAATGCTCCAATTAAAAGACATAGACTGGCAAACTGGATAAAGAGTCAAGACCCATCAGTCTGCTGTATTCAGGAGACCCATCTCACACGCAGAGACATACTTAGGCTGAAAGTAAAGGGATGGAGGAAGATTTACCAAGCAAATGGAGAACAGAAAAAAGCAGGGGTTGTAATACTAGTCTCTGATAAAACAGACTTTAAACTATCAAAGATCAAAAGAGACAAAGAAGGCCATTACCTAATGGTAAAGGGATCAATTCAACAGGAAGAGCTAACTATCATAAATATATATGCACCCAATACAGGAGCACCCAGATTCATAAAGCAAGTCCTTAGAGACTTACAAAGAGACTTAGACTCCCATACAATAATAATAAGAGACTTCAACACTCCACTGTCAACATTAGACAGATCAACGAGACAGAAAGTTAACAAGGATATCCAGGAATTGAACTCATCTCTGCAGCAAGCAGACCTAATAGACATCTACAGAACTCTTCACCCCAAATCAACAGAATATACATTCTTCTCAGCACCACATCCCACTTACTCCAAAATTGACCACTTAATTGGAAGTAAAGCACCCCTCAGCAAATGTATAAGAACAGAAATTATAACAAACTGTCTCTCAGACCACAGTGCAAACAAACTAGAACTCAGGACTAAGAAACTCAATCAAAACCGCTCAACTACATGGAAACTGAACAACCTGCTCCTGAATGACTACTGGGTACATAACGAAATGAAGACAGAAATAAAGATGTTCTTTGAAACCAATGAGAACAAAGATACAACATACCAGAATCTCTGGGACACATTTAAAGCAGTGTGTAGAGGGAAATTTATAGCACTAAATGCCCACAAGAGAAAGCTGGAAAGATCTAAAATTGACACTCTAACATCACAATTAAAAGTACTAGAGAAGTAAGAGCAAATACATTCAAAAGCCAGCAGAAGGCAAGAAATAACTAAGATCAGAGCAGAACTGAAGGAGATAGAGACACAAAAAACCCTCCAAAAAATCAATGAATCCAGGAGTTGGTTTTTCGAAAAGATCAACAAAATTGACAGACCGCTAGCAAGACTAATAAAGAAGAAAAGAGAGAAGAATCAAATCGACACAATTAAAAATGATAAAGGGGATATCACCACTGACTCCACAGAAATACAAACTACCATCAGAGAATATTATAAACACCTCTACGCAAATAAACTGGAAAATCTAGAAGAAATGGATAATTTCCTGGACACTTACACTCTTCCAAGACTAAACCAGGAAGAAGTTGAATCCCTGAATAGACCAATAGCAGGCTCTGAAAATGAGGCAATAATTAAGAGCCTACCAACCAAAAAAAGTCCAGGACCAGATGGATTCACAGCTGAATTCTACCAGAGGTACAAGGAGGAGCTGGTACCATTCCTTCTGAAACTATTCCAATCAATAGAAAAAGAGGGAATCCTCCCTAACTCATTTTATGAGGCCAACATCATCCTGATACCAAAGCCTGGCAGAGACACAACAAAAAAAGAGAATTTTAGACCAATATCCCTGATGAACATCGATGCAAAAATCCTCAATAAAATACTGGCAAACCGGATTCAGCAACACATCCAAAAGCTTATCCACCATGATCAAGTGGGCTTCATCCCTGGGATGCAAGGCTGGTTCAACATTTGCAAATCAATAAACATAATCCAGCATATAAACACAACCAAAGACAAGAACCACATGATTATCTCAATAGATGCAGAAAAGGCTTTTGACAAAATTCAACAGCCCTTCATGCTAAAAACGCTCAATAAATTCGGTATTGATGGAACGTACCTCAAAATAATAAGAGCTATTTATGACAAACCCACAGCCAATATCATACTGAATGGGCAAAAACTGGAAAAATTCCCTTTGAAAACTGGCACAAGACAGGGATGCCCTCTCTCACCACTCCTATTCAACATAGTGTTGGAAGTACTGGCTAGGGCAATGAGGCAAGAGAAAGAAATCAAGGGTATTCAGTTAGGAAAAGAAGAAGTCAAATTGTCCCTCTTTGCAGATGACATGATTGTATATTGAGAAAACCCCATCATCTCAGCCCAAAATCTCCTGAAGCTAATAAGCAACTTCAGCAAAGTCTCAGGATACAAAATTAATGTGCAAAAATCACAAGCATTCTTATACACCAGTAACAGACAAACACAGAGCCAAATCAGGAATGAAATTCCATTCACAATTGCTTCAAAGAGAATAAAATACCTAGGAATCCAACTTACAAGGGATGTAAAGGACCTCTTCAAGGAGAACTACAAACCACTGCTCAGTGAAATAAAAGAGGACACAAACAAATGGAAGAACATACCATGCTCATGGATAGGAAGAATCAATATCGTGAAAATGGCCATACTGCCCAAGGTAATTTATAGATTCAAGGCCATCCCCATCAAGCTACCAATGAGTTTCTTCACAGAATTGGAAAAAACTGCTTTAAAGTTCATATGGAACCAAAAGAGAGCCCGTATCTCCAAGACAATCCTAAGTCAAAAGGACAAAGCTGGAGGCATCACGCTACCTGACTTCAAACTATACTACAAGGCTACAGTAACCAAAACAGCATGGTACTGGTACCAAAACAGAGATATAGACCAATGGAATAGAACAGAGTCCTCAGAAATAATACCACACATCTACAGCCATCTGATCTTTGACAAACCTGAGAGAAACAAGAAATGTGGAAAGGATTCCCTATTTAATAAATGGTGCTGGGAAAATTGGCTAGCCATAAGTAGAAAGCTGAAACTGGATCCTTTCCTTACTCCTTATACGAAAATTAATTCAAGATGGATTAGAGACTTAAATGTTAGACCTAATACCATAAAAACCCTAGAGGAAAACCTAGGTAGTACCATTCAGGACATAGGCATGGGCAAAGACTTCATGTCTAAAACACCAAAAGCAACGGCAGCAAAAGCCAAAATTGACAAATGGGATCTAATTAAACTAAAGAGCTTCTGCACAGCCAAAGAAACTACCATCCGAATGAACAGGCAACCTACAGAATGAGAGAAAAATTTTGCAATCTACTCATCTGACAAAGGGCTAATATCCAGAACCTACAAAGAACTCAAACAAATTTACAAGAAAAAAACAAACAGCCCCATCAAAAAGTGGGCAAAGGATATGAACAGACATTTCTCAAAAGAAGACATTCATACAGCCAACAGACACATGAAAAAATGCTCATCACCAGTGGCCATCAGAGAAATGCAAATCAAAACCACAATGAGATACGATCTCACACCAGTTAGAATGGCAATCATTAAAAAGTCAGGAAACAACAGGTGCTGGAGAGGATGTGGAGAAATAGGAACACTTTTACACTGTTGGTGGGATTGTAAACTAGTTCAACCATTATGGAAAACAGTATGGCGATTCCTCAAGGATCTAGAACTAGATGTACCATATGACCCAGCCATCACATTACTGGGGATATACCCAAAGGATTATAAATCATGCTGCTATAAAGACACATGCACACGTATGTTTATTGCAGCACTATTCACGATAGCAAAGACTTGGAATCATCCCAAATGTCCATCAGTGACAGACTGGATTAAGAAAATGTGGCACATATACCCCATGGAATACTATGCAGCCATAAAAAAGGATGAGTTTGTGTCCTTTGTAGGGACATGGATGCAGCTGGAAACCATCATTCTTAGCAAACTATCACAAGAACAGAAAACCAAACACCGCATGTTCTCACTCATAGGTGGGAACTGAACAATGAGATCACTTGGACTCGGGAAGGGGAACATCACACACCGGGGCCTATCATGGGGAGGAGGAAGTGGGGAGGGATTGCATTGGGAGTTATACCTGATGTAAATGACGAGTTGATGGGTGCTGACAAGTTGATGGTTGCGCACACCAACATGGCACAAGTATACATATGTAACAAACCTGCACGTTATGCACATGTACCCTAGAACTCAAAGTATAATAATAAAAAAAAAAAAATAGAAGTCACAAACAGTTTGACTTCAGCCATTACTAATCTGCTGAACACAATCACGTTAAATTCTGAAAAAGGAATCTGGGATTTTCCTCTGTTATTAAGGTCACTGAAGCTACTGGACTTGGGAAAACATCTAGTTGTCTATGTAAGAGGGCGTCTCTATTCTCCACTTCCTTTTTTAAGACATTGTACTCAAAAGACATTAGAAATAAAGCAAAATAAAATATATTCAACTTAAAGAAAAAAAAAGAAAGTTCAGATTATTTCATTAGAAGACCTTGTTTCAGGCTTAGTGGAATCTTCAGATATGCTCCTTTTTCATTCAATGTTTTTTTTTTTTCTAGTCTATTCAGCAATAAAGTGAAATCCATGTTCCTTCATTTATATTCCTATTTCAATCACACAGTGGCTGATTCTGATCACTATTATTTCCTTTGAGAACAGGAGCTTTATAGTCAAGTGAATGATCAGTGTGGTTCTTCCTCCAGACCTGTTAAGCTCACAAACAAATCTCCATGGTCAGCTACCTCTAAGCTGCTGGTAGAAAACAATCAGTGTGCAGATCTGACGTCCACAAAACAACATCTATAACTCGAACATATGTTTCTTTTATGTTTCAGAATACTTTTCCTTTTCAGTCTGGGTGAGGCTTGATATACTCAGTTTCCATAACAGTCCATCTGTAGCAATTCTACACCCCTGCAGGTTTCCAAACTCCTCTGAGAGATAAAGATGTCACTGCAACACATAGAAACCTATGTGGGACCTTAATGAGTTCAGAAGATGATGGCATCATTAAAGCAGCAAAGAATTCAGAAAAGCAGCATGTCGTAAATTAAGAGTATGAATTCAAAAGGTGAGTGTTGGAGATGAGGGGAGCATAAAGGGGGTTCTTTCATGATACTACTGGAAAGGAGTTTATTTTGCAAATGAGTTACAAGGACAGCCTGTAGCTAGATAGTAGCAAGAAATGTCAGCTGATACATATTCTTGTATTTGTAAGCAAATTAAATATAAAAGTCCTAAGATCATGCTACCCAAAAGAACACACTTTATGCTTGCAGTTTGTTTACTTCCGGAGACAAATATAACAGCATAAATCAATTTGTTCAATAATTTAGAATTTAGAGTGAATTATTCAAGGCTTTCAGCTTGTTTTAAGTCAAATGTATTATAGTTTTCTTTGTGAGGAAGAAAAGTACAAGAAATACTAAGTTTTGATTTGGTAGACTATCCAGTTTATTATCATTTTTAAAAGTGAGTTTGTAACCACTATGGGCAAGTGAAGAACCTATGAATGAAAAATAATAGTGTGGAAAACCCAGCACTGTTTTGTCAACCTAGCAACTTCGTCACTGCTAGACCACAGAGAGAGGGGGTGGAACTTTGTGCAGTAAGTTCTCATGATTCCAGCCAACTCTTCTGGGTATAGTTCAAAAAACCTACACTCTACTTTGAAGAAATAATTGAAAAAGATGAACAAAAGATACTATAAGACTGCATCTTTACCATCCTACATGTAAATAAATGATTAAAGTATATATTAAAACTCATTAACATATCAAACCATAAGAAGGTTATATCTGTTTTTCACCATGTGGATGATAACTTGGCATTAGTAAGAAAAATTATGACAATATTACATAATAGTCAGTGACAGAGTACTTGTCTCCATGTGTGTAGAAAAAGTTGAAAATGATAGAATGAAGAATAAAATAAGGCATCGTTTTATTTATCTATTTTTAAAATATCTAGTTGCAAGATTAAATGTCTTTTTTCTTCTTATGATCCTGGATTTTTAAACTTGTTATTTTCTTTTGATTTTTTTTTCCAACCAACTTGATTCCTTACTACATTTCTCTTCCAGATTTCAATAGAATGTGAAAAATTATATTTCCATATTCAAAATGCATTTGTATCTTCTTTTAAAACACTGTCTTAACAATGGATAAAATCAGCTAATATTGAAGAAGACTCCACCAAAGCAGGGAAGAGGTGGTAACATTATAAAACTGGGATAGCATGTGCTTACATTTAAATATAAAGAGTGCCACTTGTTTGAATCTGAGATTTAAATTGAAGTGTGCTGTCCTTGTCTTGGGATAGAAAAGTTTACCATATGCTCCAAATTTGTCAACAAACCAGCAAATATAAACCAGGCTGGACACAAATGTTATACAAATACACAATGACTTTCTTGAATGACAAGTTTATTATTCAATCTAACAGAGAAAGACTGGAAAAATATTCCCTTAAACTTATTTCCTACTGTGCTAGTTTCTTTTTCTTTAAACAATATTACAATAATATAATATTTCCAAAAGTTTTATAAAATAAAATTACAAATTGCCATTGTTTAAACCTATCTTAATTTTTGTGAATGCTATAATTCAGTTTTTAAAATTTTTTTCATAGTTGTAATAAAAATCCATACTTTTGTTTGTTTCATTTAGCATTTCTATAAGGAATTTTGAAGAAATGGTTTAGTTTGCCATCTGCCTCTTTCAGGTAACGATTTGAGGCCATTAATAAAAATTTATTCTGTATAATGTAAAACAAAAAATGCTTTTAATATATCGCTAATACTGCTTTGGGGGTCAGTTGGACAGTAGTAACAATTAGGTCCTATATTGCAGGGTGAAATTGTGGAATTATCTGGCAGTGAAGAGTTATGAGCTATTTTGAATAGATTGAGATGCAAAACTTCAAAAAGAAATCCACGTGGGCAGAGTGTGGAGCAACAAAGGAATATAACATATTGTTAATTGGACTTGGTAAGCATCCATGTATTTGTTGTGTAAGCATCCATGATTTTGCTCCTTTTCCAGTATTATCCAGTCTCCTCTACTCCTTTTCATATAGATATGGCTCTCTAACTCACATTAAGTTAATGTGCTATAGCAGATTAAATTGCTGGCATTTCGTTATTTGAGGTCAAGTCATCATTATCTTTGTTTTGGTTAAGTCACCTTGAGACTCTCTTTAACTCTGCAAATATGACTCTTAACACCAATTTTTCTATGAAAAAGTAACTTTTCCTTTAAAGTGCATGCCAATGCACATTGGGAAGCTAAGTCTTCATTTATTTTCTTTAGTGTTCAATGAGACTTTGATAAGTCTGTGTCTTTGAAGGAGAGAAAAGGTAGGTGTCCAGAAAAATCTAGATAGAACTGTTGGTGACCACAGTCTACAAACACCAACATGTGCACACGAGAATACACACTTAAATTCACACACATACACATACATAATTATTATGAATAACCACAAAACGAGACTTTGAAAAATGTAACATAGACAAATCATTCCCAAACTTTGGCATGCATCAGAATCATCCAAAGGGCTCAGTAATACACATATTCTTGGTGTTGACCACTAGTGTTTCTGATATAAGACATTTGGGAAGGGGCCCGGTATTTATTAACAGTTTTGACAGATCTCCAGGTGATGCTGCTGCTTTGGGATAACACTTTGAGAACCACTGATATTGACTACTGTGATTGCTTAGTGCTGTTGAACTTGCCTTAGCAATAACAGAGTGGGAGGCAAGTGTGCCACTACCTATAAAAATTTAGTAGGGGAGCACATTTCTTCCACTGATGGTAGCTGATGCTATGTCCTCTGACATATGTGAGACACTGCTATAAGACAGTGGAAACAGTAAAGGTAAATAAACTTCTTTGCCACACTGCTAAGACAGCCCTAAATTTTGTGTGGCCCTGTGCAGCACTGATTAACTGCAAAATTAAGAATAAAATGCTTAGGAAGACTGATGGGACATTCCAGAATAGAAGCTGAGACGAATCCCTTTGGAATGAAGAAACCACCTTGCAGTTCCTCTGGAGTATCTGATGAGAGCAGTCAAGGAGAAGAGCAAACTTTTTTAAAATTCAGAGAATCAGGCTCAGAACCATAGTAACTTAAATATTTAAAAAATGTTCATTCTATATTGTCATATAGTCATGCCACTGACATCTCAACCAGTGACATTTCTGACAGTGGTTGACCCATAGCATTGTAATACTGTATTTTTGCTGTGCCTTTTCTACATATAGGTATGTTTAGATACACAAGTGCTTATCACTGTGTTACAATTGCCTATAGTTTTCAGTATTTGGCACAGTAACATGCTGTACAGGTTTTTAGCCTAGGAATAATAGTCTCCACCATATAACCCTGGCATGTAATAGGCTATACCATGTAGGTTTGTGTAAATAGACTTTATACTGTTCCTACAACTGTAAAATAACCTAAAGACACATGTCTCAGAACACATTCCATCATTAAGTGATACATGACTATCAATTAAAGTTGCGTAAATGTGCTACCAACAGCTGCCCTCTTCATGAAGCAGATAGTGATGAATAGAGTAGAAGTGTACTTAGATGAGAAACTTGGCCAATCTGATGTAAGTTCCATCATCATAGTAATTTTTCACGTTTTAAACAATTTTTGTATTTTATTATAATGATGCAAGTCCAAATAAATTGACTTATGATACAAATAATAAAGCATAATCAATATTCATAATCCATTTAAAAACTCAGATAAGTTGATTATATTCTAGACTGACAAAAATAATACTTTGCCATTTTTAACATAATTGCCAAGTAAAGCCAATGAGAACAAAATGAGTTTGCAATGATTGTTGAAGACAGATCAGGGAAAGTGACCGATACAATAATGAAGTACAAATATGAAAACAAAAACACTACCTACAAAATAATGAGATGGAAAAAAAAAAAAAACAAAAAAAATCTGGATGCATAAGTAAAGGAAAACTCGGGAAAAAAGGGCAAAGAAATTGCTGACCACATTCTCTCTCGCTCTTTGTTAGTTGAGGCAGAATGTATAGTTTTTGTTGTTGTTGTTGTTGTTGTTTTTTGAGACTGAGTCTCGCTCTGTCGCCCAGGCTGGAGTGCAGTGGCCGGATCTCAGCTCACTGCAAGCTCCGCCTCCCGGGTTCACGCCATTCTCCCGCCTCAGCCTCCCGGGTAGCTGGGACTACAGGCGCCCGCCACCTCGCCCGGCTAGTTTTTTTGTATTTTTAATAGAGACGGGGTTTCACCATGTTAGCCAGGATGATCTCAACCTCCTCACCTCGTGATCCGCCCGTCTCGGCCTCCCAAAGTGCTAGGATTATAGGCTTGAGCCACAATGTATAGTTTTAATGAAACATTTCAAGTTACAACCCAATAGGAATAGTATTTCTATATTCTAACTTCAATCAATTAGTGATCTTCTTGCCAACCCCACATAATTCCAGATTCATTAAGTCAAGAAAAATGTAAAACCATGGAAAGATACTCCTTTCAGAATTAAATTCTAATTTCTCCCTCATAAATAACTTCTTCAGCGATCTTAGACAAGTCACTGAACTTTCAATGCTTGTGTTTTTTCTCAGCTGTAAAGTTAAGAGAATCACAATGACCCATCTTGCACACTTGATGAAGAGAGCATCTGATAAAAAGGAAAAAAAAAAAGAGCCGCTGTCTAGGCATGAGGTGACATGTGCAAAAAGAGTGCCACCATCTTTGCGTCTTGGCAAAGGGGGACAGAGGGAAAGATGAAACACCTTTTCAATGCTTTGGCATTTGGTATGTGATCTGTCCATATGTCCCAAACTTAAATTCAGAGTCTCTACCAGCAAAAGCAACTGCTTTTATTTCTTCTAAATCAGTAATGCGTTTCTCCCCCAAGGTATTTACAATGTAGAATAAAATTACAGCTGCAGAATTGAACTATTCCTTATTTTTATATGTGCCTATTAATGAGTTTTAATAATTTTGGGCTCCAATCATACCGTTACTAGCCATGGTCATTACACATGCCAAATTAAGATACTCATACATTGAGGCAGTCAGTCTAAAACTACATTTGTGTTGAATAAGAGTGATGTGGAGCATGATTTCCTCTGAATTTGTTTACTCACAGCTGAAAATCCCTCAGTGGTATGACCTTTATATTCAACCTTTAAAACGCTTAACAATACTTTCCCCCAGCAGCTTAAAGCAGGAGATAATTCTTTCCCTGGAGAAAATACAATTAAAATGCTGCAATGCCTGTTGGAGAAGTGAAAGCAAGGATAATGACAGTTATAATAGCCCAAATAATTGTGTTAATTGTTTATTTGTTTGCAATGGAAGGCATTCAATATTTATTGTGCTCAGTTCAATTTAATAGTACTTTTTTCATACCTGTAGCTTCATCTAGGACAGGTCTATCTAGTCTCAAATGATAAGCAATCACTTACAAATTTAATAGTCAAATGTATTCATTCATTTGTAATGTAAATATCTAAAAATGAACAATTTAGTTTGGGGGAAAAAATACCTTGAAACATTTTTATTTGTTCTTTGTAAATTGTTGGTAAGCATGTATACACACATACACCACACACACACACACACACACACATACCAGGTATTATTCTTTGGTCAAGGACTGACTTCATGGTTTCCATGGCAACCCAGTTTGCTCAGTGCTCTCTTTCAGCAGCTGCTGATTACACTTTGAATTTTATTTGCATTCATGATTAAGGAGGAGTATAAAAGACCGAGGTAAATTTTTTTAAAAAAGCAACAAGGATAAAAGACATTTCAATCAATGACTCTCTGCAGCTTTAATTAAAAATAAAAGAATAAGAGGAGATACCAGGATTTCAGGAACTTTTATTTAATGGTTGACTGGCTATTGCCACAATATTAAATGAAGATGTCACTACCATACTGAACTTATGCAATTTGCAGGGCTATACATTATTAGCTACTAAGACCATGTAGACAATTTTTGTTTTCTAGTAATGGTCTCTTTGCTTTCCGAAAACAATAAACACATATTTCTAGGACTGGATTAAGATAAAGTAACTTTAAAATATTTACTACAGTATAATTTGTTGAAATCATGCATCGTACCTTCAGGAAAAATGCTCTTTAATATAAAATGTCACTTGTACTTGGCCTTTTTAAGTGCACAGAAATTTATTCTAGCAATAATAACATAGGAAAAGAAAGTGCAGTAATTACTAGTGATTAACAGAGCATAAATAGAAAGATAAGAACTCTGGGTTGGAAACATGGAACCCTATTGGGTAAGACTGTAGCATTTTGAAATACCACCTTTGGCCATGTGTACTATTATTTGCTAAGAAAATGTAAAATATCTATGATAATCATATATATTTATATTAGTGAGCCAAAAAAATTGGAAGAAAAATATTTTTAATTTTATCATTTATAAATAACAAATATTTTTCATTTCCCTGCATTCCCTTGATAAAATTCCAAAAAATAATTGTTTTTTTAAAGAGTAATAAACACATATTTAATATTTTATTCTGGTGGAAACTTTTCCCTTTGGACAAAAATTGTGGCCTAAAGATTGTGTTCATACATTAATTTTTTTGGGAGGGGGTGAATCATTTCAGACACACATTTATTAAGTTTAAACTAATGAAGTTCAAATCAATGAAATAATATTTTGAATTGTAATTAGCAAAAGAACAATGAAAACAGAGAGTCAAAAGTGAATACATTAAAATTATAATCTGTCATTATTTAGGACATAACTGAATCTGCATGTACATATCCTAGAAAATTTAATATCTAATTATGTTTATGAGGGTCTTGCATTTTTATTTGTTACATAAATAAATGAGAATGGTGTTAGGTGGCAAAACCATACTGTTAATGTATTATTTTGAAACTTATAACTTATTTTAAAACGGAATAATAATTTACATGCTATAATAAATGAGTACACAATTTGAAGAAATATATCATTCTATAATGCTTTGTGGAGCCCTTAATTCCCATTAGTTTAGTGTTTTAATAATTTACTATAATTAGAGATGTTATTCTGTTTAAGTTGTCCTTCTAATATGGACATGCTCACCCAGATGAATTCTGCTTTAGAATGCTAGAGCTTGCTCTGAAGCAGAGGCCACCAAAGAAATCAAAGCCTTTTAATAAACCCAGGGGCCATATTTAACATTTGTCTCAATAAGTCTGGGTTTTCCTTGTCACACTAGGTCCTAGTGAATTGAAACCTTCTTTTTATTATATTCTTAATTATATTCAGATAAAATCATGCCCCAGAAAAGGAAATGTCAAGGCTGCCTGGACCATAAAACTTATGACTACTGTCTTTCCCTGTAACAAAAAGTATAGAGTCTAAGTCTCCATTAAGAAAAAAATTTCGGGACTTGCTTTCTCTTCCCTAGCCTATCCAGCTATAATTTGTATCTCCTTTATCCTATGTACCTATAAAGATGGACAATTTTATAATAAGTGGACAGGAACATTTTCTGCAGCTTTACTTTCACACAAATAATTTGTATGGGGGTTTGAGGCGAACAAAGCATTTTTGAAAAGGGAAAAGGGACCTCATTCACTTTTAAGTGTTAGATCAAATAATTGTGATTTCTAGAAGCCAGTGATTTGCCACAGATGGAATTTTGTTCAGAAGTCCCACAGAGACAGAGTCAGGCACCGGAGAAGGGAATCAGGTACCTGACTCTCCAGGCAGACTAGGACCCTCGATGAAAAATAGAATGAAAACTAAAGAAATTAGAAAGGCACAGGTATGCTATAAAGCAGAAGAGAGCTGAATACCAGAGAAAGGATAAAAACTGCACTTCTCCTCATGCAATGACAATGAGTGCTTCCTGTATGCACCAAAAATTCAGAACAATAGAGACTGGCTGGCACCCAGACACTAAAACCTGACATGAGTTGCTAGCCAGCTGACAGCGGGGCACATGTGACTTACTAAAAGTGACAACCGGGGCACTGTCGTCCTGAGTGGGGCACCTAACATATTCAGCAAAGACCCTTTACTGGAAAACTCACACTGTTTGACCTGTTAGCCTGTGGGCCATCAATATACTTGGTGATTTTAATTTCCAGTTTCCAAAAATTTACTCCATTTCCCTCCCTGGAGCCTTCAACACCCAGAACTTCACCTTTGAACTGGCTTAGAAAACAATCTTAGGTGTCAGAGTCTTATTTTTTTCCTTAGATGAGGTGTTTTCTTTTGTTGTTGTTGTTTGTTTGTTTGATTTTTAATCTGAGTGACCTAGGGGAGAAATTAGAGTATTCATCTACCGGGGTCAAGTGCAACGTGTGCTTGGTATTAGGAATCAATGGAAGAGAGAGTTTCTTTAGCCATCTCGATAAAATGAACAAAGATTTGGCCATGTGGGAAGAAGTGAATGCTTGCTTCCAGGAACACTGGACTAATGTTGTTAAATATTGTTTTGAACTGATTAAATTTATTCACAACTCTATGATAAGTACAATAATTCTGATTGTTTTTGAGGGATGTGTATATATGCATGGAGAGATTAAGTGAATTATTGCCAGCAATGCCAGTGTCTTGTGAGAATACAGTAAAAAAGGGATGGTATAAAGGTACTGCAGTCCAAATATAACAGCATATCACCAACTAAATATTTAGTTTAGATTTACAGAAAAATCAAGAGGGCAGTAGAAAATTCCCAGATATCCTATCGTCAGTTTCTGCTGTTAACATCTTATATCAGTATGATACATTTGTTATAATTGATGAACCAATATTGACTCATTATTATTATTATTATTTATTTTTTATTTATTTATTTATTTTTGAGACGGAGTCTCGCTCTGTGGCCCAGGCTGGAGTGCAGTGGCGGGATCTCAGCTCACTGCAAGCTCCGCCTCCCGGGTTCATGCCATTCTCCTGCCTCAGCCTCCCGAGTAGCTGGGACTACAGGCGCCCGCCATCTCGCCCGGCTAGTTTTTTGTATTTTTTAGTAGAGACGGGGTTTCACCGTGTTAGCCAGGATGGTCTCGATCTCCTGACCTCCTGATCCGCCCGTCTTGGCCTCCCAAAGTGCTGGGATTCATTATTATTAACTAAAGTTCATGGTTTATTTAGGTCTCCACAGTTTTGACTTAATGTCTTTTTTCTGTACTAGAATTCCAACCAGGCTACCATACTCCATTTAGCTGGAATATCTCCTTATGTTCCTCTTGGATGTGGCAGTTTCCCACACATTCCTTATTTTTTTTATAACCTTGATGGTTTTGAGGAGTACTGGTTAGCTGTTCTGTAGGATGTTTCACTTTTGGTATTAGTCTGGTATTTTTCTCATGATTGGACAGGAGTTATAGGTTATTGGAAGGAAGACCACATAAATGCTGTGCCAATTTCATCACATCACATTATCATATTCAGTGTCCGTAATATCAACATGATTTATTACTACTAATGTCCACGTTGATCACGTGGTTGATGTCAAGTGCCCATTTTCTTTGAGGTAAGAGTAGCCATATAAATTATTTGAGATTCTTCTTCTTGGGAAATGTGTCTCTTCTTTCCTGTTTATTATTCATTTATTTATATCAGCATGGGCATATGTTTCTTCTGAAGTCAACTAAATTTTAATAGATTCCATACAAGATATAAGGCATATAAGCAAAGCTAAATGACAACTTAGTATGAAAATCGTTGCTTAGTGCATTCAAAAAGAATTTGATTTAGAAATAACACTTGCCAATACAAGGTAGAGCTGGCAAGATGGGGAAGTGTTTCCTGACAGGAAGAGTAAAGAGAATCAGTGGATTGTTCTGACTGAAAACTACTCTGATTAAAATATGAGTAAAGAATAATATATGAGAATGTTCTTTCAGATACTAAAAAGAATCTGAAACATAATTAGTTTCTATAAACTTTCTGAACTTTTTATATACACACAACAAGGTGGCTAAGATGGTTATGAGAATCTTCCTTGTTGAAATTCCTTCAGTTTTCATTTTTATCTTGAAATCTTACACTATTTTTCTCTACATTGCCCTTTAGGTAAAAGAAGAATGTGAACTTTAAAAGAAATTCAGTGGGGGAATCCTGGCATTTTTATTATAAAAGCTAGATGCCAGATGCCTGAAGAATGACTGACAGAGATTGTTATTGGTCATCACTGGTCATGGCTTCAATGTGCAAAAAATGTAATATCACCAGGGAAAGAAAGAGAGGAGCAGGCAAGAAACAGCAAACACTAGAAGAGCATTTTATGGTTATAGGAAGATGTGATTTATGGATATAAATTTCATGAAAATGAATGTTTATTACCTGGATTCAAATACACTACAAATATTCAGTTCATTTTCTATTAACAACCTTATATTCTAGAAGACTTCCAAGCCTTCTACAAGTGTTTCTACCTTTGACTGGCATTCTTATCAACTATGACATTTTTTTAAAGACTTTGGGGGATTAATCCTGCTCAACTCAATTATTGATTTTACTGCTATCATAATGTATTTTAAATATTAGAACATTATACAGTCCCCAAAAATACTGGGCTTAGAAAATAACTACTCATAGCATACAATTCATTTTAATGATCTTCATTTCTTCAGAATGTTTATAAACACACACATACAGTGGGAAAAGTAAGTATAAGAGAATAAAATTTCATATTATCAATTGGTAGGCAGAAACCACTTACAGAATGGTGTTTTGGTCTGTAATGCTGGAGTGGGAAATGGGAAAGACACTGGACAGTCCCCAGTTCAAAGTTGAAGATTGCGAGGGCAAAGTGAGGTTAATAAAAGTAAGTTTTAAGTCTGTATTTATATTTGAATTATTACCCCCATATTTTTCCCAAACATTTACATGTTCCCCTTTCTTTGTCTTTTGTTTCTGACAATATTTCTTTCTTTAATATAAAAGGGAATGTGAAAAAACTTCTATAATATCTAAAGCTCCTTTGTTAACTGGGTGAAAGCAAAGTTATTTTGGTCTCAAATTAATACATACGTGTGTACATAGAAGTAATACAAAGGAGTGAATCCATAAACTGAGGGAAACTAGGCAGATACCACATGAGCAGATGTACCAGGAAGCCAAAGCAGTATTAGCAGCAAAAAGAGAGATGAAGACAAAAGATAAAGAGGGAGCATAGACCAAGGCCAACTAGACACAAGACGGAAGTTTACTGTCTATCTGTGGGGTTGTGTGTAGGATCTTTGAATTATGAGATATCATATACATGAAACAGAATTAGACATAGTCAATTCTGCACTCTGCCGGATTCTCTCCAGCTTGTGTATAGTGCCTTATGAGCAGCAGCATCCCAGAAATATCACTGTTCATTTATCTTCATGGCCTACAGAAAAACATAACACAGGGAACTAGATGCAAAGAAACAGTTTCTTGATAACTGTAAGGAAGTTCACTGGCTTAAATTATGAGCTATTTTCTCTCAATCTTCATTAGCATTTACTTAATTAAACTTCTTCTGAGTGTCCTAAAGCCATAACATAATTAGTGCCCAGGAAGCTTCTAATGTGAATCTTTAGAATATATACTGCATATTCTAAATTTCCAGGACACTAATAATACCTTGCCATGATCACAAATGTCCTGGAGCATACACAAGGTTTCCATAATCTCTTCCAGGCCATGAGGTTATCATCTACATGAGTATTACCCGAATACATTTAAATGATCACTTACGCAACTTGTAAAAATGCCCAAGTTACTCTCAGAAAATATGTACAAGAAACAGTGACTTAAATAACCAGAATGCTTATGGTTACTTAAGCAACAATAACAAAATCTCCTATTTTCTCTTTGATTTTTCAACATGAATATAGATGACTGATGCAAACCAAATATCAATTTAAATTTACTGCAGATCAATTTGAACATTTATTCCCTATAGATGTGTATTCTACATGCTTTAAAAAAGATTTTGTCTTTCCTATATTTGAACGTGGTTCTGAAAGATCTCTTGCAAACCTAATGGACAATAGTGTCCTTTAGCTAAGTGTTTCTGGAAAAAAAAAAAAAAAAAGATTTTTTTAACTAAAAGTACCTTACCTCATCAAGAGCCCATTCTTTTGAAATGTAATATATAAATTGCTAAATATCTTCCAAAGATATATCAACATTTCTAAGTTTCTGTTCTCAAAGATTGTGCAACGCCTAAGGACAGACAAACTGAAGACGTCAAATTCAAACAATTTGTATAAACTCTACAAAGCTTTCTCCAGGTATAAATGAAAGTATCGTTTTGGGATTAAAGTCTTGATGAGGGAGGTTTGTTAAGATTGAGAAATACTTTGTCAGATGGGTAGATTGCAAAAATGTTCTCCCATTTTGTAGGTTGCCTATTCACTCTGATGGTAGTTTCTTTTGCTGTGCAGAAGCTCTTTAGTTTAATTAGACCCCATTTCTCAACTGGATATTTACCCAAAGGATTATACATCATGCTGCTATAAAGTCACATGCACACATATGCGTATTGCGGCCCTATTCACAATAGCAAAGACTTGGAACCAACCCAAATGTCCATCAATGATAGACTGGATTAAGAAAATGTGGCACATATACACCATGGAATACTATGCAGCCATAAAAAAGGATGAGTTCATGTCCTTTGTAGGGACATGGATGAAGCTGGAAACCATCATTCTCAGCAAAATATCACAAGGACAGAAAACCAAACACATGTTTTCACTCATAGGTGGGAGTTGAACAATGAGAACATATGGACACAGGAAAAGGAACATCACACATCGGGGCCTGTTGTGGGGTGGGGGGGGAGGGATAGCTTTAGGAGAAATTCCTAATGTAAATGACGAGTTAATGGGTGCAGCACACCAAAATGGTACCTATATACATATGTAACAAACCTGCACATTGTGCACATGTACCCTAGAACTTAAATATAATAAAAAAATATAAAATGCTCTTGCAAAAGAGAAAAAAAAAGATTTAGAAATACTTGTTGGTTTTCTGAAGTCATCTAAATAATTTTGGAAATTTAGAAGATCGTAGTCTTCTACTGTACTACCTCTTGTACCATCACTTTCTTAATTACTTTTTCATGTAAGCTTTTCTTCATTTATAACTATAAACTACTTAAGGGTAGAGACATTTGTCTTTCCTATCTCTGGCATACCTATGATAAGCAGATTCCAAGTATGCATTTGATCTTTGATCACATCACTCCTCATTTTAAACTTCATCTTCAGGAAAACACACCATGCTCTTTAACATAAACCTATGTGTTCTGTGAACCTACTGTCACACTTCCAGAAATAAACTCCCTTCCACCCCTTATTCTAGAGATGAATTTGTATTTCCCCTTTCAGATAAATGGTTCCTTTCAGAGAAATGGCTCCTTTCAGAGAAATGACTGTGAAGCCATTGCAGACTGACTTTGTGCTCTCTATTCTTTCCTAACTTTTCACCGTTGTGTTATGTTTTTATACGATGTACTGCACCATTTATGTGTCTGTATCTCTTCCTTATGATCTATAAGTTTATTGAGGGCAAGGATTATCTCTTTCACTGTATATGTTAATGGTATCTAAAACCTGGTACAAGCTCAATCAGCAAGTACCAAATTGTTAAAATCACTTAAATCTGGGCTTTATAAACTGCAGTTTGATTTCTGAATGATCTTGAAAGTTACCAACAAACACTTAATTGCTAAATCCATAATTTATTTTCAGTCAATTGGTATAAAAGAAACTTTGTCATTATACTTGAGTCTCTTATTCCAGTTAATCTTGTTCATTAACAGACCTTGATATCTTGCCTAGCAAAGATAAAGGAATTATCTGCTGGGAAAAATATTTATCTTCTATAATCAGACACTCAGAACTATTGTTTCTTTTCTCACTCCTCTAAAATATGTGCTCCTAATTGGTAGCCCTCATAATCTCATGACTGTATTATTGCAATAGTAAGAAAGAATAGTCTCTTTGTTGCCTGCCTGCTCTTTTTTCAAGAGTGGCTATGTGGCCTAATATTTAGTGAAGTGAAGTTATGGCATAGTCTCTTTCATGAAAAAATATCAATGATTTATTCACATAGGAATTGATGAGCTAAAATAGTTGCTAGGAATGTGATTTTTCATTATATATATATAGAGAGAGACAGATATATATCTGTCTGTAATCAGCCGGGTGCGGTGGCTCATGCCTGTAATCTCAGAACTTTGGGAGGCTGAGGCAGGCGAATCACGAGGTCAGGAGATTGAGACCATCCTGGCTAACACAGTGAAACCCCATGTCTACTAAAAATACAAAAAATATAGCCGGGCTTGGTGGCGAGAGCCTGTAGTCCCAGCTACTCAGAAGACTGAGGTAGGAGAATGGCGTGAACCCGGGAGGCAGAGGTTGAAGTGAGCTGAGGTCACACCATTGCACTCCAGCCTGGGTGACAGAGCGAGACTATGTCTCAAAAACAAGTAAACAAACAACAACAAACATATATATATGTGTGTGTGTGTGTGTATGTATGTATATATTTTTGTCACTAAAGTAATGCCAAAAACCACAGCTACTTTTGCACCAATCAAATAGAAGTTAGGGATCTGCTCAGTACAACTCTTAACATATAAGACTATTTCATAATAGAAAGATTAACTATTCCTTTATTGATTATGTAAAATGTGATTTTTTTTTCAGGAGTTTTGAGCACAATAGCAGTTTTTATTAAAAATATGCTAAGGTAGTCTTTTGCCATTCATATTGCCATCATTTAAAGCATGAGTTAGTTTTCATTATTTGTACGCAGCGACCCGCATTTGGGAGGTTCATGTTAAGAATTCAAGTTCCCCTCATGTGAGTTTAACTACAACTCAATGGATTAAGTTAGAAATCTGAAATGTCAACTTTCAGAGTTTGGAAGACTCCTAAACCAGTGACTGTTGACACTAACCTAATTAATGCTATTAACATGTTTAAAGAAGGAATATGCCAGTCAAAAAAAAGTGAGAAATTTGCCATTCTGCAAGATATCATTAAGAGAGAATTATGAGAAAAAAGAAATCTAAGCAGTGCCCTGTAAGTTACCCAAGACGGTGTTCTTATACTTTGATTTATACATCAGCCTCTGAGAATTTAGTTCACCTGATTCTCCCACTAGATGATACACTATCAGTAGGCAAACAAAATCAGATTTGCTAATTTCAACTACCTTGAATTCATCAAGATAATATCAAACTCTTTATTCCCTTCACTAATAATATTTTATTCATTTATTGAAACACTGAAAAGTATCTATTATTTCAAGCTTTCAAATTCTGTTGTGTGAAACCTGATTTTTGTTCTTAATTTTACAATCGCTACCATTACTTTACCCTTATTTTACAGTTTCAGGTTTTTCATATGATCTCTGATAATGTTTCAGATTCATAGACAACCACTGCTGGAAACCCTAATGAACTTAACCAGAAAGATAGAATGTGAAAGTAGGATCCAGAAAGATGCCATAAATACAGCTCCTTTTAAATACGCCGACCTCGAAAATTTCTTAAAATTTTATAATGGCTACAGTGAGACTTTCTAAAAGGATATGAGCTATTGAACTTGATAATTATTAATTTCAAACCTAACAACAGGTATTCATTATTTCAAAAGTATTGGGCATTTCAAGAGTGCTTATTCTCAGTATAACACCGTTTCGATTTTTTTGTTGTTAAAATACCCAGTAACTCATTGAACAAGTGAAAATACACAAAGACTTAAATTATCACAGTTAACCAGGATAAAATTAATACAATATCCATTCTGATGAGTTTCTGGTCTAATTGGTCTTACTGATGATAATCACATACCCTTTACATTATTGTGGTTTGGAGAAGAGGAAGAAGAAAAAGAGTACACTTTACAGTATACTTCTGACAATTAAATCTTACTAAACTTCAGGGCCAAACTGATGCCCTAAAATTTCTGTCACCATCTTGGTCCAGAATTACTTTTCAAATCTCAAACTGTTTGCACAATTAAATACAACTTATATTTATTAGTTACTGCTTTCATTGTTAGTGATGTTTTCTTTTTTGTGTGTGTGATTCTGTAACTTCTACTTTTAATGACTATGCAGGTTGCTTCCCAAACACATCAAGTTTAAGGTTATTACAACTAATGAGAAACTTGTTAGTTTTTATATTAAAGTCAATGAAACTGAGTGTTTATATATTTGCTCTATCTATCCTATACGCATCTTCCTGAATTTTAAAAGAACACAGAACATAAATCAGTCCAATGAACTAAATCTAAATTACATAGAAAATGAACAAACATAAAACAGAATTTAAAGTTCAAAATAACTTGGGGGATCAACTAAATTCCTGTGCTTTTCACTAGAATAAACAATCTAGAGAAAGAAGTAGTCTTACCCAAGATACAAAGGAGATTTGAGTTATGTAGCCCAACTTTTTGCACATGAATTCCAATATTTTCAGAAAGTAGCTGACATTTATTGAGCACTTATATGTGTCAGGCACTGTGCAGTATGGTTAATGTTGAGTTGAGTATTGTTATTAACCCATGTACAGATGAGAAAACTGAAGCATAAACATGCCCAAGGACCAAGGTTAGTATGAGCTGGGATTTGAGGTTAGCTGTAGACCGCATTGAACTCAGAATTCACAAGATTCATCATGTTTGCATAAGATAGCTTCCCATCCAATAGGCTACAGTCTTATAGACACTGTTGATCTCTATTAGATATAACTGGTCTCCATTACAAAACAGCTCACTTCCTGGTTCCTCTTTACTTCAGATACCCTAGTAAAGTGTGCCGTATTCCAACTAATAAGGGCAGATATGTAATATATATACGTGTATATATGTATGTATGTATGTGTATTTATCATATATATATATATAAACACTTTAAGTTCTAGAGTACATGTGCAGAATGTGCAGGTTTGTTAAATAGGTATACATGTGCCATGGTGGTATGCTGCACCCATCAACCCGTCACCTATGTTAGGTATTTCTCCTAATGCTATCCCTCCCCTAGCCACTCACCCTGACAGGCCCTGGGGTGTGATGTTCACCTCCCTATGTCTATGTGTTCTCATTGTTCAACTCCCACTTATGATGGAGAACATGTGGTGTTTGGTTTTCTGTTCTTGTGTTAGTTTGCAGAGAATGATGGTTTCCAGCTTCATCCATGTCCCTGCAAAGGACATGAACTCATCCTTTTTATGGCTGCATAGTATTCCATGGTGTGTATGTACCACCTTTTCTTAATCCAGTCTATCATTGATGGACATTTGGGTTGGTTCCAAGTTTTTGCTATTGGGAATTGTACCCCAATAAACATACATGTTCATATGTCTTTATTGTAGAATGATTTATAATACTTTGGGTATATACTCAGTAATGGGATTGCTGGGTCAAATGTTATTTCTAGTTCTAGATCCTTGAGGAATCACCACACTGTCTTCTACAACTGTTGAACTAATTTATACGCCCACCAAGAGTGTAAAAGCATTCCTATTCCTCCATATCTTCTCCAGCATCTGTTGTTTCCTGACTTTTTTTTTTTTTTTTTTCTTGAGACAGAGACTTGCTCTGTTTCCCAGGCTGGAGTGCAGTGATGCAATCTCAACTCACTGTAAGCTCTGCCTCCTGGATTCACGCCATTCTCCTGCCTCAGCCTCCCAAGTAGCTGGGGCTACAGTTGCCCACCAGCACACGCACAATCCTAATCAAAAAGAAGAAAGCTGGAGGGATCACGCTACCTGACTTCAAACTATACTACAAGGCTACAGTAACAAAAACAGCATGGTACTGGTACCGAAACAGATATATAGAACAATGGAAAAGAACAGAGGCCTCAGAAAAAACACTACACATCTGCAACCATCTGATCTTTGACAAACCTGACAAAACCAAGCAATGGGGAAAGGATTCCCTAATTAATAAATGGTGTTGGTAAAACTGGCTACCCATATGCAGAAAGCTGAAACTGGACCCCTTCCTTACACCTTTATACAAAAATTAACTCAAGAGGGATTAAAGACTTAAATGTAAGACTTAAAACCATAAAAACCCTAGAAGAAAACCTAGGCAATACCATTCAGGACATAGGCATGGGCAAATGTTTCATGACTAAAACACCAAAAGCAATGGCAACAAAAGTCATAATAGATAAATGGGATCTGATTAAACCGAAGAGCTCCTGCACAGCAAAAGAAACTGTTATAGTGAACAGGCAACCTACAGAATGGGAGAAAATTTTTGCACTCTATCCATCCGACAAAGGGCGATGTTTTCTTTAAAGTCTGTGTAACTTTAATAGAGAATATTTATGAATATGCTTCTTTCGTTCTTTCTCCTTCCTCAAGAAGTAACTATCTCAACATTTTTAAAACAATTTTGGAATTTAAGGTAATAGGGACTTGAGAGTTCAACAGATTGTTTTTCTTCTTAAAGAAATAGAGAAATTACCTGCCAGAGAAATCTGGTGCTTTGTAAATATTCAAATATGTGCTGATCTTCAAACTAAAATAAAAACAATTTGATTTGAGTATCTATCCATATTATCTTTATCAACTGTGCTGAAAAATTAAGAAATACTAGAGACTTATGTAATTACTAGAAGAGCTATGTATCCTAGGACAACAATCTGTAGATTTAGTGCTTTGTACTTTTCCTAATGTGAATTCTTTGCCAATTGTTATATTTAGTTAATTGAAGTGTTAATGTTTATCCTATGTTATCAAGTGTTTAGATAAAAGAATGGAGAAATAGCTTATTTCTTCATACAGAATAAAAATTTTTCGCCATTTTTTAGCACAACTTCATGGCCATACTACGTTAAAATGTAACACCACTACCAAATAACCAGAGCTCAATGGAATGTACACATTCCCTGATTGTGTGAGAACATTGAAAAATGTAACATAAGTATTGCTAGTAATACATAAAAGAAAGCAAATTACACTTGATTTTGGTGATAGTTTAAGGGCATCCAAAATCTATGTTTGCTGTGTTTTTTAATAACATTATTAGCTAACTTCCTTATCTTTTTATGACTATTAGCAAAAATAATAAAGAAAAGCAAAAACATTTTTCTCTGTAAGTCATGATTATATTTTAAATTATTTTGATTTTCATTAATATGTTTATAATAAAAACTTAATTTTCCTAGAGTATTTGTTTCTATATTAAACTGCTTAAGTTTGTTTGCTTGAAATACAGGATTGTTTTACCATAAGAAATAAGAGCAGAGAGTGCACAAACAGGTGGAAGGGGAGTAGGAGATCCAAACGCTGAATTATATGACATCATATGTAAATGCTCATTTTTAATACTATATAAGGTGGACAGTTGCTGTGCTGGGATCAGTTTGTACTCCTACCATCTGTAGAGGTAAGGGACATAGAAGTTTTTTTTTCAGTGCACCACGTATACACCAGTAGGAGGAGAGAGGTTGTCTTAGGTTATAAGAAGACTGTTGCTACCTTTTGGCTCATAGGCTAAGGGAGAAATCTAGACTCACTGCCTGATTAAGGTTACCAGAGGTGAGACATCTCCAGCAACAGGAATTTTCCAAAGATCTCAAAGGCTCACAACTACTCAAAGAATCACCTTTTAAAGCTTCCTGGACCGCAGAGATTGTGGCTGGCAGCCTCTGTGATGTTCCCTGGTTATCCTCATCTCGTAGTATTCACGCTCTCATGTTATTCCTTCACCTTGAGATTCTGCTGGGCTTAATAACTGGCTACCAAGGAGTAAAATACTACAGAGTGGTGGAATGTCACTCCTGAGACTAGGTTAAAGAGTTCATGCTTATGTTTTAGGCTCTGCTCTTTCACCTGTTTGTGGTGAGAGAAGCCAGATATCACATTGTGATGTGCCCTGTAAAGAGGTCCATATGGCAAAGGAATGATTTATCTGACCAATACCCAGTGAGAATTTGAGGCCTGCCAACAGCCACGAAGTAAGCACGGAAGTGAATCCTCCCCTTGTCAATCCAGTACTTGAGAGGATAGTAGCCTAGATTATATCTTCTTTCTTGTGAGAGACCCTGAGCTAGAACTACAGGATAAAGGGAAGCCACGCTCAGTTTGCAGGCAACCCACAGAAACTATGAGAAAATTAATCTTTCTTGTAGTAACCTGCTAAACGTGGGGGTAATTTGTTGCTCAAACAATACATAACCAATGCAAGATAAAACTAGTTAAAGGCAGGATGCCATGGATCATGCCTGTAATCCCAGCAGTACAAGAAGCTTAGGAGGGCCTGTCACTTGAGCCAAGGAGTTCAAGACCATCCTGGGCAACAATGGCGAAAACCCATTTCATATAAAAATACAAAAAATTAGCAAGGCATGCATGTGGTGGTGTACACTTGTAGTCCCAGCCACTTGGGAGGCTGTGATGGGAGGATCACTTGAACCCAGGAGGTGGAGGTTGTGGTGAGCCTAGATTGCACCACTGCACCCTGTCTCACAAAAAAAAAAAAAAAAAAAAAGGCAGATAGTGATAGGGAGTAAAAGAAGGGAGACAGCTTAGACTTTCTTTAACACACGGACCTGAGCTACAGAGAGAATAAATATTTTATGTTATATCTACTTCTATTTCTTAATGTAGTCTTGTACTGGAAGTTTATTTGCTGAATGGCGACTATGTTGTTTCTTAAAATGACTGAAAGAATGTATACTGTCCAAGAATACGCTGAACAGGCACGGGGCCAGCCATGTATTCATGGAGGAACAAGGGAAGCCAACCCCCACTAAGTAGTTTGTGGAGAGACTCTGAGACCAGAATACAGCTACATTTTTCATTATGTTCTAAGTTGGGCTTAATATACTGTGTATACAATTCTCTGGTGATTTTTTTTTCCGTTGAAACATTGGACATGGTGAGTTATGTGCCTTGATATTCAGTGGAATAGAGTTTGCCCAGTGAAGAAATAAGAAATGTAATATAATGTCAAGCCTGCACTAAATAAAGGTCACACACTTGCTAGGACACGGTGGTGAGTATATAAGAGAGCATAGTTGGGACAGAAAACAGTTCAAGCTCAACAGACATACCGTGTAGAAGTTGAGTTCAATGGGCAGTAGAACACCTGAGAAAACATTCCCAAGCAGAGTGAAATATTGTTGTGTTGTGCAAGGTGATTGGATTATTACTATTGTCGGCTTGTTTACTACTATTCCAAGTTTTTAATCCCTCAGGTTTGCAGTTCCAAAGCCTAGTTTTAGAAAAATAAGGTTCTGACATACAAGGTTTATGTACAAACAACTCTGTAACAACAAATGACAGACTGACTGCCTTGCCCACATTATTGCCTTCTATTATTTGAGAACTACTGTGGTTTTGTCTGGTTTTGTTTTTGTCTGAGTTTTCTTCCCATCTGTCTAAATGTGGTTTGTTGTTAAATGTTACTGGAAATATGTCATGTTGCTTTATTCTTCTTTCCCTATGTTGTTCACCTGCCTGGATAGCCCTGCAGACTCACTCATATAACATCAACACAGTAGTAGCTTGACAGACAGAGCAGCTCAACAACAGTTCAAAGTTTTCTCCCACTTGGAGGTCACCCCTTTCAGGGAGAGCTGATGATTCATCTTGGATAGATATTTTTGCATATTGTGATTACATACTAATCACAGTATTCTATGACTATGTGTTTGTCTATGACCAACATCAGTCAAAATAAGATGAGGCACATAGGCCCCAAACTGTTTGGTAAGTTAATGTAAAATGAATGAATAAATAAATGACCTGCTTGAGATAGTGGGGACAATGTGGTGAACAGTTGAGGTCATTGCTCATAGAGTTGTATCTTTCAAGACCATAATAGCATCCACAAACAGACCTCTTCAAATGGAAGACAAAAGAAAATTCATAAAATGAAAAAAAGTTGAAACAGAAACAAGGAAAGAGAGGAGAGGAATGGAGTTAGAGAGGAAGGGAATGAGACAGTATTTAGGGTCTGGATTGACCATGCCAGAAAGATCAACAGTATTATGTAGCGCAAAGATTTTGGTTTATATAGCTAGACCTCTTTAGATCAGTGATGAGAGCAATCATGCCTCCACAAAAAGCCCTAGTAAAACTTCTGCACAATGAGGCTCTAGTGGGCTTTCCTGATTACAGTACTCCATGTGTACAGTCTCACACTGATGCTAAGAAAGTCATATTGTTCTGATTTCACGAGGGGAGGACAACAGAAACTCTGTGCTTGGTATTTTCTTGGAGTCTGCCTTATGTGTTTCTTCCTGTGGTGGTTTTTAATCCGTATCAGTTTTCTGTAGTAAACCATAACCATGGGTATAGCAGCTCTCAGTGAGTTCTGTGAGTCCTTCTAGCAAATCACCAAATATGAGGGTAGTTTTGGGAAAACCCTGAATTTGTAGTTGGTGTCAGAAGTGAGGGTGGTCTTGTGTGAATTGTGTTCCCTCTAACTTCACAGATAGCTAAACTCTCCACAGGGGCAAATTAATATGTATAGGTCTATCATTGTGTGTGATATTGAGTACATATACTTGGGTGAAAATATTTCAATGTTAGATAAGATTTTTGACACAAACATGTGTGTTATTTTATGTCATTTGACACAAGTTGTAAGGATTTTCTTGATGTCCACAGCAATATCACAGTTTATCAGAAAAAGATGACTTATAGTAGCTTTCAGGATCAAAAGATCTGAATGAGTTTTTGAACTGTGGCAGATGCTGCTCTTTCATAGAGTGTACCTGTAGCAGCTGTCCTGTATCCCATGGGTGCTAGGCTATTTTCTTTTTTCTTTTTTGTAATTATACTTTAAGTTCTAGGGTACACGTGCACAACGTGCAGGTTTGTTACATATGTATACTTGTGCCATGTTGGTGTGCTGCACCCATTAACTCGTCATTTACATTAGGTATACCCCTAATGCTATCCCTCCCCGCTACCGCCACCCCACAAGAGGGCCCTGTGTGCTGTGTGTGATGTTCCCCTTCCTGTATCCAGGTGCCAGGCTATTTCATTTCTTGATTGTTTGGGGTCATTTCTGAGAAACGTGATTTTTATTTTCAATTTATGAGAAGTATACATTGTATCTTTTCAGCCTAAATATTATAATTGTTTTCTTCTTTAGACATCTGCTTAACAAGAGAAAAGGCATCTGTGACTGTATCTGCAAAAACAAAGTAGACACGAAATGCATTGGATTGCTTGGCAGGAACACAGTTCTCCAATGAGGTTAGTTTATTTGCTTCCTGACAGAAAACATTAAAAAATACTTTCTAATTAAAGTAAGAGTTAAGAAATTCCTTTTATTCCTTAGAATATAAGAGGTAAGAAACTGTTAATTCAGAAAAATGTGTAAAGATGCTTTTAGGTTGCTCTGCAAAAGTTCAATATCATATTTTTATTTCTTTAAAAACGTCTGCTGTTCATATAAATACCCCTAGAAAAGTAATCTTAATGTTTCAATATTCAAGTTTGTGATTCTGCCCAAAATAAACCTAGATAGTTCAGCTCTATCTTCTTTTTTCTCTGATGACTCCTGTAAATCAGCTCAAAATCATCCTTTGGTTTTGGCCCTGACCTCTGAATCTTCCTATTTTCACATTTCAAATATAACTTATAATTGAGATGAAATTATCAGGGCTGTTCTAGAGCTGAAAATAGCCCTGCATTCATAATCATAAACTACAGAATGACAAAACTTGTGAGCTATGGTGAAATTGAGTATATTTTTCCCCAGGTATTCTAGGAAGTTCTCCTATCTCACTGAGATTGTACTGTCCTTACTTCTTTATTGAATTATAGGTTGCTGGTGCCCTTGAAATTTCTCGCATTCCTTTAGGTTAATCTATTTATAATACTTGCTACCCTTGAATTATGACTAGATTGAGATACACAGAATCTGCTGGCAAATTTTCAGGTTGAACTATTTCACAATGATATAAATGGTCCAAAAAAATTGTCGAGTTACAAGAGGTCACTATGATCTTCCCCAAAGTTGGTACTACCTTACCCTACTGTTTTAGTCAGTTCTCACACTGCTAATAAAGACATACCTAAGACTGGGTAATAAAAAAATTAAAAAAAAAAAAAAAAAGAGGCTGAGGAGGCCTTACAATCTTGGCAAGGGACATCTTACATGGCAAGCAAGAGAGAGAATTTGTGTGGGGAAATTCCCCTTTATAAAACCATCAGGTTTCATGAGATTTATTCACTACCACAAGAACAGGACAAGAAAGACCCACCCCATGATTCAATTCCTCCCACGACACATGGGAATTGTGGGAGCTACAATTCAAGGTGAGATTTGGGTGGGAACACAGCCAAACCATATCACCTATTTAGAGCCAAAATATTTACAAAATGCTCCTGGTGTCAGGCAGCAGGGGAAGGATTATTGACAGCCGACATTCTAAGGATTGTGGATTTTTTATTATATCCATAGGAGAGTGGATCATACGGCTGGGCGTGGTGGCTCACACCTATAATCCCAGCACTTTGGGAAGCCGAGGCAGACAGATCACAAGGTCAGGAATTCGAGAACAGCCTGGCCAATACGGTGGAACCCCATCTCTACTAAAAATACAAAAATTATCTGGGTGTGGTGGCAGGTGCCTGTAGTCCCAGCCACTCAAGAGACAGAGGCAGGAGAATCGCTTGAACCTGGAAGGTGGAGATGGCAGTGAGCCGAGATCGCGCCACTGCACTCCAGCCTGGGCAACAGAGCGAGACTCCCAGACTCCGTCTCAAAAAAGGAGATTGGATCATGCAAAGCAATTGGGTGCAGAATTTTTTATTAGTCATTAAAATTTAATGATAGTGTTTTTATAAGAAATTTCACATCCTCTTTTTCATCTTCCCCAAAATAACTTTGAGATTTGTTTTTTTCTCTTCTTCTTCTATCTTTCCCATTCCTCTCCTCTCTTTTTTCTCTCCACTCTTCTCTCTCTGTCTCATCCCCTTCTTCTCTGTCTCCATTCCTCTCCCTCTCCTTTTTTCTGTTTAAAGTTTTTTCATTTTATAAATTTTCATTTGTCTTCCATTTGAAGAGGTCCGTTTGTAGATGCTATTATGGTCTTGAAAAATAAAGCTCTAGCTGGGCGTGGTGACTCACATCTGTAATTCCAGCACTTTGGGAGGCCAAGGCGGGTGGATTGCTTGAGGTCAGGCGTTCGAGACCAGCCTGGCCAAAATGGAAAAATTCTGTCTCTACTAAAAATACAAAAATTAGCTGCGTGTAATCCCTGCTACTCCAGAGACTGAGGCACAAGAATCGACTGAACCTGGGAGGCGGAGGTTGCAGTGAGCTGAGATCAAGCCACTGCACTCCAGCCTGAGTGCTAGAGTGAGACTCCATCTCAGGAAAAAAAAAAAAAAAAAAAGATGTAGCTCGACGAGCATCAACCTCAACTGTTCATCATACTGTCCTCATTGCCTCAAGCAGGGTTTAAAATTTGGTAGGTACAAAAGAAACACTTTTAGGAACACAGAAAGGAAAGAAAGCAGAGAGGGAGAAAAGAAAAGAGGAAGGAAAAAATACCCAAAAAATTCACGATGAAATACCATGAAATAGTTATGTATTTTTATAAATGTCCCCGTAAAGAACCATTGGGGCATAGCTTAAAATCGGTGTCAGAAAAAAGGAGAGAACAGAAACTCTACTTTTCAATAGTGATAGTATTACACATGTAGTACTAAATGTCTTCCAAGTTTGTGTTTGATTTAACGATGAAAATGCTCTGTACATTTCTCCAGCTGTGTTCCCCCAACAGACTGAGACATGCAGTGCTCTAAGAGCAGCTGTTAGCCCTCATGCAGTTTTATTTGCATGCTAAGAAAGAGCAGCCCAGTACATGAATAAAACATGCTTCTTTTTATCACACCCTCCCAGTAAGTTACTTCTACCTAAATATTTTCTTTTGAGAGACTGAGCAGAAGAAGTTAATCAAGGAATTTTTTTAAAGCAATCATTCTAATAATTCACTTTTTGTGAATTTAATTTTTGTCATATAAATAATCTGAGGAGGACTTCATTAAATATGTTTTAAAAGCCTGATACTATTGCATATTTTGTAACTCTAATAATAGCAGTTTTCATCAATCTTACTTTCTCATCTTGAAATGTAGATATTGTATCTTTTAAAAAGATGAAATGTTTAGTGTGAAAAAGTACTACAGTTTACTGGTACTTTCTATTTCATCATTTATAGCTACAGAGGAAAATCTTAAAACAAACAGTTTACTATTACCGAAATCACAATATAGTGATTACATGTAGTGTTACAATGTAATACTGCCATATCATGTCAATAAAAGGAACAACAATTATTATTTAAGAAGCTCACATTTGGAAATGCATTAGTTCGATATGTCTTCAAATTCAAAATGAACTCTTATTAGTGAATCTACTGTATTAAAATGTTGGTAAAGAAATATGTTTTAAAAAAGTTATAATTTATAGATGAAAGTGTAGGGCTTTAATACAGTTTTTTTGTTTTTCTTTTTTTTTGAAGATGGTAAACCAGGAATTGAGTACTAAAGTTTAAAGAAAAATAAAGTTTTTCTTTATTTCTATTTGCCATTTCTTACTTTAAAACCCTTGAATAGGAACTTCCTTGGAGAGTTTATAATTTATTTGCTCTATGCCTCATTTTAATAATCTAAAAATGCTTCCCTCTCCATGTAATGGGAACTCAGCATGTGATATTTATGAAGATTAATAACACAATGTTAATCTAAAATTGTAAGAAATTCTACTCATCTCAGTTAATCTCTTCACAAAATAACATCACTCTGTTAACTCATTATTCTCCTGCTCTGCTTGTATTATGTGAATGAAAATTTTCCTTAAGTAATCACTTCATAATTTTTCTGGGCTTCAGAAACTGTAAGCCATACTTTTTAAAGTACATCATTTCTATATGTTATTATTCCTACAGATCCTCTTTGAAGTGGGAGCAGAAAGCAGGACCAGCTACCTAATTTTCTAGGCCTAATTTTCTAGGCCTGGAGTAAAAGGAAAGCATAGGCTCCCTTGCTCAAAAATTATTAAGAATTTTAAGACAGTAATAGCAGACCCAAAGCAAATGTAGGGCTTACTAATTACTGTGGTTTGATCAATACACATGATCTAATGGAAAAATTGTATACACCTATCAAAATGTCATATGAGTATACAAAAAAAAAAAAAAAGATTCCAAATCAGATTTGCTCTGCATACTCACTACTATCATGGTACTCCAAGGTTTCGTCTTGTGCCTAATCACACATGATTTACTATTTCACTCCTCCTTATAAAGGCCCTAGGTAATTTACCTTTTGGAACTCTTTCCCGTCTCATTTCGTACCAGAGAGAGACCCTGGTACTCTCTCTCTCTCCCAAGCAGCGTTGGTTTTGCAGTTCCATGGATACACCTAGCACCCTACTGTTTTGGTGCTTTTCATCCCCACCCCCTCTGAAGGCTTGCACTTTCAATTCATTCAAGTTACTGCTCTAGATACCTTCTTTATCACTCTATCAGAGTCAGTACACAGGTCAGTGCCTGACTAGCTTTTATATACTTACACAATTTTTGGTGTATCCTGTCTTCCTCATTGCATTATAAGCTTCAAGAGCTCATGGACCTCATCTAATTTATTTGTTGTTCTCATGCCTAAAACAGTACTTGGCAAATTACAGGCACAAAATGAGTATTTGTTGAATGAATAAAATAAGAAGAGACTGAATAGAAAGTATGCAGCAGGAACATTTCCAAGTGTGAATTAGATACTATATTGGATTTGTGTTCTTCTAATTTCTTAGATATGACATGAAAAATTAAGATTACTTAAAATACATGTAAATATTATTATTTTAATGTTATCAATAAAATAATATTTTAGATTATTTAAATGTGGATTCATATTTACTATTCATATTAATAGGTATGTATGGTGCTCTTTGAAAAAACTTTTATATCAACAACCTGCCATGGAAAAATATCAAATACATCCTGAGATATAAATTTGCATTTAGGTATTTCATTTAACAAAATAATATGAGCTAAAATGTATGTTTAAATACATTGTTATCTAAATCTCAATATAAATTTGAAGGTAGAAAAAATGTTTATCAATTTCTGAATTTCACTGTAAAACTCAGTGCACATTTTAACACTTATTCAATCTTCCTCTTATCTCCAAAGATAACAATGTATGAAAGTGTTTTGAATTTTGGAATATTCTCACCGTGAAAATGAAAGGTAGGAAAAGAGTAATAAAACTTGTCTGTGGATACACTCTGTAAAATCCAGCAATACAGTGCTTCTTACTATACAACCAGGAGTACACTCTTCCTTTTCCCATGTGATATATATATTACTTACTTTAATCTTTTGTTTTCTAGGCATACTAAGAAATTGTACTCTCCCACCTCAATTTTCTCTTCAATGCCTTGAGAATGTTGGAGTTAGTAATAAAGTGTGAAAAATAGTATGTCCAACTGCTATGCATCAGTGAAACCAACTAACACACCAGGCACATTGACCCTAACAATTAATTTGACTGTTCTAACTATTGATAAATAACTAATAATGTCATCCCATATAAATAGTACCCAAACAGAAGCAAAAAAATCACCACTGCCAAAGAAACATTGCTTCCACACATATAGTTCAAAAACAACTGAAGAAAATGATTTTATATGTAAAACAACAAAAAAAAATGGTGTTGACTGCATTCCACAGTTGATTTGCCAATATTTGAAAAGCAGTTTTCAAACTCTTCCCCTTTCTTCCTTTCACTTCTGAGTAACATCTATGCTTCGAATCTGCACAAACATTCTTCTCACCTTCACAGATTGCCTATCCTTGGTGTTACCTACTATAAACGGGCAGTTTTTCAGGCCATTATCATTTCTTTGCATTTTCAAAAAGTAAGCTGGTTAAAATGTGTGCTGTGTAAGTATTAAATTATAAATGAATGAGATTTGCATTTCATTTGTTCTTAGTGAGTGGTCATTCTTAAATTTAGGTATTCATAAATATACTCCACCCAGCATTAAAAACTCAAGATGCAATGATCAGGCAAGAACAAATGATGGCTAAAAGAAAATTTTCAAGGAATTATAACGCTGAAAGATACACACATACACACACACACACACACACACAAATACACTACAAACTATTACAAATATCCTCTTCTACATGATTCTGTTTCTGTACCATCTAAGTAAATCTCAAAATACTTGTGGATGAGAAAAAAATGGAACTGATTTTCAAGCATTAAAACATACATAACTTCTTTGAATACACATTGTAAAATAATTTTTAAAAATGATAGTAATAACAAATAAAACCAAGCTTGGGATACAAAATTGTTTCCAATATAATATAATTCATTCTGTACTGATAATAAATATGTTTATCTTCAAATAGAAATTATTCCCTGGTGATCCATAAGTTTCCCTATGCTAAGAGTATTGTGTGAGGCCAATAAATATTTTATAATGAGCTTAATGTATAAAAAATTAAGCTGCAAATCTGAGAAAACATTTGAATAAACCAGAAATGGATAACTGAGACCATAATTCCAAGCTAAATCCTAATTGATTATAACTGATGAAAGGGAAGGTAGTGGTTATAAAAAGAGAAGAAA
This sequence comes from Macaca fascicularis, assembly GCF_037993035.2. NCBI lineage: Eukaryota > Metazoa > Chordata > Mammalia > Primates > Cercopithecidae > Macaca > Macaca fascicularis. The sequence continues at coordinate 98,616,009 of NC_088379.1, read as the reverse complement.
ACAACCCTCATTTTACAGTTTGTTACTCAAAAATATTTTCTTGATATTACACTACTTCTCTCAGTGAAAGGAAATTATAATAAATCTTTAAATGAATTTGAAAATTATCAACTTTCCCTACTTTTTGTTCTGTTCTAAGTAATGAATATAATACAAAATTTTCAAACACAACTACTAGGATTGATGTCTAGATATTAATATTTTCCAAATTAAGTTGGTTCCATTTCTAAATTCAAAATGAATCATCTCTTTTAATTGAGAAAGCTTGGAGGTATCCCAGGAATACACATTAAAAAATAAATGTAGAATGACTTGATAAATCTATCATGGTTCAAATTTCAGTAAATGCTTGTTCATCTACATTATCTCATGGGAAGCTATTATGTTAGAGCCAGTTGCCAAGTGAAAATGGTTATATTTAAAGCCTATTTCTCACTGTTTTTATTCTTTTTAAGCTACTTACTACAAGGAAGAAAGTTTGTCCTGGTTGTAGGAACATTAAAAGTACAATTTGTAAATATTATTATTGGTAAATATTGCAAATTGAACTACTCAAAATAATAATCTACATACAAATTCTGTCTCATATGGCCTGGCTTAAATCCATTTTGAGCAACAATTTGTACCATCATCAATTGACAACTAGAAGCCCTGATTTTGTTGTGAGAAAAAAGTAAATGAGACAAATTCCTACACATCATAGGTTGAGGAGAATATTATAGGGTCCTACATTATTGGCTAATCTTACTAATTTCATAATAGGGAACATGAGCCTGTAGTGTTACTTAGGATTAATAAATATCTGTTTAGCCAAGTTAATATTGAATCCTGAAAAATATAAACATGATACATCTGTCTGAAATGCTGTTTGGCATAAATTTATGGAGAAGTCTCTTTTCTCTTAAAGAAATAGGCTCTCAGAGAACTTAAATGTTTCCAAACACATTTGGAGTATTGGGTTTCAAATTTCCTCCTTCTAGCCCTCCTTCCTCTTTCTCTCCCTGTCTTCTTTTCCTCTCTCCTTCCCTTTTTGCCTCCCTCCACTTTCTTTACCTTATATCTTCCTTCCTTCCTTCCTTCCTTCCCTTCATTCTTCCATCAACAAATATTAATGAAGGCTTACTGTGTGCTAGGTTTGTGCTGAATGCCGCATTTTCATTAAGCAATGTACTCTAATACACACTTACATGGATTAATTAAAGCCAATGGCCATTTTAGTTATAATTTCTCTGCTTCACAGAAATAAAACAGCTGATCTTCTTTTTTTTTCTCCTCTTCCTCTTTTTCTTACTCCTTGTTGCATTAAAGTATAGGTTATTTAATCTCCACTGACAAAGAAATAATGTCATGTTAATGTAGTCTTAATAATTTTGTTTCAGTGTGATAGTGGATGGGTGGGAGACTGAGTATTAGGAACAGAAAGAAGGAATTAATACTACCTAAGTACTTTTGAAATTGAAATTTGTTTTACGTACAACAATAAATAAAAATCTTAAGTATTCAGTTATTAATTTTGACAAGTGCATCTGCCAGTGAAACCATCACACTAAACTGTAGAACTAATGTAACCTTTAAAATAGATAAAATAATGTAAAATACATGATATTTTGCAACATTTAAAACCTGTCTTTTTGAAAGTCTTTATGCTTTCTGCTAAACTATAAAGACATAAAGATCTTTGCACATTTTACAGGCAAATTTGCTTAACTTCAGAAGAAAATTTTAAATCTCTAGAAGTCAATCAATTTATGGCTAAGAAATTGAGTTTTTTTTTAAGTTCTCATAATAAATCCATGGTATAAATATGTAATTTATGCCTCATAAGCTATTCGTATGACCTCTGAGAATCAATATTATTCCTAACATTAAAATCTATTGCATACTCATAAACAGAAATTGCTCTGCATTTGTCTCCAGGAAAGATTTAGGTCTCATTTGATTGGAACCTGTTTGCATAATACATTTTGGAGTTTCATTAAAGAGGGCTAAGGGAGCAAAAATGATCTTAGTAGGACTTGAAATTATGACATTTACAAAAATAAATGCCAGATTTTGAATTAAGAAGACTCAGAATATAATTCTGAATCTGGCTTTTTATTTTGCACCTACCAGATAGTTAAAGTAAGAGACTTAATTGAAATGACTGGTAAATTGTTTCTGTAGAGATTTTCTTTTATCTTTTTCCTACTCATCAATGGGCCAGGTGGAAGATACTCCAAGGAAAACACTAGAGTAATGTTTTGTAAAACATTTTATCCTGCTTCAGTGAACTATATAAAGTTTTGTGTAGTTAAGGGTTCCTGGGTACTGCAGAAACACAGCTGCAGGTGCTCTATTATTTCTTTGTTTTGAATTATGTGAACGTTATTTAGTCTTAAAAATATTTTACTCATTGTTTTAGTATTAAAAATATTTTACCTTTTATTTCTCTATATTCAAGAAACGAAAAGTACCACCCATCATATTCTGATATGTTTTTAGCTTATTTAAGGAAAAGTACAAGTAGCTTCAGTTTAAGATATTTGAGGTTTTACGTGATACATATGTCTTAGCCCTGTCCTCGAGGTATAAACCACGCTTTTAAGCCTCACTATAATCTGTAAAATATTATAGCTCATTTGAGGTATTGCTTATTTCTCTTTTAAAAATTACAGATTTTAATTCCTTTGTGAGAAAAACCACACTATTAGCTGTTTTTGAATTTCTCGTGTGCTGTCAAAAGTGTTTTACAAAAAAGGAACGTATGTGTAAATGATTTGAGAAACATTGTGATCAAACAAAGTTAAATAGGTTTCCTTATGGCAGGGCTTCTTCGAATCTTCCATGATCTATTGTGTTTCACTAACAGAAGAATACCTTATGACATTTTTTTTCCCTGGAAGATTTCACTACAGATTTTTCTTAGAATAATTATTAACATATAGAGAAATTCTATCATACATACAAATCATTCAGGAAAACATAGCCAGTAATATGTCATTAATTAGAAATGGTAAAATCAGCTATTTCTACCTTTAACTAATTATTCTCCAAAGATACATACACAACACACACACACACACACACACACACACACACAAATGTTCTCTGTGGCCATCCAATTTAATCTTCTCATTAAATGTCCTAAAATCAATGGTACTGGTTCACTATTTATGCATAAACAATGTCAACATTTTTTACTGGCCTTTGTGTATCACCATGGATGTGTGATGAAATAATAACAAGATTATTGAACAAATATTTTAAAAGTATTTAAATTCTCAATTGAAAAATGACACAAGTGAATTTTTTAAAAATGAACGTGAGGGAAATGTTTACAAAACATGCAGTAGGCAAAGAAAAAATTTACTATTGTATCAAGAGTCTTTAGCATTAGTAAGTACAAGTTGAACGAAATAAGAAAAAATGAGCATAATACTTAGAGTAGTACTTCATAAAAAGGAAATAAATGACTAAATAGATACTTATAATTAAAGAAAGGTAGATTAATAAAAATTAAAAATTTTAAATCTATTATGTTGACAAAGGGTAAATTAAGATGCAATTTTGTGAAAACACTTTGATTAAAAAATTTAGAGGGTAGTTCAGCAATATCTGTTAAAATTCAAAATGTAGTTTCTTTAGGAATTTCTTGACTAAAAATGTATTCCTAGACAATGTTGCAAAGATTTATGATCTAAAACATTCATTACAACATTGTTCATAATAGCAAGCTTGCAAGAAGCATGTGAAAAAATTTCAATGTATACCAATACATGACTGAAAAAATACAGTATATCCATACAATGGACTAGAATGCATAGAAGGAAAGGATCTGCCTGAGTTGGTATTAAAGAAAATTTTAAAATAGCATTTTTGATATCCTAAAAAAGAAGAGCTAATTCTTTCCCTCATTATATATGCCCACATAGATATATTTATGCAAACTTATAAACATATATATATATATGTGTCTGTGTGTATGCATATATATGAAAAAGGACAGATTTAATCAAAGATAGATACACCTGCATATACGTATTCACAAACATAGAAAATTTATGGAAAGATTTTTGTAAATATCTTAGATTCAAAAATAAGAGTTTTGAGGGCATTCGTTTAATTGAATAATAGATTTTCTGTATTTCTGGCTTGCCAATTTTGTATTCTGGTTTTGCCAATGAAAGTAATGGCAAAAAGTGCAATTATGTTTGCACCAATGTAATACGAAGTTTATGTAAATAAAATTCCTCTCTCGAGAGTTGAAGCTACAAACACTTTGGTTTTTAAAAATTTTATCATTTACAAAATAATATTGTTATAATATGTATTATTTAAAAATAATATTTATAAGTATGTTAAAATTTATTATAAAAATAACATATATAGTAATTACAATATTTATAATATAGTCATAATATATACAATATTATATAAGATTAAGATAAAATTTATAAAACGTATATAATATGCATTATTTATTATTTAAAAGTTTTCAGTCATTTATTATTTACAAAAATAAGCCCAAAATTTCGTATTTTTTTATATTTAGCAGATGGGTTTCAAAAGTAAACCTGAGTCTTTTAATAATTTTTGAAATTAGATATCTATCATTTTTATAATAGAAATATGTTGTTAAATAACTCTATTAACATTTATAATATAAATCTCTTAATATGTTATTTGAAGTACAATTTCATTGTCTTCTAAGTTATTAATTTTCCCATTGTTTAGCAAAGTAGTTTTAGACAGTTATCTGTAAATTATCCAGTAAGATTGCTTTCTGGCATGCTTACAAACAGTATATAAGAAGCATTCTTAAAATGCTCCAGTTAGTTTCATGAATAATACAAAACTTATTTTTTTCAGGCATTTGTATTTTACATTTGAAATATCAATTATCAATGGGCCTGCCTTTAATGACAGGATTATTAATGACTGATTTTTAAGATATTTTTCTTTTTCTTTTTTTTTTTTTTTTGAGATAGATTCTTGCTCTGTCACCCAGGCTGGAATGCAATGGTACGATCTTGGCTCACTGCAACCTCTGCCTCTTGTTAAAGCGATTCTCCTGCCTCACCCTCCCAAGTAGCTGGGATTACATGCGCCCGCCACCATGCCCGGATAATTTTGTATTTTTAGTAGAGACGGTGTTTTGCCATGTTTGTCAGGCTGGTCTCGAACTCCTGAACTCAGGTGATCTGCCCGCCTCGGCCTTCCAAAGTGCTAGAATTACGGGAGTGTGCCACCGCACCCAGCCCGTATATTTCTTTTAAAGAAACAGAAACATTTTAAATATAGACATTGGGTAATAAAGAAAAGTTGTCACAAGTCTTTTATTTCTTAAGGTTTCCCCAGAATATAAAAGACTGATTGCCATATGATTTTAGATTTTCTTTGATATTACTAAAAATAATTCCATTTTAAACCCACATTAGTCTTTGACTATTCATGGTCAGCAAAGTTATGCAAAACTGTGTTTTTTACCATTTATTGGTGTTCTTTTCAATAATGAGAATCTTTTTGTCACAGTGGCATATGTATGTGAACTTTTAATAATCTAGTGATACAATTATGTTATTAATTAATAACTATTTGAACAGGAAGATTTCTTTGCATTTTTCATAGAATTTTAAAATTTTATTTACAGCTAGTAAAATTAAAATAAAAGTCATCTATTAGGCTGAAAAGAAAAAATGTCATAGGGATATTGTAACAGACCAGTCATTTATCCTTGGCAAATTCATAGACCATTACTTTTTTCATGAAAACATACTAATTGTGATACGGCATTGCATTCAAATATTATTTTAATAAAACTTTAATTTTAGTTTCAGATTGTTACTTGTAAATATCAAATTTAATTATTTACTGGTTTGTGAATTCATCAACAATACACACAAAGTAAGTGCTATTTTCATTCCCGTTTTACAAATTTTGAACTGTGGCACTAAGAAGTTAAATATCATGTCCAGTGTCACAGAATTAGTAAGTAGTAGAATGGAGAATCTGAACACAGGCAATCAGATTTCACAATGCATTCTCTTAACTCTATGCTATCATTTACTGTTATTTAAAGTATTGTTTTAAAAGCTTTTTTTTAATTTGTAATTTTTATGGATATATAATGGCTGTACACGAGGTACATGTGATATTTTGATACAATCATACAATGTGTTACCCTTTAACATCTCTCTTAAAACAATGACCAAGTTTTGAATTTTATACAAAAAAGAGAACATCTGGAGCTAGTAAGAGGGAAAAGGTGAAGGGAAGGGATCCTTTTAAGATAATTTTCTAAAACTTTGGATGTGTAGTCCTGACCATTAGGAAAGCAGCAGCTGTGATATGAGTGAGGGTAGGAGAGCCTCCTGAAGAGCCCTACTAGTCTGACTATCCTCTGCCCTTTTTAATTATTTTTAAGGCTAGGAATTCTGAAAGGAAAAGGATGTGAACATGGAAGATATGTTAATAACCAAAATGTAGATCATTTTTGATCATTTCACCCAGGTCTTAATGCCGAGATCACAGAACTGATCACAGCAATTGGTTAAATAAGAGTCACCTATCCCAGTGTTTGTTAAACTTGAAAAACTTCAGACCCCAAAAATGTGGTCTTAGAAGACAGCTTGAAAAACTGAAACTGACAAGAAAACAAAAACATTTATTCATCATGGCACCAAGATAGAAGCAAACAAAAGGAATAAAAAAAAAATTGCGGTATTTGGCTGTAAGATTGTTATCTAATTCTTCTAGTATGTATATGTGTACGTGTGTGTGTGTGTGTGTGTGTGTGAACACTGAAATAATTTATAAGTAAAATATGGAGACTTTTAGATCCTACAGAAGATACATTGGAAGTCAGTCTGGAAAACATTGATGAATATAAAGAATTTCATTATGAACACTGCAGTGCTATTTCACGACATCCTCTCATTTAATGAAATACTCCCTTTATTCCTTCTTGAGCTAGATAACTCAAATATTGTGAAATAAAATACTACTAAATACGCATTTTCTGGTAAGGATTGGTATTTAAGGGAAGTGGCTCTAGATGATTTCCCCTTCTGAGTAGGTCTTTTACTTTTAATGTAAAAGTTTTGCATTGAATTGAAGTCTCTCTTTTTTTCACCTATGTCAATGTGCTCCTACAAGTTACTAGGAGTTTTAGCTTTTCATTGATATGATACCACTATGCTGGATACAATAGACGAAGGCAAACAATAATAAGAAAGGCAGGAACCTAATCCAACAAAAAAAGAGGATTTAGGATTTTTTAACTTACTTTCTCTTTACACCAGTGGTCAAATTAGATTTTGATTAGTCAATTTTGAGTATTCTTTGTGAAGACCTGGTGAATTGTGCTATTTTATAGTCATGGCTGTCTTCAAGCTTTATAAATTGCTCTTAAAATGGAATTGATCTCTTAGTAGGTAACCACAGGTAACTTCTCATTAGTGAAAACCAGTGATGGATGAATAATGACTCAAAATAAATAACAGCTCCACTTTAATCCACAGTGCCAACATCTCTCACCAAGCACAAAACCAAACAAGCTGATATTAGCTAGTTCTGTTTCTCTTTCTATTCAGGATGAAGTTGTAATAACTAATAACACTGCTACGGTGAAAAGTAAAGGCTAACCTAGAAGAAAATGACATTTTATATAAACAAGTGGCCAGCTAACCGATTAGTCCCTGAGTAACTGAAACTTCCTTGCAGAGGTTTTTTTTTTTTTTTTTTTTTTTCCTCAACAAAATACACTGGGATTGTAAAATTAAAATAAAACAATTATTCCTAATAAATTGCAGCAAAATTTTGTTCTCAGTATCTCCACCATTTCATAGCCTATCCATTGTATCTATCTCTCTTTCCTTGAGAAAAAGTATAATTTATACTGAACAGTGAAAAACTATAGGACATAATAAAAATCAGTTTGTGTTTTCTTCCTGTTACATAGATTGTAATCCCTCAAGAAGGCTTCTATCACTCAATTTCTGTAACCTGTTTGTTAATTGATGATTAAGGAAATGTTCTACCAAACTGTTCAGGAACTGACACAAGAGTAAAAAAATATGCTTACTGTCTTATGTCTTGGTGCACATATTATTTGCAATTTTTTTCTTTTCTTTTTTCTTTTTTTTTTTTCCGCCCCCCTTGAAAAGGAGTCTCACCCTGTTGCCCTGGCTGGAGTACAGTGGCGCAATCTTGACTCACTGCAACCTTCACCTTCTGGGTTCAAGCAATTCTTGTGCCTCAGCCTCCTGAGTAGCTGGAATCACAGGCACCTAACACCATGCCTGGCTAATTTTTGTATTTCTAGTAGACATAGGGTTTCATTATGTTGGTCTCGAACTCCTGACCTCAAGTGATCCACTACAATCAGCCTCCCAAAGTTCTGGGATTACAGGCATGAGCCACTGTGCCTGACCATATATATATATATATATATAGAACTCAGGTGAAGTATGAAGAAAGAAAGAAAAAGGTTATTAAGTATTTTATAACTAATACTCTTTTCTACAAACTTTTTTTGAAAGTAGCAGCAGCAAAAGTTAGCTTTACATTCTCCAATAAATTTCATACTTAAATATAGGTTAGGCTGAAAATAAAGCAGCTATACTAAAAAAGGCTACCCTATCAACTACATACAACAAATTGGCTATTTAGAATCTAAAACTGTATTTTATTTTCTTATAGGAAAATATTATTTAACCTACATACACAGTTAACAATGTCCACGAGCAAAATTGCTATTGAGTAATTTGTATAATAACATCCCTATTCTTGGTTTTGCCCAAATTTCTTAGAAAATCCCCATGGGAAACAAAATATTACCTTTGAAATGTAGATAATTTTTAAAATCCCAAAATTCTTTTTGGGATTAAAGAATTATTGACGAGACTTCCAAACTTCATTATTTACAATTTTCAGTTTTTATCCCTTCAACTAGGCATTTCTACCCAATTCTGTCTCAGCATGGTTTCATTTTTTTCTGTGAAACTGCCCCAAAACGTGACAGAAGCATCATAGAAGAGAATTTTTTAAACAACAGTTTTAGCTCCTCAAGAAAGTTATTTAAAAAAAAGACAAAATTTCAACCCTAATAATGTGATAACTTATTCTAAAAACAAGTGTGCTCAAAATGACTGAAGTAGTTTAATTTTAATAATGGACTTGACTTGATATCTAATATGGCTTGCATTTGTCTTCATTTATCTTTTATTTTTCTAAGCCTTCCCTCTTTCTATAATCTTTTGCTAATTTTCTGTCTTCTGTTTTGTTTCTTGCTCCTCCCATTTTCATTTTGTCCTATCTGTATGTGTTAGATTCTTTCCATTTCTCCTTCTTTGGACACCTCTACATTCCACCACATTCAAAGATGATGAACCAGCCTCCCAGTTCCAACTGCCCAGAGAGGGGATGAGTAGAGAGGCAGTGCGTGGAGTGGTAACTGTCTGAAGGATTCTAAAGGCTAACTGTCAAATTCATGGCCCAGAACAGCCACTGCGAGGACCTCTCTTTACTTTACTATCCTCTTAGTTATAGTAGCTACCTCAAAGCAGCATAAAATAATGTACAGATTATTAAAACAGTGCTCAGTGCATTGTAAGCACTCAGGAAGAGTTGCTGATCCATGTTTATGAATCCCTGGGTTCAGAGGTGAATAGAGGTCCCTTCATTCCTTAACTTCCCTCCTGTTTTAGGAAGCTAGACATCCTTCCCTATTTAATGATATTTCCTATTCCAATTTTTGATACATCTGTTAGTATTATTCCCTCTTTCTTTAGTATTATTACCTTTTTCCTTTTCAATGGTTCCTTCCCCTGAACACGCTAGTATGCTCAAGTCTCTCATCTTCCAAACACACATAAACGTAAACATTTAAACACACACACACACACACACACACACACACACACACACACACACACACATCCCCCCTACAAAAAAACCCAAAAAACAAAAAAACATGTTATCTTAACTCTTTGTAGGTACTACCTATCTGCTTCTTCCCCTTTATTGTGATAATTCCTCCGAGTTTGGTTTATTTGTTATTTATATGTGCTTATCTTCTATTGCAATCTGCCATCAACAAGTCCATTCTTACGAAATTGTTTTGCTTTGTTTTCTTTGGTGGGGGGGTGGGGTTTGCCTGCTATAAGAAACACTGATCTAGTAGCTACTTTTTGTATTTTTCCTCTGTAGGGTTTGCGAAGATTATCCAGGTTCCAACTCCCCTGTTTTGAAAGTCTGTCAAGTCCATGTAGTGTACTTGAAGGAGCTTGGGTTTAGGAGTAAAAGAGAATTGTGGGTCTACTAAATTTTCATGACAGTTTTTGTGTTCCAAGATGAAAATTCATAATAGCACCTCCTGATGTTGCTGTGAGGATTAATAGCACATATAAATCACCAGAAAGGTCCTTGTTCATGATTTTCATTTCCTGTGTGTTGAACACTTATCTAAGCAATTAGTATGTATAAAACTATTTGATGATCACTACAACCCTATGAGGTTGCCCGCTATTTTTATTTGCATTATAAATGTGGAAAGCTTTCATAAAAGAGCTAAATTGCCCAAACAGAATCTTAGCTATCGGTAGGACCAAGACTTGTGCCCACATAATCTGGCCCCAGCATCTGTGCTCTTCATTCCCTTGCTGTATATTAGCTTCCTTGTTGCTTTGACCTGGGAACATCGCTTTCTCAAGATTGTCTCTCTCATTTCCATTTTTCCCTCCTTTGGATCTATCTATTCTATGCCAGAGTTCCATTTTTGGCCCATTACCAATGGGTTTTAATCTTTTAGTGGTTACAGACAGTTGCCAAAAGTTAAAATACCTTTTTTTTCAGAATGAAGCACATATGTGTATGGAAGCATGGTTTTACACACAACATAGGGAGATTCATTTACCTCATGAAGCCTCTCTTTTAAGAACCTTACATTAAACATGTAACAAATTCTTTTGGTCAGATATTTCAATTACGTCTTGAAGTTTTCTCTTTCTTTCCATACCTCTGCCATTGACTAAGAATATCACTCACCATCTTTTTATGTTTCCAGTGAAATGAATCTAGAGTAGTGAATAACACTTTTGATATTAAAGAGATATGGAATAGACCCCCCAGATCTTGCTATTTCATTAGCCTTGAGCAATGTACAGTTCTTTTCTCTTACAGCAAAATAAGTTAGGATAATGATGTAGACACTATTCATGCACATGTGTACATGTATCACAGTGCATATTAATAGATTAAAATTCCAAGTGACCCATTAGTCAATCTTTTAGAAAATGCTTCTATTGACTGAGAATTTCACAATTACATTTGACCATAAGCCGTTTTTCATGGAAATCTCATTAATTAAATCTATATCTTATATTAGCCACTATATAAATTATCTTCCTTGCTAATCTCACAGCATGTCTTCAATATTGTCATCAGAAGTGACCTTTCTGAAACAAAAGTTTCTTATGTGTCTACTCCAACTGAAATTTTCTGTGGGGGCCTGGATTGTCTCTATAATAATTCTTCATATACCTGCCTCCATTTACCACTCTGGTTCTTTATGCTGTAGTTCCAGCCCCAGCAAACTACATGATTTTTCCTTAAGATAACTGTGTTATTCATGTTATTATCTGTGTACATTTCTCTCTGCTAAGAATGCCCACTTACACTTATCTCTGTGCTGTGGGCTGAATATTTGTTTTCCCCTCAAATTCATATTTTGAAATAGTAATCCTGAAGATGATGGCATTAGAGGTAGGGATTCTGGGTGGTGATCAGGTCATGCAGACTCCAGAAACTTGAGAAATAAATTTCTTTGGTTTATAAGCCACCAAGTCAGTGGTATACTGTCATAGTAGCCTGAACAAACTAAGACACTTTAGCATGTAGAAAACCCAGTGCCTTTCAACTGGCACATGAACAGAATTAATTTATTCTCTTTCTCTCCATAAGGTGCTCAAGTATCTTACTTTATGCTCTTCAATTATGGTTTAAATCGTTTCATAGGTACTTCTCTTGAATTCAGTCTTTACCATGAAATTTGATCTTCTGGAGAACCATGCAAATATTATTCAATATTTTATCATCTTTTCTTTCTCCCTTCCACTTCTTTTTCCTAATCCTACAAGATGCTTTATAAAATACCAGTTCATTGTTTCCCCTCAAATAATGTTTATTAAAATAAATGATTACATGATATATATATATACACACACACACTTTATTTTTAAACATTAAAAGTGGATGAGTTAAATAATTCTGATTAAGAATGATTAAAAGGTAATCAAAATTTCTAGTAACTTCTTTGTGCAAATACAGATTTACATCGGTAGGATATATGCAAGGGGCAGTCACAAAGTATGAATTAGTGGTGACAGTAAAGGCAATACGTACACGAAAAATACTGACTGACGACAAGCACAAACCTCTAATACAGGAATAGGATTTAATATATGACCCCCTAAAATATGTGTGTGTGTGTGTTTGTGTGTGTATATATATATATAAATACATAAATTCCCATGCTAAGCTAAAACCTTTACAATTTTTAGCACCCTTGCTAAAAAGCAACATATGGATTGTGTATGTAGGCTTATTTGAAATCTCTGACTGAGAAGTTCAGTAAATGGAATATTAACTAAATATGAAGACATCCTGTGTTTACATAGTATTAGCATATGGTGTCAATAAACATAAAGTTATCCTCAATAAATACAGATTTAAAAAAACTCAACCAACAAAAGAAGGCTATAAAACTCTTAAATAATCATCCATACCATCTCTCAAGACTATCTGCTACTTATTTAGATGTTTTTCATTATGTCAACTTCCTCTACCACTGTGAAATGAAGACCTGATCTTAGATTGTGATTAAAAGGAAAGCAGACATTACTCTCTAATCACTAGTTCGACCTTTCTTTGAGAAGGTCAAGGTGGTTTACAAATGTTTCTGTCACATAAATAGTAATCCTCGTATCAATCCTGCCTGGTAAGTAATTATGCATAAAATATCCCATATGAATTTTAGCAAAGCCATCAGTATATCAAATATTAAAGGAATTTTATTCACTTTTAGATTCTAATTATTTCAATGTCATGTTCAATGATAATGTTATATATTTATATATGTCATATATATTCCCATGTATACACATGCATATGTATAATCTGGCTCAGCAATAATAACTTTCTCATTTCTGCAGAGTAAGTTTTTATTTCTCCATAGTAAGAATAATTTTAGGTAAGCAATTCAAAGAACCCAACTATTTAAAGGCAATTTCATTCAGTTCTTATGATTCTGCATAACTTGTAGAGATTTTAATAGCACAGGTTTGTTTTTTGTTTTTTTGTTTTTTTTATCCTTATAGTATCCTTTGTTCTTTGTATTAGTACAGTCTCTTTTGGTCCAAAAACTCAAGCCATTTTGCCTTACTAATTAATGTTCACAAGGGACAACTCCAGAGTCAAGCTCTGGATGATACACATCATCCATCATGATGTGGAAATAAGCTACCACCACCTACCAAATGCACAGTACATTTACACCAGGTTTCCCTAGGCCTCAGTAGACCAATTCTGTTTTTCAGATGTTTTCATAGATCTTATTTTGGTGTAGATAATCAAAATGTAAAGAAAGGGAGATGTTAGGTATAGTGTATGAGGGTAATGCTAAGGAATCAATGGGTGTCTGTGTGTGAGTGTGTATGCAAATCCGTAGTTTTTTTTTTTTTTTTTTTTTTTTTTTTTTTGAGACGGAGTCTCGCTCTGTCACCCAGGCTGGAGTGCAATGGCCGGATCTCAGCTCACTGCAAGCTCCGCCTCCCAGGTTCACGCCATTCTCCTGCCTCAGCCTCCCGAGTAGCTGGGACTACAGGCGCCTGCCACCTCGCCCGGCTAAGTTTTTGTATTTTTTAGTAGAGACGGGGTTTCACTGTGTTACCCAGGATGGTCTCGATCTCCTGACCTCGTGATCCGCCCGTCTCGGCCTCCCAAAGTGCTGGGATTACAGGCTTGAGCCACCGCGCCCGGCCGCAAATCCGTAGTTTTGACTAAAAACACATTTCTGCCTCTACTGATTTGAAGGAGAGACAAAAGGAAGAGATGGCAAAGAGGGAAGTGCAAAAATAAGTGGTGTTCCAATTGGTTTACCTCCATCTAGAATGAAAAAATTGGAAGAATAATGGTAAAAACTGCACCAGGGAACTATTACTCCTCAATCTCTTCTTATCTCAAGCACACTTACAGGTGTCACTACACATTGTTTTGTTTTCAGCCTGATAATTCAATATGAGGAAATTTCAGAGTTCACGGAGTTTCCAGGTGATCAACTATTTCAGTGCCAGTCATCACTCCTATGGCTCAGATCTCATTTAGGGATGGGGTAAAGGGAAGGTATTTAAGTATTGTTCATGGTCTATAGTAGGTATCATTATACATTATACAACCGAAGTTAGAAGCAGATCCAATTTAGGAAGCTTAAATGACAAAAAAAAAAGCTAGTGAGAATTCCAATGCTGTTCTTTCTATTGGATAGCAATATATACCTACCTCCAGAAGCAGCTCCAGAACTTATAATTAACTTTAGGTGGCTAAAAAGTAAGCCGTCTCCCAGTCTCAAAGCTCCTGTTGTGTTCCGTTTTCCTTTTTGGAACATGGTACATCTCTATGTGATGCTTGAGACGCTTAAATATACCAGATAATTGTCAATGTGACATGGTAAGAAATATATGTTTGGTCTCTTTTCCCATTTCCTGACACACAGCTTTTTAAATTCTTGCAATCTCTGACTGGTATTTTCATATGCTAATGAGATTGCTGGGGAATGGGGGCTCCTGGAAAGCCCAAGCATGGGGGCTGGTTTCCAGGGGAACCAACCAAGTGATTAGAAGTTTGCCAGTTTCAGACCCCCCAGTGTCTCACACATCACCTTTGGGGAGAAGAAATGGCCTGCATTTTTTTATCACTACCAGCCAGTGATGTAATCAATCATGCCTATGTATTGAGGCATCCATAAAACCCCCAAAAGATGGGTTTCTGAGAGCTTCTGAGTTGGTGAATATGTGCAAGTGCTGGGAGGATGGGATGCCTGTAGAGATCATGGAGGCTCAGCTCCCCTTTCCGTGTACCTTCCCCTGTGCAGCTCTTCCATTCTGCTCTTCCCTGAGTTGTATCCTTTTGCAATAAACCTGTAATCTAGTAAGCAAACTGTCTTCCTAAGTTCTGTGAGCCATTCCACCAAGTCATTGTGTACACGTACACACATGCACATATATGTGTATGTATACACACATCTCTCTCAAAAATATTAATAAGATATAAATATTTAAAAGAAGAATGTGGGTGAAGATGGTGGAATGAAACTGGATCATATAATCATCTCTCATTAACTCTTTAGTAGCCAGTAACATAAATCTAAAATGATAAAAAACAAAACAAAACATTTTTTAAGTAAGTTATTGTCAAACAAACAAAAGTGAATAACCACCTACTACACATATCAAAAGTGGCACTTAATGGCTTGACTCTTCCCCTTTCCATCTAACTGCTTCAAATACTGTGGAATAAAGGTGAGTTGGCAGGGTCTTGATACTGCCTACTAGTATCTTACCACTATTACCATAATTAACATTACTCATGGAGAGAAGGAAGCCAAAATAATGAGCAGGGAGCCCTAGGGAAAGCTAAAGGTAAAGCACTTGAGAAGAGCTATCGTAAGTAAAGGCAGGAGGATTTTGCAGAATCAGGGCACCATGTTGAATTGGGGTAAAGGCTTAAGCATCCTACCACGAGAATAAATTCTAATAGAAGATGACACTGTCTTAGAAGAGAGAGTAGAATGCTCGTCTTCCAGAAATACTTGGAAATAGAATCAGAGAAACCAAGGTCTCCATTTCTAGCTGCTAAGGGCAAAAAAACCCACAAACAAACAACAACAAAAAAACCCTGAATTCAGATATTGTGGGAGAGGGGATAAAATGGACTTCAACTACATATGTTAGAATAAATAGGAGATCTAATTCAAATTACTGATTTTGGCCTCACAAGGAAAAATGAAAATCAAGAAGATTATGGAAATACCATATATAAAAGAGAATAAGGAAGACTTTACTCCAAAAGAGTCCTCGTGTTCCATTCAGGTTCTGACTTTGTGTGTTTTATTACAAAAGGAATGACTGTGGTCTCCTCTTGATGGTGAGGTTGGTGTTGAGCATCCTTCTATCTCTCCTCTCACCAGACCCTGATTATTTTTCTCTTTGTACAAAGCAGCCCTTTGTCTCCAGCTTATGTTCAGAGTGATAGCAGTGCAGTAAGAAACTGCTGAGGGCTGCTTTCCAGGGGAACCAACCAAGTGATTAGAAGGCCATGTGTATATTGTTTTCTCTTGCAATACGGAAAGTAGAGAGAGGATCATGCAGTTAATTCAGTAGATTCTTTCATTGCCTCATCTCCATTCTTTTATTTATGTATTGCCAATTCCAATACATGTAGTAAAAAATGTTTAAAAATGTTTCTTTGCTTTCATGCCATTAAAAATCATGAATAATTTTGATTAGAAATGCAATGATCTGATTTGAATTCTTCATATTTTTCCAAAAATCTAACCTGAAAAGATAGGAGGGATATTTCTCTGTGGGCTTATACTTTGTGAAGAGAACATATGGTGATCCAAGGACATTAGGCAAGCCATTAACAAAGGCCTGTGAACCACTTTACAAAATATTTTTGAAATGAAAATTAATGAGTAGTCTTTTTTGAGAGCTCTTTCATAGTTGAACGCAGCTGAATGAGATTCATTTGCAAGGAGAAATCTTATTTATATTGCTTTTTACTTCATTAAGCAAAAAAATGAAAAACAGCTAGCTATAGCTGATGCAAAAGAACACAAAAGCAAAAATTGATATATACCACATTGTAAAATGCATTTGGAAGTAGATGATTTACATGAAGTATCTCTAGCAATACTGTCATGTCTACTACCATCAAAACACACCAAGAACACTTCCACCAAAACACACAAACACCACTTCCATCAAAACACAAAAGCAACAACAATCAAAAATCTGAAGAAAACCCCACATATTTACAAACAGACACAACTAGCAGTAACAGTTTAAAAAATACATTCGTTTTCAAAAGAAATAAGAAAAGGAAAGAAAAAGAGAGAAAGAAAGAAAATCCAACTATTTAGGCTGGGATTTGAACGAAGGAGATTTCAAAGGCTGTTACTTCATTTGCAAAGGCATATGCAAGTTTCTATACATTTTACAACTGTACTGTACTGTTTCAGCAGAGTCCTTGCACATACAGTATAGGTTTTCATGTCCAGAATTTCAACAGATTCCTACATTTATGGTAAAATTTTCAATATTTTAATGTAGAAATTCCTCCCAAGAATTTAGTCACCCTCTTTTTTTATGCCACTTTGAAAAAGTTTTGCAGAGTACCATCAACTCTTTGAGAGAAAGTTAAGATTTTACAAAGCTCTAAGTTCACTGTTTCCCTTATTTAGGCCACTAATTGAGCTTTAAATTAACTCCCATCTATTACCTACATGAAAATCTAGGATTTTTTTTTTCTTTTTTCTTCTTTTTGAGACAGAGTCTCACCCTGTTGCCCAGGCTGGAGTGCAGTGGCAAGATCTTGGCTCACTGCAACCTCTGCCACCCGGGTTCAGGCAACTCTCCTGCCTCAACCTCCCAAGTAGCTGGGATTACAGGCACCCCCGAGCATGCCTGGTTAATTTTTGTTTTTTTAGTAGAGACAGGGTTTCACCATGTTAGCCAGGGTGGTCTCCAACTCCTGACCTCAAGTGATCCACTGGGCTTGGTCTCCCAAAGTGCTGGGATTACAGGAGTGAGCCACCACAACTGGTCATTTTATTTTCTTTATCCATTTGTTTGAACTGCAAAATTTCTAATTTGTCAGAATATATTTATCATTCTACCCTTTTTACACCTTTGTTTTAGTCTGAGATCTATGATTAAACATATTCAGTGTTCACTATCTTCCTTTGTCAAGTTTATTTAATAATCCCTGTGTTGGATATACTCATTCTCTTGTAGTTATAGTATTCACAAAATTATTTTCAATTTAAAACTATGTTTTCATTATCTTGATACCAGAAAGATACCTTAGCACATATAGTCTTTCCTTGCATTTTTAAAAAAGAATCTTTACTGTGCATTGTTTTGACTATTGCTGTGAAGATGTCTCATGACAACCTAATTTTGTGTTTTCCTTTGTAAGTAACTTGATCTGTTTGCCTGAATGTCCAGAGCATTTTTTTTTTAAATATCCTTAAGAACTAAAAATTTTTCTAGAACATATTTAAGAATTACCAAAATGTGACTTTTCAACGTGTAGCTGAAGATCCTTATTTCTGAAAAACTTTCTTCAGTTATAACCTTTATAATTTTTTCTGTTGTGTTGTTTGAGTTTTCTTCATTTCCTTCCTCAATGACACTTCTGTGCCATTTATACAATACTCATTAGTATCTATTCTTCTGTAGCTATCTTATGGCTGATGCTTTGCTGCCGAGTTTGTTTTTCTTTTTCTTCTCTTTTCTGATCTTTTTAGATTTCATTTCACATCTTTGTATGCGTTCGACATTGCTATTTTTTTGTTTCACTGATTAGAAATATAATTTTTTAATATTTCCAGGTAATTTTAAAAAATATATTTAAGACAGGTTTTTTTTTCTTTGTTTCTTTTTTGTTGTTGTTTCTCAGTTTTGTTTTTAAAATTACTTTTGGAAGAAAGAAAATTTTTGTCAGTTGAAAATTTTGCTCGCTGTTTCTTTTTCTTTCTATAAATTTGTATAGGTGTTGCCAATGATTTTCTGTTCAATTTGAGGTACTAAGGTTTTCCTAAACAACCAACCACTGGTGGGAGGTCAGAGAGAATTTTAGTCCCTTTATAGATTTCTTCTTCATGAACATTGTCTTGTGTAGTTAGTGACAAAAAAACTTATTTAATTGGGGGTGTCTTTACATTTTGATGCTATATAGTTTTCTGATATAGTGACTCTCTTTTTGTTTCAGTAGGGCCTTTAATTTCAACCTTTTTATTCTTTTATTTTTCCTTTAGCCACAAAGCCACCAAATAATTTTTCATACACTTCTAATTTGCCCCAGAAACCATATCTTCCCAAGATTCTTATATTTAGTCTCACATAATTTCAAACACCTTGTTTTCTATTTCACCTGTCCTTATATCTGTGCCCAATATTTCCTTATACCTATTCTCAGTATCATTATGGGACTCTCATTTGTGGCTCTGATTTTATCCACTCTCAACCACTGCTAGGCCTCCCCCTCTCTCCTGATGCACCATCTCTGTCTGTCTTTCTAATTCAGTGTAGGCTCTAGAGCCAGAACTATTATTACAGGTGGCATTTATATCCTTTACTGAGGTAATTTTAAATTTGTTGTATTGCCTCTATTTTAGTTATGCTTAAAATGCTTTTGTGGGTAGTTATGCTGCTTATAATCTACATGGTTTTTAGAGATGTCTGTGTAGACTTGGATGGAGTGGAAGGGAAGGTGTTTGTGATAAGTGATATTTTAAGATGCTACTTTAAAGAAATGCCAGAATAGGCCATTGTAGGATTTGATTTAGGAGAAATCCAAGCAAATAGAAAAGCAATCATAAATAAACTAAGTGAGAATATGCTGAGACTAAAACTAAACAAAGAGACCAATGTGGTTAAAATGGGAGATGTAAATGGAGAGTGGTAGGTGATGAAATTTATGAGCTTGTAGGAGCCTTGTTTTCTGTATCTATGGATTTACCTATTCTAGATATTTCATATAAAAGGAGACATACAACATGCAGCCTTTTGTGGCTGGCTTATTTCACTTAGCATAATGTTTTCAAAGTTCATCCACATTGTAGCATGTATCAGCACGTCATTCCTTTTAATGGCCAAATACTTTTCCATTGCATATATATACTATGACTTTTTAATAATTAACCAGTTGAAAGACTTAGGGTTGTTTTCGTTTACTGGTCATTTTGAATAGTGCTACTATGAACATTCAGGTAAAAGTATTTATTTGTGTACATGTTTTCAATTATTTTGAGTATAAGTTTTTATTTCAATGCAATAAGTTGTTTCAGGGTTCTGAGGAAAATATCCATTTTGAAAAGATCATGCTTGCTGCTGCTAAAGGAATGAAAACTGGGAAACAGGGAAGCAGGAGGTTATTGCAGTAATCTAAGTGAGATATTACAATGATGTGGACTAGGACAGTGGCAGGATTCACAGTGGAAAGTCAGAGAATTTGGTATAAAGTCTGTAGGCAGCACCAGCAGCAATTATTGAGTGAGTGAGTGAGAATATATGATAAATTATCATTCAAGAATAACTCCTAAATTTGTGGACTAAACATTTTGATGAACAACCATGTTATTTATTGAGATTACAAATTTAAAAAATTAAGAGAGGAATAGGTTTATAAAGTCAACAGTTCCTATTTTGAAACTCTATTCTGTCTATTCTTGTTAGACATCTCCATGAGGTAGGTGTTGAATGAGTAAATTTGGAGCACAGCAGAAACACTGGTAAATTTACAAATAATTGGAATAGATGGAATCACATAAGCAGTTAGTGTCCTAAAGGCTAGGTCCCTAGATCATGTAGAAGTCAGAAAGAGATGTAAGAGATGGGCCTTGAGGTAGACAGAAAAAACAACAACAACAAAAAAAAAACAAACAAAACTAAAAAGGGAATCCAAGTGAAAAAAATACCTTCATGATTGAGTAATGAATTGCTTGGGCCAAATTCTAATATAATATAAGGACAGAGAACTGGCTGTTGAATTTGTCACATTAAGATTATTAGCAACCTTGATAAGAACAATTTCAGTGGACTAGAGTGGGCTGAAGAGAGAAAAGCAAATGAAGGAGTAGAGAATGTGAGTCAGGACAGCTCATTCAGGAGTTCTGCTCTGAGGGAGAGAAGAAGATGTGACACTCATTAGAAGAGTACATGGTCTTCACTGATATAAGAGTGTTGTGATATAAAATAAGAGGTAGTACAACACTTTTGCCTGCTGTTGGGAAGGATGCTGTAGAAAAGGAGAAACTCAGGATTCATGAGTGTGTGCACACATACTGGTAGGGGGATAATTGCAGTAACAGTGTACAAATGGCAGCATGGCCTTAAGTACATGAAGATAGTTTAGGATCTGTCACAGGTAGTAAATAAGTGCATAGGCCCAGATATAGCTTGACTGATGGTGCTGGTGATGGGAAAAGGCGGCAGGACTCTATCGATTGCTTCTATTTTCCAAATAAAATGAAGAACTCTAATAACTATAGTCATATGGTTGAGTAGGGTTGTGGACCCACTTGAGATAATGGTCACTAGACCATAGTCAAATCTAAAGGTGACAAATGAAAAGACATCTTTGGTCACCGTGGAAAGAATACAGGTGCTTCTTGTAATACAGTTTCATAATCGTTTATCAGCCACTCTTAAAACATGGTATGTCTAATATTTGAAATCCTGGCAATATTTTGCATATACCACATCTTATATAATACTACCAGGAGAGTCTTGGGGCAGCACCCCATAATCAAGCATATTTCCTTATGTTTCCTTAGCAAAGATGTCAATAGTCACACTAAGTATTGTAAACACATACAGATCCACCCCCACACAAGCCTTACATTTTGGTTTGGCTTTTATTTTTAAAAAGTCAACAAACTTTTAGTTTTCGGAAACTTTCAAATTTCACAATTGTAAAGTCTTGTGAATGTTTAATGTATAGTATTTCCTTGGCTCACTAGTTGCTGAAGATGTGGAAACTCCAAGTACAAAAGTGTCTGTGATTAAATAGAGTTTTAGAAACACCACATACTAGGTCATCTTCCTGGAGATTTCTGATGCATATTAGCATAAGCATTCTATAATGACACAGCTGGTTAACTCCTAAACAAACATTTCTTCAAGGTGTCCTGACCCCAGCACTGCTATTAACATGGACAGACTAGTTTTTCCATAAACTAGGATTGAAGAGCAAGACAAAGATTGCTCAAAATAGTGAGGAGAGATAAGAAAAGTAATATCACAAATGTATGTAAATTATTCCCATATAAAATGCTTCCAGTAATTGTTTAGACATAGCCATGGAAACTGAATATACTTATTCATGCCATATATTTCTCAATTTAGATAGATGTAGGCAGAAAAAGATATAAAGCAGTAGGACCATTTGTGTTAGACTGGTATCCAGTTGTAAAATATGTTAAAGAAACCAAAATGTTTAAATGACTATGCATGTCTGAATTCATGGCTGTAAACAGTAATTAATCAATCAAACCTTTCACAAGTTTTACTCTTCAAAATATTGCCCTGTAAAATCTGCTCTTTAATTGAGAATAACTTTACTGAATAAAAAGATTAAATAAACAATTCCACAGATTGGCAATTTGTATCATTTTGGTAGGCTGAATAACCACATAGATATTTAAATGCTAACATCTGGGACCTGTGGATGTTATTTTATACAGCAAAAGACACTGCCAATGTGATTAAGATTCTTGGGATGGGGAGCTTGTCTTTGATTATCCAGGTGGATCCAAAATGTAATCACAAGTGTTCTAATAAGAGAGAGACAGAGAGAGATCTGACAACAGAAAAATAATTAGGAAACATGAAGATGGAAGGAGAAGGATGTAGTCATGTGTGAACGGTGTCAGCAACCAAGGAATGCAGGTGACCTCTAGAAGTTAGAAAAGATGAAGAAATGGATTCTCCCCTAGAACCTCCAAAAGAAATCAGCCCTGTCGACCTGTTGGAATTCTGATCTCCAGAAATGTAAGAAAATAAAGCACTGTTTTATGACACAGAGTCTGTGGTAATTTGTTACAGCCATCATAGGAAATAGTCTAATCATCATAATTTTATACTGGATCTGTTTATATGAACAAATCAACTCTGAATCTATTTTGTTATTTGACTCCTTTCAAGTACTGGGGGAGGGGGAGAAATAGAAAACAAAGCAGAAAATCATTTTTCATCTACTTAATTTGATATTTTCTCTTTTGACCATATTTACTCTTTGCAGATGGGAGAAATTATTTTCTAATTTCCAGGAATGTATGATTCTGAGAAGGTTTAGACCTGTAAATATTTAGTGTCAACAATATTTAAAGAGGGAAAACATGACTAGAATGAAGTCATCAGCCCATCAACTATGTTTTTTATGGGCTATTGTAAACAAGGTCTTTTTCTCTACATTATGAATTTGGCCTAGCAAGTATATTTTGTATTATGATAGAACACCATGGTTAATTTTAATTTGGCCAGCTGTAATAAAAATCAAATATTGGATTTGTTTTGTATACTAAAATTAATTTTAGTATACCATACATATATACATACCATAGCAGAAAAAAGGATAAAATTATCATAATTTTTATTTATTATTTGTAAGACTGAGGAAAATAGTCACTCTTCCATACTGTGTGAATGTACATTGGTAAGACTATGGGAAAAACAATGTAGCTGTACCAAGTATATGAAAAGTTAAAACATTCTCCTTGTTCTAATAATTTTACTTCTTAGATACTAGCTTACAGAATTACTTAGATATCTGTACAAAAAAAAAAAAAAGTGGGCAAAATTTTTTTTTGATCACTGCCTGAAATAAAAAAATTGAAAAATGTAGAATTGGCCTAAAAATAATTACCCTGGTGTCCATCTTTTATAATTTTGTCACATATCAAATAAAAATGTGAACTCATAAGACAGACATGAGTTTAAAGACAGGGTCTGCCATTCACTAGTATGGAAAATTGAAAATTTTGCTTAGCTCCTCTGAATTTTAGTTTTCTTGTTAATGAATTGAGACTAGTAATAGTTCATTGAAATGTTGAATGAATTTACTTATCCAGCACACAGCTGAAAATGGCAGATTATCTGTAAACATTAGCTTCCCTCTCTTTCCTTTAACTCATGACCATCATTCATTTGGATATTAAATGTTTTGATACAAATACTATAAATACCTCCTAAATACTTGGTATAGTTTTCACAGTACCAGCTAAATATAGGAAAATTTTAATTTTGCTTTATGCAGATTAAACAAGTAAAACACTATTATGCAAAGCATTTGGTATCTTATTTATTCCTATAATAGTAAGTGCTAGTAGATACTACAATAGCTTTGATTCCTGTAATAATTCACTTTACATATTAATCCCACATAAATTTCATTAGCCTAACTGTGACACTTGGTTCCTCTTTCCTTGTTTTATCATAAGCTTGTATAATCATCACTAATGAAATTGGAGGGCATGTGTTGAAGTTTACTGTGACTGTATTTCATAAAAGAAAAAAAGGTAGCTTATCTACTTGTGTGTTTACACGTAACATTTTTATTTTTTAAATGAAATACAGTTTCATGATGTGTAAATATTAATTTGAAATTAAAGTGTATGCTGAATATAGGGAGGAAAAGTTGTAACCATTGTGTAATATTAAACATGTATTTGCTAGAATAATATTATTAAGCCAAAATAAACACGTTTTCATCAGGAGCTAGATGTTTAATTACTAGCAAAATCATTTTACTCTTGCATTTTCTAATTTAATGAAATATTGCTATTTATTTTATTTTTGTACTTATTACTTTTCTGCTTCTTTAAAAACTATTTTATTTTATTTTAGATTCACAGGGTATATTTAGTTATATGTTTTTTTTAACATGGGTGTATTGTATAATACTGAGGTTAGGATTTCACCCAAATAGTGAACTTAGCATCCAATAGGTCATTTTTCAACCCCCTTCTCCCACCCACCCACTGGGGACTCCCACTTTTAGAGTCCCCAGTGTCTATTCCATCTTTATGTTCATGTGTACCCTTAATGGAATACTTAGTTGATAAAAAATAAAAACTACTTGACATACTTATTATGCTTTAAAAAAGTATGAAACATATATAGAAAAATATTATAGGTAAATTGCTATTAAATCCAATTATTAGTTTTTAATACATAAAATAGTTATGAGGTTATTCTGCTGTGCTAGACAACTATTAATAAAATAACGTTTTAATTTTTTTTTTTTTTTTTTTTTTTGAGACGGAGTCTTGCTCTGCCGCCCGTGCTGGAGTGCAGTGGCCGGATCT
Source organism: Macaca fascicularis (assembly GCF_037993035.2). Taxonomy (NCBI): domain Eukaryota; kingdom Metazoa; phylum Chordata; class Mammalia; order Primates; family Cercopithecidae; genus Macaca; species Macaca fascicularis. Next base: position 98,590,883 of record NC_088379.1, on the reverse strand, counting down.
CAGCTCACTGCAAGCTCCGCCTCCCGGGTTCCCGCCATTCTCCTGCCTCAGCCTCCCGAGTAGCTGGGACTACAGGCGCCGCCACCTCGCCCGGCTAGATTTTTGTATTTTTTAATAGAGACGGGGTTTCACCGTGTTAGCCAGGATGGTCTCGATCTCCTGACCTCGTGATCCGCCCGTCTCGGCCTCCCAAAGTGCTGGGATTACAGGCTTGAGCCACCGCACCCGGCCAACTTTTTTATAAGTTACTTTGAATCAAAGAATGATCCTTTATTTGGTCATATTGGGGTTAGATTATTTTTATTAAGCTAGAGAGTTATTTCTTCTAGTAAAATAAAAGTTCTGCCAGAAAGGGGAAGAGGGCAACAACAACAAAAAGGTTATACCAGAATCTTCATCTAATAGCTCAAATCATGGTATTACATAATTCTCAGGATGTCTAAATTTTATTTTGAAAATCTGATGTCAGATTATTTTAAATATAATTCTTATGTGAAGAATTATGTGAAGACCCTGGCTAATAGTGTCTTTGATGACAAAAAAAAAAAAAAAAAAAAAAAAAAAAAAAAACCTGTTACTATTCTCACTCATTCGTATATCATTTCCTAAGTTAGTAAATTAAATAGTTACTGATTCTAAGTAGAGTTATTAATTCGTCTAAGTTTCAGAATTTTTCACAAATGACTATACATTAAGCATCTTGGCCAATGGAAGTACTTTTCTTAAAGCCCCGAGGATACAAAAGTATTTTTATTTTTCTCCAATGAGATTGTTACATTTAACTGAAATTCTCATATAAAAATGCAAACAGGGGGGCGGAGCAAGATGGCCAAATAGGAACAGCTCCAGTCTCCAGCTCCCAGCGCCAGCGACACAGAAGATGGGTGATTTCTGCATTTTCAACTGAGGAACGCAGCTCATCGCCAGCAACGGATCAAAGGCGGATGGAGAATGACTTTGACAAGTTGAGAGAAGAAAGCTTCAGTCCATCAATCTTCTCAGAGCTAAAGGAGGAATAACGTACCCAGCACAAAGAAACTAAAAATCTTGAAAAAAGAACGAAAGAATGGATAACTAGAATAATCAATGCAGAGAAGGCCATAAACGAACTGACAGAGATAAAAACCATGACAGGAGAAATACGTGACAAATGCACAAGCTTCAGTCACCGACTTGATTAACTGGAAGAAAGAGTATCAGCGATTGAGGATTAAATGAATGAAATGAAGCAAGAAGAGAAGTTTAAAGAAAAAAGAGGAAAAAGAAATGAACAAAGCATTCAAGAAGTATGGGATTATGTGAAAAGACCAAATCTACATCTGATTGGGGTGCCTGAAAGTGAGGGGGAAAATGGAACCAAGTTGGAAAACACTCTGCAGGATATCAACCAGGAGAATTCCCCCAAACTAGTAAGGCAGGTCAACATTCAAACACAGGAAATACAGAGAACACCACAAAGATCCTCCTCGAGAAGAGCAACTTCAAGACACATAATTGTCAGATTCACCAAAGTTGAAATGAAGGAAAAAATGTTAAGGGCAGCCAGAGAGAAAGGTCAGGTTACCCACAAAGGGAAGCCCATCAGACTAACAGAAGATCTCTCGGCAGAAACTCTATAAGCCAGAAGAGAGTAGGGGCCAATATTCAACATTCTTAAAGAAAAGAATTTTCAAACCAGAATTTCATATCCAGCCAAACTAAGGTTCATAAGTGAAGGAGAAATAAAATCCTTTACAGATAAGCAAATGCTTAGAGATTTTGTCACCACCAGGCCTGCCTTACGAGAGACCCTGAAGGAAGCACTAAACATGGAAAGGAACAACTGGTACCAGCCATTGCAAAAACATGCCAAAAAGTAAAGACCATCGATGCTAGGAAGAAACTGTATCAACTAACAAGCAAAATAACCAGTTAATATCATAATGACAGGATCAAGTTCACATAACACTATTAACCTTAAATGTAAATGGACTAAATGATCCAATTAAAAGACACAGACTGGAAAATTGGATAAAGAGTCAAGATCCATCAGTTTGCTGTGTTCAGGAGACCCACCTCACATGCAGAGACACACATAGGCTCAAAATAAAGGGATGGAGGATGATCTACCGAGCAAATGGAGAACAAAAAAAAGCAGGGGTTGCAAAACTAGTCTCTGATAAAACAGACTTTAAAGCATCAAAGATCAAAAGAGACAAAGAAGGCCATTACATAATGGTAAAGGGATCAATTCAACAGGAAGAGCTAACTATCCTAAATTTAAATGCACCCAATACAGGAGCACCCAGATTCATAAAGCAAGTCCTTACAGACTTACAAAGAGACTTAGACTCCCATACAATAATAATGGGAGACTTCAACACTCCACTGTCAACATTAGACAGAGCAACGAGACAGAAAGTTTACAAGGATATCCAGGAATTGAACTCATCTCTGCACCAAGCGGACCTAATAGACATCTACAGAACTCTCCACCCCAAATCAACAGAATATACATTCTTCTCAGCACCACATTGCACTCATTCCAAAATTGACCACATAATTGGAAGTAAAGCACGCCTCAGTAAAGGTACAAGAACAGAAATTATAACAAACTGTCTCTCAGACCACAGTGCAATCAAACTAGAACTCAGGACTAAGAAACTCAATCAAAACCGCTCAACTACATGGAAACTGAACAACCTGCTCCTGAATGACTACTGGGTACATAACGAAATAAAGGCAGAAATAAAGATGTCCTTTGAAACCAGTGAGGACAAAGATACAACATACCAGAATCTCTGGGACACATTTAAAGCAGTGTGTAGAGGGAAATTTATAGCACTAAATGCCCACAAGAGAAAGCTGGAAAGATCTAAAATTGACACTCTAACATCGCAATTAAAAGAACTAGAGAAGCAAGAGTAAACACATTCAAAAGCTAGCAGAAGGCAAGAAATAACTAAGATCAGAGCAGAACTGAAGGAGATAGAGACACAAAAAACCCTCCAAAAAATCAATGAATCCAGGAGTTGGTTTTTTGAAAAGATCAACAAAATTGACAGACCACTAGTAAGACTAATAAAGAAGAAAAGAGAGAAGAATCAAATAGAAGCAATAAAAAATGATGAACGGGATATCACCACCAACCTCACAGAAATACAAACTACCATCAGAGAATACTGTAAACACCTCTACGCAAATAAACTAGAAAATCTAGAAGAAATGGATAATTTCCTGGACACGTACACTCTCTCAAGACTAAACCAGGAAGAAGTTGAATCCCTGAATAGACCAATAGCAGGCTCTGAAATTGAGGCAATAATTAATAGCCTACCAACCAAAAAAAGTCCAGGACCAGATGGATTCACAGCTGAATTCTACCAGAGGTACAAGGAGGAGCTGGTACCATTCCTTCTGAAACTATTCCAATCAATAGAAAAAGAGGGAATCCTCCCTAACTCATTTTATGAGGCCAACATCATCCTGATACCAAAGCCTGGCAGAGGCACAACAAAAAAAGAGAATTTTAGATCAATATCCCTGATGAACATTGATGCAAAAATCCTCAATAAAACACAGGCAAAGCGAATCCAGCAGCACATCAAAAAGCTTATCCACCATGATCAAGTGGGCTTCATCCCTGGGATGCAAGGCTGGTTCAACATATGCAAATCAATAAACGTAATCCAGCATATAAACAGAACCACAGACAAAAACCACATGATTATCTCAATAGATGCAGAAAAGGGCTTTTGACAAAATTCAACAGCTCTTCATGCTAAAAACTCTCAATAAATTCCATATTGATGGAACATATCTCAGAATGATAAGAGCTATTTATGACAAACCCACAGACAATATCATACTGAATGGGCAAAAACTGGAAAAATTCCCTTTGAAAACTGGCACAAGACAGGGATGCCCTCTCTCACCACTCCTATTCAACATAGTGTTGGAAGTTCTGGCTAGGGCAATCAGGCAAGAGAAAGAAATCAAAAGTATTCAGTTAGGAAAAGAAGAAGTCAAATTTCCCTCTTTGCAGATGACATGATTGTATATTTGGAAAACCCCATCATCTCAGCCCAAAATCTCCTTAAGCTGATAAGCAACTTCAGCAAAGTCTCAGGATACAAAATTAATGTGCAAAAATCACAAGCATTCTTATACACTAGTAACAGACAGAGAGCCAAATCATGAATGAACTTCCATTCACAATTGCTTCAAAGAGAATAAAATACCTAGGAATCCAACTTACAAGGGATGTAAAGGACCTCTTCAAGGGGAACTACAAACCACTTCTTCAGTGAAATAAAAGAGGACACAAACAAATGGAAGAACATACCATGCTCAAGGATAGGAAGAATCAATATTGTGAAAATGGCCATACTATCCAAGGTAATTTATAGATTCAATGCCATCCCCATCAAGCTACCAATGAGTTTCTTCACAGAATTGGAAAAAACTGCTTTAAAGTTCATATGGAACCAAAAAAGAGCCCGCATTGCAAAGACAATCCTAAGTCAAAAGAACAAAGCTGGAGGCATCACACAACCTGACTTCAAACTACACTACAAGTCTACAGTCACCAAAACAGCATGGTACTGGTACCAAAACAGAGATATAGACCAATGGAACAGAACAGAGCCCTCAGAAATAATACTACACATCTACAGCCATCTAATCTTTGACAAACCTGACAAAAACAAGAAATGGGGAAAAGATTCCCTAGTTAATAAATGGTGCTGGGAAAATTGGCTAGCCATAAGTAGAAAGCTGAAACTAGACACTTTCCTTACTCCTCATATGAAAATTAATTCAAGATGTATTAGAGACTTAAATTTTAGACCCAAAACCACAAAAACCCTAGAAGAAAACCTAGGTAGTACCGTTCAGGACATAGGCATGGGCAAGGACTTCATGTCTAAAACACCAAAAGCAATGGCAGCAAAAGCCAAAATTGACAAACGGGATCTAATTAAACTAAAGAGCTTCTGCACAGCAAAAGAAACTACCATCAGAGTGAACAGGCAACCTACAGAATGGGAGAAAATTTTTGCAATCTACTCATCTGACAAAGGGCTAATATCTAGAACCTACAAAGAACTCAAACAAATTTACTAGAAGAAAACAAACAACTTCATCAAAAAGTGGGCAAATGATTTGAACAGACATTTCTCCAAAGAAGACATGCATACAGCCAACAGACACATGAAAAAATGCTCATCACCAGTGGCCATCAGAGAAATGCAAATCAAAACCACAATGAGATACCATCTCACACCAGTTAGAGTGGCAATCATTAAAAAGTCAGGAAACAACAGGTGCTGGACAGGATGTGGAGAAATAGGAATACGTTTGCACTGTTGGTGGGATTGTAAACTAGTTCAACCATTATGGAAAACAGTATGGCGATTCCTCAAGGATCTAGAACTAGAAGTACCATATGACCCAGCCATCCCATTACTGGGTATATACCCAAAGGATTATAAATCATGCTGCTATAAATACACATGCACATGTATGTTCGTTGCGGCACTATTCACAATAGCAAAGACTTGGAATCAACCCAAATGTCCATCAGTATTGGACTGGATTAAGAAAATGTGGCACATATACACCATGGAATACTATGCAGCCATAAAAAAGGATGAGTTTGTGTCCTTTGTAGAGACATGGATGCAGCTGGAAACCATCATTCTCAGCAAACTATCGCAAGACAGAAAACCAAACACCACATGTTCTCACTCATAGGTGGGAATTGAACAATGAGATCACTTGGGCATGGGAAGGGGAACATCACACACCGGGGCCTATTATGGGGAGGGGGGAGGGGGGAGGGATTGCATTGGGAGTTATACCTGATGTAAATGACGAGTTGATGGGTGCTGATGAGTTGATGGGTGCAGCACACCAACATGGCATAAGTATACATATGTAAGAAACCTGCATGTTATGTACATGTACCCTAGAACTTAAAGTATAATAGTAAAAAAAAAAAAATGCAAACAGGTTTGCTTATTATTACTCTTAGAGTTATCCTTCAGAACACCTGGGAGAATATTATTTGACAAATATTGGACAAACTGTTCCTGATGAATAAAGTTTGTATCTAGCTGAGAATAATAAAATTGTGTCATATTTGAAATATATCTCTAATGAAAATATAAACTAGTAAAATCTTTTTGGAGAGCCACTCAACAGCATGTATCATCAATCTAATAAATTTATACTCTTAATCCCAGCAAGTATGTATCTTATGGCTCTGTCCTGAAAGAAATATATAACCATCAAAAGAAGCTGTGATCAGAGATTTTATTTGTTTGTTGTTTATGATAGCAAAACTAGGAAATGATTCAAAAATCTATGCTAAAGGAATAGATTTATTACTGATTTTTCATTCAACCAATTGAAGTTTACTTTTATAAAAGTACTAATAAAATTATGTAGTAACGTGAAAAATACTAAAAAGTAAAAAATGTAAGATATAGCAACTTTAGAATATATATTACTCCCACACTAACCTTGATAGTCTATAGTCTGTTTTTATTCATCTTTCTTAATTACAGGGTGATCAACTCTCCCAGTTTGCCAAGGACTAACAGGTTTCCCAGGAGGTAAGGATCCTGTTAAAAATCCGTTAAAAGCAGGAAAGTTCCAGGCAAACTGGGAAAATTGGTTACTTTACTTTGTAAGCCCCTGACAAATGTTTATAAATTAATTAATAAATGAAAACAAAGTTCTATACATGGTGCAATTACAAATGTCATACATGTTTTTACTGCATAGAAAAGTACACAAGAATAATGCATGCAAATTTTAACAGTGGCTAGGTTAAGAATTAGGGATGGTTTTCTATTTTCCTACCTTTCTATATATTAAAAGTTTTATACAATGAGCTTTCACTTCCTATGGAAAAAAATAGTACATTAAAAACACACTTAAATTTTGAGCAAAGTTTGAGACACCAAATAAGGACCAGCCAAGAATATTGTCACAAAGAACATTTTAAAATAAAAGACTTAAAGCTATACCATAATTTTCTACAAACCATTATTGATCACCATAGCAGTCTGAGTCCAAAAATATATATTCTAAGAGGGAAATTTTAAATCTAAGCATAGATTTACCATAAAATGATTGCAATTCAAGTGAATAAAAGATGTTCCTCTTTAACATAAATAAAATGCCATCAACTTTTTTTAAAGTGAGCTTATTGGGTTTTAAAAGAAAAATAAATTATCTCATACATTACTTCTTAATGATTCTATAGTCATGGACCCTTTTGAAAAAAAATCTAACAAGAACTATGGACTCTCTTCCCAGAAAAAAACATATACATATAACATTCTGTAAATAATATCAGCTTGTTTGAACAATACTGAATGTATTTGCTATAAATATACCAAATAAAATTTCCTCTCTTCTGAATATAAAATCTCATGCATGTGGTACTACACTGCAATTAACTGAAACCACACACATTTGGAAATTTAACTTTCTTAAAGGCAAGAATTCTGTAATCCCAGTAGCCTCAATTAAATTTCGAAGCAACTCATACTTTAATTTGAAAAGCCAGGAAAACACAGAAGAACATGTTCAGAACATCTACTTCATTATGACATAGAGAATATGATTTTCTTTTATTAAGATTAGTGAAAATAGTTCAAAATACATAGTTCAAAATACACAAATAAACAATTCTGTAGGCCAATAAAAGGTAATCAAGGCAGGATAGTTATTTTAAAAATGAAATGCTTTCAATGTAACATATATCCTAAATAATTGATTATGAGAAATTAAGAAATGATTTCAATGTTTGCCCAGTTTCATTAATTTCAAAGGAGTAAGTTCTGGAGTTTTTAAAGTAGAGTTTGAACTGTCAGCCCAAATATCTATTTAACCATGGGATTGATTCAGGGGAGTATATGAATCAAGTTAGTCTAATTATTCCAAAGTATTTGAATTTAAGAGAAAATAAAGCCATAGCTTTTAGGAGCAACCAAGAAGGACTCCACAAGAGATGTCTCATATGTGATTTGACAAACATTCCTGGAGTTCATGATATGTGAGTAATAAATACATTTCATTATGTTTTCCTGTTCTTTGAATTTTTTCCATGAGCCACTAAGAGTTAGATTTTCTGATCTGTTTCAACACGAAGGGTCTTAACTGCTGTGCTGTTATCACACAACTAGTAAGTGACAAAGCTAAAATTTCAATGCAGGACTTCAGATTCCAGAGCTGTAGGATCATTTGAAAACCATCATTTTATAAAAGAAGAAACTGAGAACCAGAGTGATAAAATTATTTTCTCAGTGTTTCCTAAAACCTTTAGGCCTTCACTGCTGTGAGGCCAGACCACTGCCTTCATTTCAGTCACTAGAGACACAATCCATATCCTCTTCAACTTCCCTCAGCTACTGAGGTTAAGAATGTGCTACATAGTAACAATTTCTTCCAAGAAACTGTGTTTTTCCAACACCATCAAAACAAATAATGTGTGTCTCCTTGCCTTTTGTGAGTTAATGATTTATATCTCCAAGGATCGCTACACTAGGGCCTCTGACCTCAGGAGGAACCTCCTCCCACTCCAAGTTATTTTATCACATAGGGTTACATAGACTTAGAGAGAGTCTTAGGATCAGAGTTCAGGTTCTTTGAGTTTCTGTATCTTACTCTTCTGACTATATCAAACTTACAGCTCACACATTATGGGCAGATATGAACTCCTTTCACTCAAGAATAATGCTTCCTAACACACTAGCTCTTTCACTGCCTTGACACATAATGATTTTGTTGTGATAGTGTGAAGCCCAAATGTTGCCACATAACTCCTACTGTATCACCTACTACATCTCAGTATTAATAAGCAAAGCACCTGAAGTGAATATAGAAATATTATTTTAAAGATATAAGATACCAAACATGATGAGGCTCTTTGATAATCATCAAGACTGCAGTGGGTAGCTAAGGTATGATGGATAAACCTCTTTCACGGCTTTCAGATTTTTGCAACACGGTTCGCTTTTCAATAGCCACGTTTGTTATGAGATAATCCTTTTGATAGGACAGCCTGCTTGCTAACTGTCTATCTGGTAAGAGTGTGAGAGACAGGAGCAGAAAGGGTCAATTGGAGAAGCATAATGCATTTGCTGCCAGCCTGACACTTATAGCAATGCATTTAGACTCTCATATTTGCTACAAGACATTAGGCCTGCTCCAACGGGTGCCAGAAGTCATAATGACCTCTTGTAAGTACACTATCATTTCAGACCTTGAAAATATCTCAGAGAAAGGTAATTTGCTAGATGGAATCAGAGTGATCTAAAAGAGTTTAGGATTTTCCGGCTCCTGACTTCTCATTCCCCATCTCCAACCTGTAGAATGAGGATTTTCAGCACATCAATCTCCTGAAGACACCAAGAATGTACAACGCAATGCAAATGTGCACTGTAGTGTAAGGTTGACCTGTTTCCCCATGTTACAATCCCAGACACAGATTTGAGGTTTATGTCTTCTGTGGTACTCTTTCAGCCATGAGTTAAAGAAACATACATGCATAGACACACATGTGTGTGTGCTTGGGCAAATATATGTATAATATGATAAGATATGATAAAAATAATTGAAAAACCTTTTAGTAGCAAACATTGAAATAAGATTATTTATATTTTTATTTTATTTTATTTATTTATTTATTTATTTATTTATTTATTTATTTAGAGTCTTGTTCTATCACCCAGGCTGTAGTGCAGTGGCACAATCTTGGTTCACTGCAACCTCTGCTTCCCAGGTTCAAGCGATTCCCCTGCCTCAGCTTCCCAAGTAGCTGGGATTACAGGCGCCTGACACCACACCTGGCTAATTTTTGTCTTTCTACAAAAATTAGGGTTTTACCATATTGGTCAGGCTTATTTCAAACTCCTGACCTCAGGTGATCCATCCACCTCAGCCTCCCAAAGTGCTGGGATTACAGGAATGAGCCACCGCACCTGGCCAAGATTAACGTTTTAATGACATAACTCTATGTTACCATGTTAATAATGGGGAAAAAAAAAACTTTTAAAAATCATGACAGGTGTCATTACAGTATATAATAGCAATGATCAGTAGAATATCAAGTCTTCCAAAACCAAGAAATCAAAAAGATTGGAGAAATGCTTGCATTTTTAATCAAGCTCAAATACTTGTACATATTGTAGCATTATCTGAGAAGTCTAAAAGATGGCAAAAATGCTGTAATTGTTTATTGTGCCAAGATATTTTGGCATATTGTAGCAATAGTAGTCATTTCCAGATGACATAAAATGATATCAAAGTAAATGTCATATATAGTTCAGAGAATAAAAAACTGAATACATTAATACTATCACATTTTTACTATTACAATTTTATTATTACAATATAAATTTTGGTATTGTGAAATTCTTATACAAGGCCCTACCTCGTTACTTCACTTCAGTAAAAATCACCTCTTTAGCTCTTCAAGTTATATTAAAATTCCACATCTCATTTTCCTGAAAACTGGCTCTTCTCACAATGGTATGACTTTTTTGGGTTTCAAATAATAAAAATAATTAAAAAGAGAATATATAAAGCACCTAGTACAGTGTGTGCCAGTGGCCAATGTGCAATATAATTTGAGTTTTCTCCCTCCTCACTTCGTCTTCCCATAATGCCACTCGAATGCACAAACACATTTTGAATGACACATATGAAGGGGAGAATGAGAGGAGGGAGAGAGAGAATAAAGAAGAGAGATGTATCCACTTGGGAGGAAAAGTGAGCCAATAATCTCACCTCTATTGATAAGCATAAAATTTGTATACATTGAGAAGGAAGAAATGTCTCTGCCCACTAGAAGGGGAAGGTCTCTAGAGCTGAGGGCTGAGATGCTATGCTTTCACTGCAATTCTGAAATACAACTTGGGAGAAAGGCAAAGGCAAACCTTTTATTCCCCCAAGGACAGTTGTGTAGGGGCTATTTAACAACCAGCTTTCTTAGAAAAAAGATACATGTTTGAAGAATTTATTGATTTCTGTAATGTAAATACTCCCACTGTGGCTGGCTGTCAATGTGAAGTCACCAAACAGAGTTGGGAAATATTCCTGTGTGAGCCCCCTCCAACATACACTGTAGCATAGCCCATTCACCAGGTTCTCACCATAGGATTTGGCTGCATCCAGGGAATATACCAAAATGCCTCTGTTAGCACCAATGTGAAAGACTGTGTGGTGTTTGCCTTAAAAACATAGCCTTTCATCAACTTGAGTTATTGATCAATTTAGGGGCCCAGTTCTATATGTTACATGTGTTGAATATCAGTTGAGAGCCAGTTTTTCTTGTAAATATAAGAATTAAGAACAATGATAGGGCGGGCATGGTGGCTCATGCCTGTAATCCCAGCACTTTGGGAGACCGGGCGGGCAGATCACTTGAGACCAGGAGTTTGAGATCAGCCTGGCCAACGTGGTGAAACCCCATCACTACTAAACATACAAAAAATTCCCCACTTGGGAGGCTGAGGTAGGAGAATCACTTGAACCTGGGAGGCGGAGGTTGCAGTGAGCCGAGATCCTGCCGTTGCACTCCAGCGTGGGTAACAAGAGCGAAACTCCGTCTCAAAACAAACAAACAGACAAAAACAATAACTTAAAGTGTGAAACATGTTACGTGATTCTAAGGGTTTGTTGTCTAATATTAAGATCACTGAGTCACTGAGTTTATAAAACAAACACATTGGAATATAAGGTTTTAAATCTATTTATGTAGCCCTACATCTTTTGGGCCTCCTTGCTGTGCTTCAGTTTGCTTTTTTCCTTCCTCTGTTTGTGCATCTATTCTAATTTCCTTATTTAAATGCAATTCTGGATTAGTTTCCATGTCCTTCAAACTGCAAAGGACATATCTTCAAACACTGCAACTTTCAAAGACAATCTCATTGTATCCTCAGACAGTGGATAAAACAGAGGGTTCCTTCTACTGGCCCCTGAAACTATATGCTGACCAGAAAAACAAATCAGTTCTATTCAGCAATGGTTACAATTTAAAGATCTTTACTGGAACAATCCTGGGAACAAAGATACAAGACAACATAAATGTAATTTATATAAGGAATAATTAGTCTCTATATTATATCTCTATATCTTGATAGTCTCATATATGAGGAATAAAATGTCTCTAGTGGGCAGAGACATTTCTTCCTTCTCAATGTATACAAATATAATTTAAATTATAGTTACACTCTAAGATCACAAATTCTTATATGTTATAAACTGCTTTATATCTAGGACCCTCCGACAAATGTCTACCTAACTCATAATAGATACATAACAAGTAGTGTTGAGCAAGTAAGTTAATTCAGTGCTCTGTAGTCTTTGGGGTAGTCCAAATTTCACAGAGTAATCAGTAACCTGGGATCTTTGTGGAAACAATGGGTCAGTCATTTTCTTAAATGCCTAACCATCCTCTCCAAACTGCCTATGTAAAGAATACAATATCATGACTATATTGAAGGGAAAGAGATTGAAAGAGAAATATGGGACAAGAGATGGGGATGAATTTTAACATTAACTTATTTTGGGTAAAAATAAATATAGCCATAACTCCACAATATTGAAAAATTTGGTATTCCCTATTATTCAATAGTTTTATAATAGAAATATTACAACCATACATAAATTCACTTCGGGTAAGAAACGGAGGCGAGGTAAATAGGGACAAGCACACATAAAGTTCACAAATGTAAGATAAGAGAATACTCTAAATTTACTCAGAAAGTAACTGCATTCAACAGAAAGTTTTTGTTTTTTTTTTTTTTAATGCTATTATTTTCAGTACTTACAATGCTTGTTTTTCAAGAATAGCCAAACGGATTTTATACCAATCATCTTGGGCAATTCTTTTATTATTATTATTGCAAATGCAAAATCAAGTAGAAACAAAAAGAAGAAGAAAAAAACAGCCATTCTCAAGTAAGCTAGCAAATGTCTCGCAAAGCCATCTGTTCCAAGCTCAAAGCACTGTAATTCAATGGCTATACAAATGCTGCATTTAATTTTTCAACCTGAGCATATTGATTATTTTATCTAATATGCTGCAGAGTGAAGCCAGTAAGCCTCACTCTGAAAGTAGCTGCAATGGAAAGTGACAAGAGTTTTATTACTGCTATAAGGTACCTAGCAGAGCTCTGGGAAAAATTACAGATTTCCAACGCAAAGAGGTCATAAAAATTTATGAGACACAACAAAGAGGAGAAAAGGCAGACAGCAGCAGGAAAGGTGACAAATTCTGAAAGGGATCTCAAATATAAGTTTAATAATGTTCAAGTCTGTGACATTTCATTATTATCTACTGGTAAATATAGGGGAGAGACAGGAAGCATTTATTGCTCACTGGACTACAAAATCTGTTATTTTACAGGTAAAATCAAAGGCAGTCATGTGCGAGCATGTTTGATCCAAGCTCACAAATAAAGATTCTCACAAATAAAGATGAGTTTCACCAATGTGTACTAATTATTGCTCATTATATAGAAGTCACAATATGAAATTGTGAAATATAATACTGAAGATGAGTGAAAATGGAAAAGATACATTGCATTTTACAAAGATAATACCCCAAAGGAAATAACTCCAGATAATACTTCAAAACTACAAAATTATACTGTCAGTGCCTAGCTATTATATAAAATAATTCAACAATTTGAGACTCCAGGGGTCATAGGATTGTTGCATTATTTGTGTACCTAGAAATGATAAGGAGGTGTGGTAAATAAATCTGAAGTTGCCATGAAACAATATTTATCATTCATTCTCAGAGACATGACTAGAATGCCCCCCTCTGACCTATATTTTGTGGTTAACCATTGAACCACTCATAAAAGTGGTTCGGAAAAGTCCCATATTTACCTTATGAGAATGGCTCATCCTCTGAGATAATGAAAATGTAAAGATACATGGTCTTACAGGTAATCTAGTTCTTTAAACTGGGTTTGTCTTCTTCTACCTGGTGCAACTTTGTTACAGAAAAGGAGTCATTGTTACTGGGTATCCCCACTGACTCCTTAAATCTTACAAAGGTGTAGGGCTAGGAGACAGTGCAATTTACCTTTGCCAATGTACCTCTTGTTCCCCTCACATATGTTGATATAAAGTATCGGAAAATATATTTTTGTATTAAAAAAAAACTTCACGGCCGGGCGCGGTGGCTCACGCCTGTAATCCCAGCACTTTGGGAGGCCGAGGCGGGCGGATCACAAGGTCAGGAGATCGAGACCACGGTGAAACCCCGTCTCTACTAAAAATACAAAAAATTAGCCGGGCGCGGTTGTGGGCGCCTGTAGTCCCAGCTACTCGGGAGGCTGAGGCAGGAGAATGGCGTGAACCCGGGAGGCGGAGCTTGCAGTGAGCCGAGATCGCGCCACTGCACTCCAGCCTGGGCGACAGAGCGAGACTCCGTCTCAAAAAAAAAAAAACAAACAAATAAAAAAAAACTTCAAAAATATCACTCCTATGTAACCTGTAATGTGGTAAAGTGTTTTGTTTGTTTTGGCTTGTTTTCAAGAGTAAATTTCAAAATGTCATTTGGATTTAATTCCTAACTTTTGCGTATTTGTACTCGGACCTAAATTACTTGCAGGTGCAGCTCTCAGTCTCCTGATACTTTTTAGTTTTTTGTTGTTGTTGTTGTTGAGACAGAGTCTGGCTCTGTTGCCCAGGCTGGAGTGCAGTGGCCGGATCTCAGCTCACTGCAAGCTCCGCCTCCTGGGTTTACGCCATTCTCCTGCCTCAGCCTCCCGAGTAGCTGGGACTACAGGCACCTGCCACCTCGCGCGGCTACTTTTTTTGTATTTTTTTAGTAGAGACGGGGTTTCACCGTGTTAGCCAGGATGGTCTCGATCTCCTGACCTCCTGATCCGCCCGTCTCGGCCTCCCAAAGTGCTGGGATTACATGCTTGAGCCACCGCTCCCGGCCTAGTTGTTTTAAATTTAGTTTTTATTCATTAATTTTCTACAACCTTTGGCAAGAGATAAAATTCTTTTTAAGAAACTCAGATCTACGAATGTGTAGCAGGTCTCAGAAAAGTGTTTTCCTTGCTTTTTAATTGTTGCCTATCCTATACTTAGCAACATTCTTTAACTTTGTTTACTGCTTATAAATAAAACCAACTTGAGACATTCGATCCATTATTCTATTTACCCGTTGGGTGGTTAAACAGCATTAATTATTTGCACGGAGATGGTTTATTAATTTCTATGGTGTGGTCTTTGTAAGATAATGATATCTCATTTACACTATATTTATTCCACTTCATGATTTCACACTTATTGTCAGTTTGATAGCTTAGTATGCTTTACTCTAAGATTCAACAACAAAGACTACAATAATTTTTTGGCCTACTTTTATTTTTTGCCAAGAGTGTCCTGATAGTGTGTATATGTCCTTTATAAATTCATTTTATTGAATCTTTAGGAATATTGCAAACCATGATTATTACAGTCCTGCAAGATTCTGAGCTTTAAAATTTAAACAAAGTCAGGGTTTCCACCAATTCTCTGTGTGACTTGGGTTAATGCTTAATATTCATAAATATCAGGTAATTTTAATCCATAAAATATAATAAAACAATAATACTCTATTTGCAGAGTCATTGTCCGTAATGTGGAAAATATATAAAGAGTTTAGTGTAATTCTTGGCATATGGAGCTGACATTCAATATGGGTGCCATTATCATCATTATTGCCCACTTTTCATAATAGTAATTTTGTTATAGTATTCTTTAATGACATAATACTACAATATGTGCTCTAGAATAATTTGAACTAAAGTACATTCACACTTGTCTTTTTGAGAGCTATCATACTTATGTTTTTACTTTTCTAGAGGGCAATGGAAATTGTGTTTGTATATTTTCAGTAGTCACCATTAAATCCTTTTCTAGGGCTGTTATTTTTTGTTCTTTCATTTAGGTCTCTGTGTCTGTAAAAGTATTGGCCTCCATTGTTTTTTCTTCAGTCATTTCAAATTATCATGATACAGGGTATAATATTTGCGATGTAAATATACTCATACTTAGCATTTACTAACACATTAAAAATGGCCAGAAAATGTGACGGGTATGATGGCTCACCCCTGTCATCCCAGCATTTTGGGCAGTTGAGGCAGGCAGATCACCTGAGGTCAGGAGTTCTAGAACAGCCTGACTAACATGATGAACCGAGCCACCCCCCATCTCTATTAAAAATACAAAATTAGTTGAGTGTGGTGGATTGCACCTGTAATCCCAGCTACTCAGGAGGCTGACAGGAGAATTGCTTGAACCCAGGAGAATCACTTGAACCCAGGTGGCAGTGAGCCAACCTGGGTGACAGAGCAAGACTCTATCTCAAAAAAAATGATATACACACAGATATGTATACATATAACACACACACACACGTGCGCGCGCACACACACACACAGAAAATGTTCTTAAGATGAATGCCACACTATTTTGGACCCACATAGTTTTGCTACACATCAACATAAAGAAGGTTACTTAAAAAATTAAAGAACTTAGCCTATTTCCACTTCCAAGTGTTTGCTATCAAATGTCTTTGTCTGATTACTATGAAAGTATTTTCCAAAGCCAGAGAAGTGCTATGTTCTTTTTTTAACAAGGAGATTTCAGTAAATTCCTCCCATCTAGGTTTTTCTTTAAATTACTGGTGCCTACTTTTTTTTTTTTTTTTTTTTGAGACGGAGTCTCGCTCTGTCGCCCAGGCTGGAGTGCAGTGGCCAGATCTCAGCTCACTGCAAGCTCCGCCTCCCGGGTTCACGCCATTCTCCTGCCTCAGCCTCCCGAGTAGTTGGGACTACAGGCGCCCACCACCGCGCCCGGCTAGTTTTCTGTATTTTTTAGTAGAGACGGGGTTTCACCGTGTTAGCCAGGATGGTCTCGATCTCCTGACCTCGTGATCCGCCCGTCTCGGCCTCCCAAAGTGCTGGGATTACAGGCTTGAGCCACCGCGCCCGGCCGCCTACTTCTTAATAAAGTGAAAATTTTAAATAAATGCTGTTAGAATCTTAAAATATTTCTGTATGTTTTTATTTCTTTCATATAAATGGATGTTGTTGTCTTAGCTCAGTTTTCAAAACATTCAGTAAAGAGATGTAGCACCTGAAAGTCATAAGTATATGTCACCCAGATAAATTATGATGAATTGTGTGAAAGATTTTGGCTCAATAGTTATCAGGTTGATATTATGGTACTTTAGTGCAGCAGATGCATTTATTGGGGTATAATTTATTTGGGGTCATAAAATGTTACCTTTTATTAAAATTATCTCTGTCATGATATTAAAAATTTTAAACCAGAGCAGCTGTGTTGACAATTAGTAAAATGACATTAAACACTAGTTATACATTAACTTACATAGCTTAAAACCCATCGTACCTTTTTTTATTGGGATGCAAACCTTGAGAAAATCTAACTTATATGTTAAGCCATCTCAGTGAAGGTGTCACTGCCTCCTTCATAAAAGCTGCATTAGCTTCATGTCCCTCTCATCCTATTTTGTGGAATATTTTGCATGTATCCATATACGTATACATATATACACACAAATAATGTGCACACACATAAAAAATAGCTATGGGATTATTATTATTGTTATTTGAGACAGAGTCTCACTCGTCACCCAGGCTGGAGTACAGTAGCGTGATCTTGGCTCACTGCAACCTCTGCCTCCTGGGTTCACGCCATTCTCCTGCCTCAGCCTCCTGAGTAGCTTGGACTACAGGTGCGTACCACCACACTCAGCTAATTTTTTTTTGTATTTTTAGTAGAGACGGGGTTTCACCATGTTAGTCAGGATGGTCTCCATCTTTTGACCTCTTGATCCGCCCGCTTCAGCTTCCCATGCCTGAGATTACAGGCGTGAGCCACAGTGCCTGGCCAGGGATTTTTATATATACTTAAAAATCTTTGTTTATATGTTTTAAAATTGAAGTTGACCTAAATGTTATAGGAAATACAGAATACCCTGATACTAATTGTGAGGCTGTTTCTCTTCGTGCATCAGTTATGCCATTTTCTCTTTCGACCTTACAGTTCCCAAATAGAGTGACTAACACCTCATATGTTTTCTTGTGTCAGTTTGTTTATTCTGCAACTATGCTATTTATCATATTATTGTTAGAATTTATCCATTTATTTTTCTATATTATTCCAGGGATTTTAATTACTTCTAGGATAGGGACCATAAGTTAAGCCATTACCTAAAACCATGATCAATATTTCTGGTGCCTGTAAATTGGGTAATCCAGTTAAAATGTAATAAATACCATGATAAGCGGCCTGTAGGATTGTTTCCAATGATCTCTGATTCATGGTTGTGCAAGCCTCTCTCTTCAAGTGAGATCTGGATCTAGTGACTTGTTTCTAATGGATAAAATATGGCAGAAATAAGGCATGCCACTTCCAAGATTAGATTACAAGAAGATTCTGGCTTTTGTCTTGCTCCCTTTTTCTTGTTGTCTGACTTGGCCCACACTCAAGTAAATCAGTTGTTATGTAGTGAACTGCCTTAGAGAGTGATTCACCCTGGTTTTCAGTCACCAAGCAGCAGGGAACTTAAGCTTTAGTCCAACAGTCCATGAAGAACAAAACCCTGCCCATCACCTGAATGAGCTTAAGAGCTGATGCTTTCCCAGTTGTGCCTTGACATAACTGAAGTCCTCACTGATACCTTGATTATAGTTTCTGTAATGAACCCTGAGCCAGAGGCATCCAGCTGAGCCATTCCTGGATTTTTAACTCACAAAAACTGAGGGAATATGTTTGTGGTTTTAAGTTGCTGAGTTTTGGAATAATGTGTGAAACAGCCATAGATAACCAATATTAATAGTTATTGAATAAATGAATTGAATAAATAAGTAAATGAATTGTTCAATTAATGTAAATTTTAAGTCTGTAACACAATATGCACTGAAGAAAAACTGTCATTATCACTAAAATCCCTCAAACATCTCAGGAGGAAGCACAAAATAACATCTATTAGCAGATATCAAATTAAATATTGCCTTGTAACTCCCATTCTCGGTATCACATATATTTGTATTTTAACAGTTATAATTAAAGAGAGTTGGCATTTGCCAAGTTCTACAAGTATATTTTTTGTTTTAATCTTCTGAAAAAAATGACAATCTCTAAGTCTAAATTAATATTATATATAATATCATATAAAATATATTAATCATTAATAAAATAGTTCTAAAACCGTATCACCTCATTAGAAGAAAAATTTATAATTACTTTTTCTAGAGTCAATAGGATTTATTATAAATAATACTTGTTAGAACAAAGGAACCTCACTTTTCTGGCAATTTCACTGAGTGTACACCATTCAGGCTGCACTACCATTTCTCAGTGAAGCCATTACATGATGAGTTACCCTTCTGTCTTGTGCTGTGGCTATCAACATTGCCTGTACCTTCTTTAATAGTGAGGAAGTTCAAATCTTAGTTTCATTTCCCATTACTAAAAAAATGTCATCAGTCACCGTATTTTAGAGATTCAGATTTCTTATTCGTAAATTTAGTATAACAGTAATTTCCTTTCTGAACCAGGAGAGCTGCCACAAAATCAGTGCTTGATAAATGACAATTAATGTAAATCAATTATAAATAGACACAATAATATTTGCACAGGTTCCATCCTTTGTTAAGAATCTATTTTGAAATTTCACACATAAAACTCTGTTCAAGGGTATACATTATTTACCTATTAACTCTTGGAAGATTTCAGCTTTGAGGCTTTTGGGGGACAAAAAGAAGGAAGGAAAGACCCTATACCACTCAGAGTTTCTGTCAACTCATCAAGTTGTTCACATTTTCTAAGAGCTCTCAACTATGTTAAGCAATGAGTGTTTGAGGACAAGGACTTTATTTATCTTTATGTTGTCTTCAGAACTTAATAACTTTAAAAATATAAATTATTTTCTTGTTATACAGTATTTATAATATGTAACCCTGTTCTGTTACTGCTTTTTTAAAAAAGATTGTATTTTGAAATAATTTTAGACTTACAGGAAAGTTGCAAATACAGCACACAGTTCATATATACCTCCTAGCCAGCATTCCTTTATATTAAAAACTTACACAACATTAGCACAATCATGGAAATCAGAAAGTTAACATTGCTGCACTATTCACCAGTGGTGTGCTACCAAAGTAGTTTTCTAGGGTTGGGAGGAAGTCACCCTGACTTTCAGTATTTGCCACTTTCCTTGTTTTCCTGTGCCTACCATGGCCTACCATGTCCTACCATGGCCTACCATGGCCAACATTTGAATAGAAAAAATTTCTCCTAGGTATAAAGTGGACCCTCAACACATATATTTTTCACTTTTTCTTGACTTATTGGCTGATTTAATCCAAAAATAGACTCTTTATTGAAAATATTTTACCTCTTATTAATGCAAATAGTATTCTTCCTAGAGTTTCTCACTTTCAGATGTATCAAATTCCATCTTGATATTGGCATGGATTATAAATATAGTCCATCCTTCTTCAGATACTTTTCTCTTGAGGATAATGAATTTAAAAATTGGGGCTTATAGATGACATTTAATCTATAGTCCATCAACACTGATCAATGCAAACCAGATTCAGGGAAGTGATCCATGTCCCCAAGCAAATATAAAAATCAATTTTACCTGTTCCACCAATGCATGCCTTGGCTGTGCTACATTTTCAGTTTTCTTTCATTTTTTGAAAACTGCTCATAAGTTATATGCATGAAGATGTAGGAATTAAGCAGATGGTGAATTGAGAGCTGCTTTAATGAAAATGTATTATAGATGCTTTCCTCCTCAGATGTGGAAACTATCACATATATAATCTATGGCAATATTTCAGTCAGCTTATATAATTGATGCATAACTTCAATAGGAGGTTCAAACTCGGGAAGGTAACTTGTGGTTGAGTGACAACATCTGACTCAATCATAAGTGGAATATTTCTCAAATTTGTGGGAATGTTACAGTTCGCCTTTGGGTATTGAAAAGAGCATAATATCTTAACCCCTTTAGGAGACAAAGTCATCAAAAATGTTACCTTCATTCATTCAGGAAATAAAAATCATGCAGTAATCACTTTTTTGTCATGCTTTCAGGAGAGAAGAGGGGAGAGAAGAATATTGACTAGAGAAAAAGAAGACCATATAAATATTTGTACCCTTATTTTGGATTAAATATATAAGAAATTATAAAA
This sequence comes from Macaca fascicularis, assembly GCF_037993035.2. Lineage (NCBI taxonomy): Eukaryota > Metazoa > Chordata > Mammalia > Primates > Cercopithecidae > Macaca > Macaca fascicularis. The sequence goes on along the minus strand of NC_088379.1, from coordinate 98,569,644 downwards.
ATAAAATATCATTTGACAAAAATCACTGTAATAATTGTTGCAGATAAGACTCTCATTAGATGCTGAAATCAGTGAGCAAACATTTGAGGAGAAACAAGATATCAGGCTATTGGTACAGTCTCAAAAACTTCCCCCTCATATGTTTTTCCAATGCAAAGAGGAAAATCACAGTGTTACAGTAAAGAAAAACGGTTAAACATAGTTAGTCAAGGTTAATACAATCAGTAATAAGACTTGTTGATATCATGTACTCCTACTAAGAAGCACTGAGAGAAAAAATATCATTTCTGGGATATTTTATTGCCCATATTGTATAATCCAAATTTAATTTTAAAACTAATATTGAAAAAGACTCAACAAAGAAGCTAGCTGACTACCTCTCATTAAAATTGTCAAGACTGGGAAAAAAAAAGAGAAGTTGAATATTGGAGGAGACTCCAGAGACCAAACACAATGTGCGATGTCAGATCCTAGAACAGAAAAGGACATCTGGTGAAAAACTGGTGAAATTCAAATAGTCTTTAGTTTAGCTAATGGAATCAGTGGGCTATTCACTTCTCTTGGCCATGGATTCCTTACTCGAAATGAGGAAAATGGTCATCTCTACCTCGGGGATTTATGGTGAAAACCAAGTGAGATAATAGATGTATCCATGCATGACACCCAAATGAATATTAGCTGTACTGAAAATGATGGAGCAACTGTACTGTGTCCAAGACGCAAAGATACAAGCCAGTCTTTTTCTAACAAAAAGTAAACAAGCTATATCACAGTAAAATTATATGTAGACAGGTAAAATATCTTCCTGCAATGATATAAGCTGTCCCAACTTTCACTCTTCTTGAGGTAATAATTCAAAATCTGTGAGGTCACGTTAGTCACAAGCTTTCTGCACTTTTTCTTTCTATTCAAAGACTGATGTAACTCTATGGTGGTAGAGGAAAAATGTAGTAGAGGAACAGTATGAGTTCTAGTAATTCAGAAAAAAGAGACAGGTACATATGAGAAAAACGGAAGGATGACAATGTTTTTATGTATCATTTAAACTGGCTAATTGTGAAAGTCAATTTTGGTTCACTATGAAACATATTTATAGCTGTACTTTATTTGAATAAGAAGAAACATCACAGATGATGGAATTGAAGTTTCTTATTTTGTCAATTAAAAACACTGAGGGCCAAAGAGGTTATGTACCTTGTCCAAAGTTACATGTTGAGTTATCGGCACAAGATCCCAATCTCTGTCCTATTCTAGGCCATTGCTTCTTTCTTCAAGTTCAGTTTTGTTTTCTATTAGCTCACAAGACCTAAAGAACACTCTTAGCATTGACATAAAATAAACACAAACAGAGTTCTCACAGTAAAGCCTTCCTACCTTTATTTCAGGGTGCCCTTGTAATAGAGACTAACTGGACAGTTGGAGTTAGAGGAGGAGGCAAATAAGGCAAATCTATAAAACTTGACTTATTTCTACTTAATTTATCTATGTAGTCACTAACTATAGGGGTTTTCCATCTTAAAGGGTTCTAACTGAAATATATAAGAAATAATAATAATAAATTATTCCTTCTTGCCTACGACTAAAATTTGAAATTATAAAAATTTCACAATCATATACTATATGTTTATAAAAGATTATTTGATAATTTGAAGACAAAAATATTAATGAGATGTGTCAAATGATGTAAATGCTTCATGAGAGTACTGCTATAGTTTGAATATGTCCTCACCAAAATTCAGGTATTGCTAATATGATAACATGAAGAGGTGGAGCCATTAAGAGGTGAATAGATCGTAAGGGTTCCTTTCTTGTGACTGGGTTTAGGTACCCTTAAAAAGGCATTTAAAAATGCAATTGACTCCCACATGCCCTTTCACCTTCAGCCATGTAATGACTCAGTAAAAAGGTCCTTGTCAAGTGCTGAGGCCTTGCTCTTGGATTTTCCAACCTCCAGAAATGTAGGAAATACATTTCTGTTCATGATAAATTACCCAGCCTCTGGTATTGTTATATATCAACACTGTTGTATTTTGTGTGCCAAATCACTTTATTTAATTGGTACACTCTTCTCTATCCACTCCCAGATAGGAATCTTCCTAAAACCACCATTAGTTTTCACATGAGGGAGATTTTCCTTCCTATCTCTGTTTGACAGTAGATACTTTGCTTCCTATTATCAGAGCTGACCCAGTTTGATACATGCTGTCTATTTTTTGGCATTGGCAATAATACATGCTTCCTCTCTTCTTGGAGGTCTTCAGAAGAGGATGGACACTGTAACTTCTGCGTCCCCTAAAGGTTAATGAGCACTTGTTAATGAGTCTTAATGAGTGTTTGTTAAATTTAAAAAATTAGAAATTATTTCTTAAAATAATCTGCAACTTTTCATACATGGCTCTGCTTAGCATCTATTATTATTTTATTTCTCTCTTTATTACTCTACACAACACTTTGGCCAAAGAACTATGAAAAAGCGACTTTACAATAAGTAGTATCCGAATGTCCATGGAGGAAATGTGGGAAATCAAATGAGTAAAGAATATATGAGAGGAGGCAGAAGACTTGCAAAAATCCAGGTGAAAGATGATGAGAAAATGAACTAAGGCATTGAGGGTGAGGATGCAAGGGGAGAGCAGAAGAATCAGAATTTGGGGCCAAATCAGATGGGTAAACTGATAAAATGGGAAGTGTGAAGAATTATTTTGTTGTTTTACAAGTTATGTAGGTTATTCAATCGAATTTGAGTAATTTTTTAATCACTCAAATGGTATGTCAAGGCTAAAATGACATTTTCATAAATTAATCTGAACTCACCTCAACTTTTTAAAACTAAAATGATTATAAGAAATTTATATGTAATATGCATATAACTCCATCTATTCAAATGGTAATATTATATATTTTGCAATGTCACATGTTTATCACAAATATCAAGAGTTAATGGTACTGTAGACAAATCTGAATTTGACACTATCTAGTTTGGAAATTAGCCACATCCTTTTTTCTTCCTCTCATTTTGACCATTTCACAGTTCATTATCACATCTAACAGAGAGAAAGTTGGGTAGGGGAGTAAAAACGAGACTCCTACTTATCACATATAGGTGTTGATTCCTGAGTCACCTTTTTCTTTTTTTTACCAGTACTTTAAAGTGTGAAGATACTTTTCTGTAAAAACTGAAATAAACTAAATTTTCCATATGTCAGCACAGTTTGTCCTGGGCAAACTCGGCAACGTTTACTTCCACATTGCACAATTTAAAATCATTTATAGTTGTTGATCTGCATAGATGTGAGTTTTCCCAGTTGAACAAAGAATTCAAGCGGAAATAATTTTTAAAAAGTTATTCGTTTTGTTATTAGTCTCTGTATTGTATTGATTAGCTGAGTTTCTAGAGAATGCATTCCCAATATTTTCCTGAATTACTAAGACCATGTCTCTCCAGAAATGTTGGGAACCATCAGATGTATTTATATACTAAATATAACCAGCAGTAATTGTTCCCATAAATCCAGCTTCAACTCACTGTATGTGATTTGTTGGTGATGCAGGCACTGAGAAACTGCATTAACTTTTAATCCATAAAGATACAATATAAAGAGATAGAGGCCTTGGAAATGAGGGTTAGCTGCAGACATAATCTCTCTGCCCTTGATTAAAACTTTTGAACTATTGATTCTTTCCACATTTACAAGGGCAGACATGGAATACATCTAATAATAATTACAAGAATTACTCAAGTGTACAATTACTTTTACTGTTACAACTAGATAATGATCAATAATACACAGGCCTTAACTGCTACATATAAGGAAGAGAGTGGTTATTATGTCACAAAGTGTTTACATCAGTGACTTTGGCAGTGATTTTAATGTTTTATGAAAAATGAACTAAATCATTATTATTCTACTGGGATTGTCAATATCTTAAGACATGTTTATGCGTGCACACACACACACACACACACACATATTTCAGCAAATTTTCCTACTAAATTATACCTAAATACTGGAAGTGTTTTTAAAATGACACCAAAGGTAAAGAAATACAGAGGTTTTGTTGTTGTTGTTGTTGTTGTTGTTTTTTGGGTTTTTTTTGTTTTTTTTTTTTTGAGATGGATTCTCGCTCTGTCGCCCAGGCTGGAGTGCAGTGGCCCGATCTCGGCTCACAGCAAGCTCTGCCTCCCGGTTTCACGCCATTCTCCTGCCTCAGTCTCGCAAGTAGCTGGGACTACAGGCGCCTGCCATCACGCCTGGCTAATTTTTTGTATTTTTAGTAGAGATGGGGTTTCACAGAAATACATAGTTTTGACTGGTATTGAGGCGTTGTTAATGAGCCAATTATCAATATTGAAATGAGACAGAAATGAATTCTAATTTTTGCTTCAGTTACCTATTTGCCCTTGGGTAATTTACTTGACTTTTCTGAAATTCAGCTTTAATATAAGAATGAAGATATGACTGTCCTTGAGACTTGCCATAGAAAGTAAGTGAAACAATTTGGTAACAGTGTTTTGTTTGTGTGGCCATGATACCAGCTGGGTAAATGACTACATATTTTTGGGATAATTTGCCACATCTTCAAACCCATATTATTCATTCTTCCTCAATAATGCTTTCAGTGCATTTATACAATGTTTGAAATTAGTTTCAACACTTTTCTACATTGCACATAGGTCTAATAATTCTCAGTTTTTATATCATTGATATAATATATATGAAGAGTAATATTTTATTGTTCTGGGAGTTTGATATTTGCACATTTGCATTGTGAAAAACAAAACAAACGATAAAAATTATGACTCTTAAAATCTAGTCCTGACTACTACAGAGGGAAATTGATAAATGACAATCTCTACTATATAACAACAAGTATATAAGGTTTGCATATTCTAGGAAATGTCTTAATAACTTTTTTCATTTCTTTTAATATAATTCAATTCAAATAAATAGAGGTTTCTAAATTCTGCTTCCATTGCCTAAGTACTGCATCATATTAAATGGTAATATGTGATCTATATGATATATTGCAATTATCTTCCATTATTTTTAAGGTACAATATTTTACAAATAAAGTAAGTCAAAATTTTAAATTCTCATAACATTTTTTCTGAACCTCAAGTGCAAATAAGTAGATGGCATGACTATGTTTACATAGATTTAATATTTTTAAAAAGGAACTCTACTCTCCCAACCCTATCTAAACAAATTAAGAGTCTACAAAACTAATAAAATATAAAGATAAAATAGTCAAATATTGGGTTCTTGAAGTTATTGCAACATATTTATAATTAATTTGCCCCTGCAAAATCATATTTATATTAAAGTCCACATATTATTATTAAGGCAAATATTATCACGGGAATAACATATAACCTGGAAAAAATCACAACCAGCAAATAAAAATGACTCCTGCTAGACAAAACTCTTTTAAATTACACTGTAGTGATAAAGCAGATTAATTCCAAAAAATGATCTGTTGTCTGCTAACATTCCTGCTGACCACTCTAAATATTGTACAAGAGACTAAATTTCTCAGGCATTCTGGCAATGGCTTTTTTATAAGTGCCAGCTGAGCTAAATTTGCTAAATGCAAATCTCTCTAGGTAACAAAATGTAGAAGCAATGTGAGCTGACTTTTGCTTACACTAATTCCAAAGTATGGCACATGAACCCTTGTAGTGGAAAATGCAGATCTATGGCTTGCAAGCTGGGTTCACAATTGATATTAACCTTTCTGTGCATCACTGTAGGATTTGCAGTCTTTAGATTTCAGTCTGAATTACATTGGAAATGAGGTTGGATATGTCATTGTTCGACGGCAAAATCACACTTTGCTCTTTGGAGACAGCAACAATATATACAGCAGCATTTTGCAAACTTCAGCATGCATTCAAATTATGTGAGGATCTTCTTAAAAAACAGAATTTTATTCATAGGCCTGAAAAACGATCTGAGATTTTATATGCCTACCAATATAGTAAGTCATACCTAAGTCATCATCTAAGGTCCTTGCTCTGTATATCAAAAGTATAGAACGGTACCATCAAAGTATTGTTTACTATAATTATAATAAAGGGAGATACATATTTGATTTTAAATTTTCTGGTATCCACATTAAACAAATTTTAGAAGTTGCAATTAATTTTAGTAATTCATTCTTAAAATAAATGTATACAAAATATTACCTTTTCAACATATAATATTCAATTAATAATGACATATTTTAGGGTATTTTGTTAGTAATGCCTTCAAATCTGGAATATTTTGTACAATGACCCATCACAACTTGTACTAGCTACATTTCAAGTGACCAATAGCTACATACGCCTAGTAGTTATAATGTTGGACAGCACAAGTATACTTTATATTTTATTTTTATTTTTTTAGAGACAAGGTCTCTCTCAGCCACTGGGGCTGGAGTGCAGTGGTACAATCATAGGTCTGCAGCCTCAAACTCCTGAGCTCAAGTGATCTTCCCACCTCAGCCTCCCAAGTAGCTGGGACTATAGGTATGCACCACCACGTCTGGCTAATTTTTTATTTGTAGAGACAGGGTCTCACTACGTTGTAGCCCAACTGGTCTCCAACTCCTGGCCCCAGGTGATTCTCCTATCTCGGCCTCCCAAAGTGCTGGGATTACAGGCATGAACCACTGTACACAACCTTAGATATAGTTTATATAATTTAGAAAGAAACAAAATAGTATTTTGCTGGTGAAATCGTGAATTGTGCTCTTTTGTAAATTTACCCTTCATTTTTAATGTTTAAGTATAGCTCTTAACTAAAAACATCCATAATTTGTTTTATACTGTTAGGGAAAGAAAACAAGCCAGAGGGGACCCCTGAGACCTAGATCAGACCATGAGAGGTCATGAAACAGGATAACCTGAGAAAAGAAACAAAGTAAGAATAAAAACAACAGCAGCAAAAATGGAAAGAAGTTTCTTGACCAAATAGTTCTCGAGTGTCTGCTATGTTCCAGATACTGCACTGAAGGTAAGACTACAATAAGGGACAAGAATAATGCACTTCCTCTTATAAAGGTTCTTAAAGAGGAGAAACAAGAAGAAAAGGATGAGAGTTAGAAATCAAACTGTAGTAAAATGTTTCAGTTAGTCATTATTTAATAATTGTTCTAGGACAATAAAGGGAAAGGCCATGAAGAAAAACATTCAATGTGTCTTGGTTTCCTCCCATGCCTTTGGCTATCCTTTCTTATTTTCCTTTCCTGTGTGCCCTTTCCATAGGCACACTCACAAAATACCTATGGATTATCGCTCCTGAACCACCTTCTCTTACGTATATAGACTCTCCCTTGGTGATCTTAATGAGGACTTTGTCTAGCAATACTACCAAATTTATAACTTGTGCAAGATTTCTCTGTCTCTGAGCTTCTGGCTGACTACTTGGACATTTTCTCTTGACCGAGTATCTTCACATACTGTGAATATAAATCTGTATCAATAACTCTTCCATTCTGTTTTTCTCCTAGTCTTTGCCATCTCGATAACTGATGTAGCCATCTAATTGCTCAGGCTAGAAATATGGAAATCACCCTTCATTTATCATTTTCTCTTGCTCTCCATATCCACCTGAGCAGGAAATCCTATTGATTTTAAATCCAAACATATATCTTGACTTCTCTCCAACTCTGTTGTCAACCCCATGGTCCAAGTCTTAATTTCACATCTACATTGCAGCAATGGTTTTCACTCCTGCTTCCCTAAAATTGATTCTTCAAATTGTAGTCAGAACATTCTTTATAAATGTCAAATCAGATCATGTATGCTTAAGGTTCTTTAGAGGATTCCCATTTCACATAGAATAAAATCTACATTTTTCACCAGGGCATGAAGTGCTTTGAAGATCTGACTCATACTTACTTCTCCATTTTCATCTTCTACTCTGCCCCCATCACAATATGCCAGTTATATTAATTTCTGTGTCTTGAAGTCCCCATATTCTTTCTTAAACTTGAACCCTTGTATTTCCTGTTCCTTTGACGTAGAATGTACCTCTCCCAGAAGTTTTTATGGTTGACTACTTTTTGCTTTTCAGTTCTCCCATCAAATGTCATCTCCTTAAGGAAAATTTCTCCCATCATTCAATAGATCTGCATCACCACAACCTCTCCTGTCAATCACACTTTTTACAAATTACCTTGTTAGCTTCCTGCGTAGTACATATTTTAACATGTAATTATCTTCCAAATTTATTTGCTTGCTTTTTAACTTTCTGATTCTTGCAATAATAGATAAGTTTCCCAGAGTCCAATATATATGACTTTCTACAAATATTTACTGATTGATTGTTGAATGAATTGCATAGAGATAAAAAAGTACTGAGTTCTACTCTCAGATCTGCTATTATAAATTGTACTTTAGTCAGTCATAGATGCTAATCTGTGAGTCTCAGTTTCTTCATGAGTAAAATAAGTGTCATAATATGGGTTCCTACTTTAATATGAGTTTAGATTTCATAAAGATAATGAATAATGAAAAAGCTAATTAATACAGAGACTTTTTGTTTATTTACTGTAAAACATTCATGCCAACTGGCTAATATATCCATGAAATCACTCAGCTATGCTGAAGCCACAATTCTGGAAGAGTCAGCAATAGACATCAAGTCAATTTTCTCTGCTAATATAGGGAGAAGTATAGAGATAATACCTAATGGCAGATTTTTCATTTGTGTAATCTTGTTTTGCTTTGGTGACACTAAATTGCCTTGTAGTCTCTGACTGACAAAAGGCAAGTTGGGAAATGGGAGTAGTGTGCCAGAAACATATTATATCCTTAGGGCAAAATATCCCAGAATTAAAATTAAAACTGATCATAAAAAGTTGTATGTGTATATATATATATATGTGTGTGTGTGTGTGTGTGTGTGTATAAAATCAAGAGTTGACTATACTCATTTAATATAATGTTAGAGAACACACACAGCACAGGTTCAATTGCTATAACTGCATAGATGTACATGTGTATCTATCTCTGTATCTCATTATTCATGAATTGATAGGTAAAACAGACATGCATTACATGTATATCATATATTCACTATGAAAATGATTTAAATTTGTAGTGGGCATTTCTACACACTGCATAATTTGTTTATTCGTTTTTGCACATAAGTATTTTATCTATATCCATTGTTTATTACTATAACAAGATTAGCTCTCAGTTAACTTTTATGTTTACTTGATCAGATCATTATTTATTATGACCAAGGTGAAATATTTATAGTGTCTTCTAAATAATCAACAGTCTATGATTGAATAGAATAATAAAAACATAGTAACTGAAAACTGGATATTCTCTGCTTATATCTGGTAATGTTCACTAATTTAATCTGGTATATTAATGAAAGCTTGGCTTAAGAAAAAACACTTCTATGCAGTTCAATGAGTACAACGAAGACACAAATATCATATATGTATATATGTGTGTGTATGTGTGTCTGTGTATATACATATATAGTCATGTAAATTTGCTTCTCCTCTGCCTGTAAGTAGACTGCCTATACCTTGGGAGCAGAAGGAATGTTAGTTTCTTTGCTATCAAAATACTCCATGATTCATTGTTAAATATTAAATTCATATTCTCTTGACATTATCCACATTTGTTGATAATAATTTGTAACCTAGAGTTGCAGTGCTCAAACTTCTTGAGATGCTGCTGTGCTGTGATAAGTTGTAAAACTGATTACAAGCAAGTCGTTACCAATAATAGTCTAATCATTGATTGTAAAAAAGCACTTAATTTGCAAAATAAGTTCATGGAAATTTCCTACAATAAAAAGGAAAAGTAAGGTGTCAGAGAGGGTTGAATCACCACTAGTTTAATTCAAGTAATGATTCTGATGTGGTATACATCATATGATACGATATATGACATAGATGTATTTTTCATTGATAAGTACTAATACATATAAGTAATGATACTAACATTGTGGCCATTATAGGTTAGTAAAGCAAATTGCAACTCTCTCTTCAAGCCTGTTCCCTCCATGACGGTCATAGTCTAACCAAGTATCTTAAGGAATTGAAGATTGCCTACTAGAAGTATCCTGTTATAATAGAGTTTTGAGAAACAGTTTTAAAGGAAAAAAAATGTATTAATGTAAAATCAGTTTTTCGTGTTACAGAAATGTTTTATTCCACTTGCTCAACATATTTTATATATATATACATAAATAATAAGCTAGATGTTAATCAACACTTTTTTTTTTTTTCATTTTTATTTTTTGAGACGGAATCTCGCTCTGCCGCCCAGGCTGGAGTGCAGTGGCACCATATCTGCTCACTGCAAGCTCCGCCTCCCGGGTTCTTGCCATAATCCTACCTCAGCCTCCCAAGTAGCTGGGACTACAGGCACCCACCACCACGCCTGGCTAATTTTTTGCATTTTTAGTAGCGACAGGATTTCACCGTGTTAGCCAGGATGGTCTAGATCTCCTGACCTCGTGATCCGCCCGCCTGGGCCTCCCAAAGTTCTGGGATTACACGCTTGAGCTGCTGTGCCGGGCCTGTTAATCAACACCTTTTTTGTTTGTTTTGTTTGGTCTGGTTTAATTATACTTTCAGTTCTGGGTTACATGTGCAGAACATGAAGTTTTGTTACATAGATATACAGGTGCCCTGGTGGTTTGCTGAACCCATCAACCCATCACCTACATTAAGTATTTCTAATGTTATCCCTCCCCTACCCCTTGAAAAGTTCTGGTGTGTGATGTTTCCCTTCCTGTGTCCATGTGTTCTCAAAGTTCAACTCCCACTTATGAGTGAGAACATGCAGTATTTGGTTTTCTGATCTTGTGATTGTTTGCTGAGAATGATGGTTTCTAGCTTCATCCATGTCCCTGCAATGGACATTAACTCATCCTTTTTTATGGCTGCATATTATTCCATGGTATACATGTGCCACATGGATTTGGCACTGGATTCTTAATCCAGTCTATCATTGATGGGCATTTGGGTTGGTGCCATGTCTTTGCTATTGTGAATAATGCCACAATAAAGATACGTGTGCATGTGTCTTTATCGTAGAATTATTTATAATCCTTTGGGTATATGCCTAGGAATGTGATTGCTGGGACAAATGGTATTTCTAGTTCTAGATCCCTGAGGAATTTTCATACTGTCTTCCACAATGGTTGAACTAGTTTACACTCCCACTAACAGTGTAAAACATTCCTATTTTTCCACAACCTCTCCAGCATCTGTTGTTTCCTGACTTTCTGATGAGCATTTTTTCATATGTCTGTTGGTTGCATAAATGTCTTCTTTTGAAAAGTGTCTGTTCATATCCTTTGCTATTTTTTGATGGCGTTATTTCTCTCTTGTAAATTTGTTTAAGTTTTGTAGATTCTGAATTTTACCCTTTGTCAGATGGATAAATTGCAAAAATTTTCTCCCATTCTGTAGGTTGCCTGTTCACTGCGATGATAGTTTCCTTTGCTGTGCAGAAGCTCTTTAGTTTAATTAGATCCCACTAATCAACACATGTTAAAAGCAGTGTTTAGAAGGTATATTACAATACCCAGTCATTTAAAAATAAGATTTAGTATTCTAAATAATTACTAAAAAGTATTGTTTAATATTCACTAAATGTAAATAAGTAACTAATTATCACAGTTTACCTTATAAAATAAATTATCTTCACTTGCACATCTCATATTGTTATGGCCACTTCCATTTTAGTTTTCAGGTTCTGGTGCTCTTAATCTTCCTACACTTGTTCCAGTCAAAACCTAATTCACTGGCATATAAACTAATTGCTTCCCCTTTATGAATTAATAAATAATAGAGAGAGAATAGTATTTTCTCGTTTACACAACAGGTATGCAACTGAATTCTCTTTAGTGATACTGACTTATGAGTTAAGCCATGTAAAGCAATGAGCATACTATGTTTATATAGTTACCATTCCATAAATGCCAACTATTATAACTATTTCTCTGTTCTTATGAGAGTATAGGATCCAAATTCAACTGCTTACTTGTATAATTTTATTCTCTCTCTTCTACTTAAACATCATGGTGGGAAAATATAGATGGGAAGAGCAGAGTGTCTCCCTCTTTCCAGGAAATTGAATATTATGTTTCTTTAAGTCTTTGAGGAATCACCACGCTGTCTTCCACAATGCCTGAACTAATTTACACCCTTAAAGATGGAAATACCGCTTGACCCAGCAATCCCATTACTTGGCACATGTGCAAAGGAATATAAGCCATTCTATGATAAAGACACATCCATGCATATTTTCATTGCAACACTATTCACAATAACAAAGACATGGAATCAACCAAAAGGCCCATCAATGATAGACTGGATTTAAAAAAATGTGTTACACTTACACCATGGAATACTATGCAGCCATAAAAAAGAATGAGATCATCTCTTTTGCAGGGACATCGATAGAGTTGGAGGTCATTATCTTTTTTTTTTAACCTCCTATTATTATTATTTTTATTATACTTTAAGTTCTAGGGTACGTGTGCACAACGTGCAGGTTTGTTACATATGTATACTTGTGCCATGTTGATGTGCTGCACCCATCAACTCGTCAGCACCCAACTACTCGTCATTTACATCAGGTATAACTCCCAATGCCATCCCTACCCCCTCCCCCCTCCCCATAATAGGCCCCGGTGTGCGATGTTCCCCTTCCCGAGTCCAAGTGATCTCATTGTTCAGTTCCCACCTATGAATGAGAACATGCAGTGTTTGGTTTTCTGTTCTTGTGATAGTTTGCTGAGAATGATGGTTTCCAGCTGCATCCATGTCCCTACAAAGGACACAAACTCATCCTTTTTTATGGCTGCATAGTATTCCATGGAAATCATGCTGCTATAAAGTCACATGCACACGTATGTTCATTGAGACATTATTCACAATAGCAAAGACTTAGAATCAACCCAAATGTCCATCAGTGACAGACTGGATTAAGAAAATGAGGTCATTATCTTAACAAACTAACACAGGAAAAGCAAAACCAAATACTGCATGTTATCACTTATAAGTAGGGGCTAAATGATGAGAACACATAAACATATAGAAGGAAACAACACACAATAGGGCCTTTCAGAGGGTGGAAGGTAGGAGGAGGGAGACGATCAGGAAAGGTAACCAGTGGTTAGTAGGCTTAATACCTGAGTGATGAGATAACCTGTACAACAAACCCCCATGACACAAGTTTATCAATGTAACAAACCTGAACTCGCACCTCTGAACTTAAAATTAAAAATAAAAAAAAAAATATTTTCCTGAGAGAGCTAGAAAACTGAGATTAATAAGATCTTTAAATATTTTTTCTAGGATCATAGTACACTTAAATTATATTGGATACAGACATCTATTTTATTGAAATGAGTACCAAAGTGTGTTATATTATGTTATTCATAAACCATGTTTTTATATTTTATGTTTATTCATGTCCCTCACAGTCAAATATTTTACTCTATATTTCTACATTTTCTCTAAATATGTTCTTAAAATTTTGTCTTCTTAATCTATTTAAAGAAATGACCAACAAGTATAGGGAAAAATGCTCGTCATCACTAATCGTCAGGAAAATGCAAATCAAAACCACAATGAGATATCATCTCACCCCAGTTAGGACAGCTGTTATCAAAAAGACAAAAAAAAAAAAAAATGCTGGCAGAGGTGAAGCAGAAAGAGAAATCTTATACACTGTTGACAAGAATGTAAATTAGTACAGCTGTTATGGAGAACAGTATGGCAGTTTCTGAAAACAAACAAACAAACAAACAGAAAAAACATACACACCAAAAATAGGACTACCCTATAATCCAGTAACTCCACTACTATTGGGTATTTATCCAAAGGAATGGAAATCAGTATACAAAAGAGAAACTATATCCCCCTTTTTATTGCAGCATTATTCTCAATAGCCAAGATATGGAGTCAACCTTAGTGTTCATCAGCAGATGAATGAATAAAGAGAATGTGGTGCATATACACGATAGAATATTATTCTGCCTCAAAAAATGAAATCTCATTATTTGTAGCAATGTAGATGAGGCTGGAGGACATTATACTAAGTGAAATGAGTCAGACACAGAAAGATAATACTGCATGTTCTCGCTCATATGTAGGAGTTAAAAAAATTGAGCTCATGGAAGCAGGGAGTAGAACTGTGGTTACTATGCACTGGGAAGGATGGGGGAGGAGTGGGGGTAGGGAGAGGTAAATTAATGGATACAAACTTACAGCTAAATGGAAGGAGTAAATTCAAGTGTTCTGCAGCACTGTAGCATGAATATGGTTAACAAAATTTAGTGTATATTTTTGAAAAGCTAGAAAAGAGGACTTTAAATGTTCACACACAGAGAAATGATAAATGTTTGAGTTGATGGCTATGTAATTACTCTAATTTGATCATTACACATATACACATATATTAAAATATAACTGTGTATGTACAATTATTACATGTCAACTAAAAATAAAAGGAAATAAACCTAGCAATTTAAACTGACAACTGCACCCTTATTACTTCTGTGTAACTATCTAGGATTTGATTGCAATATAAAAATCTGTACTAAATATATGTAATTTATTTTTGTATAAAGTGCCTATGTCCCTGCTCTTCCTGCTTAAAATATGCATTAAGAAAATTCTTTAGTGGTTAATCAAGAAAGAACACATTATGAGAATGCTGCCTACAGAGACGTATTTCTAAAGCTTATCGTATCATTGCTACTTATTTAGTTTAAAGCTTTAAGATGGTCTGGGCACAGTGGCTCATGCCTGTAATCCTAGCATTTTGAGAGGCCGAAGCGAGAGTATCATTTGAGCCCAGGAGTATGAGCCAAGTCTTGAGTCTCCTTCTGAACAATTTTTTTTTAAAAAAAAGAAGCTTTAACAATACACACAGACATGCATATGATGTATATATACATACATACATATATATATATATATATGGTGCTAATTAACACACTACTTACCAGTGATAAGCAATGTGTAGTAAAGCAAGGGTTACTTTATCAACATCAAAAGCAAATATTTGGAAATAATTCTATCAGTTAGCTTTATATCAGTGCACTAATAGAATTTAACAAAATTATTTCTAAAACGCGGTTTCTCACTATTTCTAAAGACTAACATGAAAGTGATTTTCAAATTTTTGGTGTTTATGGTATTATCATATTCTAGAGATGTGCTCTCAGAATTTATGTATGAAACATGAAAGACATCAGCTTGGTTTAGCTATATAGGTTAAATACCATAAATTTAGTTTTAGCTATTTTGTCTTTATAGATATCATAAATATGTACACTATTACTTATTAAGCAATCTATTATTAGGTTGATGCAAAAGTAATTGCAATTTTTTTGCCATTAAACATTAATGTATTCTACATAAATTAACAGATACACAATAAATGAGATATTTATTAAAAGATGCATATATCCTATTTTGCTTTGGTGACTGAAGAGATTGAATAAAGCCAGATTTTGAATGGGAACACTTACTTCTATTAAGTATAAAAACTTTATCCTTAAATGACTATAATTTGTGTTAAATGACCCATAATATTGTGGACTAATGGAATCTGAGCTCCTACCACATCTCTGCACTCTGTGGCATTCTTACTCAATGCCAACAATATTTCTTTGTCAAACCTAGATTCCATTTGATTGAGCAATACTGAGACATCGAAGAAGAATTTCAAACTAACTCTAACTCTGTTGAATAAATGAAAACATTTGGCTATAATTTTAAGAAACATTTTTCCATTGTTGGCCCAGAAATGTTAGGATTAACCAAAATCAAAATTTAAAAACCTGAGAATACATTTTCCATCTTAAGAATTTTTTTAAACTATTTTATGTTTTAAGAAGCACTCATTCTTGGAACAGAATTCCCTACTGTTATTGTGATCCTTTCCTCAGGCAACCTTGGTTATCTAGTCCTCAGGCGCTCCATATTTCTTTCAAAGGGAAACAAGGGTTTCTATTGGTACTAGGAATAGTAGCATTTCTTCACTAGAATAAACAATTTTTAACAAACTAATTATCCTATGTCAAAAATACATTGAAAACAAAAGTATGGAATTCAGAAATTTTGCACATCTGCCAATGCTTGCTGGTGGTCTATAGGAAATTTACTTTCTTTTATCAGTGTCTCATAGTGTTATGGGGAAGAATAAATTACTGAGTGCATATAAATCCATTACAGCAGTGCCTGGGAAGGTAATTACTCAATACATGTTAGCTATATTATGATTATCAGTTGTAATTCCATCTAGAAGAATGCATTTTATCAAAGTTCCATGAAGACCTTCATTATAGAACACGGATACCCAAAACATTCTCTTAATTATGAAATTACCACAACAACTCATTAATTGTTATTAATTGTAACAATTTCCATCCAAGTATTAATGTCTATATTTTTCTGCATCTAATAAAGCAGTTATACAACATGCAGTCAAAATTATTTATCTTGGATTGTTCACATCGTGGATTATTTATAATAAGACTTTAATCTTACGGTGACTTTTGCTTGACATGACACTTTACATCCATCTCTATCTAGTCCTAGTTGACATGTGCTAGGGGAATTCAAAATAATTTGACTTTAGCTAAACATAATTATTTAAGCAAACATGCTGTCAAAACTACACATAGTATGTCCCAAAGGTAAATGTAAGTGACTTGAACATTACCTATGCCTTATATTAGCTTGAAGAATCTCAAGTTCAGTGTAATTAAAAAAAAAAAAAAAAACTCTGTTATGTCAAATACAGCCTTATTTTTGAACACATGGAAACGGACCACAATATGAAATGGCCAAACAATAAACAACAATGGTTTTCTTTGGGTAATAATATTAGAATGAATGTGTGTGTGTGTATAGAAATAAATTGTTTTTAAATAAACTTTTAAATGAAAACAGCCAGTCAAAAAGACCACAAATACCTAATAGAGATAGAAAGTAGATTAGTGGTTGCCTAGGGCTAGGGGATGTGGGTAGAGTAAATGAAAAGTGACTATTAAAGTGCACGAAGTTTCTTTGTGGTAAAAAATAAATGTTCTAAAACTACAATGTGGCAATGTCTGTACAACCATGTGAATCTATAAAGCCACTGAATTATGTATTTTTTAAGTTTTCTAAATTACCTCCATAAATTGAGGAATAAATAAAAATACTGAGAAACATGAGATATCTCAATGAAACTAGACTTTGTGATCCCCTTAAAGTAAATAAATGTGTTCTGCATATCTTTATATTTTTAAAAGAAGTAGTTTTTGCTAGATTTAGGTAGTCTAATAGCCTGGCTTTGGGGTTCAACACTAATTATTACTGAACTAATTCAAAAGCCAGACATGCAATCCAGAATAGTAAAATTGATGACTTGGAAACTGTGTCTCTCATCAAATAGTGATACTATTTTTTAAATAAAGCCTGAATTTTAACCAACAAATTTAATTAATACAATTAATAATCTCATGTTTGTTAATCTGTAAAATGGAGATTGTATCTACCTTAAAGGTTGTGAAAATGAGGAAAATCATTACTATCACCAGAGTTTATCACACTAGCTGAGCCTCATGAACATAAGTGATAGTTTTATTACTTAGCTCTGCTTCCAGTTGATAAATCAAAACTTTTCTATGCAAGGTGGGCACTGATAAATTACAGTCCAAGATGTTTTTGTAGTCTGATGCTCTGTTGGGTGTTCTAGACAATAGACACACAGGTTCCTGCACTCATGCTTACATTCATTATGAGTAAGAGGTAAGCAAATATCCTAAGTAATGATAGAATGCTAATAGAGGTACATCCCACACCTCTTTCCACATTCAAAAAAAAGGAGAGATTACTTCGGAGTAGAGGGTCAATGATGATTTCAAGGATAATTATTGCTGCTCACTGAAAGATGTTTTGCTGGAGCCATTCAATAGCTGTACCCTCGCTTGTGCACAGTCTTGTCCCTCCACATTCTACCATATATTTTCATAATCCTGAACTCAACAGAGATAATTAACTACAGAAATTGAAAGACATCTCATCTTTACTTTCATTATAGAATTAAAATACATCACGGTTGAATTTGAATTTATATTAAATTCACAAAACGCTTCAGGAGAGATCTGAAGTCATAAAATCAAGTAATACAGAATACAATAAAGAGCTTGCTTTCCAACAGTTTCCAAGAATGAATGATTCTTCATTTACTGGTAAAAAATATTTTTTTAAAAAATGACACATATAAATAAATGAAAGCTACAGAGCTAAGATAAATAAATGAATAATAAACAAGAAATTTTCCTATAGACTAAATAAAAAAACACTTTGCCCAATTTATTTTAATTTCAAAAAGCAATAATACTTGAATTTTACTGTGAAGCATTTGAATGTGTTTTTACTACCTGGTTTAGTTTATATTCAATTAGGTGTTTCATAATTATTTGAAAGGTTGACTTCTGTGATATAAAATCAATCCAGGAAATGATGAACCATGTTTAATTAGTTTGCTCAATTAATCCACTACAATTCACAGGGCTCCCAGATTTAATATAATTTAGACATTTATTAGAGTGAGATGCTGATTTTAAATGCTCATTTGAACATACTGACCTCCCTTATCAGTTTGTTGCCTTAGGTGGAGAGTACGTATAAAGTGGGTACACTTGTCATTAGGCTGCCTAGGTTTGATTGTGCTCATCCTTTCTGACCTGTGTGAATCAAGGAGAGTTGCATAATCTCTCGATATCTCAATTTCTCATCCAAAAATGATAATGACAACCGTGCCTTTATCAGATCAACCTCATAATCATTGTATTGCTTAGGACAATACCTAACATAGTAAGTTACTAATTAAAGTTAGCTCTAATTATTTTCTATACTTTCAAAAGGGAAGGACACACAGAGCCTTTATTAGTTCATTTTCACACTGCTAATAAAGACATAATTGAGACTGAGTAATTTATGAAGAAAAAGAGGTTTAATGGACTCAGTTCCACATGTCTGGGGAGGCCTCACAATCACGGCAAAAGGCAATGAAGGAAAAAGGCATGCCTTACACGGTGGCAGACAAGAGAGTTTGTGCAGGGGAACTCCCATTTGTGAAAACATAAGATCTTGTGAGACTTATTCACCATGAGAACACTATGGGGGAAACTGCACCGATGGTTCATTTATTTCCACCTGGACCTGCCCTTGACACAAGGGGATTAGTACAATTCAAGGTGAGATTTGGGTGGGGACACAACGAAGCTATATCAGAGCCCACTGAAATCTGAATGTGAGATAGCATAATGTGAATCATGAGTTTAATATTTTATCCAAATTATATGTCTTCCAAAAAATAGGTCAAGGGCTTTGTCCTTTTTGTGGTCCACCTTATCCTTTTCAGCCAAAGGGACGACCCCTCACATGAACTGCTGGCAAGTATTATCATATCACTTTTATACTTTCTAAGGCAACTACTCCTTAACACCCTGCATTTTTCTTATGTCATGACTTGATGTTTCAGTTTCAGGTTTTTCTCCTCAACTAAATAATGAACTTTTAAGGGCAGAGACCTTGCTCCTTGTTTCCTGTTAACTGCCATAGTACCAGTCAGAATATCTTGCCTAGCGTGGAAATCCATGAATACTTATTCAGATACAAATTCATACCACGAAAACACTAGTAAGAGTTTCCTCCTAAATCTGTCACATAACCTGGCAACTTTATTATCCTGTAAGTCTAAGGGCATAAGGGCATGATCTATACTTCTTTCTGTTTCCAAGAGTAAGCCTCGTTTTTGGCATAAGATATGAACTTTATAAATGTCAATCAATGAACAAGAATTTGGTCAGAAGACTAAATTCTCCTGGCTATACTTGGAGGAGGGCTTGGTTATCCATATAAATATTATAAAAGAATAAATCAGGAAATCAGAATAAGAGAAAATATACAAATTTTCATCATCTGAGAATTTAAACATTTGAGTTTTAAATTGATACTGGCTATATTTTTGAAGAAAATATGCTCTTCTGTCATTTGAAAATGCTATATTTGGACTTCCGATTTCCTGCCCCAAATGTAAGGACTTGGAAATCACCACTCCATTGTAACAACAAGTAAAAAACTGAACACACAGAAGACCAGCAACTCTTCTTAGACCCATAAGAGAAGTGAGATTGCAAGATAAACCTCTTCTCTCAAAATTTTGGAGACAGGAGCAGACACAGCCGTACCTCATTTTATTACACTTCATCTTTGTTGCATTTCTCAGATAGTTTTTTTCTTTTTCTTTTTTTCTTTTTTACAAATTGAATGTGTATGGCAACCCTGTGTCAAACAAGTCTATTTGCACAAGTTTTCCAACAGCGTGTGCTTACTTTTTATGTCTCTGTGTCACACTTTGGTAATTCTCAATATATTTCAAACTTTTTTATTGTTGTTATATCTCTTATGGTGATCTGTAATCAGTGATTTTTGATGTTACTGTTTGGAGGGGATACAAATCATGCCCATAAAAAATGGCAAACTGAATCGGTCTTAACCAATAAATATCACATGTGTTCTGATTACTTCATCCCCAACTCTCTCCTCCCAGTATTTCCTGAGATGCAACAATATTGAAACTAAGCCAGTTAATAACTCTGCAATGGTCTCTACGTGCTCAAGTGAAAGGAAGCATCCCACCCCTCTCACTTTAAATCAAAATTTAGAAAATATTAGGCTTAATGAGGAACACATGTTGAAAGCCAGATAAGCTGAGAGCTAGGCCTCTTGCATCAAAGAGTTGACCAAGTTGTAAATGTAACAGAAAAGTTCCTGAAAGAAATTAAATGTATTATTATAGTGAACACACGGATGGTGAGAAAACAAAGAAGTCTTTTTTGCTGATATGGAGAAAGTTTCAGTGGCCTGAATAGATCAAACCAGCCACTATCTTTCTTTAAGCCAAAGCAAAATCTAAGGAAAGGCCCTAAGTCTTTTCAATTCTGTGAAGTCTAAGAAAGGTCAGAAAGCTTCAGATGAAAAAAATAGAAGCCAGCAGAGGTTTGTTCATGAGGTTTAAGGAGAAAAGTCTTCTCCATAATGTAAAAGTGCAAGAGGAAGCAGCAAGGGCTTATGTAGAAGCTACAAGTTATTCAGAAGATCTAGCTAAAAGCATTGACAAGGTGGCTACACTAAACAATAGATTTTTATTTTATTTTAAAATTTACTTTAAGTTCTGGGATACATGTGTAGAACATGCTGGTTTGTTACATAGGTATACATGTGCCATGGTGGTTTGCTGTACTCATCAACCCGTCATCTAGGCTTTAACCCCTGCGTGCATTAGATATTTGTTCTAATGCTCTCCCTCCTCTTGCCCGCTGTCCCTGACAGACCGTGGTGTGTGATGTTCCCCTCCCTGTGTCCACGTGTTCTCATCTAAACAACAGATTTTTAATGAAGATAAAGCAGCCTTATATTGGAAGAAGATACTCCCTGGCACTTTCATAGCTAGAGAGGACAAGTCAAGGCCTAGCTTTAAAGCTTCAAAGGACAGACTGACTCTCTTGTTTGGGGCTAATGCAGCTGCTGACTTTAAGTTGAAGCCAATGCTCATTTACTTTTCCAAAAATCCTAGAGCTCTTAATAATTCTGTTAAATCTATCCTGCCTGTGTTCTATTAATGGAACAGCAAAGCTTGGATGACAGCACATCTGTTTACAGCAAGGTTTCCTGAATATTTTAAGCCCACTGTTGTGATCTCGTGCTCAGAAAACAATATTACTTTCAAATTATGACTGCCTATTGACAATACAACTGGTTAGCCAAGAGCTCTGATCGAGATACACAAGGAAATTAATATTGCTTTTATGCCTGTGAACACAATATCCATTCTGCAGCCATGGGTCAGAGTAATTTCAACTCTCAAGTTTTATTATTTAAGAAATACATTTTGTAAGGCTACAGCTGTCATAGATAGCAATTTTTCCTATGGGTCTGGGTAAAGTAAATTGAAAATATTCTGGAAAGCATTCACCAATCTAGATTAAATTCAGAACATTTGTGATTCATGGGAGGCGATCAAAATAATCAACAGGAATAGAAGTCTGAAAGAAGTTAATTCCAACCTTCATGAATGACTGTGAGGAGTTCAATACTTCAGTGGAAGAAGTAACTGCAGTTGTGGTAAAAATAACAAGAGAAATAGTGTTAGAAGTAGAGCCTGAAGATGTGACTGAATTGCTGCAATCTAACAATAAAATGAGAACGAGAATAGAGAGGAGTTGCTTCTTATGGAGGAGCAAAGAAAGTGGTTTCTTGAGATGGAATCTCCTTTTGAAGATGCTATGGACCTTGTTGAAATGACAACAAAGGATTTCAAATATTACATAAACCTAGTTGATGTGTCAGCAGCAGGGATGAGAGAATTTACTCCAATTTTGAAAGAAGTTGTACCATGGGTAAAATCCTATTAAACAGCATGGCATGCTACAGAGAAATCTTCTGTGAAACAAAGAGGCAACTGATAAGGCAAACTGCATTGTTGTTTTACTTTAAGAAATTGCCTCAGTTAGCAACCACCACCCTGATCAGGCACCAACCATCAATATATGGCAAGACTCTCCACCAGCAAAAGGATTATGATGCGCTGAAGGCCCAGAAGATTGTTAGCATTTTTCAGAAATGTAGTATTTTAAGTTAAGGTATGCATGTTGTTTTTTTAGACAGAGTGCTATTGCATACTTAAGATATTACAGCATAGTGGAAACATAACTTTTATATGTACTGGAAAACAAAATAATGTGTGGCTTGCTTTATTGCAATATTCACTTTGTGGCCATGATCTGGAACTGAACCTTCAATGTCTCTAAGGCAAGATATGCCTGTAAGGAGAATTGCAACTTACTGGAACAGAAACCTCTGTGGGAACTATTGCCGGGTTATAGGAAAACCTGACTGTATTTGATGACTTGCTGGAGACTCAGTGTGGAAAATTCTGAGAGCCAAAAACTCTAGGGGGATCTAGTCATAGACGGGTGCCCATACTTTTTTGTTTTGCCTTGAGGAACTAAAACATGTTCCCACAGTGAATATTAGAGAAAAAAAATCCCTTCATGCTTCCAGCAGGGGAAGGGAGAAAGTAACCATTTTGAAATACACTATTCTTTTCTTCTTCACATTGTCTGTCCCTGGGGAAACTATTTAACTGGAATCTAACCTACTGGCAGTTAATCTGAGTCTGCATGACCTGGGAAAGGGAAATACCCGACTCCACCAGGCTCTAGCCTTCCGACAGGGAGAAGGAAAATACTCAACTTCAGCCCATTCTAGCTATCCTATTAAAGGTAAAAGAGGGTAGGAGGGGGACTGAGAAACACTTGTGAAGGTTGCAGTCCAGAGGCACAGGCTCACTAAAAGACTGATCCTCAATCCTAGGACCAGACCTATGATTAAGGACCACACCTTGAAACCACATTACTAAAGGTCTACTTACAACGATTCTATTTACCCAGTACATCATGTTCAGATATATATTTTTTTAAAATAAGCCATACTAAAAAAAGAAACACACACACACACACACACACACACACACACACGCAGTTTGAAGAGACAGAGCAAGTGTCAGAACCATACTCAGATAAGGCAGGGATGTTAGAATTATCAGACTGGGAATTTTGAAAACTATAGTTTATATGCTAAGAACTTTAATGTATAAAGAAGACAGCATGTAAGAACAGATGGGCAATGTAGGCAGAGAGACGGAAATTCTAAGACAGAAACAAAAAGAAATTCTAGAAATCAAAAACACTATAACAGTAATGAAGAATGCCTTTCTTGGGCATATTAGTAGATCGGTCATGGTTGAGAGAAGGCTATCTAAGCTTAAGGATATTTCAATTGTTATTGTCAAAAAGAAAAAAAAAGATTAAAAAAACCATCAACAACACAGAATATCTAAGAATTGTGAGAAAACTGCAAATAGTATAACAAATATATAATGAAACTATCAGAAGAAGAATTAAAAAAAGGAAGAGAAGAAATATTTGAATCACCCACGACTAAGAATTTCTTCAAGTTATGTCTGACACCAAACCAAAGATCCAGGAACCTCAGAGAACAGCAAGCAGGATAAATGCTAAGAAAACCAACACCTAGACAAATCATATTTAAATTGAAGAAAATCAAAGTACAGACAAATAATCCTGAAAGAAACTAGAGGGAAAGGAAAACACTCACCCATAGATGAACAAAGATAAAATTGTATCTGACTTATCATCAGAAGCTATGAAAGCAAGAAGAGAATTAAATGAAATATTTAATATTAAGAGGAAAACATCACCAACCTAAAATTCTGCAACCTGTGAAATTATCCTTAAAATGTGAAAGAGAAATAAGAATTTTCTCAGACAAAAAAAAATTTGAGGGGATGTGTTGTCAGTAGATCTTTCCTTCAAGAAACCCCAAAAGAAGAACTTCGGAGAAAAGAAAACTGAAATAGACCAGAAACTTGTATCAACATAAAAAGCATCAGAAAATGAGTAAGTGAAAGTAAAATAAATACCTTTATTTTTCTTATTCTTAATTGATCAAATGGACAATTAGTTCAAATTAATAACAGAAACAATGTTTTTATTAAAAATGCATATCTTATGTTTATGCTTATGTATATGTGAAATGAATCACAGCAATGACACAAAGAATGGGAGCGGGTAATTATTATTTTTTTAAGAAGTTAGAAATATTAGGGATTATTTTTAGGGAATTATTGTTTAAGGTACCTGCACTACCTATGAAGCAGCAGCGTTACTAGAAAGTGGACTTGGATTAGTTGTAAATGTATATTGCAAACTTTAGAGCAACCACCAAAAGTAATTTGTAAGACACCAAGGAAAAATATATAACTGATATACTAAGATAAAAAGAAGAGGAAATGGAATCATATAAAGTAATCAATTAAATTCATAAAATGTGGAAAGAGTGGAAGACAAAAAAGGAACCAGGATCACAGGCAACAAATAGAAGATAGTCATAAATAAGATAAATATTAACCCAACTATATCAATACTTCTTTTAAACATCATGTCATAAATACATCAATTAAAAGATAAAGATTGTCAGAGTGAATCAATAAGCAAGACTATATTTTGTCTGCAAGAAACTTACCCTAAATATAAATACATGTAAGTTAAAAGTGAATGAGTGGGGAAATATATATTATGCTAACAATCATCAAAACAAATTTCAGACAGAGCAGACTTCAGAGCAAGGATTGTATCAGAGATAAGGAGGAGCATTACATAATGATAAAGGGATGAATCCTTTAAGAAGACATGACAGTCCTTAATATGTGCATACCTAACAGCATAGCATCAGAATACATCAGGGAACAACTAATATAACTAAAAGAAGAAATACATAAACCTGCTATTATATTTGGAAATTTCAGCACCCCTCTATCAGAAATGGACAGATCCAACAGGCAGGAAATAAGTAAGGATATATTTGAACTCAACAGCACCATCAATGAACTGAATATAATTGACCTCTATTGGGTACTTAATTCAACATCAGAAAAGCATGCCTCTCAAGCTAACATGGAAAATTCACCAAGATAAACCACATTCTGGGCCATAAAACATATTTTAAGAAATTTGAAAGAATAGTAATCAATGTTTGCTCTCAGACCACAATAAAATTAAAACAGAAATTCACGACAGAAAGATACTTGAAAATTTTCAAAATAGATAGAAATTAAACAAACACACCTTTTTTTAAATTTACTTTAAATTCTGGGATACATGTGCAGAACATGCAGGTTTGTTACATAGATATACATGTACCATGGTAGTTTGCTGCACCCATCAACCTGTCATCTACATTAGGTATTTCTCCTAATGCTGTTTCTCCCCTAGCTACCCCATCCCCCAAAAGGCCCCAGTGTGAGATGTTCCCCTCCCTGTGTCCATGTGTTCTCATTGTTCACCTCCCACTTATGAATGAGAACATGTGGTGTTTGATTTTCTGTTCCTGAGTAGTTTGCTGAGAATGATGGTTTCCAGCTTCATCCACATCCCTGCAAAAGTCATGAACTAATCCTTTTTTTTATGACTGCATAGTATTCCATAGTGTACATGTGCCACATTTTCTTTATCCAGTCTATCACTGATGGGCATTTGGGTTTTTTCCAAGTCTTTGCTATTGTGAATAGTGCTGCAATAAACATATATGTGAATGTGTCTTTATAGTAGAATGGTTTATAATCCTTTGGGTATATACCCAACAATGGGATTGCTGAAGGTTACGGGGCATTACAAACACACTTTTAAATAGTACATAGGTCAAAGAAGACATCTTAAGAGAAATTTAAAAAAATATATATTGAACTACATAAAAATGAAAACACTACATCACAATTCATAAGATGTGATGAAAGCAGTGTTTACAGGGATATTTATGTCATTGAATGTAGAGAGATGAAGAAAGATCTAACATTAATAATCTAAGTTTTCATCTCAGGAAACTAGGAAAAGGAGAGGAAATTAAATAAAAAGTAACCGGAAGTAGTAATAATAGCAGTAAAAACCAGAGTAGAAATCAATGGAGTAGAAAATAGGAAGCCAACAGAGAAATTCAGTGAAATCAAAAGTTGGTCCTTTGGAAAAACAACCAATAAAACCTGTATGCCTTTAGCCAGGCTAAGGAAAAAAAAAAAAAAAGGAAGAATGGACTCAAATTACTAATATCATAATATCAGAAATGAAAGAAGACACATCACTATAGATCTCACAGACATGCAAATGATAATAAAGGAATATTGTAAACAACTTCACTCCCACAAATTTGATAACCTAGTTGAAATAGACCTATTCCTTGAAAGATACATTCTGCTAAATCTCACCCAAAAAGAAGTGGCAGTCTGAATAGGTGAATATTTACCAAAGAAATTGAATCAAAAATGAATAACTTTCCCAACAGAAAGTACTAGGCCCAGATGGGTTCACTAATGAATTCTACCACACATTCAAAGAAGAAATTATACCAATTTTCTATAGTGTCTTTCTGAGGATGGAAACAGAGTGAATACTTTGTAACTCATTCTATGAAGTCAGCATTACCTTAATATCAAAATCAGATAAAGACATTATAAGGAAACTACACGCCAATATAGATTGTGGACATAGATGCAAATATCTTCAACAAAATATTAGCAAATCAAATCCAACAATGTATAAAAAAGAATTTTATGCCGTGACCAAGTGGGATTTATCCCAGGTATACAAGTCTGGGTCAATATTCCAGAATCAGTTAATATGGTCCATCATATCAACAAGCTAAATAAGAAACATCACAAAACCATATCAATAGATGTAGAAAAAGCATCTGACAAAATCCAAAACACATTCATCATAAAATATCTCAGTCAACTAAGAATAGAACTTGCTCAACCTGATAAAGACATCTACAAAGGAACTGATGGTCAACATCACGCTTGATGGTGAAAAATTGGAAGCTTTCTAACTACGATCAGGAAATAGGCAAGGTTGTTCTCTCTCACCACTCTTTTTTCAACGTTTTACTGAAAGTCCTAGCACAATTAGACAAGAAAATGAAATAAAAATATGCTTACTGGTATAGAAGAATTAAAATTGTCTTTGTAGACAGATGATATCATTATGTAGGAAATCCAAAACAATCAACAACAACAACAAAAGTTCCTGAAACTAACAGGTGATTATAGCAGTGTAGCAGAATGCAAGGTTAATATATAAAAGTTAATCACTTTCCTATATGCCATGAATGAACAAGAGGAATCTGAAACCAAGAATACACACTATTTACATTAGCACCCCCAAAATGAAATATTTAAGTATAAATGTAACAAAATATGCACAGGATCTATATGAGAAAAACTACAAATCTCTAATGAAAGACATCAAAGGACTGAATAAACAGAGATGTTTTATGTTTATGGACAAAATGATTCAATATTTTCAATATGTCAATTCTTCCTGATTTGATCTATAAATAATATACGACCCCAATCAAAATTACAGGAAATTATTTTGTAGATATCTACTAACTGATTCCGAAGTTTTTGTAAAGTGGAAAAATATTTAGTATAGCTAGCACAATGTTAAAGTTGAAGAAAAAAAAAAAATGGAAGACTGATACTACCCGACTTAAAAGTTTGTTATAAAGCTAGGGTGGTCAAGAGAGTGTGCTATTGGCAACAGAAAAGACAAATAGATCAATGGAACAGAAAACAGTCTAGAAACAGACCTGCATAAACACAGTATACCAATCTTTGACAAAGACAGAAAGACAATACAATGGAGAAAAGGAAGTGTTTTCAACAAACAGTGCTGAAACAACTAGATAACCACATGGAGAAAAATGAATCTAAACATAAACCTTACACATTTTACAAAAATTAACTTGAAGTGAATCACAGACCTAAAGGTAAAATGCAAAAATATTAAACTCCTGCAACATAACATGGAAAAAAAAATCATATGACCTTGGGTTTCATGGTAACATTTCAGATATTACAACAAAGGCATGATTCATGAAAGAAAAAATCGATAAGTTGGACTTAATTAAAATTAAGAATTTCTGCTCTGTGAAACATACTGTCAAGAGAATGATAAAACAAGCAACATACTGAGAGAAAATATGTGCAAAAGACACATCTGATAGAGGGCTGTTATACAAAATTTACAAGGAATGCTTAAAATTCAACAAAAAGAACACAAACAAAAAATGGGCCAAAGACATTAAAAGACACCTCACCAAAGAAGATACACAGATGGCAAACAAGCACATATAAGATGCTCCACATCATATGTCATTAGGGAAAGGCAAATTACAACAACAATTAGATATTTCTACAAAAGAATAGCCAAATCCAGAACGCTGATAATACCAAATGCTGGGGAGGACGTGAACCAACAAGAACTTTCATTCATCACTGCTGGGAATGCAAATTGTTACAGCCACTATGAAGAACAGGCAGCTTCTTAGAAAATGAAACATACTCGTACCATAGGATCCAGCCATACTGCTCATTGCTATTTATCCAAAGGAGATGAAAACTTATGTTCATACAAAAACTGAAAATTGATGTTTATAGTAGCTTTATTCATAATTGTCAAAACTTGGAAGCAACAGATATTGGATAATTGATAAATTATGGCACATCTAGACAATGGAATGTTATTTAGCACTAAAAAATGAGCGCTATCAAGCCATGAATAAAAAAGGATGAGTTTGGGTCCTTTGTAGGGACATGGAAGCAGCTGGAAACCATCATTCTTAGCAAACTATCACAAGAACAGAAAACCAAACACCGCATGTTCTCACTCATAGGTGGGAACTGAACAATGAGAACACTTGGACTCAGGAAGGGGAACATCACACACCGGGGCCTATCATGGGGAGGGGGGAGGGGGGAGGGGGGAGGGATTGCATTGGGAGTTATACCTGATGTAAATGATGAGTTGATGGGTGCAGCACACCGACATGGCACAAGTATACATATGTAACAAACTTGCACGTTATGCACATGTACCCTACAACTTAAAGTATAATAATAATAAATAAATTAAAAAAAAAAAAAGAAAAGACATAGAAGAAACATAAAATGAGTATATCACATTCTGGAAAAGGCGAAACTCCGGATACAGTAAGGTTAGTCGTTTCAAGGGTTAGGGGTAGGGAGGGATGCATAGGGAGAACCCAGAGGATTTAGAGTGGTGAAACTATTCTGCATGATACATAATTGTGCATATATGTCATTAAAAATGTGTCCAAGCCCATAGACTCAATAACACCAAAACTGAGCTCTAACTTTAACTGTGAACTTGGGTGGGTAATGATGTGTCAAGTTATCTTCATCAATTATAGCAAGTGCACTGTTCTGGAGGGAGATGTTGTTAATGAGAGATGTTATATTAATGTGGGAACAGGAAGTATATAGGAAACTTCTGTAACTTCTGCTCAATTTTTGTTGTGAACCTACAACTGTTCTATTTTTTTTTTTTTTCTAAATAAAGTTTAATTTTTAAAAACTCCAGAAAGGCCGGACCTGGTGGCTCACACCTGTAATCCCAGCACTTTGCGAGGCCAAGGTGGGCGGATCACAAGGTCAGGAGATGGAGACTATCCTGGCTAACACGGTGAAATCCTGTCTTTACTACAAAAAAAAAAAAAAAAAAAAAAAGATCCAGGCGTGGTGGCATGGGCCTGTAGTCCCAGCTACACCAGAGGCTGAGGCAGGAGAATGGCGGGAACCCGGGAGGCGGAGCTTGTGGTGAGCCAAGATCACGCCACTGCACTCCAGCCTGGGCGACAGAATGAGACTCCGTCTAAAAGGAAAACAAAAACAGAACAAAACAAAACAAAACTGCAGAAACGGTGTTATACTCCTTATCCCAAGATCCCCCAGTCTACCTACTTCATTTCTAAGGTCATGACAGTATAATTGGGGAAATTTGGAATTGAATTAGGTGTCATATCCAAAAAGTTGATGTGTGTATATTGGTGTTTGTGTATATATATGTGTGTGTATGTGTTTGTGTGTGTATATATATATACACACACACCCATAGTATGTTTATTTTGATGTATCTATAATTATTTGAGTAATCTTTTAATGTGCTTTCGACCTTGTGCTGTGCATATATGTGTGTGTCTGCACATGGATTCATGTCCATGTGTATTTGTGCATACATGCCACGGTTAAATCAATGAGAAAACTGTTAAAATATCATATAATGGAATGTAATCTTCTAGTGAGATTATGAGGGCAAAATATTTAGTAAATATTTTGTATATATGTATATCTATATATATAAAGTCTATATATAGACTTTATAAAATTCTAATAATTCATCTGATATGATCTTTGAGATGTGAAAATAGTGTATTTTAAAATAAATTATAGGAGCAAAAGTGAAATACATAAATTTGTTTCAGTTTTTTAAAAAATTGTGAAATACAATATTAAAATAAAGTACATTTCTGTGATACTTTTTAGAAGATAATTTTACTATTGGCATTTGGTTCATAAAAATATGGTGTGAAGTCTTCAGCTTGTTGAGACTCTTGGTGAGAACTCATTGCTAATGAATCATCATATTGATTCCTGTTGGATTCATTTGCTGTGATTTGTTCCCTGTCGAGAGATTTGAGCTGTAATTCTGATTAGTAATTTCTATTAAATGCAATAAAATGAATCACATAAACTAATCATCAATTGACTATGCCCGTCATGAATAAAGAGAAAATATAATATTAAAATATGCTTATTTCCCAAATTGATTGTGACAGACAGAAATAGTGAGATCACACATGAGTTCAGCTCAATTTGAAGGAAGTTTTTAGAAATAATTTACTGAATTTTTCTAAAGCTAAGAACATCAACATTTATAGTAGACTATCATCTAAAGATACATTATATGAATAGAGCTTTTGGTAAATGTAATCTTTATAATGAAAACAAACTCTAGAACACAGAGCTTACTTTTCAACATCATTTTTATGAGATCACTAAAGCATTCTGGTTACCTGCTATTATTCAATGTTATAGGTTGAATTGGCTTCCCCCAACTCAAAATATATTGAAGTCCCAACTCCCAGTACCTGTGAATGTGACCTTATTTGTAAAGAAGTTCTTTGTATATGTGATCAAATAAAGGTGAGATCATTAGAGTGGGCCCAAATCCAATACGACTGTTGATGTATTAAGAAGAGGGAAATGTGAACACACACACAGCGAGAATGCCTTATGAAGACAGTGGCAGAGATTGGAGTAATGTAGCTGAAAGCCAAAAAAAAAAAAAAAAAATGCCAGTTGATGACCATCACCAGAAGCTAGGAAGTGGCAAAGATTTCTCTCCTACATGTTTTAGTGGCAGCGAACCTCTGCTGACTCCTTGATTTTTTCACTTCTTGCCCTAAGAACTGTGAGACAGTACATTTTTGTTGTTTTAAACCACTCCATTTGTGATACCATGTTATGGCAGTCGTAGGAAACGAACACATTCAATAACAGGTTTTACCGAATTAGGAAACAAAATATAATGACAACAGAAGCCTGAAACATGGGAATTCCAAATGCACAGGTGAGAAAGATACTACTACTTGACTTATTCAAAAATTGCATTAAACTTTGAGCTAGGCAATTCAGTTATGTTTAGTCACTATGCTATCACGATTTCATCACCCACAACTTTCTTCATATAGCTACCAAACACCACCTCTTAATGTAATTGTACTAGACTATGAACCTTTTGTGTAGAAACAGAAATAAGAGATGAAAAAAACATGAGGAGAAGCACAAAATATGAAATATTTATGCAAAAACTTTCTGAGTTATTGTAATAATTTCAAACCATTCATGCTTGGATCATAATTTCTGAACATGTTTAAGAAAGCAGAATAAAGCAATCTCATAAAGATCTATTATCCTTAAAGAGAGGTTACCTACAAGTGATAAAAAGAACACAATGAAATATGATAAAAATACGAGAACAGTTCAAAGAAAATAACATGTATAGATGCTACATATTATTTAAGAGAGAAAACATGTTTACATATCCAAATAATAAAGATCTACAAATTTGTTAGGGTACTTAATGAGTATATAGAAGTCAGGTGCTCTCAAATGTCACCAGGCTGAGGCCACATTGGTACAACTCCTTTGGAGGGCAATTTGGCAAAATATGAATGCATTTACCGTTTGATCAAGCAATTTAACTTTTGAGAACTTATTTTTTTCTTATACTTGCACATATGTGGAGGGACATGTACACAGTATTTCACTGAATCATTGTTTTTAATATAAAAACATTAGGAAAGCCTTATCTATCAATCAGTAAGACTTAGGTTAGATAGCATATCCATGTAATGAAATAATATCCAGCCATGAAAAGAATATGGAACTCTTTAGGAATAAAAGACTGTTATCCAAAACATATTAAACACATGAAGAAAGGTGCAATACAATGCATATGATATAATTTCCATTTAAAAAGCATGGAAAATTAGAATTTGCATGTGAATCTATAACCCATTTTGGAAGAATTGTGTGTTTGAATCACAGAGGTTGGTGGAAAACCAATGGCTTGGCATGAATTTATGCTTTTTAATATTTGAACTTGTGGAGGTATTACCTATGTAAAAGTAAAAAGCTGTGGGCACAGTGGCCCATACCTTTAGTCACACACTTTGGGAGGCTAAGGAGGGTGCATCGCTTCAGACCAGTCTGGGCAACATGATGAAACCCTGTCTCAGCAAAAAATACAAAAAAAAAAAATAAATTAATTAATAAAAATAAATAAAAAAAATAAACAAAAAAAATAAATAAAAAAAGCCAGGTGTGGTGGAGTGCACCTGTAGTCCAAGCTCCTCAGGAAGCTGAGGTGAGAGAATTGCTTGAGGTCGAGGCTACAGTGAGGTGTGATTGTGCCACTACACAGCCTGGGTGAAAAAGTGAGACCCTGTCTCAAAAAAAAAAAAAAAAAAAGATAAAAATTTCTGAGAATTTTTGGAGAACATTTTTGTAGCACAACATAAAATCTATTGTTAGGTTCCTTTTATTCAAAAAACAAGACATTTAACAAGTAGAAAACTTAATGCTCATTTAAAATGGATGATTCTGTTGTAGTGATGACAACCACAGAAATAATAAAGAGTAGTGAAAACATCAGAAAACATTATCTCCACATACATGGAATATATGTACTTCTCACATAGTGTGGTTCTAGTCCTTCATTTCAAAAAGATGTCAGAAAACTAAGAAGCCTCCAGAGAAAATTGGTGAAAGAGTTTACTTTAGAAGAACAGAGTAATATTTAGATTTTTCTAACAGGAAAGGAAAATACTGAAAGTAAATAAGAACCAAAACTTGTAAAAATCATAATCAGTATACATAACCTGAAAATGGATTTGCCAAGTAATTTTCAAAGCTATAGCATATGTGGGCACTCCAGAACTGAAATACAATTAGGTACTACTATAAAAAAGAAACAACTCTTCTCTTTTACCTGGAAGGCAATACTTTTCTAGTACACACTACATGAAATGACATCAAGCTTATAAAACAAGTACTTTTTTATAGGTTTGTATAAATAACGGAAAGTAAAGACAAAATTAAGGATCAATTTTCACTGCTGATGATTTGGAGGACAAAACGTATTCTATTGCCATGCTTCCTTGGTACCACTGTGAGAGGAAGCATGCCATGAAGAACTATCTGTGACTAACCCAGTTTCTTCTGGGATTGAAGCAGGAGATTCTCCAAGTACTAATTCTGAAATGAATGAAGCATCAGGGGAGTAGAGCGATGTAAGCTAATAATCAAAATTGGACTAAAAAAAATCACGTATATGTCTAAAGCAACAGGCCTTGGGATTTTGATATTTCTATTCAAACGAAAGCACTTGTAGGAACTTAATTTATCACCATAGTACATAAATCCTCCATAATTTACACTGTCTTTCCCAGTAGAAACACATTCTTTGTTGTTTTTGTCCAAGATTTACACTGCTCTGTCCGTTGGAGAATCGATTCAGGTCAGGGAGAAAATCTCCAAACACCTATTGTGAGCCAACAGGCAAAAATTAGACCACCTGCTGTGTGAATGCTAGAGGACAAAACACTTTTTGCTTTTTTAGAAAATTCAGTAGAAGGTGTGATGCAGGAAAGTCTGTCAAAGTAAATGATTAGTTTCCCAAACGTGTGTGGCTGGTCGGAGAAGCAAAACAGGACGGATCCAAAAGCCAAACTTTGCTACATCTTTATTGACTCATCTTGATTCTTTTCTCAAATAGTCATATAAAAATAGGTATTTCCTTTGTCCTACATATACACTGCCATTGCCTCTGTGAGAACAGCTAAAGACAAATGGGTTAGCTGAGAGGAGATGGCCAATTGCAGGTTCAGCATCAGTTTGTTTATCTGTAGCTGGCTGATCTCATTAGATCCTGAAGAATATCAGATAGAAAAATCTTTAAGAGAGAGTTCTTCTTCATCTCATACTCATGGACACAGAAAAACATGCCTTAGTGCACAGCTACACTAACATCAGTTCAGTTTCAATTTGTTGGATGGTAGCAGGTTTCTAAACAGATTCCACCTCCCTACATTGAGATATTTGACCTCACAGAGTGCTCCAAAGAATATGCCAGCCACTGAAAGGCTACCAAATTCTACCTGAAAGAATCCATCACTTCCAAACTAGATCATTGCTAAAGCAATTACTTTTTCTATTTTTTCCCATTTCTTATCACAGTGGAGGCACATTTAGCTCCCTATCTGAACTATGCCAATTCTACTGCTAGAAGAGAATCAATCATCAACTAAAATTCAGTCACTTCTTAAGTTGTAAAGGTTATTTTAGCTTTTCATTTAGTAATCATTTTTTCAAAAAGACTATGCCCTATTTTTATTTTATATTTTATCTTTAATAATTACATAATTAGTAATTATACATTTAACAGTTAGTTCCATTTAATCTATCCTATCTCAAAATTTTAGAAGCTACCCATTAAATACTCCCTCCTTCTCTCTCTCTCTCCCACACTCTCTCTCTTTCACACACACACACACACACACACACACACACACACACACACACACACATTTTCTTTGTCTAACTGTGTAACAAGAATGCCTCCAGCTATTTTTTGTTAGTCTTCTTGTATGATTACATGCTCATAGGATTGATACTGCTATTCAACTAAGAGAAAAGCACATCAGGCACACACACACACACACACACACACATACTCACATAAATGTTTAGTAATGAGTTGATTGGAGGAAGTTTCTTCCTGAAAAAACAATTCATATTACTCCTAGATTTAAAAAATGAAGAGTCACTCACTTTACAAATGATATATATATACGTAGAATACGTGAAAGAATAAATCTGAAAGTTGAATGCTGCCGATTTCATTCTCATGTGATGTCTCTGCGTTCTCAGAGATTGTACTAATTCATTATATTTCAGTTTGCAAAACAAACGATTCTGGTATGGTAAAGCGTCAAGCAGATAAACATGTTTGTATGTTTCATAATGAGTTCCATTCCCTAAAAAATTAAGAATATTATTCTTGGCAACATAACGTTCATATATTACATTTTGGATCACATATAAAATACAGTTTTTCTTATCCATAGAACTATTTATGCCCTAATTCTGATTTTAATGAGTTTAAATAAGTAATTCTTAAGGGCATACAAAGTAGAAGAGCAAAAAGGGAAGAGAAAGAGAAGTGTCTGTAAATCTAAAATACTAAACTAACTATACCAATAATGCATATATTTACCCCATACCTTCAGATTTAAAATAGGAAGCTAGTATAAAAATAACCTTTACAGAATTTTAGTAATTATTTTCCTGCTTTGACAGGATAGATTATACCCACTAAAGCCATAACTGCTTTATTCTTCACTTTCAAATACAAGTAGCAAAAAAAGATGCTAAAAACTTTCTATTCCAAACAAAGTTACAAAAATGCATATTAAAACTATATAGACATTTTATGATTTTACCTACCAAATTGGTAAAAATATAAATAAAATAACAATAGACTCTTTACATAACAAGGGTACTTTAAAACATAAAATGTCATCTCAGATAGGAGTAGAATGGCTTTATAAAAAAATTATTAGGAGGCTAGGCGCAGTGGCTCACACCTGTAATCCCAGCACTTTGGGAGGCCGAGGAGGGTGGATCACGAGGTCAGGAAATCGAGACCATCCTGGCTAACACAGTGAAACCCTGTCTTTACTAAAAATACAAAAAATTAGCCGGACGTGGTGGTGGGCACCTGTAGTCCCAGCTACTTGGGAGGCTGAGGCAGGAGAATGGTGTGAACCTGGGAGGCGGAGCTTGCAGTGAGCCAAGATTGTGCCACTGTACTCCAGCCTGGGTGACAGAGAGAGATTCTATCTCAAAATAAATAAATAAATAAATAAATTATTAGGAGCCATAAATATATTATACACTTTAACTTAGCAACTCCCCTCTTAGAAAACAATTTCTTTTAAAATTCCTATTAATTGAGGGATAAGCTAAATTTATGCCACCTTTATATGACACAATAAAAGTAATATTTCAGAAGTATATTTGATGGCATAAAAATGATGATAGCATAATGTAAAATGATATCTTACAAAAGGTAATTACATTTAACAAACAACATGAGATTCATTTTATTATTACACTGGACATAATCAATAAAAATATAGCTCATCAGATATTAAAAGCTTGTGATATATATGATGCAGATGCCATCCATTCTAATGCACCTTTTTATTGTTTATAAAACTTTAGAAAGTGTTCTGCATTCACTACATCGTTACAAACACACATACATACACAACCCATACACATCTTTGAAGACGATTTGAAGGCTATATATGTTCAAGAAACCGTTTTCATTAATTCAAACTTTCAGGAAGTAAACATTTGCCCATGCTAGCTAATGCCCTTAAAAGTTAAATCATAATATATAGTCAGTTTTTGAAAAAAAATATAAATCTGAAACTTTGCAAGTTTATTCTTTATTAACAAAAATCCTTTTATAATTTATCTTTATTATTCTATGTGGCGCACAAATGTCACTATCACACAAAATGGAAAATAGACAAATGTGATTGTATTTCATCCATTGGTACATACTTTGTGATTGCTAAGGGAAGAACTGCATTATTTTGTTAAACATAGCATATTTAATAAATATTTTTTTCATATTAGCACATAATAACTCACAAATATTGGGCATACATGTAGACAACACACATGCTGACAAAGAGAATGAGATTCATAATCATTTTTCTAAATGATTCTAAAGAGAATCTATAGTATTTGCAAAAATTAGAGTTAGACCTTATGTGTGCTTTGATGAGTCTACCCAAGACTGAGATATTTGTAAAGCCACCAGACATATAAATACACCCAGTTTTCTGTTATATCCTCCTCAAACATCTTTCTTTTACATTGACTACTACAAAATTATTAGCATGTCATAATTATACAAGGTAGTGCTTTTGGAAACTATTGACTTGTTCGGACTTTCTGTAAATCTTTCCATCTTTCACAGTAAGGACATTTGAGTTACCCTGTTATCAGTGGAATAGTGGTTCTCTAGGCAATGGTTCTAATACTACAGCTCCCAGATCAGCAGTACCAGAATTACCTAGGAACTTAACAGGAATGGAAATAGTTGGCATTCATGCAGGCCTATTGGATCAGAAATTATAAGACTGGACCTAAAAACAGTGCTTTACCAAGTTCTTCAGGTGATTTTGATGGATGCTAAATTTGGAGAACCATAACTGTAAGGTACAGAAAGTTGTGAGACTTTCTGTCTATCTGAGGTAAGGCCTTTCTGCAGACAACAGTTTATGGGTTAGAGATGAAGAAGCATTCACTGCTGGATATAATCAGCTAAAGTCAATATTGCTGAGTAATATGCAGTAGAGTTTGCACAGTAGTACAAACAAAGCCTTGGAATTTTTAATGGAAGAGGTTTAAAACAAACAACTTAAATAAAAGCTATTAAAAACATATTTTTTGAGGGGGAAGAAAAGGTATTTAGAGAATATGTGGATGAGCTACTTCAGCGGAAAGTGAAATTCTGAAGACATACTCAGGAAAAGACAGGAAAAAAGATTCAGATGAAAAAATCTGCATAAACATATTTTTAAAATAGGCTATGAGAAAGGCAAGAGAAGAGTGGCTAAATAAAAAGTAGGCTAAGTAATAGAATAGTCAAATAAGCACGTAATACATGAACAAAGTAGTCAAATAACTTTTGGGAATAGGTATATATTGTAATAAAAACTAAATTGTTTGGAAGACTTCCCATCTTTGAAGGCTTCGATGGAATCCATTCACATATCCAAATGCCATTTTTTTGTGTCAGTGAATCATTTTAAGGAAACATTTGGTTGAAGAATATGGACTAGAAAATATAATTTTTAAAATTTTCTCCTCATGTGAGACCTAAACTGTGAGATTAAAGGCAGTTTTAAAAGTTATAAGCTATAAAAATTAAAAGAACAAGTGGTAGTCATTAGCAGACTAGAGATTCCAACATATTTCTGGAAGGCATGTAAAAAGGCATGGACTAATAAAACACAGTGCAAGTAGTTGCAGCCAGAAATATTTATGAAAAAGACTGAAGTTAAGGGGGCATAGATCTTTCCTAAAATACTCTTAGACGGTTGGGATGCAGACCTGATAAATCAAAAATTACCGACAGGAAAAAGGCTGAAAATAGGATGATCAATTGAAAATATTCTCATCAACTGCACTCTTCCATCACCCTCAATAAAATCACTAACACCCATGTTAAATTTCCCACTTTCAAAAGTTATTTTTCAAGTAATCATTTAGGAAAAATTGAAGCAGCTACCATGAACCTTAGTGTTGTTGAATAAAACTCCCTCCCCATTGACCATCACTGGTTCTTCAGTTCACTGGAACAGAGAAAATGAAGTATAACAATTATCACAATTGTAAGAATAAAACATAATTTCCTAGAGATGAAGATTTATTGTATTAATTGTCTCTCTATCTCAATGAAAAGTATATTTTATAAAACTTAGCCACATTGTTTTATACTTTCTAGAGGAGCAAAAACATTGAGTTGATCCTAAGTTTCTCCCATTGGGGGAAAGAAAAACATTATTTACAAAGATACATTAAAATGGTTGGTATTATTCTCATAAGTAATGTCTCAAAATAATAGAACAATGACTTTAAAACTCTGAGAGAAAATTACTTTCAACCAACAAAATTTATTCTACAGTAAATTATCAACCACGAATGAGAGTAGAATAAAGTGAGGTTCACATATTCAAAGATTCGTGATTAACTCTCACATGCATGATTATGTAAGAAAATATGAGGATGTATAGAAGCAATAGAATAGTATTACATAACAAGTCATTGAATGAGGGACTGATAGGAAAAGTTAAAATCTAATTTCAAATTTAGTTATCAGAAATATTTTCAAGTAGTTACCACCACTAAATGTAACTGAAGAATCAATATACACAAAAGCAATTATTCATAGGTTTTATATAATCTATGAAAAGAGTGGCAAATATGACACATTTGGAAGAGAAATTGTTGCTCGTGTCCCATGCATAAGTTTTCTATAATCAGAGCATTAGAAGCTATACATTTAAAATATATAATGTTTGCCCTTTGGACAGTAAACTCCAAAGGGTAAACCTTACATATTCAAAATATTGATAAGTCCAATATACTATAGGAAAAAAAAACTGTTTTACAAATAAAATAACCGTTAGTACTCATGAGTTTATGTAGATTTAAAAAATCAAACAGATTCTAATATATTAGAAAGATTAACAGTAATCCTCCCACTAATCTTAATATTACACAGCTAGGGTTGTTACTATTCTGTACTTTAGCCATCTCGATTTAAAGAGATTTAGAAATAGAAGTAGTAGGCCATACTTGGAAAATAGTTATTTCTCTTATGAAAAATAATTATCAGGGAATTTCAATTGACTTCACGGAAAAGAAAGATTATCTGAGGTTTGTAAGAGTTCTTCTGAAATTCTTGTGAAACAAAGCCAGAAAAATGGGCCATAAAGAAGATTTATGCTATTGATAAGAAAAAAATTCCAAAATTCCAACTAAAAATAAGAACTGATAATTTCTCACAAATTACTAACAGACCAAATCCAACAGCATATAAAAGGATCCTACATCATGATTATGTGTGATTTATTTCAGCAATACCAGGGTGGTTCAACATACAAAACTCAATGTACTATACCATATTGACAAAACAAAGAGAAATAAAAAGAAATTCCTCTCAGTTCATGCATAAAAAGCATTTAACAAAATCTAACATTATTCCATCTTAAAAACAATGGGAAGTCTGAAAATTAAAAGAAGCTTCCTCAACATAATAAAGGGCATTTGTGGAAAACCCACAGCTATCATCACATTTAGAGGTGAAAGATTGAAAGCTATCTACTTAAATAAGGAAGAAGACAAGCATTTCCTCATTTGCTATTGTGCTTTAACATTGATACTGAAAGTTCTAGTCAGAGTAATCAGCCAAAATAACCTACACTGGAAGAATTAATACTATTAAGATGAAAATACTACCAAAAGCAATCTACAGGCTCAATGTGATCCATATTGAAATCCCAATGACTTTTGTTTCTTTTTTTGCAAAAATGTAAATGTAAAAGCCGATCCTAAAATCCAGTGGAAGGCAAGGAGCCCCAAAGCTAAAACAATCATGAAAAATAATATAACAGGGTAATTTACAATTCAAAACTTACTGCAAAGCACCAGTAATCTAGATAATTTGATACTGACATAAATATAAATATATGGATCATTGGCATAAGGATAAACATATTGATCAATTGGAAGTTCAGAAGTAAACCCAGGGGCCTATGGTCAATTGGTTGTTGACATGGGTGCCAACACCATTCTTTGAAGTCAAGAGCAGTCTCTTCAACAAATGTTACTGGAACAGCTGGAAATCCACATACAAACGAATGAAGTTGGACTCCTACTTCATATCATATAAATAATTAACTTATAATGGATGAAAGACTTAAATATAAGGGCTAAAACTATAAAATTCTTAGAAGAATGTGGAAAATCTCTGTGACCTTGGATTTGGTAATAGTATCTTAGATCTGACACCAAAAGCATGAGCAAAGAAAGAAAAATAAATTGGACTCTATGAAAGTTAAAATATTTTGTGTATCTAAGGACGCTATCAAGAGAGTGAAAGGAAAAGAGAATGACAAGCCACATAATGGGATATGTTTGCAAATCTTGTATCTGATAACTACCTCGTATGCAGAAAGTATAAAGAACTTTTACAAGTCAACAACAGAGAAAAACACTTGTTTTAAAAAGTGGGCAAATGACTTGAAGAGACATTTCTCCAAAAAAGATATACAAATTATTTACAAGCACATGAAAAGATGCTCAACATCATTAGTCATTAGGGCAATGCAAATTAAAAGAACCTATCACTTCATACCAACTACAGGGGCTATAACAAACAAAATTCAAACAAACAAAACATACGTATATTTGGCTAAGTTTCTATGAGGTCTGAGTATTCTCAGAAATAAGTAATTAAAAACATTGTATCCTCAAAAGTTTATGTATTATCATGGCCAGAGGCAGAAAAATCGATGAGGCAAACTTCCAAAAATCTCATAATTCAAGTTACAGCAATACTATGAAATTAAGATAGGATTGCAACCTTGATTGAATAGATCTTATAAATGACAA
Source organism: Macaca fascicularis (assembly GCF_037993035.2). Taxonomy (NCBI): domain Eukaryota; kingdom Metazoa; phylum Chordata; class Mammalia; order Primates; family Cercopithecidae; genus Macaca; species Macaca fascicularis. The sequence goes on along the minus strand of NC_088379.1, from coordinate 98,527,349 downwards.
CAGGCCTACAAATTTGATGTTGAAGTTTTCTGGAAAAAGGAACTAAATATCTCAAAGCAATTGGAAACCACAATCTACTAATATTATATGATTAAATACTCGATAGTAATTTCATGAAAAATTTTCACAATGGGAAAATTTGTTGATCTTTTTCAGGAATATTTTTATTAAATCATGTCAAAAATAACAGAAAATTATTTAAATAAAAAAATTTACCCCTTAACTCTATTAACATGAATTAGGCAGTATAATTAATGGCATGATTCATGTTTATAAACAAATCTCAGATAATGCCTTAGTGTTATCTTTTCTATTTTTAAACTATGTAAACATTTAATCAATTTGAAAGGAAATAAAGCCTCATTTAGCTATTAATTAATTGAACTATTAGACAACAGATCAAATTAGTGTCAAAGTGTTTCATAATGATTCATTTGTGAATATCACAATATAAATGTAACAATTGGAAGAAAATTAAAGAGACAGCAAAATGTACTTTATAATTTTAAAAGTGCAATTCTTTTGTGTAACATATTTCAATATAAACATTTTCTTCAAGTAGATTGCATTTAAATTTCTAACGTAGGAAAAAAGCATTTCAGGCCTCAATAAGTTTTATCAAATACAAAATTAAAATCTACTCATTCTTTAGAGATAATAAAATAAAAATTTACAGACTTGCTGTGTATACTTGTAAAGAGTGTTTAATTACTATATCTGCAGTATGCTTTATAGAGAGTAAAGAAACACTGCTTCTAATGTAAATCATTACCTCCTAATTTCAGATATTCCCCCCTTTTACAAACAAAGTGAATCTAAGAAGATATACAACATTCTATTTCTGAGAAAATAGTGGGCTTTTAAAGCATAATCAAAGATAAAATACTTAGAAAATAGCAAGGAAAAGAAAGCAAAAAGTTTTCATTTTATTTCTTTTGGTGTGAGGGTTGCCATAGTATTCAGTAGACCAAATTATTCTCAATTTTACTCAGAAGTTCAGTAGAATTTTAAAGAGACCGAGTGGAGGGAAATGTTATGGAACTACTATGAAACTTTCTGATAAATAGAAAATATGCTGGGAAAATTGCAGTCATTCAGCCTCAAATTTATGTTCCAGTCTCCTGGCATAGCTTATCATTTCTTAGGCACCCACACCACTTATTCTTGACCACAAGACTGAATCTTTGAAGTCTTAAATCTTATTAGCCCCTTGGAAATAGCCACAGTGTAGCCTTCAATATTCAGATACATTTCTCTCTGTTTTGTTTATAAAGCATAGAATTTATATATTTTTTAGTAGAACTGATTTAGCCAATAAGAAATATGAATTGGGGCCGGGCGCGGTGGCTCAAGCCTGTAATCCCAGCACTTTGGGAGGCCGAGATGGGCGGATCACGAGGTCAGGAGATCGAGACCATCCTGGCTAACACGGTGAAACCCCGTCTCTACTAAAAAATACAAAAAACTAGCCGGGCGAGGTGGCGGGCACCTGTAGTCCCAGCTACTCGGGAGGGGGAGGCGGGAGAATGGCGTGAACCCGGGAGGCGGAGCTTGCAGTGAGCTGAGATCCGGCCACTGCACTCCAGCCTGGGCGACAGAGCGAGACTCTGTCTCAAAAAAAAAAAAAAAAAAAAAAAGAAATATGGATTGGAACATATTACTTTTTATTATATAAATTAGTGATCAAGGTACATTAGATAACAAACTTCTCCTAATATCTTATACCACTTAATATGTCAGATTTGCAACTAAAACATACAAAAAAAACCCTTTAAAAATGTATTTCCACACTAATCTGATTATGACGTAAAATGTAAGGGAAGCATTACATATATATATATATGTATGTATATGTATGTAACGTATAAAATTGTTGTACATATTGTCCACATTTTCTACAATTCTTACCAGTTGCGTTAGAATTATAATGCATACAAAATAAAATGGAGAGATTTTAAGTACGGTATTTGATAGGTTTTGCTAATTGTATTATAAGCCCATGTAACCACTACCCAAATAAAGATACAGACTTTCCAAAATCAAGATACAGACCTTTCCCATTATTTCCCAAATTTCCCATACACTCCTTTTCAATCATTCCCCTTTCTGCCCAAAAGCAACAACTGTCTAATTTCAATTACCAGAATAGTTTGCCTACTTTACAAATTCCCTATAAATGAGACCAAATACATAGAGAATATACCATATATACGATATATACTTTTTACGTCTGACTTTTTTAGCTTAACGTAGACTTTTTTTGATTCATCCACATTTTGCCTGCATTCGTTTTTGTTGCTTTTTCTTTCTGTGTAGTATTTCATTGTATGAATATAAGAGAATTTATTTATCCATTCTATTTTAGGCCACTTGAGCTGTTGCAGGTATGAGCTAATATGAATTAAATGTGGTATATGAATAGTTTTGTACAAGTATTTTGGTGGACATACGATTTCATTTCTCTTGGGCAAATATCTGGGAGTGGGGTTGCCTGATTTTAGGGTTGACAGATATTAAATCCACTTCTCTAAAACTGTTGTACTACTTTACATACATTTTTCCTACCATAAAATGTGGTGTATGGGAGCAATAGTTTACAATTGTTTCACATCCTTGCCAAATTTTGGTGTTGTTAATGTGTGTGCATGCGTGCGTGTGTGTGTGTCCAAAAGCCACTGTGGTTTTGAAAACCTTTATCTTGTGTTTTAATTGGCATTTGTCTAATGATATTAGCATTGAGCATATTTTTCCTACTCATAGTAAGGTGATGACCCAAGTCTTTTGACCATTTTTTTAATATGTTGTTTTTTTTTATACTCATAAAATTCTTTAAATATTTTGGATAAAAATTATTTGACAGTTATTAAATATCAATTACTTTTTCCTACTCTTGCTCTTATCTATTCATATGCTTAATTGCATATTTTATTGAGAAGATATGCCATCAATTTTTTCATGTTTGATGCTTTTTATTTTTTGCCCATGGAATGTTTTTGTTTAAATTTACATTCCTTAATAGAATATAGATATTCCATTATTTTTTCTTGTTTGTTTTGCTAAGTTAAATTTTATTTCAAATAAAAGTTAACAATTATGCGTATGTGTGTGTGTGTGTATTTTCATTCTAATCCAAAATATCTGCGAGAGAGGACTTTCTTTCAACACACATATTTAATATGCTAATTTTAGAGAAGACTCAAGATTGTAAAGTCTTTTGATGCTTTACATGTTGTAAATTTATTCATATTAAGTGAGAAGTGGCAAAAAAAAAAAAAAATGCCAAAAGCATAACAAGGTAAAGAATCTTGCCAACTGTCTAAATCTTCTTATGTTCTATATTCATAGTGCGGTTTGCTTATTAAATTTGAAATATCACCAATTAAAAGGTAGTATAGCAAGTATATTCAGATCTAAGCCTTCTTTAATTTTTTTATGGCAAGGCAAAAATATAAATTAAAATAAATGGAACAAGCAAATGTTTCGACTTTTTTGAAATGTTAAGTTTAACAACAAACCTTAGTAGAAGATGAAAATGTGGAATTAGAAAGCAGATACCTAATCACACAGTTATTGTTAAATAATGTTCCATGCTAGAAAAATCTCTAAGCTATGATAAAAAGCATAATATGATGAAACATAATTCACTTTTGGATTCAGACAGATCCGGGTGTGAATCCTACCTTTGTCTTTCCTGTCTATGTGATCTTGAGTAAATCATTTACTTCGTGTGACTTTCAGTACCCTAATTTATAAAAAAGTTATGAAAATTAAATGCTATTTTTCTTCAATACATATTTTCTCCTTTTATGGTGGACAAGGCCAAGATGGAGGGAGGGAGAAGGAGTTTCCCATATTTTCACCAGAAATATTGAATTAGGCCAGAATTCAAAAAGTTTTTTACATACTTAAGATATTATGATTCTGCACAACCCAAGTAAAAAAGAATTCATGTTTAATATACTTATTAAGCAACCAGTATGTATCAAGCACTTTTACATATTAACCTTTTTTAAAAAATAAAATCTACAAATTAGATATTAATAATATCATTTTACAGATGGAAAAAGTAAGGTTAAGAGATTGAAATAATTTCACGTAGAATATGGCAAAGGAGAGATTTTAATATAGGCTTTAGATTCCAAGTTCAGATCTTCAGTAAATAAGAAAACCATCTCAGTTGTGCACTTGATTTGTACTATCAATGCCCTCAAAATCTTCAAGAAGACTTTATCAAATAGGTGAATGTTAGCATGACTTTTAACATGCTCATTTAGTTCACAAGTTACAATATTATCAGACAGCCAGCTCTCATGTCAGTGTGTTTTGATCAACTCTGTGGTCAAAAAATGCGTCCATATTGACTATACAAAAACTAAAGTTAAAACATTATAACCTAACAAGTAGACAAATTACTGATACTTGTTATAAATTTTTAAATGTTTCTTTTAAAGAAGAAATGGTGTTTTAAATCAAAATCTAGGTGTTATATAAAATGAGAAAAGAAGAAACAAAATTATGGATATATTTAAAAAATCAAGGAAATCTGTATCCAAATATGTTTACTTTCATTCAAATCAGTCTTTTTTTAGACAAATAGCTATGAAGAGACAGTTTTATTCATGCAACAATATTAATAGGTGCTTCATTTAACAATAAAAAAAGATGTTCTTTTAAAGCTGATGCTACTGTGACTCTTTTAAAGATTGAGGATTTACGGAGTTGGCCTTTTCAAAGTGCTTCTAATAGGCAAGAAATGAAACCAAATAAACATGAAAAGGAGATATATTGATCACATTAATTTAATATTCAAAATTAATCTTAAGCAAAATGAATATGTTCAATTCAATGCCTACTTAGAACAGTTTAATTTGAGCTTCGTTTGGGGATGGGGGTGGAAGGTGGACTTCTTTAGTTCATTGCTTTTACTAGATGGGGAAATCAAAAATTGCTATATGTTGCCAAATATGATTTTCAAAAAACAACTACCTTGAATATTTTGCATTGTGAATGAGTATACAAACCTCAACTGAATTCTGTAAACCACAAAATCATTAGAAATGTTACCACTTGAAATGGGAAACGACTCTTACCTATGTTTTGTTCAGTGTTTACACTTTAATGTGAAAGTGGAAAAATGATCAGACCTTTAGTTCAGTGGTTAATTACCTATGTACGAAAGTGAAATATCACTTTCCAATTTTTGACCACAAATACCATTTCTTTAAATAAATCACAAGAATGATCTCAAGTAAATGTTAGGAGAAATTATGTAAGTTCAATAAAGGCAAGAAAATTTAGGGATATATTAAGCTGCAGAACTACATTGGCCCAGCATATTCACCGTATACTTTATAGTCATTTTTTTATTACTTTGTATTTAATTCTCCTTGTATGAGAACCTAAATGTGCATGGGAAACTCTATTAGTATATTTTGTATTTCTATGAGATTGTTGCTGAGTTGACTAAATTCTCTCACATACCAACTTCTAAATATCATGAAATGACTTAAAACTTTCTAAATAAAAATTATATGAGAATTATATTACTGGATGCACATAATTCCAGCCCTCTACTTTTTACTCTGTAAATAAGTTTCCATTTTCAGTTCCTGTTGCTGAAGTAATTGGTCTAAACAGCTGTAGTTGGTGGGAACTTATAAGGATAATAAAATAGACTGGTGGTTTTTCTATTGCACATGTATCTGGTTCTGTTGAGAGACAATTCTCTGTTGGCTTCTCAAGTTTCTTTATGTCTTGGAAACAAAGCACTGTTTACCCTTTTGGTCTGGATTAAGTTTTCAAAGATGCTTATACAGGTTGAGTATCCCAAATCCAAAATTCTCAAATCTGAAATGCTGTAAAATTTGAAACATTTTTGACCACCAACATGGCATCCAAAGGATATTACCACCTAAGCATTTTGGATTTTGGATTTTCAGATTCGAGATCCTCTGTATAATACAAATATTCCAACATCCAAAAAAATGCAAAAATCTGAAATAGTTCAGATTTTTCAATTAATCTTCATCATTGAGAAGTGTTGTACAAGTATTACTTCACAAAAGGCTTGTAATATCTCCATAACAATCTGCAACATTAAAACCTTATTTTCCCTGTTCAAAATTTAATGCACCCTCTCAGACAACTCTTGATGGCTCTGTCTTTTGGATAAAGAATCTCAAATCTGTGTAACAAAAAGCACTGAAGTTATAGATAGTGACTCTCACTACTCTCACTAGAGCAAAGGTCAGGCATAGTTACTGTCCAGTAAACTAAGTCCAGACATGATTACTAACCATTATAAATGATTTTTTGTCCCTAGGATCGGGTTTCTCTTTTTTTGTTATTGCAACCCAACTGTGTACAGGTCTCATCTGGCTCTCTTTGTGCTACCATGTGGGAATTGGAGCTTGGGCAGAAACACAAGAAAATACTGACACACTGGCTACGATTCCTATGAAAAATAAAACATTTTCTGTTTGTCCCAAGAAGTTAATATCTTCTGCCAGCATCCACAGAACTGGCAGGCTAACCTGTAAGCTATTATATCGAGTAAGATAAAACATCGGACTCACAATTCTTTACAGGATCCCTCAACAACTAAGATAGGGGTAGTACTCTTTGGATTTCTCTTATGAAATAAAACTTCTCTTAAACTATAGAAAATAATTGCTTTAGCGCTGGGAACATGGCGATACCAGAATATGAGCTATAATCAAATTGGGTTATATTGGTTTACCTCCAAGTTCACAAGACTAGAAAGATGTTTTAAAGATGTTGCCTCATTTTATTATTTTAAATACTCTATCAATCAGGTAAGTATCAGATTTGGGGGTTTTAAAGAAGAGCAGGTTGGGATGTAATTTTCCATGTTTTGAATGTGCCTCCTAAACTTCATGTGTTGAACTTAGTCCCCAGTGCAACAGTGCTGAGAGTGGAAGTTTTAAGAAGTGATTAGGTTATGAGGACTCTACTCTTATGAATGGATTAATGTCATTATCATGAGAATGAGTTAGTTATTGCTCCTTAACTCATGTTATGCCTTCCACCATGGTATGATGCTGCAAGAACACCCTCACCAGGTGTGATCACTTAATCTTTGCCTTTCCAGCCTCCAGAACTGTTCTCTATAAATTATCCAGTCTCAGATGTTCTCTTTTAGCAGCACAAAACAGAGTAAGACACAGTTACAATGCCAAAACACTGAAATTCATTGTGTAAATAACACTATTTTACCAAAAGGCTTGCAAATTAATGATCATTTATTTACTAATTCATTCAATAGACTCTTTTTCAGCAGTTACACTTGAAAGGATGTCCTTGGTAATATGATGGATATAGCATATTTATTCGCCTTGTTTAGAAATTATTAAAAATCAAGGAATATGTGAAATGTCTTACAGCAACAGACAATTTCTATGATGAACGAACACCCCTTTCTATTGTAAGTAACGGGTCGCTCTTCATTATACATACTGATTCAAACAGCAAATTGTTACCACTACAAAACAGTAGCTTTCATAGATATAAAGCTTGTGACTTAATATCTTAGCTAATGGCAGAATGTCTACATAACTGTAAATTAACCATCTTCAAAATTTTCATTAACAAGAAGAAAAGAAATTCCTGCATTTTCCTTGTAGTTATTTTGTTTAGTGGGACCATCAATCGCTTCTTATTTACTTGGATCAAAATACCCGAGGGGCACAATTAATCTCCACTATTAGAAGTGTTTTATAAATATTACTTCATAAAGGCTTTTAATATCTTCATAACAATCAGAACCATTAAAACCTATTTTCCTCGTTCGAGGTAAAACATACACTCAGAAAACTGTTGCTGTTGCAACTTTAATTCGGTAGTAAACAGAATTGGAATGTACAGACTGCTTACATTAGTAAGTACTGACTGTAAAATGCACAAATGATAGGAACATTTTTATTACATTATATATTATATCTGAACCTAACTCTTGTCCCTTTGAACTTGTGCTAGTGAAATTAATGAAATGAAAGCAATGTCATAATTCTAATTAAGAAGTCTTGATGATGTCCACGGAGTGGTGTGGAAGGAAATCAGTTAAAACAGAAAGCAGAAGCTTTCAAAACTATGTTACTATCAAATACAAGTTTGGGAACCTTTCAAGTGAATGCCTGGGTAGGAATTTCAAGTTAATACATGTTCCTTCCCTAATTCCATGCCTAGAAGCCAGCCACAGAAAATTTCTACATTTATTTTGAAAGAGTTTACCAATATAAATGTTATTTAAAAAATCATTTGATCTAGTTTAGGTGATACAACCAACATGTAAATATAAAGAAGATCATATATTGTTACATACCCAGTTTTTGCATTCTATTTGTTTATGGATAAAGGAAACATACTCTTTAAAATAGTAGTTGCTTTGAAAATACAGTCAGTTTTCATTACTTCAGGGCTTTTCTTTTTCAATTTATTTTTCAATGTAGTAATTTAATATGTTGGTACAAGCCTCCAGAGATCTCTTATAATATTTCTTGACATGAGTGACACCTCTAATTTCTGAAATGATTCTCTTCACTCTTTAACCTTGACACAGAAATCTCAGCATTACAACTTACTCTTTTAAAGTCCCATGGTGGGGGTGAAAGGAGAGAAAGAGAAGGAATACCCAGATTACACAATAAAACAAGTTTTATCTAAAGTAACTTCTCAATTTGAGGTTATTGCTTTATGTGTGAATGAATTCCGCTGATAATGTTTTAACCTAGTTTGAGCAGAGACACTACATGTTATTTTATTCTGGACCCTTGCTTCAATTAATTCATATGTTAAAATGTGGCAAAACTCTTTTTTTTTTTTTTTTTTTTTTTTAAATTTATTTATTATTATTATACTTTAAGTTGTAGGGTACATGTGCATAACGTGCAGGTTTCTTACATATGTATACTTGTGCCATGTTGCTGTGCTGCACCCATCAACTCGTCATTTACATCAGGTATAACTCCCAGTGCAATCCCTCCCCCCTCCCCCCTCCCCATGATAGGCCCCGGTGTGTGATGTTCCCCTTTCTGAGTCCGAGTGATCTCATTGTTCAGTTCCCACCTATGAGTGAGAACATGCGGTGTTTGGTTTTCTGTTCTTGTGATAGTTTGCTAAGAATGATGGATTCCAGCTGCATCCAAGTCCCTACAAAGGACTCAAACTCATCCTTTTTTATGGCTGCATAGTATTCCATGGTGTATATGTGCCACATTTTCTTAAACCAATCTGTCACTGATGGACATTTGGGTTGATTCCAAGTCTTTGCTATTGTGAATAGTGCTGCAATAAACATACGTGTGCATGTGTCTTTATAGCAGCATAATTTATAATCCTTTGGGTATATACCCAGTAATGGGATGGCTGGGTCATATGGTACATCTAGTTCTAGATCCTTGAGGAATCGCCATACTGTTTTCCATAATGGTTGAACTAGTTTACAATCCCACCAACAGTGTAAAAGTGTTCCTATTTCTCCACATCCTCTCCAGCACCTGTTGTTTCCTGACTTTTTAATGATTGCCATTCTAACTGGTGTGAGATGGTATCTCATTGTGGTTTTGATTTGCATTTCTCTGACGGCCAGTGATGATGAGCATTTTTTCATGTGTCTGTTGGCTGTATGAATGTCTTCTTTTGAGAAATGTCTGTTCATGTCCTTTGCCCACTTTTTGATGGGGTTGTTTGTTTTTTTCTTGTAAATTTGTTTGAGTTCTTTGTAGGTTCTGGATATTAGCCCTTTGTCAGATGAGTAGATTGCAAAAATTTTCTCCCATTCTGTAGGTTGCCTGTTCACTCTGATGGTATTGTCTTTTGCTGTGCAGAAGCTCTTTAGTTTAATGAGATCCCATTTGTCAATTTTGGCTTTTGCTGCCGTTGCTTTTGGTGTTTTAGACATGAAATCTTTGCCCATGCCTATGTCCTGAATGGTACTACCTAGGTTTTCCTCTAGGATTTTTATGGTATTAGGTCTAACATTTAAGTCTCTAATCCATCTTGAATTAATTTTCGTATAAGGAGTAAGGAAAGGATCCAGTTTCAGCTTTCTACTTATGGCTAGCCAATTTTCCCAGCACCATTTATTAAATAGGGAATCCTTTCCCCATTTCTTGTTTCTCTCAGGTTTGTCAAAGATCAAATGGCTGTAGATGTGTGGTATTATTTCTGAGGACTCTGTTCTGTTCCATTGGTCTCTATCTCTGTTTTGGTACCAGTACCATGCTGTTTTGGTTACTGTAGCCTTGTAGTATAGTTTGAAGTCACTCAAAACCGCTCAACTACATGGAAACTGAACAACCTGCTCCTGAATGACTACTGGGTACATAACGAAATGAAGGCAGAAATAAAGATGTTCTTTGAAACCAATGAGAACAAAGATACAACATACCAGAATCTCTGGGACACATTTAAAGCAGTGTGTAGAGGGAAATTTATAGCACTAAATGCCCACAAGAGAAAGCAGGAAAGATGTAAAATTGACACTCTAACATCGCAATTAAAAGAACTAGAGAAGCAAGAGCAAACACATTCGAAAGCTAGCAGAAGGCAAGAAATAACTAAGATCAGAGCAGAACTGAAGGAGATAGACACACAAAAAACCCTCCAAAAAATCAATGAATCCAGGAGTTGGTTTTTTGAAAAGATCAACAAAATTGACAGACCACTAGCCAGACTAATAAAGAAGAAAAGAGAGAAGAATCAAATCGACGCAATTAAAAATGATCAAGGGGATATCACCACCGACCCCACAGAAATACAAACTACCATCAGAGAATACTATAAACACCTCTACGCAAATAAACTGGAAAATCTAGAAGAAATGGATAATTTCCTGGACACTTACACTCTTCCAAGACTAAACCAGGAAGAAGTTGAATCCCTGAATAGACCAATAGCAGGCTCTGAAATTGAGGCAACAATTAATAGCCTACCAACCAAAAAAAGTCCAGGACCAGATGGATTCACAGCTGAATTCTACCAGAGGTACAAAGAGGAGTTGGTACCATTCCTTCTGAAACTATTCCAATCAATAGAAAAAGAGGGAATCCTCCCTAACTCATTTTATGAGGCCAACATCATCCTGATACCAAAGCCTGGCAGAGACACAACTAAAAAAGAGAATTTTAGACCAATATCCCTGATGAACATCGATGCAAAAATCCTCAATAAAATACTGGCAAACCGGATTCAGCAACACATCAAAAAGCTTATCCACCATGATCAAGTGGGCTTCATCCCTGGGATGCAAGGCTGGTTCAACATTCGCAAATCAATAAACATAATCCAGCATATAAACAGAACCAAAGACAAGAACCACATGATTATCTCAATTGATGCAGAAAAGGCTTTTGACAAAATTCAACAGCCCTTCATGCTAAAAACGCTCAATAAATTCGGTATTGATGGAACGTACCTCAAAATAATAAGAGCTATTTATGACAAACCCACAGCCAATATCATACTGAATGGGCAAAAACTGGAAAAATTCCCTTTGAAAACTGGCACAAGACAGGGATGCCCTCTCTCACCACTCCTATTCAACATAGTGTTGGAAGTTCTGGCTAGGGCAATCAGGCAAGAGAAAGAAATCAAGGGTATTCAGTTAGGAAAAGAGGAAGTCAAATTGTCCCTGTTTGCAGATGACATGATTGTATATTTAGAAAACCCCATTGTCTCAGCCCAAAATCTCCTTAAGCTGATAAGCAACTTCAGCAAAGTCTCAGGATACAAAATTAATGTGCAAAAATCACAAGCATTCTTATACACCAGTAACAGACAAACAGAGAGCCAAATCAGGAATGAACTTCCATTCACAATTGCTTCAAAGAGAATAAAATACCTAGGAATCCAACTTACAAGGGATGTAAAGGACCTCTTCAAGGAGAACTACAAACCACTGCTCAGTGAAATCAAAGAGGACACAAACAAATGGAAGAACATACCATGCTCATGGATAGGAAGAATCAATATTGTGAAAATGGCCATACTGCCCAAGGTAATTTATAGATTCAATGCCATCCCCATCAAGCTACCAATGAATTTCTTCACAGAATTGGAAAAAACTGCTTTAAAGTTCATATGGAACCAAAAAAGAGCCCGCATCTCCAAGACAATCCTAAGTCAAAAGAACAAAGCTGGAGGCATCACGCTACCTGGCAAAACTCTTAAAGAGGGTTGTTTACCTTTGGGGAAAGGCTGTTTTAAGTGATGGATCTCAGTTACAGAAGACAGGAACTAAGAAAAGCAGGTCAGAAACAGAAGAGTTTGTAATATTATCTCAAATTAGCTGCTTCCACATTAATATGATGAAGCTACAACAAAGGATCCTATTGCTGAGCTGTGATACATCAGGCAAAATGTGTGATAATTAATCATGTGAAGTATTTTAATCAGTGTTAAACGAAAGGCTAAGAAGGAAGGTAAATGAACGAAAGTCTGAATCTCAGACTCTTAAAGATGCATGGTTTAGAGACATGGCATACGTTGTCATGCTGTGTTTTTGTTCTCCAGGCTATGACGCAGTGAGTGTAACTAGAAAAATATAACCTCATGCAATAGCATGGCATGGACTGATCTGTCTTCAAGATCTAGTGCTCTATGATTTCTCCATGTAGCAATGTTTTGGAAGATAATTTTAAAAAGTATCTAAAAAGTGAGGGCGTTTATTCTTAACAAAGAAACTTTAATTTCAGAAGTGGTGATGATTTCTTCCACATTCATGGAAAAATCAGCAGACCCTCACTTTAGAGGACTGAATAACTTAATTTCAGTGTTGCAGTCTCTGTATTGCTACTGTGGAAATGATCATTACGTGTTTCACTGGTAAATATTCATTGGGCTATCTGTAATTACAGATTATTTACTATTTTTATATTGCCAAAGTAGTATGTGTATAATGTGTCCACTCCCCAGTTATGTCCCAATGTATTTTTCCTGATATATTTTTGTCATTTTTGATTGGCTTTTATAACAGAAAATAAAACAAAGAAAATGGAAGAATAGATATAAGTATTCTAAAGTATTTATAAATAATAAAGTGATGATCTTTTTGTTGATTTCTAATTAAATATGGCATTAGTACCATTTACTTGAATTTGTATCTTTATAAAAATCTGATGTTAATTGTTTTGCATCTTTTTAAAAGATTACAACAATAAAGCAATATTTTAATTCTGAAAAGTTTTAAAGGAAACATTCATTCCTTACCAAGTTTTCTGAAACTAGATTTCACATTGTAATGTAAAACAGTATATTCAACTATCAGCATAAACATGTTAGTTCTTCACTAACAAAAATAGGTAAAAAACTTATAAGTATCACTGATAGTATATACTTTAATTTCCTGACATTTGTCCTTTCAAAACTTAAAACATGCAAATTTAAACCAATATGCATTAAGATTACTACATAGTGATTATATAACACTATTGCATTTCATGAAAATTATGTTTAAGCAACACATGGTAGAAAATGGTGATATAGTCCCATTTGAAAACAACTTTTGTATTGAAGTATAATGCACATGCAAAAGAGCACAAAATTCGTATGTAAAGTTTAATGGTATTTTCACAAAATAATTACAACAGCATAGCAAACGCACAGAACAAATACCAGAATATTTCAGCATCCAAGAGCCTCCTTTGTGCCTCCTTCCAGCCCATTAGGCTTCCCCCAAGTAAGCCTTATTCTAACATCTAACAGCATAGATTAGTTCTGCCATTTTTGATGTTTCGAATAGAATCATAAAATAAGCATCCCTTTGTTTCTGGCTTCCTTCATTCAGCATGATGTTTGTGAGATTCATCCATGTAGTAGTGGTGATTCATTTTCCTTGATTTATAGTATTTCACTATGTGGTTATTATATAATTTATATATTTATTATCCTGTTGATGTACCCTTGAGTTGTTTTTAGATTTTTGACTATTATATAGTGAGTTTCTTCTTAGAAATATTCTTATATTTTTGTAATTTTATGTTAAAACCATATTTGAAGAGACAATCAGTTCAGAGCAGTTCATTTTTACATTAAATGAGCCTAAAATTTAAGTGTCAGTTTCTCTAAAAATATAGACAATGATAATTTTCAAACTTCAAAATAATAAATTGGGATAACTAACTAGCCATATGCAGAATGTTGGGAACCCTTCCTTATACCAATACAAAAATTAACTCATTAGGTATTAAAGTCTTAAATGTAAAACACAACATTATAAATTCCCTGAAAGACAACTTAGGCGATACCATTTAGGACAGAGGCACAGGCAAAAATTTCATGACAAGGACACCAAAAGCAGGTTCAACAAAAGCTAAAATTGACAAAGGGGATCTAATTACACTGAAGAGTTTACACATCGCAAAGAAAACTATCAACAGAGTGAACAGATAAGTTACAGAATGGAAGAAAATATTTGCAAACTATGCATCTGACAAAGGTCTAATATCCAGCATCTATAAGAAGACTTAAACAAATTTACAAGAAAATACAAACAAATAACCCCATTAAAAATTGGGCAAAGGACATAAACAGATGCATTTCATAAGAAGACATACATGTGGCCAACAATCATATGAAAAAATGCTCAACATCATTGAACATTAGAGAAATGCAAATCAAAACCAGAGTGAGATACCATCTCACACCAGTCAGAATGGCCACTATTAAAAAGTCAAAAATAACAGATGCTGGCAACACTGTGGGGTAAAGGAACACTTATACATTGCAGGTGTGAGTGTAAATTAGTTCCATTGTTGTGGAAAAGAGTGTGGTGATCCCTCAAAACCCTAAAAGCAGAAATAACATTTGGCCCAGTAATACCATTACTGGTTACATACTCTGATATGGTTAGGCTTTGTGTTCTCACCCAAAACCTCATCTTGAATTGCAATTCCCATAATCCCCAAAGTACAAATTTAGACATGAAGTCTTTGCCCATGCCTATGTCCTGAATGGTACTACCTAGGTTTTCCTCTAGGGTTTTTATGGTATTAGGTCTAACATTTAAGTCTCTAATCCATCTTGAATTAATTTTCGTATAAGGAGTAAGGAAAGGATCCAGTTTCAGCTTTCTACTTATGGCTAGCCAATTTTCCCAGCACCATTTATTAAATAGGGAATCCTTTCCCCATTTCTTGTTTCTCTCAGGTTTGTCACAGATCAGATGGCTGTAGATGTGTGGTATTATTTCTGAGGACTCTGTTCTGTTCCATTGGTCTCTATCTCTGTTTTGGTACCAGTACCATGCTGTTTTGGTTACTGTAGCCTTGTAGTATAGTTTGAAGTCAGGTAGCATAATGCCTCCAGCTTTGTTCTTTTGACTTAGGATTGTCTTGGAGATGCGGGCTCTTTTTTGGTTCCATATGAACTCACTGGCCATCAGAGAAATGCAAATCAAAACCACAATGAGATACCATCTCACACCAGTTAGAATGGCGATCATTAAAAAGTCAGGAAACAACAGGTGCTGGAGAGGATGTGGAGAAATAGGAACACTTTTACACTGTTGGTGGGATTGTAAACTAGTTCAACCATTATGGAAAACAGTATGGCGATTCCTCAAGGATCTAGAACTAGAAGTACCATATGACCCAGCCATCCCATTACTGAGTATATACCCAAAGGATTATAAATCATGCTGCTATAAAGACACATGCACACGTATGTTTATTGCGGCACTATTCACAATAGCAAAGTCTTGGAATCAACCCAAATGTCCATCAGTGACAGACTGGATTAAGAAAATGTGGCACATATACACCATGGAATACTATGCAGCCATAAAAAAGGATGAGTTTTAGGGACATGGATGCAGCTGGAAACCATCATTCTTAGCAAACTATCACAAGAACAGAAAACCAAACACCGCATGTTCTCACTCATAGGTGGGAACTAAACAATGAGATCACTTGGACTCGGGAAGGGGAACATCACACACCAGGGCCTATCATGGGGAGGGGGGAGGGGGGAAGGTTTGCATTGGGAGTTATACCTGATGTAAATGACGAGTTGATGGGTGCTGATGAGTTGATGGTTGCAGCACACCAACATGGCACAAGTATACATATGTAACAAACCTGCACGTTATGCACATGTACCCTAGAACTTAAAGTATAATAATAATAAAAAATAAATTTAAAAAAAAGTACAAATTTAAAATTCATGTTGTAAAGCTTAATAGTATTTTCACAAAATAAATACACTAGCATAGCCAGCACCCAGATCAAAGACCAGAACATTTGATCATCCTAGAGGCTCTTTTTGCCTCCTTCCAGTCATTATACTTGCCCCAAGTAAGCCCTATTCTAATGTCTAACATCACAGACATTTAGATGTTTTGAAACATCAAAAATGGCAGAACCAATCTATGCTGTTAGATATTAGAATAAGGCTAATAGGACATAATCCCCACGTGTCAAGGGAGAGACCAAGTGGAAATAATTGAATAATGGGGGTGGTTCCCCCCTGCTGTTCTCATGATTCTGAGTAAGTTCTCATGAGATCTGATGGTTTAATAAGGGACTCTTCCCCCTTGGCTCAGCACTTCTCCCTCCTGCCATCTTGTGAAGAGGTGCCTTGCTTCCCCTTCAACTTCAGCCATGATTGTAAGTTTCATGGAGCCTCTTCAGCCATGCTGAACTGTGAGTCAATTGAATATGTTTCCTTTCTAATTACCCAGTCTGGAGAAGTTCTTTATAGCAACATAAAAATGGACTAATACATATGCAAAGGAATATAAATCACTCTATTATAAAGACACATACACACACATATTCATGGCAGCACTACTTATAATAGCAAAGACATAGAATCAACCCAAATGCCCATCAATGATAGACTGGATTAAAAAAAAAATGTAGTTCATATATACCATGGAATACTACGCAGCCATAAAAAAAGCATGAGACCATGTCTTTTGCAGGAACGTGGATAAGCTGGAGGCAATTATCCTTAGCAAACTAATGTAGGAACAAAAAATCAAATACTGCATGTTCACACTTATAAGTGGGAACTAAATAATAAGAACGCACAAACACATACAGGGGAACAACACACACTGGGGCCTATCAGAATGTGGCGGATGCAAGGAGGGAGAGGATCAGGAAAAGTAACTCATAATTACTAGGCTTAATACCGGGGTGATGAAATAATCTGTACAACAATCTCCCATGACACAAATTTACCTATATAACAAACCTGCACTTACACCCCTGAACCAGAAATAAAAGTTTAAAAAAATTATATTTCCAAAGATTAGATAAATAATATTTGAAGAACATAGATATATGTTTCTTTTAAAGTGTTAAAAACATAGTGTAAGAGGGAAATTATACTTTTATAAAGTCTGCATATAGCTAAAAAAATAATTACCAAGCATTTTACCCAACAGACTATTGAGTAAAAATGTCCATGCACAATCTAACGCATGATTGTTTAACACTGGGGAAAATATGTTTATTTTTTATCTCTTTATACATTATTAAATATGTACAATTGTTTAATGCAAAGTGGATAGAAAATACAACACATATTTAGATGCTAAAATAAACCAGAGATTGATTCGCAAATGTTAATTCATTGTTGTTTTAAGAAAACTAATGTAATTCATATATGTATACATTAACTACAATATATTTGGACCAAACCATTTTTACTTCTTAAACACTGTTCAAATGCAGTATGCTATGAATAACTAGCAGACTTGCTAATTATAATTTTTAAAATAATTCTGTACTTATAAATAGAAAGTACTACCCACTTCTAATGAATGTTTGAAAAAATAGTAGTCATTTTTTGTGGGGGAAGAGGAATTTCCTCTTATAGAATTTGAGTTATTTCACTTTATTTATTGTCTCTGGGATATTGGGTGACTTTAAATGAAACGTTTCTTCATTTTGTTTTTTACTTCTTTTTTTTAACATATAGAGAATTATCTCTCTCAACCAGTAAGTTATTCATTATTCAACAAAAATCTACTATATTTTCAAAAGCAAGTCATATGCTACAGTAGAATCTTGGTTTTCAAGTGCTGCAGTTTTGCTAGTGATTAGATGCCCATGTACAGTCTAATTACAAAAGAAAATAACATTTATGAAAATGAGCCTAATCCAGGACAAGTTCATGCAGGAAATTGGTCCCTTGAAGAATGAAAGTGAAATATAAAAGAGAGGGAATTCAGATAAAAGTTACATTTAGGGTAATCTTTCAGACATGTCTGCCTTGTGAATTCATAGATGGAGATCTAGAAAAAATGTAGGTTGTTATAATACAAAAATGTAACAATATTAATAATAGTTAGTGCCCAGAATAGCAATAAAACACAAGTTTTCTAATTGTCATATTTCACTATTCCCCTCCCTATACTAGGAAGGCAAACTTTCCAAGTTATTTTCCAGACGATTTTTTCACAGAACCAAGGTGAGGAGACAATGTAGCAAATGTCTGTAACATATTTCAAACTTGATATTCACGAAACTTTTACTGTGAAGAACCAAACTTTTTTTCATACATACTCAGAAGTTTTATGAGAAGTACAGAAATTTTAAAGTCAGGATTTATATTTTCATATATCTTATTAATATTGATGATTATTTACCATCAAAATATAATCTTAAACTACAAAGTTATCCTCTTTAATGAATCAAAATTTGGATCAATACTCTATTTGTATATAAGGAAGTAAAACAAATCTTTTATACTTTTATAGAAGTTTCTATTCTAGGTTCCAAATTGGTGTCATGGAGAAGATACAATGTATTTATTGATGTCATGGGTAAAGTACAACTAATCTGTGATTCCCACCAAGTTATGTGTAAACTTTTGTGTGAATGTATTTCTTTCTGCAGTTTTTTTTTTTTTGAACCACTGCTTTTATAAAAGTCTCAAACTTTAAGAAATCGTAGTTGTATATTCACAATTCTTAAAGAGCTTGTTTTCAATATCTCTATAATTCAATGCCTCTACAATTAAATAATGTCATAAAATTTAAACACCACTCAACAAATGTATCAATTTTAAAAATAAGAATAATGTTAAAACATTTCATAATAAAGTACTTCTTGATACTCTCTATTGACATAAGTGTTTTTTGCTGATTTGTACCTGGCAATGATTTTCTTTATATATATTCTGGAATAAGGTATCTTTTAAATGATAAACATTTTTTTTCTGTACATATCAAAACAATACCTATGTAACTAAAATGCATAACAATTACCATCAGGACGTATAGGAAATATTTTACAAATGGTATGTTGCAGTTAAGGTTCCAAAATACTGCCTATCTCTAATGTAATACCTTAGTGTCCCTCTTGCTTGCAATATCTATTTTTCACTTTAAGACTTGAGGGCATATTCATTTAGCTTCTTGAACTTTTTGCTGCTGAATAGATGAACATCATGTGTAGTATACCTTTCTCTTTTATGAAGTTAAAAGCTCATATATCCTTGTAGAAAGGTAAAAATTGTTTTATTTTACTTTGGAAAAACTAAGAAGACTGAAATAAAATCTCCAGTATAGACTAAATAAAACTTCTTCAAGAAAGTGTTTTGCCTTTAGCAATAATAAGGTAAAGTACATGGCAGACATGAAAAAAATAAAAATATTATCTTCTATTATTTATGAAAAAATTCTTATTCCCCAAATATAAAATATGGGCCAATAACATGCTGGTAAAACCAGGCACCTTTATGCCCAAATTATTATTAAGTCATAAACAGTAAAAACTGGAAGCTTATGTTGACTATATTTTGTTATCTCTAATACTATTTGTGATAAACCTTTAGAATTAGTACCACAAGGGATTTATTGTTGCTGTAGGTTTTTATCCTAAATTCACATGAACTAGGAAAAAAAAAGTTCTTGTGGAAAAAAAGGTATTTCTTTGCCAATACTTGCAAGCAAGTCTCTATTTATTGCTTAAGGTTATTTGATTTAGAGATGCAGTTCTGTATTAAAGTGCTACGTTTTAAAAAGAAAACCATAGATGGAACACATTATTTTCACGATATATTTCCCTCATGACACACCAGTAGTTGTTTCGTGGTCCTAAAATCCCTGTATAAATTTGTTTTGTTAAAAAAAAAAAGATATGCACAAATGACATAGTATTTGTTTTATCATGGGAATCCAACAATACAGTATACACATGGTAAGAATACTACTTCAGCAACTGTTATGCCTAAGTACTTGCAGAAATAAATATCCACTATGTGTTGCACACTTTAAGTGTTTTTGAGACACAGGTAAGTTGTCCTTCAGAAAGGTGGTAACAATTTATATTATAAATGCCCCTCTAAAGTCTTCGCAATGAAAAGGTAAGTAGAACACTTCAATGTCAATACCTGTATGAAATGTATGGTCCTTTTGAAAATATACCATTTTTATTATAAATGAATATTTCATCTAGTTAGCACTGTTAGGCACATGCTAGGCAGTTAAAAATTACTTACTATATGGAAGAATCAATACAATAATGAAAAAAGAAACTGACACAAAGGAAAATATGAGAAAATAGTCTCATTATTTGTCATATACTGATATTCAAGATGCAGTATTTGTACTCTATTCAAACTATTATTATCAACTCTGTCAGAAAATAGTATAACAAGTATTTGTAAAACATATGGAGTTGGTCTTCCATATCCATGGGTTCCACATCCATGAATTCATGGATGGAAAATATTTTTTTAATTGTGTTTGTACTGAACATGTACAGACCTTTTCTTGTCATTATTCCCCAAACAATACATTATGACAACTATTTACATGGCACTAACATTGTATTAAGTATTATAAGTAAGCTAGAGATGATTTAAAGTATACAGGAGTATATGCATAGGTTATATGCAAGTGACACACTGTTTTATATCAGGGACTCAAGCATCTGTACATTTTGGTGCTCTAAAGGAGGTCCTAAAACCAGTCCCCCAAGGGGTACCAAATGGCAGCTACACTCTGACAAAATAGATCATCCTCCACTTTTGAAACTTCTCCTTGTGTTTAGCACTACCTTCTCCTCCTTTGATAAAGCCTCAGTACAGTGCCTTATCTCTCAACTGCATCCTTCAAAGAAATCTGAGTGGCCTACTGTCTCTAGGAAAAAAAAAAAATTCTAGAATCATTTTTTAATTCAAATAAAATCATGTAAATCAAATGCTTGATTACCACTATTGGCTCTCTATGGGAAATCTGGAGGTTCTAAATCTCTACAGACAACATAATAATATGAAGATCATTACAGATATATGAATTGAAGTAATTGGCACCTCAGATCTGCTCAGCTGGTTCTCTGGGGGACTGGGCTGGAAGTGGTGCAGAAATCTGTAATTTTAAAATCTTCCCAGGTGATTGAATCCTGAGCATCTACCTTTTTTTTTTTTTTTTTAACCACTGGCTGTAGGATAAATTCTATTGCTCAATTCTGGTCATCAATGCTCTTCCAAATGAGTATATCCACATCATCCATCCTATATTGTAATGGCTTTAAATTTCTCACCAAACCCTGAGCACAGCCTTCATTTTCATACCAGCAAGCCTGGAAATCCCTTCCTCTTTTCCTCTCCTTTAGTTAACTCTTATGACTCCTAAAATACCACAACTTCTTTAATTAGGACTAATGGAAGACTTCCTTAATTCCTCCTAGGTAAAGTAAGTGTCTAAGTCTTCTGTGTTTAGAAGAACTTTGCTTTCTTTTAACAATTCCAACCTCATATTTATAATTTATTGTTTTGTATGCCTTGCTCTTTGGTTAAGCTCTGAGTTCCTTAAGGACATAGAGCATGATCTATTGAACTTCATAACATAAAAAACTATGCTTTAAAATAGGTGCTTAATTAATGGGTTTTAAAAGAACAAAGGTATTTGCAATTAATGTTAAAGTTATCACTATAGACATCCCAACAAGCTCTGAATTCCTGTATAAGACACATTTTTACACTTTGAATATTAAAATATTAAGGCAATGAAATGGTACATGATGGTGACCAATCATCCAGGTATCCCTGAAACTGAGGAGTTTCCTAGAATGTGGAAATTTCAATCCTAGAACCAGGACAGTGTTAGGCAAACTGGAGTGGTTTAAAATTAAGTCATAATCAGAGGTTTTGCTACTATGTAAGAAATATTTCAGAAGATATACATTAGATGTCTTTTCACTGATATTTAAAATATTGATTGATTTCAAATTGAGGGAAGGTGTTTATAAAGGAATGGCTACTTAAAAACATGTCAATAAGTGCTCTTTTATTACAGATACATAGGAGAGATGGCTATTGTAAAACAAGTTTCTTCCATAAAAAACATACAGAGATGAAATTTAGTTTGCTAAAGCATTTCTTGAAAAAAAAAAAAAAAAAGCTAACTTTACTGCATGTTTTCACAGCTCTATGATAGTGTAGATTAATTCACCCAGTAAACGTTTTATCTAAATTCTTCTGTATATTACTAGCTTAGGAAACTAATTACTTAAAATAAAAAATAATTCTTCTAAAGATATAAGTTATATCACTCTTACCAAGCTCTATTTTGAAAAGCAAGTAGGCTGGGCGCGGTGGCTCAAGCCTGTAATCCCAGCACTTTGGGAGGCCCAGACGGGCGGATCACAAAGTCAGGAGATCGAGACCATCCTGGCTAACACGGTGAAATCCCGTATCTACTAAAAAATACAAAAAACTAGCGGTCGAGGTGGCGGGCGCCTGTAGTCCCAGCTACTCGGGAGGCTGAGACAGGAGAATGGCGTGAACCCGGGAGACGGAGCTTGCAGAGATCGCGCCACTGCTCTCCAGCCTGGGCGACAGACCCAGACTCTGTCTCAAAAAAAAAAAAAAAAAAAAAAAAGAAGTATATAAAGTTTGCCAAACATATTACAAACAGAATAATCATCAGTTTTGAAGAAAATTGAGCAATTTATGTGAATTTATAATCTTTTAATTACTCAACAAATTTATTACTCATATCAGTTTCATGACAATGAGCTTTTATTCATAGTCTCATCCATTTGGTTGAAGACAATTGATGAAGATATCAGGACAGCTTCAGAGGTGCCTGACGAATTGAAGGGGAAGTGCAGGTAGCCACTGAAGGATGAAGACAACCTAACAACTCCGTTGACATGCTAAAAGAAAAGGGTGTCTGTTCATAAACATTACAGGTTTTGACAGAAATTTAATTTTCCAAAATAAGTTTTTTCTATAACTACTCTCTTTAAGAATTCATCTATAACATGCTGTTTAGAATCAGATATTATAAAATTTATTTTTATATCTATCAAAGTGTGCTACCTGTTAGGTTAGTATTTTTAATCATATTTTTTGTTTAGTGATGGCCCCCCCTTTTTTTTTTTCTTTTCAGATGGAGTCTTGCTCTGTCACCCAGGCTGGAGAACAGTGGCGCAATCTCGGCTCAGTGCAAGGTCCGCCTCCCAGGTTCACACCAAGTAATGGCCACATTTTTAATGCTAATATTTTTCTAAGAAAGCTCTATCTTGCTTTCCAGTGTCTTTGTGCTACTACAACATAAGAACTCTAATTTTGACTTCCATATTTCAGCAGTTAGCAAAATGCTACTCATAATGTGCACTCAGTGGATGTTGTGAGTAGGGATAATTTATTGTTAAAATAGTTGCTGCTATAATTCAATCAATACAATTATACTGAATATTTTATACGTAAAAGGAAACTAGTACTTATCTCTGATGAATCACTGTCAATAAAAAATAAAACTATTTAAAAAATCAGATTGGGAATGCATCTGATAGATATTAGTCCCTATATTAAGATCTGCATGAGAATAGCTAGTGAATCTCACAATGCTTAGCACTGAGATTTTCATGAAAAACTTACTGTGTTTTTGGATAATAAGGAAAATTGAGTTTTTGTTTTGTTTTGTTTCGTATTGTTTTGTTTTGTTTGAGACGGAGTTTCCCTCTTGTTGCCCAGGCTGGAGTACAGTGCCGTGATCTCAGCTCACTGCAACCTCTGCTTCCCAGATTCAAGCAATTCTCCTGCCTCAGCCTCCCGAGTAGCTGGGATTATAAGTGCACGCTAACATGCCTAGCTAATTTTTGTGTTTTTGTAGAGACAGGGATTCACCATGTTGGCCAGGCTGGTCTCGAACTCCTGACCTCAGGTAATCTGCCCATCTTGGCCTCCCAAAGTGCTTAGATTACAGGCGTGAGCCACCGCGCCCAGCTGAAAATTTAAGTTTTTAAAGAAAACATTTTAAGGTCAGGTGTGGTGGCTCACGCCTGTGATCCCAGCACTTTGGGAGGCTGAGGCAGGCGGATTACCTGAGGTGCGGAGTTCAAGACCAGCCTGACAAACATGGAGAAACCCCATCTCTACTAAAAATACAAAATTGCCAGGTGTGGTGGCACATGCCTGTAATCCCAGCTACTCATGTGACTGAGGCAGGAGAATTGCTTGAACCCAGGAGGTGGAGGTTGCAGTGAGCCAAGATCGCACCACTGCACTCCAGCCTGGGTAACAGAGTGAGACTCTGTCTCTAAAAAAATAAATAAATAAATGATAAGTAAAGTCCTAAAAGTGTCTTTTTTTTAAGGATGAGAGGGCTGGGTTCCCTTGTAGTTTAGAAACTAAAGGGGCTCAGAAGCCAAGAGAGCTCTATGAAGTTTCCCAGAGTAAAGACAGATTTAAGTATAAACCTGAGGGGCATGAAAGCTGCTTCCACCAAAGTGGCTAAAATTCAGCTTCTCCTCTGGCTCTGAACTCAGCTCAGAAGTGGCAAAATTCTTGAAAAGGCTTAAAAATCAGCTTAGAGATGTGTAAGCTAGTAAAAGCTCTGCCTATTTCACATATATAAAAGCAAGAACACCAGTTATACTGTCTGGTGTTAACTGGCAATATTGTCTTTAATTAATCCTGGTTCAAGGGAAGCTTCAGGTCTACATATTTCCAAAATCCAAAGAATAATCAAATTGTCACTAAAAAATACTTACATATTCAAAGGAGGCACTATGTTTATTTTTCTACAATGTTTGCTTTGACTAAATGTAGCTACTATGTACCAAACATAAGCTATTCACCTCTCACTGTAAGACCAGTACATAAGTTAACTCTCCAATATTTTTATTCACATTTTCTAACCCCTACACCCATTTATGATGGATAAAACCAAGAATTAGCATTTGTAATTAGCTTAAAGTAATATGCATATTAAGACTTAGTTATAGAGCTAACTCAATACTGAAATTAATACATTAATTAGAAATTCATCACTAAAAGTGTCTTGCTCACAGTTTACCCTAAATCTCTATTGCAATCTTTGAGTCCTCTGATTTTCTGATTGTAGCAATACCACTCAGCAGCTACATGAATTACAAACTTGATGTATTCGATAATCAAATCAAATTTAAGATGCGAGTTCTAGACTTGCATTGCCCAATATTGGAGCTGCTAGCCCCATATGAGTATTTACATTTAAATTAATTGAAAGTAAATACAATAAAAAAGTTAATTTCCTCATCACATGAGCTACATTTGAAGTGCTCAGTAGCCATCTATAGCTGGTAAATACTATATTGGACAGCATACTCCTCTATATGAACACTTCCAGAACATTTCCAACATCAGAACAAAATCTATTGAAAAATTCAATCCTATTTTAATGTTTACAGATCTCCTATGTATTTGTAAACTTTTAAACAATGTTGTTATTTAGTTTATTACCTAACTCCTCACAATCATATTGAAATTCACATTTTAACGTGACTGTATTTTATAAGTTAGAGTCATTTTGATTTTTTTAGAGCCACAGCTGAAGTTAAAGACTTTAGGAACTTAAAACTTGTGTGTGGAATTAATTTATTCAATGGGATATAAAATGCAGTCCCCATTTTTGTCTTGGGTGGGATGAATCAAATTTTTAATTTGAGTGGCACTAAGTTTCAGTAATCCATTTTACCATCTAATATATGATCGTCAGTACTACTGAAAATTTTTGTCCTTGGGGGAAATAAATCTCATTTCTTAATTAAGTAGGGAAATTAGTAAAATCTCTACATAGCATTTGTTTTGAAAAAGGATCACTGTCACTTAACTAAGCAGTAGCTCAGTATTCCTGAAAGGTCACAAGAGACTGCTTATATTGATGTAGCAAATTGCCACCTTGAATTGTTCAGCTAACAATTTTAAAAGCCATTACATTTAAGGATAGTAAAATTAGATTAACATGATCTACTATAATATTTCTTTCCACCATAATTCATGCTAAAGTCATAAAGCTTTATGGACCACTCATCTCAATTGCTCTGTTGATATGATAAAATCTCTCCTCTTCATTAATCTAAAGTTCTTTCTCTGTAATTCACAAATATATTCTTTCTTTGGTTCCATGCACTGTCATTGCTCCTCTGAACTGATTCCATTTCATATCACTCATTTCTTAATTTGTTTGACCCTTGAAGTTTTATTACCTGTCACTTTATCACATCTAATTTATATAAGCATTATTTTTGGTGTCTTGCCTAATTATTTTTCTTATATATATTTTTCTCTTTCTCTTCTGCATACTTTTATGTTGACTTTATATTAGAAACTCTGTTGCCAAAGTCACCCTGTGGGCTTTATGTTCTGGCTGCTAAATGCATATTTACTCTTTTGTGGCAATAAAAAGCAGCAATATCCAAATGCACAGTACACTTCTGAAAACAAGGAAGTTTCATATCAAGTTATTAAATCAGTAATAACTGTGAGTGCAAAATAAATATCAAGCCATTATTTACATTTATTGAAAATAAAAAGGTACTAAAATTATCTTCATATTTGGGTATACATAGGTAAAAAATTACAAGTTAATGCTTTGAAACTTAAACTGTTATGAGTATAGAGGAGTCATCAAAATGATATGAAGAAAAAATTTTGAAAAAAGCCATACATTAATATTATATTCAATTTAATTGAATATGCTTTTATTAAATTCCAAGGAATTATTCTACAACCAAATTTAAAGTTGAAAGTGAGGAAAAGAGAGAGGTTAGTGGCAATTACAGGTGAAAGAGCCTGTGTGACAGACAGAATATAGTGCTATTCTTAGAAATAAGAAACTGCTTTGAGGTGGATCGTAGTGATGGTTAAACAGAAATCAAAGAGGAGAATGATGTTTAGCTAAATGGTCCTAAGCATAGATACTTTCTTCTGCAGTAGATCTCTCTCCACTACCCTCCCATTATTTACTAACCTATTGTCTCCAAGTTATACTATGAGCACATTGAGAAGAGAGAAGTGCGGTATGTAAATCAGATTTTATCTCTAATGCCTTGATTCTTGCCTGGCAAGTAATTGTTTCTGTGTAATAATTCAATGACATTTTTAGAGAAATTGGTAGACTTATCAACCTGCCTCAAATAAAAATATTGTACCTTTAAAATTTTTTTAATTTTCTGATGAAGGAGAGAAACATTTATAATAAATTATTCCCATTAAAAATCCCAAGAGCCAGAAATTACTGGGGTTCACCATGGATCTAAATTTTATTCCTAGCCAAAAATAATTATTCATGGTTTTTAAGATTTTAAATTTAACCATTTGAAAGTTATTCCTGTGGGTTCCTCCAGGTTAAAATGCAGGTAACTCATTAAAAAGTCAAAGAAATATGCTTAATTTGTGGGTATTGAATGCTTTGCTAAGCTTAAGTTTGACAAAGAGAAATGTACACAGGAGAAGTAAGAAAAAAGGTTATAGAAAATCTAGGAGCATTGGATATTGATTTACTTACTTTGCAATTTTATAAAAACCTAAGAACCGACATAGTATCTGCCTGAATTCATATTGTTATTTCAGCCTTCATTTTATTCATTTAATATGTTGTGGTTTTTTCCTTTCAAGATGGCAGATTAGATGACACAAACAAATGAGAAAAATATCCCATGATCATGAATCAGAAGAATCAGTATGGTTAAAATGACCACCCTGACTAAAACAGTTTCTGATTCAATGCAATTCCTATTAAAATTACAACGTAATGCTTCACAGAATTAGGAAAAAAAAAATCCTAATATGGAACCAGAAAGGAGCCTGAATAACCAAAGCAATCCTAAGCAAAAAGAAAAAAGCTAGAGGAGTTGCACCTTACCTGACTTCAAATTATGCTATGAGGTATAATAACCAAAATAGCATGGTACTGGTATAAAAATCAACACATAGATCCATGTGTTAATCACTAAATAAAATCAAAACTTAGATTTTTGTCACTGAATAAAAATCAAAATATAGATCACTAGAACAGAGAATCCAGAAATGAAGCCATAGACCTATAGTCAACTGCTCTTTGACAAAGTCGACAAAAACATATGTTGGGAAAATGACACCCTATTCAATAACCGGTGCTGGGAAAATGGGACTGCCATATCCAGAAGGATAAAACCGGACCCCTATATCTCACATATAAAAAGATAACTCAGGATGGATTAAAGACTTAAATGTAACACCTGTAACTATAAAAATACTAGAAGAGAACCTAGAAAAACTATTCTGGTCATTGGCCTAGGGAAAGAATTTATGACTGAGACCTGGAAAGCAAACGTAACACAAACAAAACAAGATAAATGGGACGTAAACTAAAAAGTGTCTTCATAACCAGTAGAAGATAAATAACAAAGATCAGAACAGGACTAAATGAAACAGAGACCAAAAAAATTACAAAGAATCAACAACACAAGAAATTATTTGAAAGAATGAACAAAATTGCTAGGCCACTAGCTACATTCAGCCAGAAACAAGGAGGGAAGATTCAAATAGACACAATCAGAAATGAAAAAGAAGACATTACAACTGATACTAGAGAAACACTAAAAATCCTCAGAGACTACTATGAATATCTCTACACTCATAAACTAGAAAACCCAGAGGAAATAAATGAATTTCTGGAAATATGTAACTTTTCAAGCATGTAGAAGGAAGAAATGGAAATCCTGAGCAGAATATTAGGTTAGTGCAAATGTAATGGTTTCTGCTGTTTCCTTCAATGGCAAAACCACAATTACCTTTGCACCAAAATAATAATTAGTGAGATTAAATCTGTACTAACAAATATATAAACAAACATACAAAGAACTTACACCAAGTCTGTTAAAACTGTTCTTGAAAATTCAGCAGTAAAGAATCATCTCTAGCACATTATACCAAGCCAATATCACCCTGATAAAAAGCAAGACAAGGACACACACACACACACACACACATACACACACACACACAAAGATAATATAGACCAGTATTTCTAGTGAACATACGCACAAATATCCTCAACAAAATACCGAATCCAACAGCACATCATAAAATAAAATAAAATAAAATAAAATACACCATGATCAAGTGGGTTTTACTCCAGGGATGCAAGGATGGTTCAACATATACAAATCAATAAATGTGATTCACTGCATAAACAGAATTAAAAACAAAAATCATATGAAACTATAAATATTCTAGAAGAAAACCTAGGAAAAACTCTTTTGGACATTAGCCTAGGTAAATAATTGATTACTAGGACCTCAAAAGCAAATGAAACCAAAGTAAAACTAGAGAAGTATGACCGAATTATACTAAAAAGTCTCTGCACAGCAAAAGTTATAATCAATAGAGTAAACAGGCAACCTACAGATTGGGTGAAAATATCTTTAAACTATGAAACTGAAAAATACTAATATCCAGAATTTACAAGGAACTCCGTGCAACAACAAACATATGAAAATTGCTCAGCACCACTAATCATCTGAGAAATGCAAATTAAAACCACAAGATAATCATTTTACATAAGTCAGAATGGCTATTACTAAAAAGTTAGAAAATAACAGATTTTGGCAAGGATGTGGAGAAAAGTGAATGCTTATTCACATTTGGTGTGAATGTAAATTAGTACAACCTCTATGGAAAACAGTATGGAGATTTATCAAAGAACTAAAGCTAGAACTACTATTCAATCCAGCATCCCACTATGGGATGTCTAATCCCCCCACCCCCAAAAAAATATTATATAAAATATACCTGCATTCACTTTTGCAGCAGCACTCTTCACAATAGTAAAGATAAGGAATCAATGTAAGTGTCTAAAACAGATGACCGGATAAAGAAAATGTGAAATACACACACACACACGAATACTACTCAGCCATAAAACAGAATCAAATCAAATCATGTCTTTGGCAGCAATTTGGATGAACTGGAAGGCACTGGAAGGCATTATTCTTTTTTTTTTTTTTTTTTTTTTTTTTGAGACGGAGTCTCACCTGGTCGCCCAGGCTGGAGTGCAGTGGCGCGATCTCGGCTCACTGCAAGCTCCACTTCCCGGGTTCACGCCATTCTCCTGCCTCAGTCTCCCGAGTAGCTGGGACTATAGGTGCGTGCCACCAAGCCCGGATAAGGGGTGTGTGTGTGTGTGTGTGTGTGTATGTTTAGCAGAGATGACGTTTCACCGTGTTAGCCAGGATGGTCTCAATCTCCTGACCTCATGATCCACCTGCCTCGGCCTCCCAAAGTGCTGGGATTACAGGCGTGAGCCACCACGCCCAGCCTGGAAGCCATTATCTTAAGTGAAATAACTCAGAAACAGAAATTGAAATACTTCATGTAATCACTTATAAGAGGAAGCTAAATAATTGCACACATGGACTTACAGTATGAAAGAACAAACACTGGGTGGGAAGGTGAGAGATGAGAAATTACTTATGGATACAATGTATACAATTCCGATGAAGGTAAACTAAAAGCCCAGACTCCGCTGTAACACAATATATCCATGTAACAAAACTGCACTTGAACCCCCTAAATTTAGACAAAAAAGTACATACAACGTTAAATGATTGCCTCCGCCCCTAGCTTCCTGCAATCTGCCCCAAACTGAACAACCAGAATGATCTTGTTAAAAGCCACTTTGTGTCACTCAAAGTCTGTTAGAGCTTTCACATCTAAAAAGGAATTAAAGTTGACAATGACCTTTCTTACTGTATTCCTACCCATCTTTCTCTAACCTTACCTTCCCCTGCTATTTTCCCTATTTACTCTTCAGCTGGTCCTGAAAGTCATCAGGCATGTTTTCAAATTTACATGCTTTCCTCTCCATCTCTAGAACACTCCTCTCCTATCTAATTTCTTGACCATTCCCTCGCCTCCTTGACTAGGGCTAGGACTAATTATAAGCAACTCTCCTCCATAAACCTGATCTTTGTGACCCTGTTTTTTCTCTATAGGAATTATCATCTTCATCTTCCATCAGGCTATAAAATGTATTTTTTCATTGTGTTTATTACTATTATTGTTCTTGCTCTTCCACAAAAGTAGAGAGAGCTTTTGTTTCATCAACTTTGGTACAAGTAAAAACCCACAGCAAATATTGCTTATTGATGGCTTTCATTTTGCACAATAGCATTCAACATTGTTTTTGCTTATTTTTTGGTCTGAAGATCTGAAGATCACAGTGTTCTTCTTGTTTGTAAAAATGTAAATGAATAAAACAAAAATAACAAACAATTAAAGAACATGGACTATTAAATCAACTAGTTAATGCATCCTGATACAGGCTTAGGAAATACCAAGTCCTGTTGAATAACTGGAATGCACAGGGTTTATCCTAGGTTACATAATAGAAGTAGCTCAAGACTGATATTACTTCTCAGAAATTCAACCACTTGTGATAATGACTTAGGATGCTCCCTCAGAATATCCCTTGTTGGAAGCCTGTATCCTAGTGAATACTTTCCAAGACAATGAACCGGAAAAAATAAAAACACAATATAGCTAAACTTTTTCAGAAAACTTAAAAATAAATATGCAAACGAGCAAAATAAAAAAGGAAAACAAAAGACAGACTTACAAACATACAAGAAAATGTAAACTAAAAACAATTATAAAAGAATGTTTATCGATTAAAGTATAAATTATTCCTATTATTAAAATTAACGTTTGACCATTTAACAGAATTGAATTCAAAATTTCATTCTTTTCAAAATGCTACTTTCTCAAATATAAATCTAAACAGTCATCTTTTCTCAGATATACTGATGTTAAATTTTGATACTGAAGATGCTTTCATATGATTTTATATACACAAACATTGCATTATACAGATATGAGTTATGTTGTGTAAAACTCTTTGTAATTGGAAAAGTCTATATAAAATTAAAGTTGTTTTTTTAACATGCTTCTAGTAATTGCCTTATTTTGTACCATATTTCGAGTAGAAAAATAATGGGAAAATTGCTTTCCAGTAACCGTGCACATTTCCCATTGAAACCTGTTAAAGGTTACACATGAGTATAAAAGGATGGTATTTGGCCCATAATGTGGTCAAGATCTAATTTACAGTACTCTGTAAGCACTACATTAGTAATAATAGTCAAAGCTCAGAGGATTGGCAATTTTGCTGAAGCATCCAGATTTTTAAAATCTGAACTACCCAAAGTTTTAAAGGCTCTCTCCTTTTTCTCTCACCTTCTGCAATCATCCAATTAAAAGAATCTTTTCCCCTGATGCAAAGCAGTGTAATTTCACAGAAGTTTTATGCTACATTTAACAGCTCAGGGTTTTAAGCTAAAAAAAAATAGACTAGAAGAGACAAGAATATACAGTATATGTTTGGTAGCGACATGTAATATCTTCTATTATCATCAGGAGAAAATGAAATTGTATTTCATGGTTTGCTGCTTTTAGAAATCATTGGGAAAAATTGTGTTATTTGTTTCAAGTCTATCAGAGCTAGGTTCTATATATGGTTAAAAATGGATGTGTAACTACAGTTCTTTGTTTTTCTGACAACTCAAAACTTTTAGGGACTAAATGTTTATGTTCTCATTTTGTTGGGTATGGGGAAGAAAGTATGGATATGCGTCTTTTCTTTTAGGGATGTTCACATGAAATTTTTTTCATGCAGTCGGGACATTAATATATCCCATATATTTTCAGCAAAATGATCAGTGAGAAATAACTAGAATATATGAAAAATAATTGTGTGGGCTTGAACTTGTTTTGTGTTTTCATATGTATCATCTACAACTTTTTTAACTTATAATTTTTCAGATGAAGTAAATATTAAAACATAAAGAAGATATAGTTTTGGATATGTGAGTCTCTTCCTAAGCTGGAAAAGTGTATATGTTTGCTTAGCCAAAATTTGGCATCCTAAATCATCTAAGCTTATGTTCATAACTGTTGTGCTTCATTCCTATGTGATCTTAGGAGAATAAGCATATAATTTCTCTGTGGTCTTTTTCCCACTTTCCTATTTCAAGGGAACTGCTATCTGCTTACAAAAGAATTAGGGACAGAGCTAATGAGGTTTGATTTCATTTCCTTTTTCCGTTGTGTTCCAGCAATATTTCCAAGCCTCTCCAAACCTAAGAAGTAATACATTTCCTGAAGAGTTACACACTCGAATGACTTTCTCAAATTAGGGAAGACCCAATACTCCAAGTTCAAATTTGTCAGCGAAAGCCTTTCTGTTTACAATAACTATTCTGCAATACAACTAAGGAAGCCAGGGCACCCATGTGTAACTCCTGCTGGAAGTGCCATTACAGATTCTGAAAGAAAGTAGAGTGGCAAAAAAGGGAAATCGATGTTGACTTAAAAATAAACTCCCATTCATTCTAAATTACTTAAAAAAAAAAAAAAAAGGAACTTGCCCTTTCCCTAAAAGTACAATGTTTTGTATGATTGAGAATAGTTTATACACAAAATCATAGGCTTAAAATCTGAATAGTATTAAGGAGATAGATAGGTGTTTTTCATTAACTTTGAAATTAGTGCAGAGAACTTAGAGAGACATGGGGAGAATTTGTTTAGGGAAAAAGCAGGGAAGGCAGCTACTGTTCATTCAGCACCATTGCAGGCAGAGACATTTAAAATAATATGATTTAATACCAGTAATAATCTCTGAAGAAGGTAAGCATTAGGATCCTCATTACCAGATTAGAAACAGAAACATGCAGTCTTAAGGAGTTCACCCAGCAAACAGGAGGGTCATAATTGAAGCCTGGGTTTGGGATGGGCACGGTGGTTCACACCTATAATCCCAGCATTTTGGGAGACCGAGGCAGGTGGATCACTTGAGGTCAGGAGTTCGAGACCAGCCTGGCAAACATAGTGAAACCCCATCTCTACTAAAAATACAAAATTATCTGGGAGTCGTGGCGCATACCTGTAATCCCAGTTACTCGGGAGGCTGAGGCAGGAGAATTGCTTGAACCTGGGAGGCGGAGGTTGCAGTGAGCCAAGATCATGCCACTGCACTCCAGCCTCGGCGACAGAGCGAGACTCCATCTCACGCACGCAAAAGAAATAAAACCCGGGTTTGTCTGACCACAAAATTCAATCTAATGAACCACATAATGAATCTGCTTTTAAACTTCTGTTTTAAAGAACTGAGATATTATTACGATGTAAATGAATGCAATGTAGCAGCTATATTAGGCAAGGTGTGTTCTCCAGCACATCAGTTTTTCAATCAAATATATATATATGTGTGTGTGTGTGTATATATATATATCTCATATTATAAAATATGGCAACTTCAAACAATTGAAGGTCTCATAATAAAGACAGATATATATGATTAAGTTACCAGAATTCCTGCACTAGTGAAAATTCTTTGAATAAGGACGAAACAATATTTTCTTTATTTTTAGAGATAAAGTGAGAGGCAATAAATTAGCAAAACAATTATCAACCAAAATTCCATGGTATGCTTTTTCTATCAGGATTTTATTTACAGCAGAATTTTTTTCTTCTGTGTTTCCTCACTACTATCTGAATTCTCATGAAATCACATTGAATACAGCCCCAGGGAGGAACACCTGGCTATGTAGCCCTTGAATACATATTGCCTTGGGCCTCTGCTAGGCTTTCTCAGAAATCAGACCATATTTGTTTTGCATTTTTATGACTTTTTTAAAAAACTTCTCTTTTTAGTATTTATGGAGTTGTATAAACCTCACAGCACAATTATACTTACATAGGCATGGTACCTTTTAGTCATGATGGAATTTACATACCAAAATGCTTTTCGTGCATTTTTAGAACTTCCTTACTGTCACCTAAATCAAAAATAATTCATTTTGAACTAAATTATTTCATTTTTCTTTTATATAAATCATGGCTAAAATACTGACAAAAGGGGAGTTGGAGTTGTATAATTACTTTGAATACATAAAAAATCCAGGTATTGCTAGAATGTTAGTGGAAAGAAAAGTAAGTCAGACACATTGGGTTTGTTGCTCATTGATTGACACTTAATAGATTTTTTACCGTGGGCAAGTTATTCAACACTGTTACTCCCTGATTTCTTCAGTTCATAATGGTACTGACTTAACAGGAAATTTATATAAAGTGCCTGGTACAATGTCTGGCACAGTAGTTAGTTAATACATTCTAAGGATTTTAGTAACAGATAATAGAACATTCAACCCAATATGAGATTCTTTATAAACTACACTCTATTTTAATATTTTTTAAGCACAGAAGACAGCTTATTTTATTATTGGATAACTCAAATTGTGAGGATGTACCTCCTTTTTCATTGATCCCAATTTGGTCTACCTGAAACTTCTACCTTCCTATATCAGATAGAGCCTTCTAAATAATGAAAAGAAGTCTCTCTAAATAATGAAAAATCTTATATAGCTTGTTTTCCCTCATCTCTTGTAAGCTAAACATCTTTCAGTATATATATATATGTTTTCTACATGATGTGTCATTTAGGGCTCTTTGGGTTTTGACTTAAGTAAAGCATTCTTTCTTTAACCCATGTACTGGAGTAGATCTACTAGCTACAGGTTTGGTATAACCTGAGGCTCAAATTACATCTTTAGAACCTTGTTTTGCCATCTTCAAAACTTGTCTTACCTTCTACCCCCTGTTGGCTTCACAGATTTATCCATTTTAATATTAAGATAGTTCCAGCTTTGTGACTTCATAACTCTGAGTTTAGTGGAAAAGACAGAAAATGTCCCCAGCCAATTCTTATTAACCACAGTGTTAATCCCTGTGGTCATGGCAAATATAATATATTGATTAACTTAAATATGGGAGACAGATTTAACATAACATATATAAACTAAGTGGGTTCAGGCCAGTTAGAATGGACGCTGGCCATAAATAGCAATTATGGCTGCACAGTGCATCTTTACTGATCTTAACTCTATTTCAAGAACTCCCTTTGACCTGCCCAAAAGGCAGACTGCAGAGTCAACTTTACCCTAAATAGAAGGATTAATAGGGGAAGAAGTCTTGATTCTCAGGAGGGGAACAGGCTTATGGCCACCATAAAATGAAGACTGGTTGAGTAATCTGGATAGTAAAAACAAGCATGATTCACTAAACAAGATTTTGAGAATTTTCAACAATCTTATTATTTTTCTGAATTTATTTCAGTTAGACAATTGTTCTATTAAACGTGTTCTCTATAATTAAGTAGTCATCATGAAGTCTGAGCAATATAGTACAGAGTAGGACTATTACCTGTTTTTGCCTAAAATCTATCCTTGTATTAATTCAGCTCCAGATTACTGAAATCAATTCTCCATTTGAAATATTGTCAAGGTGGGTCCCCCAGGACTCTGTGCTTGTAGTTTATTTATATATTTTTTTAACATTAAACTTCAAAAGTAAAACCCCTGTCTTATAAAATGTAGACCTACTTGGTTTACAGTATATCCTCCTGGCCATGCAAGATAACACTAAACATTCATACAACTTCAAGCACTAAGTCATCATCTAGAACCTTAAAAATATCATATTCAGTCACTGAAAAATAATGAGCAAATAAACATCCAATCATGGAAAAGCTAATAAAAGAAGACCACCATAACACAGTAAAGGAGACCTTCTCTGTATACTTGTATGAACACTATTTGGGTAGGTTTGATCAACCAGTTATGAATGTACTTTGGTCCATATTTTTCTACCATGTGGACAGAAATACAATGTGTTTTTATTAAATACCTAGTAAAAATTAAAGACCACGATTTTCATCCAGCTCCTTGAGCTGACATAGCTGTAACCAAAAGACTTACTAGCTTGTAGTTATTTATTTTCTTATTACTCACACTCTAGGTAATTAATTATCAAATCTAAAAGTTTACTGGGTCCACATCAAACTCACTGGCCTAGACACTGAAGGATCCATTTTCCACTTAGATTTATGATACTCTCAATTCTTTACTTATGCAGAACTTGGAAATTTAAGATTCCAAAATAACACATCATCAACCCTACATTATCCTGAAACATATTATCTGCATTTCAACTTATCCTCATAAATCTCATTTTCAAGTTCTGACTTCTATAATTAAGCAGAGTGGGTGATGAAGTCTTGTGCTACTTCGTTCTTACTTAATTTCTTTCACCTGTGCCAGCTGCGGCACAGTAGGAAATCTTTTAAACAGAAATAATTAATTATGTCTCTACACCCAAGAAAAGCATGGAGCCAAGATCTAACAAACTGTTAAGATTAAGAGGGGAAAGAGTTCCACATGGGCTACTGTGTTATAATATCGAAGCATACTTTTGGGATCATGCTGTTCTAACCCTTTCATTTTGCAGGCGAGAACACAGGCTCAGAGAAGTTCAGTGACTTGCCTAATGTCTGATAAACAGAAAGGGGCAGAGCCAGAACATGGGCTCAGGATTTATGTCAATCCAGATACCTTCCTATTTCCCCACCACACCCCTTGGTTGAAAAGTGATAATCTAACCAATATGGAATAAAGTGTTCTGAAGGAATGAACAAGAAGGAGCAGATGGTTAACTTTATTTATTCATCCATTCAGGCATATATTCATTTTAATTTTCATCAGTGAGCACCCACTTCTGCTAGTCATGGATTTAAACTCTATGGAGTATAAAGATAAGTAGGGTAGGCACTATACTCAGAATACCAGCACTTTGGGAGGCCGAGACGGGCGGATCACGAGGTCAGGAAATCGAGACCATCCTGGCTAACACGGTGAAACCCCGTCTCTACTAAAAAAAATACAAAAAACTAGCCGGGCAAGGTGGCGGGCGCCTGTAGTCCCAGCTACTCGGGAGGCTGAGGCAGGAGAATGGCGTAAACCCAGGAGGCGGAGCTTGCAATGAGCTGAGATCCGGCCACTGCACTCCAGCCTGGGCGACAGAGCGAGACTCCGTCTCAAAAAAAAAAAAAAAAAAAAAAAAAAAAAAAAAAGGAAAAAAATCGACATTCTGACTTTTACTGTTACAGAGGATATACACTGTAGCTTTATGTTACCTTGAAAAAAGTAAATACAAGTCCAAGAAAAAGAAAACCAGCAACATACACATTCAAGTATCAATTTTCAAAGTATTTTGGTTACTTTAATTAATATTGTCTTTTCAGGCTATAAAAATAATGCATTTCTTTCTAATTTTATTTCTTGAGAATTCATATTTCATGTTTGCTGTAATGAAATGCTGCATGCTGTTTTATTTTATGCTAAACAGTTTAATGTTAGTAAATTGTTCCTTTTAACAAATAAAATGACTTTTAAAGTGTCAACAACTTTACAAATCTGTAATAATCTATAGTTTTCACAGTGGAAGTGTGGATCATTTGGCAAGACCTCATACTATGAATTTTATCATTAAATGATTTTATATCTTAAAAATTTGTGTGTTCCCAAATGGATTTTCTATCAGTTGTTTTTTAAATTATGTTTATGTTTTTCTTATTAATTTCTCCAATCTCAGGGTCATGAACTGGCGATTAATGAGTGCATTAGCAATGTGATGGCTAATATTTGTGGCCTATTCTCTTTAACCAGCACTGTGAATGAAAAATGAGCTGCCACATTTTCAGAGAAAATACATTTATTCTCACACATAATAATATAGCTTACATAATATTTCTATAACAATTAAGAAAATATATCTCTCTGAACAAATTTTTCAAAAAACAATGTATTTGAAAACATCATTTACCCCAGAATAAGTTCCCTCAAATTTTTTTTTAACAGAATAGTTTAAACCAAGACCAGCCTGGACAATATAGTGAAACCCCGTCTCTACTACAAATAAAAATTTAGCTGGGTGTCGTGGCAAGTGCCTGTAATCCCAGCTACTCAGGAGGCTTAGGCAGGAGAATTGCTTGAATCCTGGGGATGGAGGTTGCAGTGAGCCAAGATCGCGTCACTGAACACAAGCCTGGGCAACAAGAGAGAAACTCCGTCTCAAAAAAAAACCAAAAAAACAAAAAAAACAAAAACCTATGATTGTTTTCGTGTCCGATATTTTCATAATCGAGTATAGTTACAATGTGTGTCTGTTTAGAGATAACTTTTGGGTGCAAAATACATTATAAGAGGCATACTTTCAAAGGTAAAATAATGGGAATCTCTCAATATGTTAATGCAATATTTAAGAAAACAGGAAAGAATATTTGATGTTAGAACTGCCCTTGAAAAATCTGACTTTAATGGCCACTTATGCATTACAAATATCAGAGATGGAAAATCATTATATGTGCAAGTGTGACTCAATAAGTGGGCTCTGTACTCTGCACCCCCAGTACTTATGACTCTTATGACGCTGATGTAACAATTCATTCTCAGATAGGCAAGTCTGTCCCAGATTCTGGCTGCAAAACATAACAGCCTATACTGATTCTACTTTAGGAAAATTTTACATCTTCCTTTCTACGTACCTAGCTTATTAAAATAGAAAATAGGCTGTTTTCACCCAGTACGTGTGCTAATTTTCTTTAAAAAATTTGCTGCTCAGCTCTAGATGACAACCTGATGACTTGCGTAAAGGAAGGCAACCTCTCCCTTTCTTTTCCAAAACACTTCACACTTCTTATTTAGAGAACAGATAGGGAACAGAGCCTTGTGGTTCATCCAGGACTTCTCTCTTTACTTTGCTTAGTCTGCTATTTGTATCTGGAGATCATGTCTAATTTCTTATTCCTTTTGTATCATTAGTGTGTAATACAATGCCCGGCACATAATAGCATAACAGGTACTGATACATTTTTAAAACTGAAAATTAATTGCAACACTATTAATTGCTTCTGCTTTTTTTTTTTTCTTAGAGTTCTGGGATACCTGTACAGAACGTGCAGGTTTGTTACCTAGGTATACACGTGCCATTGTGGTTTGCTGCATCCATCAACCCATCATCTACATTACGTATTTCTCCCAACGCTAAACCTCCCCAAGCCCCCCCACTCCCCAACAGGTCCCACTGTGTGATGTTACCCTCCCTGTGTCCATGTGTTCTCATTATTCAACTCCTACTTATGACTGAGAACATGCGGAGTTTAGTTTTCTGTTCCTGTGTTAGTTTGCTGAGAATGATGGTTTGCTTCATCCATGTCCCTGCAAAGGACATGAACTCATCCTATTTTATGGCTGCATAGTATTCCATGGTGTATATGTGCCACATTTTATTTATCCAGTCTATCATTGATGGGCATTTTGGTTCGTTCCAAGTCTTTGCTATTGTGAATAGTGCTGCAGTAAACATATGTGTGCAAGTGTCTTTATAGTAGAATGACTTAAAATCCTTTGGGTATATACCCAGTAATGGAATTGCTGGGTCAAATGGTATTTCTGGTTCTATATCCTTGAGGAATCACTGTACTATCTTCCACGATGGTTGAACTAATTTATACTCCCACCAACAGTGTAAAAGCGTTATTTCTCTGCATCCTCTCCAGCATCTGTTGTTTCCTGACTTTTGAATGATTGCCATTCTAACTGGCGTGTGATGGCATCTCATTGTGGTTTGATCTGCATTTCTCTAATGACCAGTGATGATGAGCTTTTTTTTTTTTTTCATATGTTTGTCAGCCGCATAAATATCTTCTTTTGAAAAGTGTCTGTTCATATCCTTCACCCACTTTTTGATGGGGTTGTTGTTTCCTTGTAAATTTGTTTAAGTTCCTTGTAGATTCTGGATATTAGACTTTTGCCAGATGGATTGCAAAAATTTTCTCTCATTCTATAGGTTGTCTTTTCAATCTGATGATAGTTTCTTTTGCTGTGCAGATGCTCTTTAGTTTAATTAGATCCCATTTGTCAATTTTGGATTTTGTTCCAGTTGCTTTAGATGTTTTTGTCATGAAGTCTTTGTCCACACCTATGTCTTGAATGATATTGCCCAGGTTTTCTTCTAGGGTTTTTTATGAGTTTATATCTTACTTTTAAGTCTTTAATTCATCTTGCATTAATTTTTGTATAAGGTGTAAGGAAGGGTCCAGTTTCAGCTTTCTGCATGTGGCTAGCCAGTTGCAATCCCATTTATTAAATAGGAAATCCTTTCTCCATTGCTTGTTTTTGTCAGGTTTGTCAAAGATCAGACAGTTGTAAATGTGTTGTGTTATTTCTGAGGCTTCCGTTCTGTTCCATTGGTCTATATGCCTGTTTTAGTACCAGTACCATGCTGTTTTGGTTACTGTAGCCTTGTAGTATAGTTTGAAGTCAGATAGTGTGATGCCTCCAGCTTTGCTCTTTTTGTTTAGGATTGCCTTGGCTGTATAGGCTCTTTTTTTGGTTCCATATGAAATTTAAAGTAGTTTTTTCTAATTCTGTGAAGAAAGTCAATGGTTGCTTGATGGGAATAGCATTGAATCTATAAATTACTTTGGGCAGTATGGCCATTTTCACGATATTGATTCTTCTTATCCATGAGCATGGGATTTTTTCCATTTGTTTGTGTTCTCTCTTATTTCCTTGAGCAGTGGTTTGTAGTTCTTGAAGAGGACCGTCACATTCTGTGCAAGTTGTATTCCTAGGTTTTTTATTCTCTTTGTAGCAATTGTGAATGAGAGTTGACTCATGATTTACTTTCTGTTTGTCTATTATTGGTGTATAGGAAAGCTTGTTATTTTTGCACATTGATTTTGGATCCTGAGACTTTGTTGAAGTTGCTTATCAGCTTAAGGAGTTTTTGGGCTGAGACGATGGGGCTTTCTAAATATACAATCATGTCATCTGCAAATAGAGACAATTTGACTTCCTCTCTTCCTATTTGAATACCTTTATTTCTTTCTCTTGCCTGATTGTCCTGGCCAGAACTTTTGCTTCTTTATAATGGTGCATATATCTAACGAGATTCACATAATAGAAGTTTTAGGTAAAGTTTAATACATCAATGGTAAAAATTACTTCCTCTTAAATACTTTTCTATATATAAACGTTTATTTCCAGGAGATGAACAACATATTTTTCCTAAGGGAGTGACAAAGAATCTCTTCAGGCCATCTAAAACATAGGTCTTGGTTTGCACTGCAGTAGCATTCAGTAAAACAACAACACCAGTTTCTATTTTAAATCTAAAGACTAAATAAGAGAAGATAAAGAAAAGACAATTACCAAAATACAATAAAATTGACCTTTAAAATGTATGTATCTGCTCATATACAGATAATATGTAGCATGGAACAGTAATTTTTGGTTTTTTTTCCTTCCAAGTGACCTAATAAGTAAAAAAATCTGCTTTATTTGCATTAAAAATAACTGATAAGTGGATCACTATATGGTTGTCAGCTGCTAGATAAAGGGTGCAGGGGAAACATATTATAAAAATGTTTGAAGTCTAAAAATTTCAAATGATTAAAATTTCATCTGAACATCAAATAGGAATATTAATAAAGTTATTTGTAATATGTTAAATATATGCATTCTATTTTTCTACATACCTGCTGTGCACTTGCAGTAATACAATTGATTATATGGTGTGTAAAATTAAACATTTATTTACTGAAAGACTTTAGTTTCATCCCCCCAGTCCTACAAGAATATCACCACATACCACTGGCAGTATTACATTCTCATCCTTAATAACACTTTTAAGCAAATCAAGGTTTAACATGTGTGACTGTCAGCAGAAAGGTGTTGAAAAATCATTTTAACCCCAGGCTTGGTTGACTGGGCAAACTCAAAAGGCTACAGACTTCTAGAATAGCCAACTAATTATATGAATAATTACTTTCTTACTAAATATCTAAATCATTAAATACTACCCCCCAAAATCTCTTCTGAGCCTTTCATTCTACCCTGAGATGTTGCATCTCTAATAAGTACATTTATTATGTGTTCTTGAGTTAATAATTAGAATAAAAATGACAGTTTTAAACTATAGATACTAATAATTTGAATACCAGAAAGTTGAGAAAGACGAAATAACACTTCTTTTCATAAACTTTTCTCTTTGAACAAGTTAAGCTAGATGATTCATCATACACTGTATAGGCTGCATCATATTCCTTCGAACTCTAGGTTTCATAGATACTACCACACTCGTTTATTTATGAATTGATTTGTTTATTAATTCAGATAACATATATACATTGTTTATTCTGCATTATTCTTTGTGTTAATCACTAGAAAACAGACGTAAGAAATAGTATGTGCATGAAATGAGAAGCTATTATTAGTGAGAGAACATGACATAAAAGAGAACAGAAAGAAATAAAGACAAAGAGTTAGAAAAGTTGAAAACGCATAGTTCAGCCAGAACTTAAGGACAGAATTAGATTTTAAGAAAACAAGAGAGAAAAAGGTAAAGATAACAGGAGGCACTTGAGAATATTTTGCCAATATTCTCTTTTCATCAATAGTGAAAGCATCCAAAAAACACAGGAGAAATCTGATTAAGGAAAGATCTTAGTCAAAACTATGCTCCCTCTACTCTACTTTGTAGTAGACCTGGTCCTAGAACCATTGTCTAATGATGACACTGTGATATGAAAAGCATCATGCAATTAGAGACAGAGATCAGAATCAAGATCCAGTTGATTCTAACTAGGGAGAAGATGTTTTAACACACTTGAGAGGGGTGCACAATGAGTGACACAATGAAGATGACACAAATGATTTCTGCACATAAGTACTGGGGTCAGAACCTTAAAAGGAACTTCTCTGATGTGCTGCTACTTCTACCAACTTTCTTCAATCCAGAGCTGGCGAAAAACAAAACAAAACAAAAACAAAGATATGCAAATTTCTAATCTCTGCTTTTCTACTCACCAGGCACTAAGCTCTGTAAAAACAAACCCAGTAATTAGGTATGCTGAGTTGGGGCACCATCTGACTGTCCTATGTAAGGATACTGAGCCATCCAGACATTATGTTGCTAGGCTTTCTCTCTTTACCATCTCTCAGGAGATTGTAGACCTCCAGTATGGGAAATAGTACAAGGAACCAGCAATATCGGTAACAATATGAACAAAAACACAAAACACCATCATAACAGCACTGTGGGTTTATGTGGCCTTTTAGAGAAATCATATGTAGAGTTATTTATGTTAAATACAGCAAGGAAATTGAAGATAGGAGATAATTGTAAAAGGGAAGCAATAATATATAGTAATATATAGATCAGTGATTTCAACAGGTTTTTTGTTTTGTTTTGTTTTCTTTTTTTCAAAAATAATAGCAAAGTAAGGGCCAGGCATGGTGGGTCA
Source organism: Macaca fascicularis (assembly GCF_037993035.2). Taxonomy (NCBI): domain Eukaryota; kingdom Metazoa; phylum Chordata; class Mammalia; order Primates; family Cercopithecidae; genus Macaca; species Macaca fascicularis. Next base: position 98,482,924 of record NC_088379.1, on the reverse strand, counting down.
TGCCTGTAATCCCAGCACTTTGGGAGGCCGAGGCAGGTGGATCACGAGGTCAGGAGATCGAGACCATCCTGGCTAACATGGTGAAACCCTGTCTCTACTATAAATACAAAAAAATTAGCCGGGTGTGGTGGCGGGTGCCTGCAGTCCCAGCTACTCGGGAGGCTGAGGCAGGAGAATGGTGTTAACCTGGGGGGCAGAGTTTGCAGTGAGCCAAGATTGTGCCACTGCACTCTAGCCTGGGTGACAGAGTGAGACTCCATCTCAAAAATAAATAAATACATAAAATAATAATAATAGCAAGGTAAGATATTTCAAATTTAAGAATTCTCTGGTCAAATATAAAGTTCTTTCTTGGATATTTTTATTGGAGACAGGGAGAGGCATACCTCATTTCATTATACTTCACTTTATGGCACGTCAAGGCTATTGTGTTTTTTACTAATTGAAAGTTTTTGGAAACCCTGCATCTAAAAATCTATTGTGCCCACTTTTCCAACATCACCTCTCTTGCTGTTTTTGTGTCACATTTTGGCGCTTCTTGAAATATTTCAAACATTTTCATTATTATTATATCTATTATGGTGATCTATACTCAGTGATCTCTGGTGTTACTATTGTAATTGTTTTGAGGTGCCACAAACCATGCTTATATAAGATGGCAAAATTAATTAATAAATGTTGCGCTGGTTCTGGCTGCTCCACCCACTGGCTATTCCCCAATATTGTTTTGACTCAGGAAATAGGCCTCTTGAGGCTTATTAAGATTATTTTGTACTAGAAAGGGTTGAAAGTTGTAATTGCAATTGCAAGTCCATATTTATTAAAAATAAACCAAAATTTACAAAAGAAAATCATGAGAATCAAGATATTGATCTTGCATTGAGAACATTTAGTTTATAATTCAGTTGAACTTTCTTAAAAACAAAGAAATAGTATATTACCATGTGAAAGATACGTTTTAACACAGTTGATTCCTACTTGAGAGTTACTATACCCATAACAGGTTCACAGAGAGCAATACAGCCACCACTTGGGCTATTTCCAAACAGTCTAATATAAACTGCATATTAGCCAAGTGCACAAATTAAGTAAATCAAAGTTCCTTTTCTTTTGGCCAGAATTACAACTCAAAGTGGTGAAGAAGACAACTTCATTCTGATCAGAAGTTCTAACTGACTATCAATCAAAAAGTAATTTTTGAGAGTCATCTTAAAACAAAGGATCCCCAAATAACAAAAAAGTGGGGGAAGAAACAACTGGTTTAAAACTTACCAACATGTTCTTTAAACAACAGAATCATCACAGCCAAAAGCAAGGAATATGTTTTATTTTGAAATGAAAAGTACCATCCGTGCAGCCCACTTTCCATTCTTGGCACATTAGATACTCCTCACAAAAAGTGCTAAATATATTTATAGCAACGTGCACAAGTGAGATCTGAGTTAATCTCAAATCCAGACACAAAAAATCTGAGGCTAAGCTTTAATTCACAACAAGTTTTACAATTCCCTCCACATAGCAATAACATGGGCATTCTCAAAATCACACAACAATAAGGAAAGGCCGTTGCAACCAGAACACCCCCAGGCTCAGCTCTGTCAGCATTGGCAAAGGAAAATGATCAGATCAAACCTACAAAGACAGTAGAAACATGACCACCAAACCTCAGATCATTAATTCATAAACGTACAGCCTTGCAACAAGTTGTACTCCATTAGCTCTATCCTGACAAGGACTGAAGATGTCGTATGGGTGATTACAAAGGAGGCAAAACCATCAAGTTTAACTTACTTATTAACAGTTTTTTTTTTTTTTTTTCATTTCAATAAATTTATTTTGATGGTTGAATTGTTTAAGAGGAGAGAAGAATCTGTTCATGTTTTTCAACTTGTTTCAGAAACTCTGGGCCGGGCGCGGTGGCTCAAGCCTGTAATCCCAGCACTTTGGGAGGCCGAGGCGGGTGGATCACGAGGTCAGGAGATCGAGACTATCCTGGCTAACATGGTGAAACCCCATCTCTACTAAAAATACAAAAAAAAAAAAAAAAAAAAAAAAAACAACTAGCCGGGCGTGGTAGCGGGCGCCTGTAGTCCCAGCTACTTCGGAGGCTGAGGCGGGAGAATGGCGTGAACCCGGGGGGCGGAGCTTGCAGTGAGCCGAGATCGCGCCACTGCACTCCAGCCTGGAAGACACAGCGAGACTCCGTCTCAAAAAAAAAAAAAAAAAAAAAAGAAACTCTGTGCAGCAGTAATTAGTACTATACACCTTTATTTAAAATACTTTGCCTTTTAGATGCTATTTTTTTTTTGAGACCAAATGTCACCAGCTTATCATCTACATTTATAGTATTGTTCTTATAATATTTCTCAACTGATACTGTATGGATATACTTAGTAATTATTTTCACAGAAAGCATTACATTCTGATTCAACATAAAATTTTTAAATAGCATTATTATTAATTGAGAAGAGCTTCCACTCAATTCCATTAGCCCTTCAAATGAACATTAAAGGAAGTTTCAGGTGTCTAGAGTTAACTGGTTGTATTCTGGAAAGAGGCAGAGTTTCAGTGTTCACTAGGCCTCCCTATTCCCTGAGGCAAAACAATATTGAAACTAGGCCAGTGAAAAGTCCTACAGTGGCCTCTAAGAGTTCAAGTGAAAGGAAGAACTGCACATTCCTTATTTTAAAATCAAAGCTAGATACAATTAAGCCTCGAGAGGAAGGCATGCTGAATGTCAAGACAGGACAAAAGCTAGGCCTCTTGCACCGAGCAGTTAGTCAAGTTGTGATGCAGAGGAAAGGTTCTTGAAGGGTATTAAATGTGTTACTCCAGCGAACATCACAGATAAAAAGAAAACCAAACATTCTTGTTGATGATATAGAGAAGGTTTGAGTGATCTGGATAGAAGATCAAACTAGCCACAACATTCCCTTAAGCTAAATCCTAATGAAGAGCAAGACCCTAACTCTCTTCAACTCTATGAAGGCTGAGGGAGGTAAGAAAGCTGCAGAAGAAAAGTCAGAAGATAACAAAGATTGTTTCCCGGGTTTTAAGGAAAGAAGCCATCCCCATGACACAAAAGTATAAAGTGAAGCAGCAGGTGCTGATGTAGAAGCTGCAGTAAATTATCCAGAGGTCTAGTTAGGATCATTGATGAAGTGGCTACACTAAAAACTAATCAGATTTTTAGTGTAGATGTAACAGCCTTACACTGGACAAGCATAGGACTTTGTCTAGGACTTTCATAGCTAAAGAGGAGAAGTCAATACCTGACTTCAAACTTTCAAAGGATAGGTTGACACTCTTATTGGGGACTAATGAAACTGACAACCCTAAGTTGAAGCCAATGCTCATTTACCATTCTGAAAATCCTAGATCCAATAAAGTTATACTAATCTATTATTCATGAGTTCTATAAATGGAACAATAAAGCCTGTATGGCAGGACATCCATTTATAGCATGGCTTATTGAATATTTTAAACCCACTGTTCAAAATCAAGTGTTCAGAAAACAGCATAACTTTCAAATGATGACTGCTCATTGACAATGCACCTCATCACCCAAGACATCTGATAAAGATATTCAAGGAGACTCATGTTGTTTTAATGCCTGCTAACACAATGTCCATTCTGTAAACTATGAATCAAGGAGTAATTTCAACTTGCAGACTCATTATTTAAGAAATACATTTCTTAATGCTCTAGTTGCTATAGATAGTGATCCCTCTGATGGATCTGGGAAAGTAAATGAGAACCTTGTGGAAAGGATTCACCATTCTAGATGACACTCAGAACATTCATGATGCATGAAAGGAGGTCAAAATATCAACATTAAAAGGAGTTTGGGAGAAGTTTATTACAACCCTCATGGATGACTTTGAGAAGTTCAAGACTTCAGTGGAGAAAGTAACTGCAGAGGTGATAAAAATAGCAAGAGAATTAGAAGCAGAGCCTGAAGATGTGACTAAGTTGCGGTAATATTATGGTAAAACTTGAACAGACAAGGAGTTATTTGCTATGGATGAGCAAAGAAAATGATTTCTTGAGGTGGAATCTACTCCTAGTGAAGATGTTATAAATCTTGTTGAAATGACAATAAAGGATTTCAAATATTACATAAATTGAGTTGATAATGCAGTGACGGAGTTTGAGAGGATTGACTTCAATTATGAAAGTTCAACTGTGGTTAAATGCTATCATACAGTATGACATGCTAAAGAGAAATCTTTTGTGAAAGGAAGAGTCACTCAATGTGGCAAACTTCATTGTTGTCTTATTGCAAGAAATTGTCACAGCCACCCCAACCTTCAGCAACCACTACTCTGACCAGTCAGCAGCTTTCAACATCGAGGCAAGACTCTCCATCAGTAAAAAGATTTGTACTTGCTGAAAGTTCAAATTATTTGTTAGCATTTTTTAACCACCAAGGGTTTATTTTAAATTAAGATATGTACATTTTTAGACATATGCTATTACATAATTAACAAATTGCACTATACTATAAATACAACTTTTATATGCACATGCACTGGGACACCAAACATTTTTATGACTTGCTTTATTGTAATATTGACTTATTGTGGAGGTCTGGAACAGAAGTCACAGTATCTCTGAGGTATGCATGTATATTAATGTGATGAAGGATCTAAAACATTTCACAGTAAATAAAATATCTCATTTTAATTAACAGAGTGTTTTTCTAACTGAAAAACCCTAATATAGTTCTAGGCATTTGAAATTAAAAAAAAAAAATGAGAGAGCCACTGACTATCCACTATTGCCTCAGTAATGCTTCTTTGATCAAAAATATTTTAATAAAATTATTTACAGTCTTACAGTATTTACAAGTCTTGCTTCCTAAGACCTGTAAAATATGCTTTCTATGCAAAACAAATTATCTTAAGTTCTGAGGAAAATATTTTTTATTCAAATATGTGTAAACCACACCTGGCTAAACGGTATTCTTGTTTTTGTTGCTTGATATTTAGCGCTATAATCAAACCATACTGCAGCGTTCACAGCTTCTGATGAGTCCTAAATGAGGCTCCATCAATCTGGCAGACTATTTCAAGAGTAGAACTAAAGACAAAAAGTATCACCTTTCTTCTAAAATAAAACTCTACTCCATCAAATGCATCCAAACTAAATCATTTAAGTAGGCATAATTGAATCTGGGCATTCTTTAAGGATTATTCCTGAGCCATAATCTGCCCCAGCTGGCTCTAATCCTTACTAAGTGAAATGTGTCCTAAGAATATTACCAGTACATAATGAAAATTAAAAGGCATAGAAAATTAATTCCTAACATATTATTTAGTAACAGTATTTAAATCACTTATCTAATTTTTTAAAACACAATATGTTTAAAAGTATAATACTTTTTAAAAAGTATATTGCTTATGGTCCTACACATATTAGAATATCACATCAAAACATATTTCATGAAACATTTCAACATCACATTAATTCTGTCATTCACCTCATTATTTGAAACATAATATATTTCTCAACATTCATTTCCTATTTAATAAAAACAATATCTAAAAAGTAATGTTTTACACCTAATAACTATAACAAAAGTTTTTAGCAGGCATTATGATTGTTTTATTAAGCACTGCAACTTTCCATTTCTCTAATCACAATACTGTCATATGATCTATTAACAATTATAAAATCGTAAATATAGAATTTTTACCTTGACTTGTGTTGTAAAGCAAATCAATTATTGGGTTAGAAAAAAAAGAAGCAGACAAAATATTTTTTCTTGTGTCTTTATATTGCATTAATTCTCACAAGGTCACTTTGAGAACCCTCTAGTATTCAGTGAAGGATTTGATTGGCCGAGTACTTAGCTTAAATGTTATATATGTAAAATCAAAAGGTGATGATGGCATCACGAAAGAAAAGAAGCCAGGAAAATGACAATTTGGTTAGAGTTGAGTAACTCAGGTGGCGAGCTCTGAGAACTATAATATTGAATTGGTGAATGAGTGAGTGTGTTTTTACTGTTAAACAAAAAAAGAGGCCAAGCTAGGTGGCTCATGCCTGTAATCCCAGCACTGTGGGAGGCCGATGTGGGCGGATCACCTGAGGTCAGGCTTTGGAGACCAGCCTGGCCAGCTTGGCGAAACCCCTCTCTACTAAAAATACAAAATTTAGCGGGACATGGTGGATCATGCCTGCAATCTCAGCTACTTGGGAGGCTAAGGCAGGAGAATCTCTTAAACTTGGGAGGCAGAGGTTGCAGTGAGCCGAGATCGTGCCACTGCACTGCAGCCTGACCTCCGTCTCAAGGGGGAAAACAACAACAACAACAACAACAACAACAACAACAACAAAAATATCCTGGAGTGGTGGCAGGCGCCTGTAATCCCCGCTACTTGGGAGGCTGAGGCAGTAGAATCACTTGAACCTGGGAGGCGGAGGTTGTAGCGAACCGAGATAGCGCTATTGCACTCCAGCCTGGGCAAAAAAGAGCAAAACTATGTCTTTAAAAAAAAAAAAAAAAAAAAAAAAAAAAAAGGAGAAAGCAAAGAAAGGAAGAAAAATCTCTATGGAAAAATTGTTTTGTTTGCTTGTTTGTTTGCTTTAAGGCCATATTTATTATCCCTCTAGAACATATTGATACTAAATGGCATCCTTAAATATGAATTAGAAATATGTTGAAATGAAACAAACACTTTCTATGATATACAGTTATATGACAAAATTTCAAAATTCAGTTGCCTTCAGCTGCAGCAGTAGCTAAAATCAGATAATTATAATCATTCACTATTTTTCCTTTGTGACCAGAAAAGTCGAAACTAAGCTTTAGTATTTGATATCTAGTCAGAAGGTGGAAAAAAATTTGGTCCCTGAGGAAAAAAAAATATATTATGGACTAGAAGGTTCATGATTTAAATTCTGTCTCTTGAAGACATCTAAGATAAAGAGGTAAAACTTTTACATCAACTTTATGGGAAAATAAACTTAAGCCCTTCAAAGACCAGTTAATAGGTGACCAAGTGCAAGCGGTTCTTATTACTCCTCCATATGTTCCACCAAAAATATTTCATTTTCATCCCTGTCCACTTAATCTTGAGTTGCTTTGGGAAGGTCACATTATCTTAGAATGGGAATACACAGTTTGCAGAGTTAGCCTGACCTGAGATCCTGATTTCCTGTTTGCATCCTAGAATCATCAGTTCTATAAAAAAAAAATCTGAATCAAAAACTGAACAAAAAATTCCTTGAATTTTTATATATGAAAAACTGTGTTGAACTTTCTGCTTGGTAAGATATATATGTAAATATACATTTTTCTTTTATTCTTATATTTAAGCTAAGTTACCTACTGGATTCCAGTTGGATTCATTAATTCGGAGTGCTATGAGATTCAAAAGCTCTTGGCCAAAGAACAGTCGCATACTTGACTTTCTGTAATGAGGAATTTCAGCACTGATCCAGGTAGAACAAATTAACATAGAAACAATGAATGATGTTTACTTAATTCCTCCTGCACATTGTGTTGATACATTTGAATGTGATTACAGCTTATTTTTCCTTTTGTGACTGAGATTTTTAAATTAATAAATGATTGATTAGTTGGTTTAAATATAAATGAAAGTCTCTTTGTTTTAAATAGAGAATTAGGCCCTGGAACTAAAGCTATGAATAAAAATGACATGGTTCCCTTTCCTTACAGGCAAGTGTATATGGGATCTCTGGCAGAAGATAACACTTTTGGAACAAAGGTGCTTTGAAATTCTCTGAAGTCATCTGTATGGATATACACTGCTACTAGTCCACTTGGCTGTACATTGAAAAACTGTTCAGCACTTATTAGGGCTAATATTTATTTGTGGGCTCAGATGTGCCAGATGTAGTACTATTTACTTTATTTCATTTTTTTCCTTTCTCAGTCTGATGTCTATGAAGAAGTAGCATTTTGGGTGTCATTTTATTAGTGTCAATCAACCTTCACATGGGTCACATCAGTATTTACTCTGTCTTCCCTGGTTGGGAGAGGCCAAGTATCAATACCCTTATATCTTCTACTTTTAAATATATATATACTTAGAAAGATAAGATCATTAACAGTTTTGAAAATAAAATCACCATATTTTATATCTTTTTTCCAGTATTTGTCTATATACATTTTCATTAAACAAAATTGAAAATAGAATGTACATACAATTCTATATGCTTTTAACAGTTTGATGTCAAAATAAAATAAAGCTCTAGAAATCCAGAGAATTATTATGCTAATCAAGAGCAATTAATTTAAAATGATGCCATTTCCCTCAGAGCTTGGTGAGCAGCAAAACACGAAATAACATTTACTATACCAACAGAATTTAGATAGCTGCACGGGCTTGTATAAATGGGATTTTGTCTTACGTGACTTCATTTTAACTCTTACTAGAGTTTTTTTCTATTCATTTATGACATTCAATAAAGGCTGTGTTCTCTAATGACTTGTATGGATGTCATTTCTCTAACTAAATTGTAAACTTTGAGCTCAGGGAGTATTCTTTCTATCACTATATATCACGCAAATTAAGAATTCAATAAATATTTGCTAAAAGAATGAATACATGAATATAAGAAAGTGAGATTCAGTATAAGAAATTTACAAATGTGCATCATAAAACAAATGTCACTGTTTTGCTTTTGAAAAAAGCCAGGAAATCTTTAGCAAGCAGTACATCCTACAGAAGTAAAATCATCTCGAACTTCTTAATAATAGGGAATGTTCCTACAAAGGACACAAACTCATCCTTTTTTATGGCTGCATAGTATTCCATGGTGTATATGTGCCACATTTTCTTAATCCAGTCTGTCACTGATGGACATTTGGGTTGATTCCAAGTCTTTGCTATTGTGAATAGTGCCACAATAAACATACGTGTGCATGTGTCTTTATAGCAGCATGATTTATAATCCTTTGGGTATATACCCAGTAATGGGATGGCTGGGTCATATGGTACTTCTAGTTCTAGATCCTTGAGGAATCGCCATACTGTTTTCCATAATGGTTGAACTAGTTTACAATCCCACCAACAGTGTAAAAGTGTTCCTATTTCTCCACATCCTCTACAGCACCTATTGTTTCCTGACTTTTTAATGATCCTTTGTAGGGACGTGGATGCAGCTGGAAACCATCATTCTTAGCAAACTATCACAAGAACAGAAAACCAAACACCGCATGTTCTCACTCATAGGTGGGAACTGAACAATGAGATCACTTGGACTCGGGAAGGGGGACATCACACACCGGGGCCTATTATGGGGAGGGGGGAGGGGGGAGGGATTGCATTGGGAGTTATACCTGATGTAAATGACGAGTTGATGGGTGCTGACGAGTTGATGGGTGTAGCACACCAACATGGCACAAGTATACATATGTAACAAACCTGCACGTTATGCACATGTACCCTAGAACTTAAAGTATAATAATAATAATAAATAAATTTAAAAAAATAAAAATAATAGAGAATGTTAAATTTCAAATTACTGTCCAGGTACTCTCTTCTCTCCATCCTCTAGCCAGATTTATCAACAAATAACAGACACTAATATTACTCTAAACAAACAATAAGATCAAATTTATTGAAGTCGATGAAATGTACTGCTGGGCTACATCAAAATGATTTCAAACATTTGTTTTTTAAAAACTATTTTTTTCTAACCTACTATCACCATCAGTTAGAACAGATGAGTGATGCAGATATTTGAAAGATGACTGAGTAAAACCACCTCCTACACTGAATAATAAACATTTTTAATGGAAAATTAATGTAATGCAGGCAATGTAGGGAAGGAATTTTTCTTTGTTCAAGTGACATCCTGGTTAAATCAACTTGTGAAAGTAGATATCTAACTGCTTCTTGAAAAAACTCTTCTCCGTAGAAGAATTTAACCCAGTTACATCAATGACGACTGCCATGTTGCCTTTATTTTTCTCCTCCGATTTCTGAATTTTAAGTCCTAATTTTGAATAGTACAAATTAAATATTTGTAGCAAAGCTATTGAAATGTTTAGAAATACCTGGGGACCACAAAACACCAGATGGTTTTTCTTTTCTGGTTTCCAACTGTATAAAATTGATCTGAGAAGAAGTAAATATACTGAGCAGAGGATTTAAAAGCTTAAGGACCATAAAACATAAAAAAGCCTCCCCAATCTTGAAATCTTAAGTCATTCTCCAAATTATAAAGTAGCTAAGGATGCTTGATCTTTGTCCCTGAAGGTGTGGCATAAATCCATCAACATGGACTTACAAACCACTTTGCAGGACTAAATGGTTTTCAGAGTGACAGGACACACTAATGGACTTCTTTGTGAAAATCTGATAAGGATGGGAGGTATCCTGATCGTAGCCTGGTTGTGCTGACTACAAAAGAACAAACTGTATATTTGGGCTGATGCTGACCTGGATAACTTAATTCTGTTTATCTTGAACATAAGAACATGTGTGAAGTAAGGCAAGATTTTGAAGATTATTTTGATAAATGATGCCTTTCTCATCCTTATTACTCAACCAGTGTACCTCCTTCATGGACTCAGCACAGTTGCAAAGTTACTTCAATGCTTCATATTGCTCCACACATACAATCAAGGAGGTTACAATTACTGAGAGTTTTCTGTCTTTAGAGAAAAAATAGTGACGAATATTTTGCTCCTGGCTAAACTTATTCTTTTTAAATAGAAAATTCTCGCCTGAAGGCAGAATGAACCTTTGAAAACTGCATAAGCAACTTCCTACCTTAGATGCAGTGTACTAACCTTGGACTGTGCCGTGATTCAACAAGGAGTAAAAAGGCAAAATTGTTTCTCATTTCCTTGTCATTTAAGTTTCCTCTTGAGACTCTATACATAGATTGAGTTCCCAGAGTTAGTGTGAAGGTCTTTTAATGGTGAATTTTTTAAAAAAAGATTTGTTTTGTTTCTTATAAATGTGCACAGCCAAGATATTTTAAAATACAAAAAAAAAAAAAATCACTTTTGATAGATGTTGAAATAACATATTCTCCTTTACTTTAAAAAATACAATAAAAATAGCACTGAATAAAGTTCAATATGATTTCAAGGGATTAATTCAATTCAACCATGTTTACTTCTCATTTCTATATTTTATAACTTATGATTAATTTTTTCTCAAAGCATAGCTTACCGTCCACCAACATTGGAATTAGCTTGCTACTTGCTAAAACTATAAATTCTCAGTCTCTATCCTGTCCTCCCTGTGTGTTCTGCTGCTCCCTGTGGGTTTATAAAAAGAAAAACTAATGAATCAGAATCTGTGGTGATAAAGATCTCTGATGATGCATTTTACCCATTTTCCTGGTAGATAAGATGTAAATTGATATAGCTGAATGGTAGTAATAATCAAGAAATTTGGGTTTTCCACCAGGCACGGTGGCTCACGCCTATAATCCCAGCACTTTGGGAGGCTGAGGCGGGCAGATCAAGAGGTCAGGAGATCAAGACCATCCTGGCTAACACGGTGAAACCCTGTCTCTACTAAAAATACAAAAAAGTAGCCGGGCATGGTGGCAGGTGCCTGTAGTCCCAGCTACTCGGGAGAGACAGGAGAATGGCATGAACCTGGGAGGTGAAGCTTGCAGTGAGCCGAGATAGCACCACTGAACTCCAGCCCGGGTGACAGAGCGAGACTCCGTCTCAAAAAAAAAAAATATATATATTATATTTTATATATATATATAAATGTATATTTATATCTATTTTTGTATTTTATATTATATTTAAAATATATATTATGTCTTTTATATATATAAATCAAAGAAAATTGGGTTTTCATAATATCATAATTTATAAATTTGCTGTTCAAAACAGAGAATCCACACTCTGTCAAAATATATAATTTTAAATATATAAAGTGACACCTCTAAACATTACAAAGGGATCACTCTGGCAGTTGAGGATTAAATGACTTGAGAGCAAAAAGCCAAAAATATCAGAATTTTAGTATTACAGTATTTGGTACATAGGAGATTGAATTGAGAGCATATTGAGAAGAGAACACTGTACGACTGTGGATGCTATTTTAGTGTTCCACCTGTTTCCAGGCCCCAGCAAACGTGCTCTGCTAGTTCAAATATCCTTAAAGCAAGAACTTTCCTCAATTGAACTAATAGAGTTGGGAAGCATTTTTTAATCCATCATAACACCTTACATATATGGTAAGTCTTCAGTAAATGCATAACGATTATTGACAAAAATGTCATTTTTATTTATTCTATGTAAATATGGTATTTGCTTTCAAATTTAGTTAAATATCTATCTTAAAACTGCATGATTTAGAATAATTCATTTTAATTTTCTGGATCTCAATTCCCTCATCTATACAACAAATGTGATATTAAATCAGTGTTTCCCAAAATTCAGCCCAACCACATGTATTGTGCCATATCTGCACACCATGTATATTATTATTTTCTTCAAAATAATGTTCTAAAAGAGTTAGCTATATTTTTCTAACATGCAGTAAAATTATATTTATTAAACATTTCCAAGTGTTCACTCCTACACAACCAAATGTGTTGTATTGAACCTTAACTTTACAACCTTGCTTATAAAAAAAAAAAAAAAAAAAATACTTTTGGCCGGGCTAGGAGGCTCACCCCTGTAATCCCACCACTTTGGGAGGCCGAGGCAGGTGAATCACGAAGTTAGGGTTTCGAGACCAGTCCGCGGCTAACATAATGAAACCCTGTCTCTACTAAAAATACAAAAAAGTTAGCTGGGTGTAGTGGTGTGTGCCTGTAATACCAGCTACTCAGAAGGCTGAGGCAGGAGAATCGCGTGTACCCGGGAGGCTGAGGTTTCAGTGAGCCCGGATCGCGCCATTGTGCTCCAACCATGAGCAACAGTGCGAGACTCCGTCTCGAAAAATATATATAATAATAATACTTTTGAGTTAATATTTAGTTTCATGAATTATCCTTCAGTTGCTATCTCTAGTTCCTTGGCACACAAAATTTCACCGTAATTTTAAATAATATTTACATCTAATAAAGTCTGGTTGTTTTCTACTTATAAAACAAAATGTTACTGATTTTATGGATACACACTTGAATTCTGCCTAAAACAAATGTTTTAAAAATTATGTAAATGATTGTAAACTCTAACAACAACAAAACACCACGTCTGCATCAGAAAGTTTTTGAAAAAAGAAAATAAAATGGTTTGAAATATTTAAAATCAATGTTTAGAAGACTAATCTTTGAAGAGTGGTGGAATTATCTGAGTACCACTGTAACTTAATTGACCACAATTTTAATTAGATTTTTTACATCTACAAGTCAGCTTGTCAGGCAAAGTCCCCAAACGCTCATATAGAAAAGATGAAAAAAATTCTTTGTAGCTTCTGTCTTTAAATTTTAACCTTTACTTGTACATACAAATGTTGTAATTTTTTTTAAAGTTATCTAATACTTTGCTTTCAAAAGTAATGGAAAGTAGGAAAATAATTGAGTACATTTTAGATGTTTAAAATAGTGTAGTAAAAGTCATATTGAACCCAATTTTTATTTTTTCTTAACTACTTATCACTATTAATTAGATGGAGGTAAGACATGTTTATTTGAAAGCATAGATGATAATATTATATTTGTTTTAAAATGAACTAAAGGCTAATGAGTAGGATGCTATCCAAATCATTTCATTTTAACAAAGTTAATTTAATCTTTCATTTTCTTTTGAATGAATGTCTTATGCAAAATACTCAGTCCTATCTTCATGAAGAGGTTACTAATTGGAAGACGCTACAACATTTGAAGTTACAGTAAAGATAAACAGATGAAATCAGTCACAGACTGCTACAAAAGAGCCCAAATGTTGTGACAATATCAATGATCTGTGCAGCAGAAAATCTGGATATTCAAAGGTTGAGGGTTTCCAGGTGAGAAGTGCCCCTTTATCATTTCCTGCTCCTTTCTCTTCCTGAGTGTAAGAACAATAGGGCAAGGTAGAAGTTTCAGGACAGGGCTCCTTAATAAGAATTAGAAGGGGCCAGGCGTGGTGGCTCATGCCTGTAATCCCAGCACTTTGGGAGGCCGAGGCAGGCGGATCACATGAAGTCAGGAGGTCGAGACCAGCCTGACCAGCATAGTGAAACCCCGTCCCTACTAAAAATACAAAATTAGCCGGGTGTGGTGGCAATGCCTGTAATCCCAGCTACTCGGGTAGCTGAGGCAGGAGAATTGCTTGAACCTAGGAGGTGGAGGTTGCGGTGAGCCGAGATCATGCCATTGCACTCCAGCCTGGGCAACAAAAGTGAAATTCTGTCTCAAAAGCAAAACAAAACAAAACAAAAATAAAAAACGAAAAAAAAACAAAAAACAGAAAATAGAAAACCAAAAAACCACAAAACAATTAGAGGATGTTTAAACTAGTATCAAATTCAGCAAGATTTCCCTCCCTCTACCTCTCTTTTGTGGATAGGAAATCAGAAGTAATTTTAGCTTTAAATAAATAAGACATTTGACAATGGAAGGATATCTAAATTTTTATCTTTTATTTATCTAATGTAAACCTAGACATAAAAATAAAGATTTGAATGTAGAATTTATACTGGAGCAAGGTTTGCGTTCAAGTCCAATTTTAATAATTAATATAACATTTAAATGATTTTTTTGAAAATATATATAATTGTGGTTATGTTTAAAAAAAAAAGTTGGAGTTAGAATGAAAATGCTGGGACTGGATACTGGCATTTCAATTTACTGCTTCCTTAAGACACTTGATTTACTTAAATCTCTGTTTCCTCATTCCTGAAATAAAAGTAATAAAATCTATTCTACCTCAGTAGATGAGTCTGTGAAAAGTATATTATATAATAGAATTGAAGAGCTTAATAAGCTAAACATCTAAATGATTATAGACTGATATTATAAATACAATAATAAATATATTTCATGATATATGATCCAAAGAAGCACAATCAAATCAAACCAAAAAATTCATTTTATGAAATTTGAGCTCTATCATAGCCCAATTTCTTTATTTTTATACTCAATACTATTATAATACTATATTTTCTGTTTGTATCTGTGGAAGTTAAAGCAACTCCATCATGGGTACTAATCCCCCATGTTGACTTCTGGTTGACTCCAGTTCTGGAAAGGCCTCTAAGATTTCCAGTTTATCTATTGTTTCTTGAGTAATAGCATGTACTTACCAAAAATTACCCCGTTATTTCAAAACAGCTTTGACCATAAATCCTGCCCTTAGGCATATTCACATAGCATTCTTGCCTTTCCCTGCAATTGTCCTACACATTCTTTCCCTATGGTGTATAAGCTCTGGGTCCAAGGGGTAAAGTCCCTGAGCTGGGCCAGCATGTCTCATTGCTGGAGGCACAGACATGGCTTCTGTTTGAAGCTCCTATTAAATGTTTCTTTGTGAGAACAGTATGTTCACCTCTTCCTGTTGGCTTCCTCTGACTTTGAAGATACAATTGCATGGATTTTCCTCCTGCAGAAGAGTATTAACATTTTTTTCAAATTAAAATAACGATTTGCTTATTTTTAATCATCCAAATAATTAATTTTCAGTTTCCATCACTTAAGTCTACAATTCTAGATAATTTTTAGGTAGAATCAAAACATTTCTCCTTGCCAAAAATATGCAGTATATAATTAAGGATTTTTTTTCATGGATAATTCCATAAAATAAGCTTGCTTTTTGTTTTTTTTCATATTGCTAGTTTCCTTTTGCTAAGATGAAATCAGAAAGTTTTCAGTTTATCAAATTGCCATTTATACGTCTTCTTGGTCGTTACATTTGAACAGCTTTCTTCACATATTCTTTCTTCATAAATGTGTTCATAAATTGATATTAATACAGAGTAATGTTTGTTTTTCATACATTTTCATTTTATCCTAATAAATTGTTAACATAATTATGATATGAAACAAGCAATAGCTCTACTAAAATAAGTTAATGAACATAAAAATTATTTGAAATCAATTTCAGAAACTTTCTTCTCAAATGCCAAGTTTAACATATATATACACAAATAAACACAAACACTACACACACAGACACACACTCACATATGCACCTGACCACAGATTTATTGAAGAGTTTATTTTTTTAATACACAAATTTCACTATAAATTTAATTGAATAGGACTTACTCTCTCTGAAACAATGAAGAAACTCACAGAGAAAAGAGCCCCTCAAGGTAGTAAAAAACATTTTCATTTAAATTAAGCAACCATTTTATCCATAGAAAGCATTAGACAATATTCTTTCCCCTGTCTTTCACAAAATGGAACCCAGAATACTTCTGTACATTTTGTTGCAATGTGTTTCTAAGTCACTGAACTCTGAAAACTTAAAATTGTTACCTTGGAAAGTTGAGTTTAAAAACAAACAAACAAACAAACAAAACTTCTAATATTTGCCAGTTTCCAAAGTGGAGTGTAAGTCATTAAGTTTCTAAATTATTGGCTTCCTATACTCTCTCCCCTGCTTCCTTGACTCATGAGGGTCAGCACTCCACTCTGACGTCATAGCCAAAGAGAACCCTAAATGTACAGCTGGCATAAATTAAATACTACAGCATGGTTTTTAAACTTCAGTAACTAACTTAAAACAAATTGTAATCAACTAACCCAACTGTATTTGATATAATAAATAATAATTGTATCATGTTAGGGACCTCCTAGGTTAAGTTATAATTTTCATATACGCAAAACAAAACAAAACAAAAGAAAAAATCTGAGGCCTAAAGGTTTACTTAACCTTTTAACTTGCTACATTAACAAGTTAATGACCAGGTCAGAATGTTAAACCAGGCATCACAACTCCAGGACAGAAGACTTTCTGTTTCTATCTATCTGTGTATTTCTATCTACCAACATTCTGTCTACCTAATACATGTTTTAAAAAATGAAAGAGGGAGAGAAATGGGGTGGAGGGGGAGAGAAGGAGAAAATACATATCCATCCATCTTAATGAAAAAAAATATTTAGAAGAATTTTTTATTTAGCGCTTTTGAATAGTACAATAAAACTCCAGATAAGAAAGGGATTATGATGTGTTGATGTTATCACAAGTTATTCATATGATTTCATATTGTTTCCTGTCACTAAAGTTATAAACACAATTTATAAGCTCAATGACACCACACATCTTTGCCATATACATTTCAGCAACCTAATTTTAAACTGTAAAATCTAGTAAAGATTATCTTCCCCTGCTCCTTGATGGTGCTATTTTTTTCTTTTATCACATGTAATGCATACAACAATTTCCAAGCACTGAACAACTTCATATTTCTCTATTATGAAAAATGAACTATAATTTAAAAATTGAATGCCATCTGTTAATGCTTTTTAAAATTATTCCTGTTGTTCACTATTTCTTTTTTATTTAAAATAAATGAAAATAAATATATATCTGAAATATATATCTCACTTATTCACATTATAATGTTCAATTCTTTTAGATGGAGTGATCAATGTTATACACTTGAGAACGAATTTAAGAAGCACTTCCAAAGTATTCATTTATTTACTACATCCTTATAAAACACCTAAATACTGTAAGCCAAGCCCTGTTCTGCATTCAATGTGAATAAAATATAAGACTGCTGTCCTTATGGAGTTAAACTCCAGTGGAAAAGGAAGATGAATATTCTACATGAGAGAGAGAGAGAGAGAGAGAGAGAGAGAGAGAGAGACTCACTCTGTCACCCATGCTGAAGTAGAGTGGCGTAATCATAGCTCATCACAAACTTGAGCTCCTGGGCTCAAGCAGTACTCCTGCCTCAGTCTTCCAAGTAGCTAGGAATACAGGCATGAACCACCAAGCCTGGCCTTTTTTGTTCGTTTGTTTGTTTGTTTTTTTGTTTGTTTTTGTGGAGATGAGGTCTCAGTATATTGGTTGCTCAGGCTGGTCTTGAATTCCTGGCCTCATGTAGTCCTGCCTTGGTCTTCCAAAATGCTGAGATTACTGCCATGGGCCACTGCACCCAACTTATAGTTAATATTCAAGTATATAATGCACACACATTTCAGAAAATGATAGTTGAAGTTAAGGTGGCCCGGAAGTCTTCTCTGAATAGGAGAGACTTGAATGATGAGAAAGATACAAACATGCTCAGATTACCTTTAGGGGAAGAGGATTATAGGGAGAGAAATTGCTGTGATAGGTGGGAAAGAGATTGGCATGATCAAGGAAAGGAAAGCTGACCACTATGGCTGAAATGTGGTTGAGGTGGTGAATAATGCAAAGGAAAGTCACTAGTTGTCAGCTGGGATAATGTAGGGCTTTAAAAGTCAGGGTAACTCAGTTGTCATTTATTCATTTCCCCCATTAATTAATTTTAAAAAAGAATGTTAGATCTACCATGTTTTGGACACCAAGGACACAAAGATGGGCTAAGATCTCTGTCTGTTTCAGATAGAAGGTATATTTGAGCCATCCGAACTAACAGTTGCTTTGATTATTTTTGACAGAGAACTTCAATCAGCTCCTTTAGCATCAATATGGACCACCTCTATTGGATTTTTGAAATCTAAACTATTTAATGTTTTTTGGGTACTGCCTCACATATGACTGCTAAAAGCTTCTGTATTGAGTACCTACCCATTTCATCATGATTACACTTTATAAGATTCATCTTGAATTAATTACTCGTTATAGTGCTATAAATGAGACATTAAAATTGCTCTGCTAATGGCAGTATCACCAGTAAGCTGTAATTACTGTAACCAGGACGTAATCTAATGTTTTTAATCTGTCAGATGAAAAATTTACTCCTATAAATACAAAAAGAACGAGAGAAAGAGGCGGAGATGGGACAGAGAAGGAAACACATATTACTCTCACATTTATACAAATTTAAAAGTAATTTCCTTTACTTTAGAGTCCACAGAAAATTGTGTATACCTATCATCCTAATATGTAATTTAGATGTCATAGACAGGGACCTAGAAGAAAATAAAACAATTTGAAATCCCTTATTTATGATTCCATGTTTGAAAAAATAGATTTTTTTCATGTGTCTTTTAAGCAATGTAAGTAGAAACATATTTTGGCAATATTACTCTTGATAAATGCTAAGATGTACCTGCCAACTTATTTTTGACATATTCTTTAGAAGTTAGTTCATAAAATTAATAGGGTGTTTCTCCAGATTTCATTGAAAACACTATTCTAAACACACACACACACACACACACACACACACACACGCGCGCGCGCGCGCGCACTACGTAAAATGTAGATTTCCTCTGCTCTTTCATCTACATGTCAAACACAATTTATCTAAAGACATAATACAAACTACTATAAAGATGGCACAATTTAGAAACTAGTCACAAATAATGTCAACATACTGATTGCCTTTGATGTTTTAAAGGAGAAAGAATAGCCTACTTGTTTCTATTTTAATTTTCCACTAATCTGTTTTAATAAAACTTTGAATTGGCAGAAGAATGAAATCTTTAGAGAACAAATATTTCGTAATAGATAAATTCATAGGTATGGGAGCAAAATAACCAAAATCTCTGGTAGCTGCATCTGGCAGGGAATGAAATCTCATAAGATTTAATATGCTTTAGGTTTGTCATGAGGTTGGTGTGAAAGGGTGGGTAGGAGTATTTTGTTTTTCAAATAATTCTGCCCATGAAAATTCTGTGTACCTAAGCCCCATGATTCAAAACTAACACTGTTGTAGGATATCTCTATTCAAAGTAGTAGAGCTAGCACATTGTAGATTGTCTTAATATATTCAAAGTTTATGGAGTAATAGCAATACATTAGACTATGAAATAGTTGTAAACTGCACATAAAAGAAAGAAAGGAAGAAAAGAAGGAAGGAAGGAAAGAAGGAAGGAAGGGAGAAAGAAAGAAAGAAAGAAAGAAAGAAAGAAAGAAAGAAAGAAAGAAAGAAAGAGAGAAAGAAAGAGAGAAAGAAAAAGAGAGAGAGAAAACCTTTCAGTATCATCTGCCTATCGCCTACACCAAAATCTCTTGTGAGCCAAAGTACAACCAGCTGTGAAAATGGGACCCAGGTATTTCATGTAACCTGGATGTGGGAATCACTACTCCGTGAGTTGCAGTTTGCTGATCTGTTAAATGATTCTAACGACTAACATTTTATGTACATTTTCGCATGATGGTATTCCAAACACATTTGAATAGCTCCTGTACATATCCAACAAGATTTCTAGTTGGTTTCATATAGATGAAGCTTTAACAAACAGGACAATAGCAAATCTAGTAGGACAGAAACGCTGGAATGCAGATCACAGGAATTGTTAAGGTTCCACTGAGCAATAAAGTGTTAAAAATCAATTTTACTGATAGCCTTTTACCAACACATTAACTACTGTTCTCTAAAGCTTGACATGCAAATAATAATAATACAACTAAACTTCTCTCTGCATTCAGGGGTTCCATAATCACTTGCTCAATTACCATTTTTGACTAACAGGAGTACTCAAGCTAAATTAGCATTAGCATTCTTAGTTTTGTGTGTATGGAACTGCACTGTCTTCTCTGGTTAGAACTGTGATATCACCATTGGATGTGGCAGCAGAGCACACTGCTCTTGGTGGCGTTTGACATATTTCACTCTAGCTTTCTTCCTTGATTCTAGTGAATAAAGGGTTTCCTTAATTGCAGGTAAGGAGAATCAATAGCACTTTTTTTCAGTGACTTTGTGCTAATAAAGTGCTCAACTACCACTTACGATAGCTGTTACTTTGAAGAATTATAAAAGACAATGGGATAAATCGTTGGAGCTCAGTAACCAATCTGTTATTAATCAAAAAATTAACAACCATTTTTAATGAAAAATGGAATCATTTACATTGTATATTTACTATGTAAAAGAAGAAATACAGTATCGGTATTTTTAAATTTCTTAAAATGTAATAAAATCACTTAAACTACTAAGACATCAAAAAGATCCACAAGAAGACTGAGGGATGACATAATATGATGGACATAAAAGCTTAATTAAATGAGCCATTAACTACAGGTTTAATTTGTTTCAAAAAACAGAATGCCAGAGATTAGCATGCTATGGTAATGTGAAATATGCCAGATAATATGGGAGTTAGCTATCAAAAAGAGGATAACATCGGCCGGGAGCAGTGGCTCACGCCTGCAATCCCAGCAGTTTGGGAGGCTGAGGTGGGAGGATCATGAGGTCAGGAGATAGAGACCATTCTGGCTAACATGGTAAAACCCCATCTCTAATAAAAAATACAAAAAAAAAAAAAAAAAAAAATTTAGCTGGGTGTGGTGGCAGGCGCCTGTAGTCCCAGCTACCGGGGAGGCTGAGGCAGGAGAATGGCATGAACCCGGGAGGCAGAGCTTGCAGTGAGCCGAGATGGTGCCACTGCACTCCAGCCTGGGGAACAGAGTGAGACTCCATCTCAAAAGAAAAAAAAGGAGGATAACATCAATGATTTCTAACACCATTTGGTTCTTAAAATTATCTTTATAAAAAATTGTTTACTCAGTCTGCTGACACTAATTGGACACTTATTTCCTAGGCATTGGACAAGGCAAAGAATGCACAAAAGTGAATTCTTACCTTTGAACAGAATCTGATGGAGAAGAAGAGGCTGTTATGTAAACAGAAATACCAAAAGTAGTACGGAAGCATCTAAAGATTTGTATTAAGTGATACGTGATGACAGAGAAGGAAGCAACTGATAAGTGGGTAAGAGTATATCAGAGAGGGAACAAGTAAGGCCATCTATGTCTGTATCAACAATTTGAGTGATGATGAACTATAAAATCCTACTGAAGTTCTGACAATACTTCCTCATAATATTCCTCCCCCTATCCCAAATATCCTCAACATGTGTGCAGTATCACTCACAGGGTGCTGGACCAAGAGAATCTTTCAAGTAGGCCATGATCTGAAAACCAAAGAAATATATCTTGCCTTTGGTTCTGTAAATGAATAATAACTGCTCACATTTCTCCATTTTTTATCAATTTACTAATAGTGATGCCTGAAATTAATTTTTCATTTTAATTTACTCACTTTTACAAAAATAATTCATCACTAGTATATGGTAATGACATTTGTATTTTTGCAAGCTATCATGTGTCATTGTTTGTATTGCATATGTTCAAATAAGAATATTTTTGCTTTGCTATTTCTTGATAATCAAACTGTAAAAGGCATATGCTTTATGGCTGAAATATTATTCAGTCAGTCATCCCATTTATTCAATGGCACAAATATCATTCATTCAGTCATTCAACTTATTTGAAAAACACACAGGATCTTATTTTTGTACTCTATATCAAATTGGTCAAAGAGTGAAACTGTAAGTGAATTGAGACAAAACATATTTCATATAGAGAAAATTTTATACACCACTTTAGCCTAAAGGGAGTATGGTAGCAAGGATCAGATATGTATGTCTAACGACAAGATTTTACACATATATTTATAGATTAGGCAAGTTATAGACAAAGGTGTTTGTTGACAACTGGAAGAAGAATACAATTAATTTTCACATTTTTCCTTCAGGAATATTTCCTTCATCCTTCTGAATATTTCCTTTTGTCCAACTATTTGTGTCATTTCAATAGATTATAAATAGTAGGAAAGACTTTGTATTTTATTACTTCAGTAACCTATTTCAAAACATCCATTTGTTAGACATCATCTCTGAACAACATCCGATGAATTAACGTTTATAACAGTGTTTTTTTTCAAACTAGAGAAAGAGAAATGACTCTCTAAATATTACGTCAGTAAAGGCAGGAGTTTTTGAAAATAAACAATTTGAGCTCTAGGGTTCTGTAGAAATAATTCCAGGGATCATATACAAAAGGGACCAATCTATCCTGTCAGGGAACCTCACACCTCACTTTTGAGTTAAGACAACAATCTCCTACAGATTTTATACCTTTAGCTCCTGTATTGATTTAATATAAAGACAAGTTTTATAGGTTTAGTAAAATGTTTGAAAATCATTGTATAATGAATTCATTAATAAAAACAGCATGAATGAAAAATCTATTGGCTATATAAAATAAATTTGGGGCATCCAGGAGGGGAGGTAGATGAGTGAGTTAGGCAATAAAGCAATGCTATTTTCAATCAGAATATTTCCATAAACTGCTGAGTTTATGTTTGGTGATACAGGTTGAGATAAGATTTCTTTGTTTCTCCAGATACTACCATTATCTTCACAGTAGTCTATGGTATCCCTGTCACTGGTAAACCTGCATCTTTTCCCATGACAGCAATAGGTAACCTCTTCACATTAGAAGGAAAAGCCTAGTAGTAGTATCTTTGTATCTATCAATGGATGCTATACCCTTCCTAGTATTTGGAAGGCTACAAAAGGCAATAGGGTGTGGTTTATGTAGTTCATATCTACAGTAGTATTTTGTTGCTATAAATGTGCTTTTGCTTGTGACTGCAAAGTCCAGTGGGGAAATGTCAAAAGAAATCAAGGCCTTGACGCATGATCTGCATGAGTTATCCTTCCATAAAGGATGTCTGTTTTGAAGAAATTGTGTTATTATTCCAGATGGCAGTACTGTCATCTTGGCCACACCACATGTAGCACATTCAGGAATCATTCACTGTGTCTGGTGGCCTGGAAATGATTGTGCTATTGAAAAGACTGTAACGAAGTGTCAGCATATGCCAAGCTATTCAGTACTGTCCTCCAAAAGAGCTTCTTTTCCCATGGGAAGTGACTAAGAAGTTTTGGTCAACAATCCAAATTTCTTTTACCAAACTTTTGAAAAGGACAACCTTCAATGTGTTGATCTTGTTCTTGGCTCAGAGTGAACCCAGGTTTATGTCAAATGGCAGCTATGCCTGTTATTGTAAAACACTGCTAGTCAGGTACTTTAGTTGAATTTAAATGATTTATGGATAGATACATTATATAACTGTTCAATTTTATTCATCTTATTTATAGGAAGCATCTTGAGACGTGTCTATTCTGTTACTAAATGGAAATAAAACAATATTTACTAGTCTTAATTGTAACCATCTAGAGTGGGTTGTTTAATCATTTGAACTGAATGACTGAGACTTTTGCTAATCTTATAGAGCCGAGAGAAGATAAATCCTTTTCACTATACTTGAGGTCATAGATCTTAGTTACATAACATCCAGAGTGCGATGATCTCAGGGCACCATAACTACATTGACGGACTTCAATGATGTTCCTTCCATGGTGACCTAACAATAGCAAAAACATTAGAAACCTCCACTCTAACATTCTGTGGCACTGAATTTTCAGCTACACTTCCCGACATGTTCTCAAAACCATAAAATGAAGATATATTTTTCATAGCACAGTAAAAATGATGAAAGTGAAGACACACACTAACACTACATAGAGAAAGCTTCGTAAATATGTACCTACCCTATTAGTTAAAAGCTGATGTGGAATTCGGAATGAGGGCTGCAGAGTATTTGAAGAGTAGATGAGCAGGTTGCTGTGATTTAATCATGATTGGGATATTTTCCTTTGTCATTTATTGATATCCACTTTTGTCATTCTAGTTGCCTGAATTTATAAACTAGGGAAACAGGTTAAGGATTTTCACAGGCTGCTGGAGGAGACAGTGGTGTGAATAAGTGATTATTTCAAAACTCATAGGGACTGTAATGAAAGGTGGTAGGTACAGTACAGAGAGGGGCACAAAGAGGACAGTGCAAAATTATATTTAAAAGGATGGAGTTTAAAAGGCAATTAACTCACTATGGACAAATGATATGTGTGGAGGAAAAATGTAGAAATGTACATGTTGGCAAAGTTAGGTGTAAAAAATAAAAGCCTAAATCAAAAGATAAATGAAAATTCAGTCTTTTATCATCAGACAGAAAAACTCTAAAGTTCTGCACAATGCGTAATTCCAAGACAGTTTCTAAGATTTACTATTTTAAGCTCAAGACTTAGAAAGTTATTTAGCATTAATCAGTTGATAGACTAGATGGGTAAGTGCCGAGAGAAGAGCTAGTGGAAGATAATTACTGGTAAATAATGAATGGAGATTTCTAAAAGTTGTTGTGCATTTATCAATCCGTCTGAAGTGCCAGGAGTCTGCAGCTGTCAATGATTTTCTACCAAAGCAGTATTTAGAGCACTGAGCTTTCAGGATTTAAAAGAAAATGAATGAAGGACTTATTTACTTGCAGTTACTCTCTAAATAATTACATTTTAGGATACCTAAAACTACATTAGAACATTTAGTTATAAAAAATGTATGCAGAACAACTTAAATTTATGCTGATTAAGGTATTTTCTAAGAGACAGTTTACCAAGTTGCAAAGTACCAGAAAACTGTCACCTTCCATTTGACAAAGTGAATAGGAGGACATGCTTAGAGTCATAGTTGGTGATGACACAGGAAGCTCTAGGAAGATTAAAGTGTTTTACAAATAGTGATACATTTCATATTGTTTTTAGTTTGGGTTTCCGAAGTAAAACACAGGGATCAGCACAGAAACATGCTGACTAACAGAAGTTTAAAAATCAGAACACAAACAATTATTAAAGCCAAATACAAAAACCAATTTTCACTTCATAAAAAAAAATAATTAAAAAAAAGATTACACCTAAGTGAATGTTAGAGAAATAAATTTACATCATGAAATTAGAAATTTTACATTATAGTAAACCCTTAATTAATTTCACTCATAACTACCTTGTTTGTCAATTAATTTGCATAAAATATCCTTGATTTGGGGGTAGCAAAATATGAGGTAAATGTACCATGAAATTAGAGTGAAAATTACAGGTAGTTTTTTTTTATGATTAAAACAATTGTTCCAAAATGTTAGAAAAGTCCTGAAATGCTTGTCGAGAGAAGTTTTAAATATCCAGACTACCCTTTGGGTCATGAAATTTTATCCATGCCCTGTAGGACAATTCTGCAAGGCCTTCATATTATCAGCTTTTATTGAGCAACCATTATAGACCAGGTGTCAGGTAAAACCGTGGAGATACTTAGGTAAATGAGACAGAAAAGTTCTGGGGTCTTAGAAGGTAGTGGGAGTCAGACAATAAGGAAGTACTCACATAAGCAACAAAGATAATTATAGAAAGTGATAAGAGATAAAAAGTAAATAAAAAGAATCATGAGGCAGGGAGTAACCAGGGTGGCCATTTGCAATATTTCAATGAGCTGGGAAGGTAAAATTGGAGCTAAAATGTGAACAATAGGAGCAAGGATGAACTTTAAGAGTACTCTGATTAGTTGTTTCTTATTTAACAAGAATTTGCTTTCATTTCCTCCTTCACCACATATTTATTGAACACCTATTTTGTGTAGTCCAGGGAAGGGTTAGGTGTCAGAAATGTGGTAGTAATTAAGTCAGAACAGTCCCTGTCATTACTATGCCTATAGCTTAAAAACGAAGACAAAATTTAAACAAGCAATGACAATAAAGATGGTGATTATTAAGATCAAGATCATAGTAGATACTGTGACAGCTATGATTAACCTAGTCTAGTGGTCAATGAAGACCATATGAGAAAAAAGCAACATGAGAAAAAGGTGATTGCTTTGATAGATAGAATTCTCAGATAGCCCCAAGATTTCCTTCACACTGGTGTGTGTGCCCTGCATAATTCACAGAACTGGGTGTTTCATAGATTTCACTCCTATGATTAGGATATATAATATGGTACAGGTGACTTTTGATAGAGAGATTAAGGATGAGCCTGATATAATACCATGATCCTTTAAAAGTCACTTCTGTTTCTGAGTTACGACCTACAGAACTGTGAGCTGATAAATGGTTATTCTTTTAAGTTGCTAAGTTTGTGATAATTTGTTACCAGTAATAGAAAACTAATATAGATGTGGATAGTAATGATAAATCCTGCTCAATTAAAGTTGGTAGAGCCATAATTTAATAATCTAGACTTTGGCTTAAAACAAGTAGGATTAATAAGTAAGGAAAGATTGATTTACTTAGACTTAAAATGCTTGGTACTGTCGTACATTTATAACTTTATTTAATCTTAGCATATTATATTATCTCCTTAAGTGTCTTTATTCACATCTACTCCCTGCCCCCCACACCTTCCTAAACTATTAGCTCTTCAAAAATGTTAGTGTACTTAGCACATTTTCTCACATACATAAAGGATAAGAAAAATATTCTTACGCTTTCCTACTGGTTTTCATTTGATAAATATTTAATACTGATAACTGCCTTTCAGATACTGTATAGGGTTCAGGGGAAATAGCAGGAATGAAATCATGTCCTTGCCCTCATGGAGATTACATGCTTGTTGACAGAATGAATAAATGAATAGGATAAATAAACTAATGACTTTTCCTCTCATTTTCAACTCCTACCTTAGTCTTTAACTGCAACTTTCAGAAGTTAACATTTCATAGATAAGTTCCAAGAGAAAAGGTGAAAAATGCTGACAGTTTATAGCTGATCACCCAGGTTTTGTACACTCTTACTCTCTTTATAGGCAATGTTTACTTTGAAATGCCATCAAATCTATCATTGTAATAGCAAAACTCTGCCTTTTTCCTGGCTTCCAAGCACTTTCACAAATCATGGTCTAACAACTACAATCCAAGCTCTGAGTACAAAGTAGAAAATAAAATTAAATCACTTTTAAAATTCTATACATAGACCAACATCTCGAGTAAGCAAAGCGTTGTAAAACTGATGTCAACAAAAAGAAAGCTGACCGGTGCTGGCCCTCAGCAAAATTGTTAGGTGGACACAATGTTTATTTGTCACCTCTTACATTCTTTTCAACTCTATAGAATTTTCTGGTATAAATTACAATGTTGAGTTCTGAGGTTTGCCACTTGTTAAGTCGGTAATCTTCAATTTAAAAATTAACTTCTTTGGGCCTTAGTCCAGAAAAAAAAAAGGCAATTCTTTGGTTTGTTATAAGTATTGCATAGAATAATATTTGGGAAGTACTAAATATGATTATTACTCAATTCTTCATCTTGTCAGTGGTTCTCAGCTAGAGGCAGCTTTGCCCTCCCATATTTGCCAAAACAGAAAAATGTTTTTGATGGTGATCACTAGAGGGGTGCTAATGGCATCTACTGGACAGAAGCCAGAAATGCTGCTAAAGATTCTACAATACACAGAACAAATGCCCACAATGAGGAAATTTCTGTCAAGTGTCAAGACTGAGAAACTCTACCCTAGGTAGGCATGTTGCTGCTATCTGAGGAAATTTCAGTTGTGGATCTCCGGATCGTTTCTTTCTCACTGTTCCTCACGAAACCCTTTATTCTCTGTTAAGATATCTACTCCTTAATCAAGATGTCATTCAAACTTATTTGTGTATGGCTGTCTCCTAGAATTGTCTGAATTTTTACCAGGTGAATCCGGAAATACAATCAAAGGAAATAAATCTGAGGATATAATTTTCACAAATCATAGTCTAACAACTTTCTACAAGAGAACAAGGAAGAAGGGTAAATTCATTTTGGATCTTTTTGTTAATTATTTAAAATAACAGAATAAGGTCAGACCTCAAAGATATTCTGGGCTGAATTCCAGAACATAGCTATAAAGCAAATATTTCAATAAAAGGAGTTACATGAATTTTTTGGTTCCCCAGTGAATATAAAGGTTGTGTTTATACTATACACAAATCCATATCTATCAAATCCATAATAGCATTATGTCTACAAAATGCACATACCTTAATTAAAAAAATTCTTTATTGCATACACTGTGAATGATTGAGCATTCAGCCAGTCATATTTTTGCTGGTGCAGGATTTTACCTTGATACCGATGGCTGCTAACTGATCAGAGTTCTGGTTGCTGAAGGTGGGTGGCTGTGACAATTTTTTAAAATCAGAAAAAAATGAAGTTTGTCACATTGATTGATTCTTTCTTTCACAAAATATTTCTCTGTAGAATGTGATGCTGTTTGATATAATTTTACCCATAGTAGAATTTTCAAAATTGGAGTCAATCCTCTTGAAATCTTTCACTGCTTTATCAAATCAGTTCATGTAATATCTGAAATCCTTTGTTGTCATTTCAACAATGTTCAAAGCATCTTCACTAAGAATAGTTTCCTGAGATGGAAACTTAAAACCTCTTATTTACTCATTCATAAAAACCAACTCCTGGCTGGGCGCAGTGGCTCACTCCTGTAATCCCAGCACTTTGGGAGGCTGAGGTGGGCAGATCACGAGGTCAGGAGATCGAGACCATCCTGGTAAACACGGTGAAACCCCATCTCTACTAAAAACATGAAAAATTAGCCAGGCGTGGTGGTGGGTGCCTGTAGTCCCAGCCACGCGGGAGGCTGAGGTAGGAGAATGGTAGTGGTGTGAACCCAGGAGTCGGAGCTTGCAGTGAGCTGAGATTAAAAAAAAAAAATCCTTGTTCATTAAAATTTTATCATAAGATTGCAGCAATTCAGTCACTTCTTCAGGCTCCACTTCCAATTCTAATTCTCTTGCGATTTCTACCACATCTGCAGTTACTTTTTCTACTGAAGACTTGAACCCTTAAAAGTCATCTATGATGGTTGAAATCAACTTCCAAATTTCTGTTCCTATTGCTATTTTGACCTCCCCCCATGAATCATGAATGTTCTGAATGGCATCCAGAATGGTGAATCCTTTCCACAAGATTTTGTCCCAGTCCATCAGAGGAATCACTGTCTGTGGCAGCTTTAGCCTTAGGAAATGTATTTCTTAAATAATAATACTGAAAGTTAAAATCACTACTCAATTCTTCAGAATGAATGTTGTGTTAGTAGGAATGAAGACAACATAAGTCTCCTCATACATCTCTATCAGAGGTCTAGGTTGACCAGGTTGCACTGGTAATTAGTAGACATAATTTGAAAGGAATTTTGTTTTCTGAACACCATGTCTCAAAAGTGGGATTAAGATACTCAGTAAACCATGCTATAAACACTTGTGCTGTCATCCAGGCTTTGTTGTTCCATTTATAGAATACAGGTATAATAGATTTAGCATAATTCATAAGGGATCTAGGATTTTCAGAATGGCAAATGAGCACTGGCTTCAACTTAAACCCACCAGCTTCATTCACCCATAACAAGAGAGTTAGCCTGTTCTTTGAAGGTTTGAAGCCAGGCTTTGATTTACGAAAGTCCTAGATGGCATGTTTGTCCAATATAAGGCTGTTTTGTCTACACTGGAAATCTGTTGTTGGGTATAGCGACCTTCATTAATGATCTTACCTATATCTTCCAGATAACATTCTGCAGCTTCTACATGAGAACTTCCTGTTTCACCTTACACTTTTATGTTATGAAGATGACTTCTTTCTGAAAACCTCAGGAGCCAACCTCTGCTAGCTTCCAACTTTTCTTCTGCAGCTTCTTTGCCTCTTTCACATTCATAAAATTGAAGAGTTAGGGCCTTGTTCTGCATTAGGCTTTGGCTTAAAGAAATGCTGTGGCTGCCTTGATCTTCTATCCAGACCACTAAAACTTTTTCTATATCAGCAACAAGGCACTTTTGCTATTTTATCATTCACGGGTTCACTGGAGTAACACTTTCAGCCTATTTTGGCTTTCAACACTCTTTCCTCACTAAGCTTAACTATTTCTAGCCTTTGATTAAAAGTGAGAGATGTGTGACTCTTCCTGTCACTTCAACACTTAAAGGTCATTGAAGGATTATTAATTGGCCCAATTTCAACATTGTTTTGTCTCAAGAAATAGGAAAGCCTGAGGAACTGGAGGGGAATCGAACAATCCACTACTGGAGCAGTCAGAACACATACAACACTGATTGATTTAGTTTGCTATCATATGGGCATGGTTAATGGCACTCCAAAACAATTATAACAATATCAAATATCACTGATCACAGATCACTATAACATATATAATGATAATGAAAATGTTTGAAATATTCTGAGAATTACCAAAATATAACACAGAGACATGAGGTAAGCATATGTTCATTGTTAAAAGGTACTGACAGACTTGCTCACTGCAGGGTTGCCACAAGGTTCCAATTTTTTTTTTTTTAATTCCGTATCTGTGAAGTGCCGTAAAGCAAAATGCTTAAAGGTATCCCTGAACTGGTGAGAAGTTAACAATGTCCGTACATAAAACTAATGATCTACAAGATGTCGAAGAAAAATTCTGACATTTTGGATAACTTCTCTAATGCATCAGGTAAGATATTCACAGGAGAGAAGCTTGTGCTTCATAACAGTGATGTCCTTTAACTTAAACTCCAGTGGAAAAACCTTAGTTGAAACCTAATGGTACAGCCTTATTTAAGTAAATTCATAGTTTGATTGCAACTGATTATCTTTATCAATAATGATTTTTGTGCTGTCTTCCAGGAAAAAAAAAGTGTTGAAAAATGCAGCAGAAACACACACAACTTTACCGGTGTTTTTGACTCTATTATACTTTTCAAAAGTGTAGTTGCCATTAGACGGATAAACTCTAGGCTTTCAGTATACTGTTTACATTTAGGCATACTGCTTATTAAGAATGAAAAGACCAAACATAATGGTAAGGGGCAAAGGGACTAGAATAGGAGGTGGGGTTTTAGTAAATAATGGCCCAATATAAGATAGTGGATACAGAAATTCAGAGGACAAGAATGACACGAATGAAAATATAATAGAAAAATATGTCATGTAAATTGTTGGTGAAAAAAGCAAGGAACAAGGAAGAATCAAATCTATTGCTTAGTTCTTGAAACTGGATCTCTCTGTAGACCCAGCTGTCTTAAAAAGAAACCAGTAACACAGAAGTAGAGATGCAGATAACCAGTTAAGGATCAGTGGGAGAAAAAAATCCAGCTTGGAGGAAAGACTCATTGACTCTTTGTAGTAATCGTTTTAAAGTATCTTTTTTTTTTTTTTTTTTTTTTTTTTTTTTTTTTTTTTTGCATGAGGCTTTTCCTAGTAATTGTAAATATATTTCAAGGGGAAAAAGCCTGAAACATCATGTGACATGATGCAACCTTCAAGTAGACGGTCAGCATTGTACAATGAGTGAAAACAATCATTTTAACTTTTCTATATTTAAAGTTAGAAAATTATTAATGTTATGTACCTTTTTGTACTCCATTGATCTCTAAAATAGTATTTATTTCTAATCAGGAAATTCACTTCCACATAAAAATAATTCATACTTATGAAGTAATCAGTTCTTAAGACTAAAAAGGTGTGTATTAAGCTTAATAAAAGTCCTATAACAACAGTTACTTTTCTATTTATATTAACTTATCACTTTCCTTTACCTATATTTCCAAGGCCTTTACACTAGTTTATAGGGTGTATATTTGCAATATTGGAATATGGATTTCGTTTTATTTCTGGAAAATGGAATTACAGTATTAGTGATAGATTTTGAATGACTAGAATTATGTAAGCAATGTCATATGCAGAATCATAAAGTAACAAAAAGAACATGGGAAACCATGGTCATCTAAAGTGATTGAATCTATTAATAGAAATATACATTCATATGGCATATATAAATTCTATAAATAATAAAAATAGAAATAATTAATAACAAATAATTTTTTATCTGATGTGCAGGGCTATTCTCCTTTAAGGTAAAGACAGGGACCCTATTCATCTTTCTCTCCTTTATACTGTGATTTCAGGGAATTGCTTTATCTCTAAAGGGACATACAGAGGTAGAAACTTAATTGACAAGTAGGACACAACTCATTAAGTCAGTCATCTTTACACTACAGTGAATAGGACATTCATTTGTCATTCTGTCAGTAGGTAGCTGTAAGAAGTAGTTTCAAAATGCTATATTTGGGACATCCGAAAGGCTTACAATTAATTCTGTATGGTTATGGTTTCAAAATAGCTTTTAATAAAGAATAGCTTCAAAGTGGGAATAGCAGACATGCCAGAACTTTTACTGAAAAAAACTAGTTTGGTGACTATAATTTATCTTTGAATTTCTATCTCTTAAACCAGATGTAGAAAACACAAAATATTATTTGCTTTCCAAATGGGTATTTGAAGTAAGCGCTAAGCAGAATACTCAATTTTATTATGGCAAAGAGAGTGGCAAAAATAAAACATTGTTCTACAAACTATAAGCTTTCAATCTTCATTTTCAACATATTCTCAATTTTTAAAGTTTTTTTATTATTTACATTAATAATACATTTTTATTTAAATTTTGAAAATTTGTGTACCTTATTTAGGAAATACAAGTATATTATGCTGCACTTGTTCATAAAAGTTTACTATTTTGTAATTTTTAAAAATATATATTTAAAGTTTACTTTTTCTGAATTTCATGTCATCTTGTTTACTTAGATTCTGATTTAAAGCTAAGTATCATCAAAACACAGGCACACACGCACATGCTCACTCACATAAACACAGCATCACAGCTTCTCTCCAGAAATTGCAGTGTTCTAAACATGCATAATTAAATTAGCTGTTCTCATTGTGATATTAGAATGTCACTCTATGTTCCTGAAGCACAGGTAAGCAAATATTTTGATGGTTTTCTCAGTAAATGTCTCTGGCCCTGGAGTGATCTTTTTAGCACAGAATTCAGAGAAGGGAAAAGAAGACAATTATATTATTTCTCCTAAATGTAAGGAAGTAGTAATAAATCTTCTATTGGACTAAATGTCTTGTTCTGCATGAGGGAAATACAGCACATTAATTCAAACATTTTGTGTTATTTTACTGGTAGCACATACTATTAGTTCTCTAGTCTCAAATTTGAGTTTTTGCTTATGACTACTCAAAATAAAGTCGATAGCCCAGACCACCCCTTGTATTTCGGGATGATAAGGTGAAGCCACATGATGAACAAAGAAAGAAAAAAAGAATTTTGGTCCTCTGACACTCTGGAGTCATCACACCACAGATCTGTTCACAGTTTTAATCTTTCAAATTGATTTCAGATATGGGGGTACATGTGCAGGTTTGTTACATGGGAATATTACATGATGCTGAGGTTTGGGACACAGATCCCATCACCCAGGTAGCAAGCATGGTACCTGATGGGTAGTTTTTCAACCTTTTCTCTCAACCCTCCCTCCAACCTCTAGAAGTCCACATTGTCTATTGTTCCCATGTTTGTGTACATGTATACTCAATGTTTAGCTCCCACTTACAAGTAAGAGCATGTGGTATTTGGTTTTCTGTGCCTAATTTGCCAGACTTATATGCTGTTTAAGCCACTATTGATAGTAAAACTTACACACACTCAGAAATAATTCTAACTAATTTAATAAAATGCCACCATTGAAATATATAAATTGTATTCAGTAGCTACTATCAGGGTAACCTCTGGCAGATAAAAAAGGAAGTCATGTCTATTTATCACATGGAGTCAAAATTCTGCAGAGATACAAATGTCATTTCAAATAAGCATGATAGAAATCAATCATAGGAATACTATTTTAATGGAGTGATAGTAAGGATTTACATTTTCTATGAGACTGCAGAAAGTGTAAGAGATAAAAGAGTAAATAATTTTCATACAAAAGAAATACTTCTCATTAATCCATTCATCTATTCATTCAATAGAAATTTATCAAACATTTATTGTGTGTTTATATCCATGTGAGAGTTTCATTGTCTTAATCATTTATTTGACATTTCTTTAACAATCCACTTTGGCACTTTCTGAGTCATATATTGTATCATTTAATCCTTATGATACTTTGTGACAGTTACAGATAAGGAACCTGAAGGTTAGTGAGCTGAAACAATTTGTCCATAGTCACTCAGCTAAATGTGGATCAACAAGGCTTGAGTCATGGTCTATGTGATTCTAAAGTCTGCGCTATATGTCAAGGATTTGCCCCTGCTTCTAAGGAGTTCACACCCTTGCGGAGCAGACCAAGTGCATTATAAGAAAATGCTAACATTGGCATATTAAAGTACAAATAATTTACAGCAGAACAGAAAGAATGATTGATTATTCTTGAGTTCATGATAGGAAGGCATAAGGGAGAGTCACAACAATTAACAATGAAGCTGAAACTGTAAGGAAGTGTAAGCATTCAGGCATAACGTGCGAGAATGAAAGTTCCTAGCAAAAGAAAGAGTATGTGCAGAACTAAAGAGTTGTGAAATAGTGTGGTTCTTCATAATATTACAGTGTGCTTAAAGCAAAGAGTGTGCCACTAGGAGCTACAGGAGAAATGGTGCAGAAACCCAGGACTTGGGACTTTCAAGTAGGAGGGCATGGTTAATGGAATCTGTGGCCTGGGAGAGTTTAATAAGAATGAGGACTGTAGAAAGATTATTGCATCTGATGATGAGGAAATTATACCAAAGAGCCTCAGAGTGGGGGCACTGAAGCAGAAATGGGTGAAAGTGGAGACATATTTTTACGACAATTGAAGTGAATGGAGTGAAGTATGTAATTTAAATTTGAAGAAAGGGTTTCCCTTCAGTGTGGAGTTGTTTGTTTTAAGGTGGAAGACAGTTCAGCCTATCTGAGGAAAAGGAGCTAGTATGGAAGAAGATGCAGAAGGTTTATTAATGATTCACTCTCTGGAAGAGGCAGAAAGGGAAAAGAGGAGACAGCATTGATGAAAAGACTGGAACTGGCTGGAGCATGTATTCAGCTGAGAAAAAAAGGTAAAGATGACGAATCCCTAGTAAAATAGAACATTTGGGGGATGAAAAGATCCTTCCAGTTAGTGTAAGTTAAGGCAAATGAATTGAAGACAATGACAAATGTTTTGCTATACAACTGCTCCAAGGAATTTAGAGATGGTTATAAGAAATAAGTAAAATAATTACAAAGTAGTATTGAGGTCCAAATGATATTGTTAATAAAATATCATATTATAAAATAATTGTTAGGAAGTTATTGCTAATGTGGAATGTTAATTGACGAAAATAAAAATGTGTGCTTAATTTTCGCTGCTGAGATAATGAGTAAAAATATTTTATTTTTCCTGATCTTATCTCAAAAGGATTGTGTTGTGAGTCTAGGCTTTTTCATTCATGGCTCCTGTGTTGCCAAGCCAAAGACAGCACCTGGAATCTCACAAAAGACAGGATGCTAATTCTATACTTTGAATGGTGTAGGAAAACAAAGATATGAACTCTTTCAGTTTTGAGATTGGCAGGCAGGGTTGAGGGATTATCTCTTCTGCATAGCAGAAATAATCATTTTGTATGTGACCCATAATATAAGAAAGTACTATGCAGTACTACCATGCAGGACTTTTTGGGAATTGTAGGGTGATTATGGAAGACTGTTGCTGTAAGTGGAGAAGGAGAAGCTGGACCCACCCTAGAGTAGAGAAAGGTGCTTATCCAGTACTGAGGAGGGATACATAGAGATGAATAGTAGTAGACATTTCAGCATGGGAATGGAGCCTACACCAGTGGAAACAGCACTAGTGGAGGAATAGGACCTCTTGGTTCATGGCTGACTGGAGTCTGTCTGTGTGTGTGTGTGTGTGTGTGTGTGTGTGTGTGTGTGTGTGAGAGAGAGAGAGAGAGAGAGAGAGAGAGAGAGAATGAGAATGGGGGACAGAGGGAGAGGGAGAGAGAGAGAGAAAGAGAGAGAGAGAGAGAGGAAGGAAGGAAGGAATAGGCAGACACTAATGGTGTGAATTTGGAGAAAATCCCAAAGGCTATATTCCTCACTGAATGAAATGGGCTTACAGCCCCAAATGGTCAACAAGGCTTGGGGAAGGCACAGTGTCAGCAATGGTCATGATGCACTGACTGACAATTCCTCCATTTTCCAGATACCATATGAAACCCCTTCTCAGAATCTTGTATATGTTAGGGAGGGGGAAAGATCTCATAAATATATGTGAGATGAAATTTCCAGAAACCTGTGGCAAGTAGAAGTAGAACCAGATTTATCTACTTATGAAAAATAAAGGATATTTTTATCACCAAATATTATGAAAGAAATTTATATTCTTGTTGATATAGATAAATACTTTTGTTTACATTATTTTTATAGACAAATATCTGCCTTACACATCTCTATCCTGCCTTAAATGCCACAAATACAGCCCCCCTCCCACACACAGAGAACACAAGTGTTCATCTCTTCCCCGAGATTGTCTTTAATTTGCCTATCATTGTGCCTGCAATTAATACTTTAATAATCTTTTTAATGCAACTTAAATTTGTGACCAAAGGCCGGCTTCTTCGCCTTCTGCACAGACCTAATTACTTTACATAATTATCACTCTTTACAAATTTCTTAACAAAAAGACACCAGATATTTACAGATTGATTTCTTGCAACTTTTTAGGTGGCCTCAGGAGCCTTTCTGCATTCTTTCGCAAAGAAATGAATCTTTGATTCATTCCTGTTTTGCAAATGACCATTACAAAGTTCACCCAATTTTTCACATACTTTCTCTATAGGCAGGAACTTAGGTGTTACTTTGACCTCACTAGGCAATATTATTTACTCCTATGACTTGTAATAATGGAAAGCATGAAATTTAGAGTTTGGTCCTTGTTTTACCTGTCCTACTGATTCATTACAGAGTTGAAGAAGTGTTTTAAGTGTTATGCATCAAAACTTTTCTTTAACTGAAATTTAGATATATTAATATTTGTTGTGCCCTTTTTGCATGTTAACCATTACCTACATAATTATCTCTTAATTACATTTTTGAGATTCTTAATATCTGATTATGTAGAAGAAGGAAAAACTATTCAAAACTATGGTTTATATTATTAAATTGAAGACTAGATTACTCTAAAAATTCTGTAACTCCTGATAAGAAACAACTACAATGAAGTATAAACTGAACACTCTCAATGATTTACTATGCATTTTGAATGAACTGTATTTGTCTTTGCCTCATTCTTTTGTTTAATAGAAATGTTTTTCTGGTAAGAAAGAAATGGTTAAATTACCATGCCATATTTATTGATTCTTATTACCATCAAGAGTACAAAATAGCATACTTTCTTATAAGCAAGCATTTTTGAATTGCTAAATTTTTATTTAAAGTATTTTGACTGATTTGTTATTTTAGGCCTAGCAGTAATCCACAAGTATATATTACCATCACATGGCATTAAATGATCATGAAGCCTGATTTGATATCATTAAGGATATTTGCTGTTGAAACAATAGATTAATAAGCTGCAAATTTAAAATATTTCAGTAATATTAATTAAAAGTCAGCTTGACAATAATTAAATGATCATATTTGCTGTCTCTCCTCTCTCACCTTTTGACTTTCATGTGCATATGCACACACCTGTAGCAATGAAATCATTTGAATGCCTTCCTATTGGTGCCTAAAATAAAGCCATTATGTGAAGAATTTTCACAAGACAAGTGACTCCCTTAAAGTCTCTGGATATCCAGAAATGTATAGCTGAAATGGTCTTTTTGCACACATCCCAGTCATCTGAAGGAAAGAAATTGCTTCTGGGTCATTGTGGGTCTTGATTCAACAGCTCTACATTTCAACCTTTTCAACTGCTCACTGACATCTGCAGCAGCTTGCTATAATCAAATAACTGACCTGTTTCTATCATTTGGGAATTCAGATTCACTTTTCTTGAAATTTCTTAAAAGCGGCCAGCTCGCTAGGAGGGAAAATACTAAAATACATGGGCAGGAGGTAAACATGATACCATAGTACACAATCTGGGTTTGTAAAATACTCACAATGAACGTCTGCAATCTTCTAAGTTTATGTATGAACACTGCAAATAAAACCATATCTATATCAATCAATCCTGTTTGTGTTCACTACCAAAATTAATTGTTTATTAACATCCATGAAAAATGTTCAACTATCACCAAGAAGTAAATATGTAACATTTGTTTAAAAAAAGTTTTACAATGAATAAAATACGTGAAACAATGCATATTTTTATAAGAATATTTGTTCAGGTGTGTAACGGAGAATAATTATAAAATACAATATGAATTATGAAAATATTTTATTTCAATGTATATATAAATAGCACCAATAGGTAGTGTGTGGATTTACTTATAATTATATATTGTATTTATCTATAAACATGTCAATATATCTTACTAGAAGAACAAATGATTTTAGTGCTGACAAACTTTGTAGAGCTTTTAATAGTTCAATAGTATTAGTGAGCTTGCAATTTGAATATTTGTATGAAATATAAAACATACATTTTTGAAAAACACACAATGTACTGAGAACCATAAATATAATTGTTTTTAAAAGATTTAAATTTTTGGCATATCATGTGATTAATTTTGTCTTCTCAAGTAGAAAGCTATAAAATATATTACAATCTTTGTTTTAATTGCTTTGTTTTGTTACTTCTTGCAATTAAGTTTACTGTAATAACCCATGATGAAGTAAATTTCTGGAAATTTCAGTCATTAAAATCCATAGCAATGAAACAAGGAAAAAAAGTACAAATTATTGTAAAAAGTCTTGGTTCTTTACGCCATTGAAATAACCATCTAGCCTCATATTAGAAGCCAATCATTTAGCCTCATACTAGAAGCCAACCTTATAAAATAAATAATAAATTAAGGTAGATATTATAATGTCTTGGTAATATCAAAATAAATATAAGTGATTTTTAGACTATAACAAAGATTGCTTAATAAGCTAAGAGAAAGAATAAGTTGAAAAATGGAATTGAAGGGGTAAGCAGATGAGTGTTTCTAGAAGCTGACAATGTGAGGTGACTATCAGACAAAGAAAATCCACAACTGTTTAAATTATTAAAATTACTATCTTGTTATAGGACATGCTTTTCTGTATATTTTAGCCAAGTCATGCTTTTTACCTGTCTTTGACAACTGCTTCTTCCCACTCCCTACCTCACTGCATGGCCTCAAACTTCCTTCCTTAGAAATAGAGTGCATTCCAGGCAGAATTCTGCACCAACTGTTATAAATCCCTAAGTCAAAGAGTAGATTCCATCGCCTCCCAGTAGAGAAACCAGTCCATGCAGATAAAGGCAGGTACTAAGGAAAAATGCATCTGCTGATGTATCCTATCTGATAGGTAAATTATAGCACTCAAGATGCTTTCAAGCTTGATATGTCATCCTAATACAAAATCAGAAACACCTCTTTTTCATCGTCATCAATTGACATCACCCAGTTTCAATTCAATGCTGGGGTAAATGGCATGGTGATTGTAGGCAGCATAGACAAGATACTTATAACCTTCTATACCCTGGAAAGCTAATGCAAATGTCTTTATTAGGCCTCCTGTAACAGAGTATATACACTGGGTGGCTTAGACAACAGAAATTCAATTCCCACAGTTTTGGAGGCTAAAATTACAAACCAAGGTGTCAGGAGTTTGGTTACTTCTAAGACCTCTCTCTTTGGCTTACAGATGTCCACTTCCTCACTGTGTCCTCACATGGACTTCCTTATACCCAGCTACACCCCTGGTGTCTCTATATGTGTTTAATTTTTCTCTTCTTATAAGGACCACCAGTCAGATTAGATTAGGCCTACCTTAACTGTGTCATTTAAACTTAATCTCCTCTATAAAGGCCCTATCTCCAAAATAGAGGTATTCCGGTGTGACTCCAGATCCCAGAAGCCCGCTTCATTAAATTCTCAGGTGGTAATGATGTAGACTCACGAATCTAGTTACCCTAATCTAGTTAACTTGACAATAGGCATTGTTCCAGGTGTGGGTATTAGACCAATCAAAGGCCACCCCAATGCTTCCAATTTTTACTTTGCAAAATGGAAGTGAAGAAGTTTTGGGGTCATGGAACTCTATTGCATGATGATCATTTGTTGCTTCCATTTCTCTCACCGCATAGAGAAAGCCTTTCTTTAGTAGGAGGGAATAAGGTGCACATACATATGGAATAGAAACAATAATGAATTGAGATAGAGAAGAGGAATGAAGAGAGAAAGAGGTATGTAGAGGAAGCAAGGCAGGAAGGGAAGGCAGTAGAGAAAGGAGAGAATTGAAAGCCTAAGTTGTGTCTCTACATTAAGTCAAGCCTAAAACTAGCTGAGTGCTGGTAAATAATTAGCAACTAGGTCTCCATGAAAAAAAAAAAAAATTCCTGAATGTGTGATTGTGTTTGTTGATTTCTGTGGTGTGAACACTTCCGAAAAGACTGATTTCCAGCTATTTATGGTCCATCAATGACTGCGGAAATGGAAGAGATGCACAGTAACATACCATTATTTTCATCATTCAGACAATATATATGTAAATTACTTCAAGACAACAGACAAGCAAAATCCAGTAAGATAAGTGTAAAGTGATGGGATTTGATTACTTATTACCTTGTCCTTTGACTGTTGACATGAAGATAAAATCCTTTCTAAAGGCATATATCTATTATATACACACTGAATGCACAGGTGCACAGGAAGCTGATACTGTCTACTGAATGAAAACATTTATATCATTATCATATAAGTATTTTAGTATATTTTATTTTTAAAAAAGAAAATAGAACATGATTTGTCCATTTGCCACTTAACTGTTCTGTGTCATAAAACAGATTATTTGATTCCATTCCATAAAATAAACATTCCTTGGGAAATAACTATTTATGACACTAGGCTAAGTATAGAATGGAATATATGTCATTATAAAATTAATGGGAACAAATTCATCCTATAGCTGTGTATGTAAGAATAAAGCTATACTAAAGTTACAGAGATCTGAAGTAGAGGACATCTCTTTATGTTATCTAAATAGATATTTTGTTATTTCAAAGAAATTCATATTTATTATTTGAAGGCACAAATGCAGCCTAGGAGACGGGGATTTTAAAATATTAAAGAGCAGGAAAGGAAGAGAAAGACAGTGATAGAGAGGCCAGGGAGATATAACTTAAATCATGCAGCAGCTATTGAGTGCTTCATGGCAAAATAAGCCCATGAGAAAACTGCCACAGAGATCTGCCATTCTGAGAGTATTTGTGAAAGACTGAGCCATGGGAAAATGCCAGGATCAGAAGTGCTGCAGGTTGAGATTCTGCAGTTTGACCTGGTTGTGTCTACCTAATGCTTCAGCAAAAATTTAGGCAATGCTCCAAAGGAAGCAGCAGCATAATTAGAAAAGGAAGAGGTTGTCTATTTGCAACACTGACAATGGCTAGAAGTCCCAGCTGTCAGCCAAGCAGGAAGAGTTTACATATGTTTAGCAACATATTCCATTTCTTAAAATGGCCATGGATTGACTTGTGACATAAAATATCAGGATCATAGTGAGAGAAAATGGAAAAGTGGTCTTTATGTTTTAAATGTTTAAAAGGATACCATTGGTGGGAGGTTGTATTGAGTAACAAAAAGTGCTGGCTTTGAAGACAGATTGTCTGCTTAGGATTCAGGGCTCATCAATGGGAAAATGGGAATCTTTCTATGACTG
Organism: Macaca fascicularis; assembly: GCF_037993035.2. Lineage (NCBI taxonomy): Eukaryota > Metazoa > Chordata > Mammalia > Primates > Cercopithecidae > Macaca > Macaca fascicularis. The sequence goes on along the minus strand of NC_088379.1, from coordinate 98,440,646 downwards.
AGTTTCCTCCCTTGGAAATAGGATAGCGCCTACATCTTGAGTTACTGCAATGATTAAATACATGTAAGGCACACAATAAAAACTAGCTCTCTTTGTTTCAAGTATTTTTGTGTGGATAGCTGACTGAAATATTTAAACTGGTGTGCGATCTAAGCTGGAAAGGTGAGTAAAGAATTCATGTCACTTCATCTTCCCAGAAAGGGGAATTATGAATATGTGAGGTAGAGAGTGGGAATGCAGGTGGATTAGATAAAACAATGTAGAGAGAGGAGCACAGGAGTCCAAGAATGTAGGAATCTAAACCAGAGAGGAAGACCTGATAAGCAACTAAAAGCAAGGTCTGAAGAGATCAAGGTGTAAGCAAAAGGATATTACATAGCTATAAAAAATATATCTTTGTAGCAACATGAATGCAGCGGGAGACCATTATCCTAGCAAATTAATTCAGGAACAGAAAACCAAATACTTCATGTTCTCACTTAAAAGAGGGAGCTAAACACTGGGTACACATAGACATGAAGATGAGTACAGTAGATACTGGGGACTGCCAAAGGGAGCAGAGAGGAAGGGGGCCAAAGACTCAAAAAATACCTACTAGATACTATATACTCAGTACCTAGATGGCGGAATCATCTTACCCCAAACTTTAGCATCACACGATATACCCATGTAACAAACCTGCATATATAGCCCCCGAACATAAAATAAAAGATGAAATTATAAAAATAAATGAAGATGAAAGCTAGACACATCATCCCAGCCAATAAAGGCCAAGTTGGGGAAGGAGGTGGCTATGAAATCAGTCATTTTAACCAGATATTAAGAAGTCATGAATTTAACAGTTTAAGAAGAGATGGATTTCTCTAGTGACAGAAAATGGAGGTAAAAAACTAAGTAACTTTGAGGTTGGGGCTAGAAATGAAGAGCCATGTGGAAAAATAGATCAAACAGGGTTCAGAAAGAAGGGCTATAACCATAAAACGGAAGAGACATTGTCAAATACCGTAATTATGGAACAGATTAATAGAATAAAAATGCATTCCTTAAATTCCTACACACTAGAGCAAAGTTTGTATATTGGATACAAATACATGTTGAAAACCAAACAGTAAAGTGAGCTTGTTGGAAGAATATAAAGAGGGCTAGGATGATAGTCAAAGGGATTATCTCTAAAAAAAAAAAAAAAAAAAAAAAAGTGCATGAAACAGCAACAAAATTGCTTCTCAATTGTGAGGTTGCTGCCAGGTGTGCACCTGATATCCAGTGGACTAATAGGGAATGCAAAAGGAGGGAAAGGAGGTTGAGAAGGGTGGAGGAGGACAGAGAGCAGGATGGTATATTTACTAAGTTTCTTTTTTATTTTTATTTTTGGTCAGGTACCCCATCTACATGTCCAAAAAGAATAAAAAGTAGGGAGATAACTCCCACTCCAATGTCAACAATAATGTTTACCAAGAGGGGTTGTCAAGTTTCTAAAACAATGCAGACATAGTAAGCCCTCTACAGATATTTGATGAACGAAGGAGCAACTTAAAACTCAATTTAATGCTATATCTTAGGGAACTTAAAATGTAAAGACAGGAATTTGTTACAGGGCTACTGCTTCTGCTCTGCATGAATATGAGCATCAGAAACAAACCAAAAAATAAACCGAGAGAATAAAAAGAGGTTCAAGGCATGGCGTTTAGAAAAATCAATCAAAGTGCCTCTATTCCAGTGGTTTTCAGAGTGTGGTATGTGGTCCCTGGGAGTCCTCAAGACCTCTCAGGAGACTATCAAGTCAAGACTATTTTCACAATATTATCTGAGATATTATTATTCTCCTCGTCTGTGTTCACATTTGCACTAATGTCGTTAGAGCAACGGTCAGTAAAACTATTGGTGCTTTAATCTTAATTGAGGCCATGGCACTGGACTATACTAGTTAGTGCTCAACAGCCACAAATGTACTATTATGCAAATAAATAGACAAATGCATAAATCCAGTTTCATTAAGAATGTCCTTAAAGCAGTAAAAAATATACTTTTTAAAAAAGCATTAACCCTTGAGAATAGCTTTTTAATATGCTATGTGACAAAATGAGAAGGAGACATAGAAATCTTGTGTGATTGTTTGGGAATGTGAGCTGGTCCAGCCAGATTTCTTTATCAGATTCAATCTTTTTTTTTTTTTTTTTTAGACAGAGTCTTGCTCTGTTGCACAGGCTGGAGTGCAGCGGCACAATCTGAAATTTTCATCATTTGCTATGTAGGACATGACACAAGAAAAGCTACAACCAATCTTGATCATACTGTTCCCATTCACATATAGGTATTTAAGGGTGGATGATGATGATGATGATGATGATGATGATGATGATGATGATGATTAGAGACAGAGTCTCACTTTGTCGCCCAGGCTGGAGTGCAGAGGCACGATCTTGGCTCATTGCAACCTCCTTTTCCCAGATTCAAGAGATTCTCCTGCCTCAGCTTCCTGAGTAACTGGGATTACAGGAGCCTGCCACCACACTTGGCTAACTTTTTGAATTTTTAGCAGAGAGGGGATTTCACCATGTTTGTCAGGCTGGTCTCGAACTCCTGACCTCCGAAAATCCACCCGTCTTGGCCTCCCAAAGTGCTGGGATTACAGGTATGAGCCACCGCCCCTGGTCTAATCTTTACTTGGAAGAATGACTGACAGAAAAACTGATAATTTAGATTTGAGTATCTGACAGGTTTTTCTCAAAAATGAGTGAAGCTTGGTAATTAAAGCAAAACAGAATCACACTCTTTGTTAAATTTAATAAAGTTCAAAATTTCAAGCAAAAATAGAATTTGGAAAATATATCCACCATAGTCAGCTTCATAGATTATCAATAAAGACTTTTTATGAAATCAGTGGTGATATCAATCAATGCGGTTTGATATTATATAATGAAATATGTCAACATTTTCGAGATCTGCAATATTCAGTGAACCAACATTTTCCAAACGATGAATGCATTGTTACAAAATCATTCATGAGTAGATATGCACTCAAAGAGCACAGTAGACCTATGGATTTTAATTTAGCAAAGTGAAAAGTTTGTTGATATGATTTCAGATTGTACATTGCAACTAAAACTTAAACTACTTGTTGAATTTGGTATAGTATCAAAGAAGATATTCACAATTATTTGAAAAGATTATTGCAAAAAATCTTCCCTTTCCAACTATACATCTTTGCGACACTAAATTTTCCTCAAGTAGTTCAACAGAAACAAAGTACCGACATACATTGGATGCAGAATCTTCTAATAAGAAAACAGAAAATAGATTTGTGTAAGGGTAAAGCAATATCTTCTCATGAAATTGTATTTGTTTTGAAAAATATAGTTATTCCTCATGAAAATGTTATGTTACCATGCAGTGGGTTTATTCTTTAATATTACAATTTTAAATAATAAAATATTTTCACATTTTCTAAGATTAAATTTCAGATACAGCACACATCAATAAGTATAGCTCATACAGACCAAAGTTCTACAGGGCCCACACTAATTTTCTAAGTGAAAGGAGTTCTTGAATTCAAAATGAGGTTTAAGAATTAAAACAACTAGACCTTGTGTTGTTGATGGCTTAATTTATGAACTTCTGTTTTATCTCATTTTATATTCAGCTTCTTGACTTGTTTTTATTATTTATTTATTTTTTTGGAGACAGGGTCTTGCTCTGTCACTCAGGCTGGAGTGCTGGGGTGCAATCACAGCTTATTTCAGCCTCTGCCTCCCTGACTCAAGCGATCCTCCCACCTCATCCTTCAAGTAGCTGGCACTACAGGTGTGTGTTACCCCTCCTGGGTATTTTTTATTTTATTTTTATTTTTTGTATATATGGGGTCTTATACTGCTAGGCTTGTCTCAAACTCCTGGGCTCAAATGATCCTCCAGCTTTGGCCTACCAAAGAGTTTAGATTACAGGTGTAAACCACCATGCCTGGCTTTAATTCTTTTGGGTTTTGACTTCTTATCTACAACCTCATCTTTCCTAATACACATCCCCTAAATGCCTAATGCCTGCTTCTACCACATTTCTTACCACACCTGATGTTTGATATCTGCTGTCTCAGATCTTTAGATACTGAAATCCTCAAATCTAAATTATTGGTTTTTCTGTCAGTCATTCTTCCAAGTAAAGATTAGGCCTGGCATGGTGGCTCATGCCTGTAATCCCAGTTTTTGTTTTGTTTTGTTTTGTTCTAAGTCTTTTCTTTACCTTGCCTTTCCATGTAGATCTCATTTGCTTCTAGATGGCTCTTCTAGAGAGCAGAATAAATACTATTTCTCAGCACCTGCCAAGCTGCCTACTATCTGAAAGGAGATGTACACTTTGACCGACATTATTGAGTGGTAGTGGTGAACAAATTATATTTTATTACTTTATCTTCCCAAATTTTAGAAACATTTCTAAATAATAGAATAACACAAAATATAAACTTTCCCTTTTCAGTAAGCATATTAAATTTCCTCATACACAACTAAGATATACGAGTTCAACATCCAGTAAATGTTATTTATTAATCTTAGTGATGTAAATAACTACCAAATTGTAGGAAAAGCTGCTTTCTTGGTTTTTGGTCTCTCCTATAGTAGATGAAGAGCACTGCAGGCATGCCATCTTTGCTTTGTAATCACTATACTTCAAATATTTTGTGGTCACAGATACCATAAGTTCTTTCAAGTAAAACAAATAACTTATGGAAAAGCAGGTTTAGAAGTTGTGTACAGTAGCACCAAAACCCTAATGCATGCTGTTTAATGATCCCTAGAGAGAGTCTGGGCTACATCACTATAATGAATTTACAAGCACAGCATCATGCAGAATTCTTAAAAATCTAACCACGGTATTTAGAGAGATGACCCCTAGATTTTTCCTAAGGGGTTTTGTAAAGTTACAAACACTGCAATTTGGTAGTAACTTCTCCAGAAGCATCACATTAAGGCCAGTTAAGGAGCCTTATTCATTTTACTGCAGCCCTGCCTATTTACAGTTTCACTTTGTCTTCACAGTCCTTAGCTGGTATAAATGAAAGATGATAAAAAAATAAAATTAGAGATGATATTCCTATGCATTCCCTCAAGAGGAGAATTCAAAGCTGTCAGAATCGCTAAAGGAAAAAAAAATAAGCTACAAATATAAATATACGTATTTGTTTGAATACTATATTATGTTAGTGATAAGGTAGCAAAATGAAGTGAGAAGAACAAATGTTTCCCCTTGGGCAATAATTTCTCTGGCTTCACTTGGCCTACATTGCCACAGAGAAAATCTGGAGAGCATGCATCTAAATGCAGCTTACTTGTAATGCTGCACCTGTTTGTATGAAAAAGGACTGCATCTGGAATGTTAAACTTTTTCTAGCGAAACTAATATTAACTGATATTTAGATTCTTATAAACTAATCATCAGCTAAATGTGGAATAAATAGTAATGAGTCTTGTGGTCTGGAAATAAAACAATCTAATAATATTAGAAGCACATTGAAAGACATAAATAGCTCCTCAAATGAGCTTGTAACCCCTACTTCTGCATATGTAAAATTATAATTGTGGAAAGATGATACAGGTCATCAACTGTCTTGTTATTTCTGGAAAATATATGGTACTTGTTGGAAAAATATGTATTTGGTAAATTTAAACAATTTAAATGTTTTGAGAAAAAAGAGTACATTTCTGACAAAAAGATTTCAGTTGGCTTTAAATCAGTGAATTTACCTGACAGTTCCTGTGGAAGCAAAATTTTGCAATTAACTTGTTCTATTTTGTGGGGAAAGCAATTACTGAGTACAGCCTAGATTAAATGAGGAGAGGAGTTACTAGGAAGATTATAATCTCTCTCTGAGTCAACTCATATAAACCATCCATATCCTAAATCTTCTTGATGAGACAAGAGCAGATCTTGGAATCAAGATTAGTTGGGAAACCAGTTGTTTCAGTGTTTATTCTCCATTTGGACTGGTTATTAAGAAAAAAAGAATCTGAGGCCTTTTAGCAAGCAGAATTAACCCATTTAGTTACTGAAACAGAGAAACAGAGTATTAAGAGAAACAAAAATACTGCCTTTATTGCTATTTTCAATATGAGAATATTGCACAGTTGAAGCAATAGAGCTTCAACTATTTCTTTGAAATATTCCTTTGATTTTGAAGTTGGAAAGATACTACTGGTGAGGGCGAGGCTAAGTATGCTTTTAGTATAAATTATTTGGCTTTGTAGCATAGAAGAAGGACGGACATATATGCTCAATGAAGAAGCTTCTTAATGAAGACTTTTAGGATATAAACTGCCCCAAAAACCAGGAATTTACATTTTCACGTAGAATTTTGTGAAGTAACATTTTTGCTTTTGGTACTAATTATGAATAATTAATGTAAGTAACTGAGTTTCAAAAAGACTGTTCAACTGGAGTTTGGGAATAATTGAGGACTGAACAAACCCCTATTTTTTTTTTTTAAAGACACTAAATCATATCACCATAGAAGATCACTTTCACTAGAGGAAGAAGGGGAGAAAAGAAAGAAGGAAGAGAAGACCACAAGACAAACAGAAAACAAAAAGAAAAAAATGGTAGGAGTTAAGCTCTCTTGTCAATAATAACACTGATGTAAATGAACTAAATTTCCCTATAAAAATGACCAAGACTGGTTGAATGGACGAAAAAACAAGATCGATCTGCATCTGTTGCCTACAAGAAACACACTTTACCTATAAAGACACACATACACTGAAAATAAAAGTATGTAAAAAATATATGTTTCATAGCAATGGAAATATAAGTAGGAGTCGCCATACTTATATTGTAAAAATACATTTCAAGACAAAATCTGTAAAAAGAGACAAAGAAGGTAACTATGAAATGATAAAGGGGTCGATTCAACAGGAGGATATAACAATTTTTAAATATATGTACACTCAACAGTGGAGTGACCAGATATACAACAAAATATTATTAGAACTAAAGAGAAAGATAAATTCCAATATAATAATAGCTGGAGAATTCAACACCCCACTTTCAGCATTGGACAGATCTTCCAGACACAAAAATAACAAAGAAATCTCAGACTTAATCTGTACTATAGACCAAATGGATCTAATAGATATTTACAGGCCATTTTATCCAACAAATACAGAATACACATTCTTTTCCTCAGCACACAGATCATTCTCAAAGAATAGACTACATTTTAGGTCACAAACAAGTCTCAAAACAGTCAAAAATATTAAAATAATATCAAGCATCTTCTCTGACTACAATGGAATAAAAATAAAAGTAAATATCAGGAGGAATTTTAGAAATTATACAAACACATGGAAATTAAACAATATGCTTTTGAATGACCAGTGGGTCAAAGAAGAAATTTAAAGGAAAATTTAAAAAACTTTTGAAACACATCATAATGGAAACACAACATACCAAAACCTGTGGGATACACCAAAACAGTAGTAAGGGAGAAGTTTACAGATATAAGTGTCTACATGAAAAAAGAGGAAAAATTTCAATTGAACAATCTAATGATGCATCCTAAAGAACAAAAACAGCAAGAGCAAACCAAACCCAAAATTAGTAGAAGATAAAACACAAGTTGGTGTTTTGAAAAGTCAAACAAACAAAATTGACAAACATTTAGCCATACTAACTAAAAAAAAAGCAGATCCAAATAAATAGATTCTGAAATGAAAACGGAGACATTACAACTGATACCACAGAAATTCAAAGGATCATTAGTGGCTACTATGAGCAGCTATATGCCAATAAATTGGAAAATTTAGAAGAAATGGACAAATTTCTAGATACATAAAATCTATCATGATTGAATCAGGAAGAAATGCAAAACCTGGACAGACCAATAACAAGTAACAAGATTCAAGCTGTAATAAAATCCCACAAAAGAAAAGACCAAGACTTGATGGTTTCACTGTTGAAGTTTACCAAATATTTTAGGAAGAACTGATGCCAGTCCCACTCAAACTATTCTAAAGAGGAGGAGAGGATACTTCCAGATTCATTCTATGAGGCCAGTGTCACCCTGATAACAAAACTAGACAAAGACACATCAAAAACAGGGTAACTACAGACTGCTGTCTCTAATGAATATTGATGTAAAAATCCTCAACAAAATACTAGTTAACTGAATTAACAATGCATTGGAAATGTCATTCAGCATGACTAAATTATTCCGGGATGCAAAAAACTGGAGCTTATAGAAGAAACATTCCTCAACATAATAAAAGCCATATATGACAGACCCACAGCTAGTATCATACCAAATGGAGAAAAACCAAAAGCCTTTCCTCTAATGTCTGGAACACGAGAAAGATGCCCACTGTCAATACTGTTATTCAGTATAGTACTGGAAATTCTAGCTAGAGCACTCAGAAAAGAGAAGGATATAAAGTACATCCATATTGGACAGAAATAAGTCAAATTATCCTTGTTTACAGATGATATCATCTTATATTTGGAAAAATCTAAAGACTCCATGAGAAAACTATTAGAACGGATGAACAAATTTAGTAAAGTTGAAGGATACAAAATCAACATACAATAATTAGTAGCATTTCTGTATGTGAACAGTGAACAATGTGAAAAAAATTTAAAAAGTAATCCCATTTACAATAGCCACACATAATTTTTAAAATTATTGTTATTAATTAATTTATTTATTTATTTATTTATTTATTTTTGAGACAGAGTCTTGCTCTGTCGCTCAGGCTGGAGTGCAGTGGTATGATCTCGGCTCACTGCAAGCTTCGCCTTCCAGGTTCATGCCATTCTCCTGCCTCAGCCTCCAAAGTGGCTGGGACTACAGGTGCCTGTCACCAAGCCTGGCTAATTTTTTTGTATTTTTAGTAGAGAGGGAGTTTCACCATGTTAGTCAGGCAGGTCTCAATCTCCTGACCTCATGATCCATCTACCTCGGGCTCCCATATAAAATTAAAAACCTAGGAATTAACTTAAGCAAAGAAGTGAAAGATCTCTATAATGAAAACTAGAAAACACTGATGAAGGTAATTGAGGAAGACACCAAAAAATGAGAAAAAAAAAATTCGATGTTCATGGATTAGAAGAATCAATACGGTTAAAACTCCTATACTACCCAAAGCAATTTACAGATTCAGTTCAATCCCTATCAAAGGTGCAATGACATTCTTTACAGAAATAGAAAAAAAAAAATCCTAAAATTTACATAGATCCACAAAAGACTGAGAATAGTAAAAGCGATTCTAAGCAAAAATAACAAACCTGCAGGAATCCCATTACCCAACTTCAAATTACACTGCAGAGCTGTAGTAACCAAAACAGCATGGTACTAGCATAAAAAGAGACACATAGGATAATGCGACAGAATAGAGGACCCAGAAACAAATCCACATACTTATAGTAAACTCATTTTTAACAAAGGTACCAAAAATGTACACTAGGGTAAAGATGATCTCTTCAACAAATGGTGCTGGGAAAACTGGATATTCATATGCAGAAGAATGAAACTAGACCCCTATCTATCACTGTTATACAAAAATAAAATCAAACTGGGTTAAAGACTTAAATTTAATACCTCGAACTATAAAATTACTACAAGAAAACATTGGGGAAATTTTCTTGGACTTTGGTCTGGTAAAGATTTCTTGAGCTACACCCCACAAGCACAGGTAACCAAAGCAAAAATGGAAAAATCAGATTACATCAAATTAAAAGCTTCTGCACAGCAAATGATACAACCCACAAAGTGAAGAGACAACCCACAAAATGGGATAAAATATTTTTGAACTATCCATCTGACAAGGAATTAATATCCAGAATATATAAGGAGCTCAGACAAATCTATAGGAAAAAGTGTAATAATACAATCAAAAAATGGGCACAAGATTTGAATACTTTCTCAAAAACAGACATACAAATGGCAAACAAGTATATGAAAAGGTGCTCAACATCACTGATCAGCAGATAAATGCAAATGAAAACTACAATGTGATATCATCTCACCTCAGTTAAAATGGCTTATATCCAAAATACAGGCAATAACAAGGGCTGGTGAAGATGTAGGAAAAAGGAAACCCTCGTACACTGTTGGTAGGAATGTGATTTAGTACAACCACTATTGAGAGTTTGGAGGTTCCTTAACAAACAAAAAATGTAGGATCCATGAATTCCACTGGTGGGTATATGCCTAATAGAAAGGAACATAGTATATCGAAAAGATATCAGCACACCTATGTTAGTTGCAGCACTGTTTACAGTAGCTACGATTTGGAAGCAACCTAAGTGTCTAACAACAGATGAATGGATAAAGAAAACGTGGTACAGATACATAATGCAGTACTATTCAGCCATAAAATAGAATGAGATCTAGTCATTTGCAACAACATGGATGAACTGGAGAACATTATGTTAAGTGAAATAAGCTAGGAACAGAAAGACAAACATCGCATGTTCTCACCTATTTGTGGGATCTAAAAATAAAATTAATTGAACTTATGAACACAAAACTAGAAGGATGGTTACCAGAGGCTGGGAAGGGTAAAGAGGGGCTGGTGGCAGTGGGGGGTGGGAGATGGGAATGGTTAAAGGGTACAAAAATAGAAATAATGAGTAAGACCTACTATTTGATAACACAATAGATTGACTATAGTCAATAGTAATTGAATTGTACATTTTAAAATAATTTAAAGAGTATAATTGGATTCTTTGTAACTCAAAGGACAAATGCCAGAGGGGATGGATACCCCATTCTCCATGATGCGATTATTTTACACTGCAGGCCTGTATCAAAACACCTCATTCCCATAAATATATACACATATATCTACTCACAAAAATAAAAAAGCATAAGAACAAATAGCAACTAAATATTCCTAATCTATTTCTGATTCTTCTGCTTTCGACATATGACCTTCTGGAAAAATAAGGGAAGCTAGTGATTTCAAATGGTTTAATCTCCCCACTATTGCAGCCTTGCAAAAATGCTGAGCTATCTAATTATGTCATTTCTGTATTCCTGTTTGTAACATTTTTATTAATGTATTCATGTTTATAACATTTTCATTTTAGTCTCTTAAAAAGTGGCATGAACAAATTTCTTTGCATTAAGAAAAATATTAAACTGTAACAACTAATAGAAAAATGTAAATCACAACTACCTAAGGATTTCTTATAGGCTACAAATCTAATTCCCGTTTATAAAGTTGATGCCAGCAGTTTATATATGAAATAATATATCTTTTTAAGTTTAAAGTGCCTTTAATTTAGCTTCTCTTGCAATTGTTCATAGCACTTTAATTCCATCATATTGCCCAAAGATATATGTTTCCCTGGGACATTTTAAAACTGTAAAATCTCATGGAGAACTTCAGATAGATTCAAATGTTACATTTATTTCTTGAGTCTCAGATTTAGCCATAATCCTGTTAACCATGGGTAAGGAACAATGTTATTTGGTTTCCAAGTTGAGTGTGTGTGTGTGTGTGTGTGTGTGTGTGTGTGTGTGTGTGTGTGTTTACCTTGCTATAATCAATGCTCTATCCTAAGAAACTTGAAAACATTTAATCTTGTTTGATACCCAAAATATCATTTCTAATTCTATATCATCTCCTTTCCTGTTTTGTCTGCCAATGAAGGAAGAAGAGAAAGATGAAGTTTCTTTATTCCTTTACAGCATCAAGAACTCTCACAACACACATTATGAAATAAGAACCAAATTCTAAACATAACACCACCAAGTCATGTTTACCAAATTTGTAAATCAAACTAAGATACCTCATTAAAATGATTGAAAGCACCAAAGAGCAGCTCTTCAAGGATGCATCAAGAAACACTAAAATTACACAAGCTCGCTTGAAAGACTCATAATTTCGCGGCCATAGCATTCTCAGACATACCAATTCATAAGCAGGATGCTGGCCAGATAAGCCATTGTGTTAATCAGTATAAAAGGAAAGAGTGAGCCTGTAATGTTTTATTTGTATTGTTGCTGATGGTAACTATAGAACTCACATAAAGACTAGTCTAAGTGGCTTTAAATAAATCCATAGCATTTCAGAAAGGTGGTGACAGAGGTAATAGAGATCGGGGAAGAAAGAAAATGATCCTAAAATGATAAAGAAAATCGGGGCTAAAGTTCCCTCCTCACCTCCCAACAGAGATTGAGCAGGTATTTCTTCCAGATTACAAAATACAGAGGAATGTTAATTTACCACCTTCACATAGACAATAACACTCTAATGCTTTATGTCTAATAGAACATGGGCTTCCATGTCATTTTCTCCATGTTAAAATATTATATTAAAGTTATTTTTTCAAAGTTACATTTGATAATAGAAATGTACATGGAGACTTGTTCAGCCTTTTGGTTTCAAATTATAGCAGAATACAGAGGTAAAATGTTTCAATTTAATATTCATTAGTTAAATGGATTACTAACATTCATCTTGATGTGTATTTATGTTTGGGATTGTTTGATTTGCTAAAAGCTAGGAATATTGTATACAGTGCAGAGAACTTGCATCCATATTGCAAAATCAGAATCAATTATCTCGTGTAGACTATTATCATAAAAAAGATGTTTCATACTTGCAAAAACACACATCACTCTCATCTGGTAAACAGTAACTACTAAAATATTTATAAATATCACATCATAATTCGTATGTCACACATGGTAGTGATATTCAATTTTTATGTCTCCCAATTAAAAGCGATTATGTATTGTATAATGCATAGTCACCCATTTGTGTATCTAACAGAAAAATAAATGATTTTCTTAATATCTCCACAGGGATTACTTTCTCATCCTGCTGTGCAAATAATGTCAATATAATATTGAAGGAGGTAAAACACCATGGCTTTCTGAAGTTTGTTTGCATTTGTTTTCAATAATGTAACAGAACAAATTGTTTCTAGATGAGTTTAGGTTCATAATTGCTATTCTCATTTTTTAAAAAATATTATTTGAATTGAATGCTTGGTTACTGTGTAGCACTTAGATATCTCTCCTAGGAATAAAGCTTATAGTCAAGTGACATATATAAAAGAAGACATTTGCCACAAACACCTTGAACAAGACTTGAATTCATGTCTCAAACATAAATCATACATTGTTTAACCACAACAACTAGACTGTTGTTATAGTAGAGCATGTATTTGCATGCAATTAAATATGTGATGAGAATAAATAGATCCTAGTCCAAATCCAATTACTTTTTACCAAGTAAAACATGGAAAGGTACAGTATAATAGTATATTAGTATGCCACACCCCTTCTCAAATGAACTTCTGATTATAAAAGAAGTGTTGAAATACCTTTGGCCATTTCTGAACAACAAAAACATTTCTTTCTTGGAATTTAATATTTTTAGTTTTATTTAGACAGAAATTCAGAATATAAAATGTTAACCACTGAATATTTTTTCAAGGTTACATTTGATGATTAAAAATGTACATGGACTTTTTTTTTTTTTTTACCTGAAGGGTATAAATACAGGCTATGTCAAGAGCAGAATCACACACTGAGTACAGTTTTCCCCAATGTTCTTAAAGGTAGTGTTGAAACGGACCCAATAGTTTCGTAGAGAGCTGTTCTCGGGTAAACATAGAAATGGACCCTTCTGGTCTTAAAACTTGAAACTTATATTTGTTTTATTTGAGTTCCTTTCTCAGGAAACGATCCCCAGGCCTCTTAAAAAGTATCAAAGAACTGAGACTCAGCAGATCATTGCATCCAGACAATGAAACACTAGGCCCCATGTTCATCAGGATTGTGTCGCTACCATTCAGAGTTCCTATTTTCTACATTTCTTCCCCATTATAGAAACTCCTAATTTAGTCGTTCACGGAGATGGATTTGAGACTGAGTTCCCATCTCCTCAACTGAAGCACCCAATTAAAGTCTTCTTCCTTGGCAATACTCATAGTCTCAGTCATCGGCCTTCTGTGCAGCCAGCGGCAGGACCTAGACTGAACCCTAGGTGTTTCGATAACCCTATGTCTTCCCTTGTAAAATTTCCTGAAGCAATCCTCCCTTGAAGATTTTCAATTTTTTTCTGAAGAAGATTTATGCTGTTTCAAAGATTCCTCTTCTGTTCCGCCACCTATTAGATTATTGCATTATATTTCCTTTACTATGGGACTATATTATAGTCTATGTGGTATAGCAAAGATTAAACTAAGTCAACTAAGTGCATTTATATGGTCCATTTTAAATTAACATTTAACATTTTAAATTAACATTTGTGTGTGTGTGTGTGTGTGTGTGTGTGTGTGTGTGTGTGTCTTTAATTATGTTTACTAGGCTAGGGCCATCTTTCTACGCAGCCTACATGCTCTAATATCTCCTACACCAAAATTCTTTTCTTTTATATTTCTGCCTCTTTACATTTTCCTAAAGTAGAAATAGACATAATTTTTTTTTGTAAACTGTAATACATAATGATGCAAATATTTTCTCTTTTTTTTTTTTGGTTATTACTTATGCATTCAATTATGTATTAAGCAGCTGCTATTGGCCATGTACCATCCCAGGGGTTCTCAAAATGTGGTCTAAGGATACGTAGTGTTCATCAAAGCTATTCAGCTTGTCATATGAGGTCAAAACTATTTTCTTAAAATACTAAGATGCCATCTGCCTTTTTCATTCTCATTCTTTCATGACTATACAGTGGAGTTTTGAACATTAGCTCTGGTGGCTAATGGAATGTGTGCTAGTACATTTCCTAATTTTAAAATTTTCTCAGCTTTAGTTTCCACTGTGCTAAATATCAATGGCTATAATCCACATACACCAGAATCCAGCAAACATTTTCTGTAAAGGACAAGATTGTAAAGAGTTTAGGCTTGGCCAACCGTATGATCTCTGTCACTACTCAACTCTCTTGTTACAGTGAGAAAACAGCCATAGATGATACGAAAATAAATAGCAGTAACTCTGTTCCAAAAATGCTATTTACAAAAAGAAGACATTGGTTGTATTTGACTTGCAGGCTACAGTTTGCTGACCTCTAATATAAATGAAAGCTCTTTTGGTTCTCAATATTTTTTAAGAATATAGAGGGTCTCTGACACCAAGAACTTCGGAAACTACCGTAGAAGTATTCCACAGTCAAATTAAGCCTGTGATCTGCTGTCAAGGAGTTGTCTAGAGGGAAATTTGGACACAATATATTGGGATTCCTGTTATATGGACAAAATGAAAGACAATACAAAATGTGAAGGGGAGTATATACACTCATTACCCTTTAAAATTTTTTTAAGGTTTATGTGTATGCATACATTTGTGTATGCACATTTTAGGAAATTTAGGGAAGGAAATTGTCACAGGCTTTTATCCAATTGTTCTCAAATGTTAGTGGCTTCAGAATAACCTGGGGGTAAGAACTGGCATGCGGGGTGGTCCCACTTTAAAAATTCTTCTTATGTCTGGCATTAGGCTACAGCCTATGAAATCTGCCTTGTCAACGGAACCTCATACAATTCTGATGCAGAAGGCAATAGGTAAAACTAATGTACAGCCTCACACATATGAGAAACAGCATTTGAAGCATTATCTGTAGAATTTCCTGAGCCAGAACTTCTTCTGCACTAAATAGACAGATAGATAATATAAACAATTATAAACATTTTTATAATATTCTTACATACCTCTCTACCTACTACTAGCTACTTTTAGCTTATCTGACTTTATTCTTCAATCTCTTTATTCTCTTATGCAGCCTCCAAAAATAAATAGTGCATGCATAGAACGCCTAGATTATCTTCCTCCTTCCTACCTTTGTTTTGACACTTTGACATACTTTCCCTACCCTCAACCTCATTTTCATTTGTTATCTTTTTTTTAACCTCTTTTAGCTGCTTGCTGTATTTTTTTTTTATTATTTTCAACCCTTGTTTTGTCTCCTTACAGTAAAATTTACTTTCCATTGAGCACTGTCATATCGTATTAAAATTATGTGATTCTTTGACTTATTTAAAATAAGGTCTCAGAAAAATAAAGCTGTTTCAGTCTTTGTTGTATTACAGAGTTTCTGATACTCTAGGTATTCACCCCATGCTAACTGAATTGAGGGAACAGGGTCTCATCATACATTTCCAAGGCAAAGTAACAGGGCATTCTCACTTGATACATTACCAAGAGCTGTGTTTTATTAAATCTCATTGCCAGAACATTCTGTACATGTCTTTTCACATCTTCTCATCCTTTATTCTCCATCCCCATCACAAAGGCCACACAAACCTAAGTAAGTATTACAGGTCTTATTAAGATAAAAATGCAGTGTCCAGAAACCACACAAAGAAATATTAGTACTTCCCAACCTACCTACAACCAAGTAGTTCTCTAAAGCCCTTTGTACATTTGAAATAATGTGTTTAGTTATTGAAAATCATTTGCTTAATGTGCCTCTTCTCTGATGCAGCATAAGCTGCTTGAGGGTATAAACTGTGTCTGTCTTATTCATTACCATATCCCTAGTAATGCAGTGCTTGGCTCATAAAAGACATTTGCATACTGCCTGATTAAATGACAAAAAATACCATGCCCTCGTTTCTCCATCTCATAAAAGGACTAATCTTTATGCCAGAATGTGGAGATCACCTATAGACAATATTCCACTGTTATAATGCCAAATGACAACAATATATAAGGCTTAAATGAATATAAAACAAAATGAATATAGAAACATTTAAACTGTTTATGGTGAAAAATGGTTTTATTATCTTTTCCTGAGATATGAAATGAAATTCCTTAGACAAAAGAAAATATATGAAATAAAAACCAAAAGAAAACCTCCCATATTATTGAAGGAAATATTGATGATATTCATTGGAATGGTAATAGCTTTTGACACAGTACTAGCATTTGTTTCTTACATTGCAATATAAATATAAAGATTCAGGGGAGATCCTTTAAGTTGACACTGACAAGGAAAAAACATTCTCTTAACCAACTTTAAGTAGATATTACTCTATCATAACTGACATTTTCAAATCAATGCTGCTAAAAATATGAATTTGGGACCTGACTTATTTGACATTAATCTATCTGATTTCAACAGGTATCTGTAAAAACATCCTTTAAAAAAGCAGTTAGCTTTCTGTGTCATGATGGTTGCTCCTGCAGAAGTTAAAATGTGCTGGTGTTGGCTCAGGAGTGATCGTCACCCACAGGAAACTAACTGGAGGAAGATTCTAGGAGGCTCAGTGCTCTGCAGGAGCTTGTTGCCACAGCCACCAATAAGCTAACAGTGGAAGTTGCTGCCTAAAACTATGCTTTTTAACATCCAGTATTTTGAAAATAGTTCACCCTTTCACTATGCTGTTAATAAAAATCATAATACAATTTTATTCTGAATTTATCTAATATTTTATGGTTGGTAGATAATGGCAGTCCTTTAGAATTGGTTATCCTTTTATTCTTCATCTGTAGCTGTTTATGTGGTGGTAAAAACTTGCTCATGTTAGGTAGGGCATATATTGATTACTGCTTCGGTCTGAATAAGAATATTTTAAGTCATTGGCTACAGAGAATTAAAGAAAGATCATCAAGTGTTATTCCTGAGCTATAGGGCAACCAGACGTAATTTGCTACATTGTTTATGAACATGATTGCCACTGTTATGATTGGATGAAAAAACAGATGCTCATTCTTGACAGCCCTCGATGGGGTTGACGGATGAAGTACATGTGTCAATACATCCCAGATGCTTGTATAACTTTAGACTCTACTGTTCTTTATCACAATCTGACTTGTATTAACCAATATTTATGGAAAACTACTTAAAGTCCATGTCACATGATTTTATTACAGACTTCCCCTGCTCCTCTGGAAGTAAGTTGACAGTCTACACCGTGCCCTTGACTTAAACTGAATCCTCAAGAGCTGTGAAAAGTTATCCTGCATTGCTGTGGCTCCTGTTAGTGTTGTTCATGCTGTGTTGAATGACCTTTATGTTCTGGCTTGCACTAACATATGCTTTAGAATATAAATATGATATCTACTGTATCTTTCAATACACCTTTTAAAGTCAGTTTATATTGACATTTCTCTATGACCTAATTAATGTGGCTTTTTTTCTTATGGACACTATGAATACTGTAATTGATAAAAGTGAGTTCATTACTATATCTACTTGGATGCATAGAGAAAAAGTGCAGGCAAATAATAGGACTAAATAGATCTCATTTTTATTTTATATTATTATTTTTGTGATGGAGTCTCACTCTGTGGTCCAGGCCGGAGTACAGTGGGATGATCTCAACTCACTGCAACCTCCAACTCCTGGGTTCAAAAGATTCTCCCGGCCAGGTGTGGCAATTCACCCTTGTGATCCCAGCAATTTGGGAGGTCAAGGTGGGTAGATCACCTGAGGTCGGAACTTTGAGACCAGCCTGGCCAACATGTGAAACCCCGTTTCTACTAAAATTACACAAATTGGCCAGGCGTGGTGATGGGTGACTGTAATCCCAGGTACTTGGGAGGCCAAGGCAGGAGAATCACTTGAACCCAGGAGGTGGAGGTTGCGGTGAGCCAAGATTGCGTCACTGCACTGCAGCCTGGGTGACAGAATGAAACTCTGTCTCAAAAAACAAAACAAAACAAAACAAAACAAAAACAAAAAAAGAGATTCTCCTGCCTCAGCCTCCCAAGCAGCTGGGATTACAAGCAGGTATCACCACATCCGGCTATTTTTTTTTTTTTTTTTGTATTTTCAGTAAAGATGGTGTTTCATCTTGCTGGCTATGCTGGTCTCGAACTCCTGGCCTCAAGTGATCAGTCTGCCTCGGCCTCACAAAGTGCTGGGATTACAGGCATGAGCCATCATGCCCGGCCTCATTTTTACTTACTAATCTTTCTTCCTTTAATTTTCTTAAATTTGTATTTGTATTCTCTAAATGCCTTACTTATTTTATCTATTTTTACATATAAAACATATTAATAGAATATGTAGCCAATATTATTACATCCTTTTTTACACTAATCATTGCTGAAACACTCTTTTATGCACTATATCATTAATCATCAGAGCCATGTTAAGATATAGGTAGCAGTTATGTTCTATTTACTTTCTTATTTTGGAGGGATTATTTATATAGATGCATAATTTCTTTATTTAAATAGCAAGATGGGGTCTTGCTCTGTCTCCTAGGCTACAGTATAGTGGCATAATCTCAGCTCGCTGCATCCTCAACCTCCATGGCTTAAGTGATCCTCCTCTCTCAGCCTCTCCAGTAGCTAGGACTAACTAAGGCATGTACCACCACCCCCAGCTAACTTTACTTTAATTTTTTATAGAGACAGCATCTCCTTATGTTGTCCAGGCTGTTCACAAACTCCTGTGCTCAAATGATCCTCCTGCCCC
Organism: Macaca fascicularis; assembly: GCF_037993035.2. Lineage (NCBI taxonomy): Eukaryota > Metazoa > Chordata > Mammalia > Primates > Cercopithecidae > Macaca > Macaca fascicularis. The sequence continues at coordinate 98,421,279 of NC_088379.1, read as the reverse complement.
AGCTTCCGGAAATGCTGGGATTACAGGCATGAGCCAGCATGCCTAGAATCATTTTATAGATAAGGAAAATAAGCTTTCTGCCAGTTAACTTGCTCAAAGTCATGCAGGTTTGAAAAAAAATGAAATTGGCATTTGAATCCAGGTTTCTCTGACTACAGAGTAAAAGTGTTTAACTTGGCCGGGCGCGGTGGCTCATGCCTATAATCCCAACACTTTGGGAGGCCGAGGCGGGCGGATCACGAGGTCAGGAGATCGAGACCATCCTGGTTAACACCGTGAAACCCCGTCTCTACTAAAAATACAAAAAAAAATAGCCGGGTGTGGTGGCGGGCGCCTATAGTCTTAGCTACTCGGGAGGCTGAGATAGGAGAATGGCGTGAACCCAGGAGGCAGAGCTTGCAGTGAGCCGAGATTGTGCCACTGCACTCCAGAATGGGCGACAGAGCAAGATTCTGTCTCAAAAAAAAAAAAAAAAAAAAAAAGGATTTAACTTTATACTACAGTTGGATCTCCAACCATTTTGCTCATGCTGTTATTGAGTTGTCTGTTACCATTTTAATCTCATTGTCATTTGGTATCTCTCAGACCAGTCGTTAGTAATTAGGGGAGCAGCTCTTTGGTTTTCGGTGAAGCATACTCACTCATATTCTGAAAAGTCATTCACAATCCTGTGGTTCTTTGGTAAATTTTTATTGCTTTCTTTCACAGTGATATAAAAGAATAGACATAAAATGATGATATTCATTTTACATGGTCTATTTTTTGTTACATGGAATGCAAGTTAAATTTCAGAGTGGGAAAAAATCCTAGAATCTTCTTATATAGTAACAATTTAAAAATTGGCTCTCTCCTTCCCCTAGTCCCTTCTGCTTCTCAATATCCCAAGGTTTATCAGTTTAAATGTCAGGCAATATGGCATTGAAACTATTGTCCTTTCAGTGGCACCAGAAGATAATGACAGCTTAATCATTCTATCTCCTCCTGAGAAGACATAGGCAGCCTTGAATGGCTGTCTGAGAGAAGGGTTACATGACTGCTCTATGATATGTTCTGTAACCACACAATGAATTACTGCAATACCCAGATACTTAAATGAAATAACTTTGTTTTCTTCTTAAAGCGATGAAGACTATAGACCTAAGTAGAATAAGTATTTTAGCTTTCATTTAAATAAGAGTGTAATAAAACCATAAAATTAGAAAGAAAACAAGTAAAAAACTAAAACTATGAAGAATCTCTTAGTAAACTTAGTTCCTGGTATCTGCCCATAGCAGTCTGTGTTGAGAACAGTTATTTAACTTATGACTCTTTAAAAATATTTTTAAATGAGAAATAAAAAATGTGTTTTGATACAGTTGGGCTATTAGTACTAAAATAATAAGAATAGTATACTTAAATAAGGAAAATTATTCATAACAAAATAAAAAATATCTAGAAGACAATGGATACCTTGGAACATAAAGCAAAGTGGTATCATAATGAATGATTAAGGTCATAATGATGTTGGTATGTTGGTATAGTTTATGCACCACAAAACGTAGGCTTAGCTCAGTTCACTTTTTAGAGAACATAGAAATATTTTGAAGTAAGACATAAGGAGTATTTCAGATTTTTTTTTTTTTTAAAAAAACAAAAAACAGTGTAAATCCCAGTTGTCCTACTTACTGCATGATCTTGGAAAAACAATTTATTATTCTTAGCCTCAGTTCATTTTCTGTTCTTAAAGTAACTGGACGCTGTTTTGAGAATTATATTAGAAAATATGGGAGTGTTTATGAGTCCCAGGCTTGCTGTAGGTGTTTCCTCAGTGCTAGTTTTGTTTGCTCTCCCTCTCTTTTTTTTTTTTTTTTTTTTCAATTTTACTTTAAGCTCTGGAATACATATGCACCACCAGATTTGTTTCATAGGTACATATGTGCCATGGTGGATTGCTGTACCTATTAAGTCATCTAGGTTTTCAGTCCCGCATGCATTAGATGTTTCTACTAATGCTCTCCCTCCCCTTGTCCTCACCCCCAACAGGCCCTGGTGTGTGATGTTCCCCTCCTTATGTCCATGTGTTCTCATTGTTCAACTCCAACTTATGAGTGAGAACATGTGGTCTTTGGTTTTCTGTTCCTGTGTTAGTTTGCTGAGAATGATGGTTTCCAGTCTCATCCATGTCCCTGCAAAGGACATGAACTCATTCTTTCTTATGGCTGCATAGTATTCCATGGTGTATATGTGCCACATTTTCTTTATCCAGTCTATCATTGATGGGCATTTGGTTGGTTCCAAGTCTTTGCTATTGAGAATAGTGCTGCAATAAACATCTGTGTGCATGTGTCATTACAGTAGATGATTTATAATCCTTTAGGTATATACCCAGTAATGGGATGGCTGGGTCAAATGGTATTTCTGGTTCTAAATCCTTTAGGAATCACCACACTCTGTCTTCCACAATGGTTGAACTAATTTACACTCCCAACAACAGTGTAAAAGCATTGCTATTTCTCAACATCCTCCCCAGCATCTGTTGTTTCCTGACTTTTTAATGACTGCCATTCTAACTGGCATGAGATGGTATCTCGTTGTGGTTTTGATTTGCATTTCTCTAATGACCAGTGATGATGACCTTTTTTGCAAATGTTTGCTGGCCCCATAAATGTCTTCTAACAAAAACAAGCAATGGGGAAAAGGATTCCCTATTTAATAAATGGTGCTGGGAAAACTGGCTAGCCATATGCAGAAAACAGAAACTAGATCCCTTCTTTACACCTTATTCAAAAATTAACTCAAGATTAATTAAAGACTTAAATGTAAACCCTAAAAGCATAAAAACCCTAGAAGAAAACCTAGACAATACCATTCAGGACATAGGTATGGGCAAAGAGTTCATGACTAAAACACCAAAAGCAATCGCAACAAAAACCAAAATTGACAAACGGGATATACTTAAACTAAAGAGCTTCTGCACGGCAAAAGAAACTATCATCAGAGTGAACAGGCAACCTACAGGATGGGAGAAAATTTTTGCAGTCTATCCATCTGACAAAGGTCTAATATCCAGAATCTATAAGGGACTTAAACAAATTTACAAGAAAAAAAACCAAACAACTCCATCAAAAAGTGGGTGAAGGATATGTACAGACACTTGTTTGTTTCTTTAAGTTACTTATACCTGTTTCAACATGTACTAAAATAGAGCATAAAAAAAGGCTAGCAAATTTTTGAAAAACAATGTTTCTTAATGTCGATTAACTCATTACCAAAATCACATAAGAGAAAAAGAAAAAAATATATAAAACTTCATTAATTAAGAGTTAATTGGGGTGAGGAAGTTATCATCTGTAATTAGTTAAAAGTCAGAAATGTAGGGCATTTATAACCAAATATGAATTTGTTTCCTTTAGGGCTATAAAGCACCATAAACCAATTATTAAACAATGCTACCAAATAACAATTCTGAAAAATATACTTTAACGAAGAGATAAGAGACACATAATTAGCACACTATTCTATACAAGTGCTCTAATAGACTGCTTAGATCAAGTTGTTTTCTTAAATAAGTTAAACAGTTTCATCTTAAGTCCCTACCTAACCCAAAAAACTATTAATTTACTAATTTTATCAAAGGTAATTTTTGTCTATCTCTCAATTGCAAATCTATTCACAGATTTCTACAATAAAGTCATTATGAATTCTGAATAAATTTAACTTAACAAACTTTGGTTATCAGTGACTGGTAGAAGAATCAAAATGGATCTGGGAACTAAAATCAGTATAGTCCTATTTTGATTTTAGCAACTCAAATGTAATCCACTTTGGTTTTATTTAGGAAACAATCCTTGACCAATATCACCAATTACTTGAGGAGTTGTAGGGGAATACAGTTTCTCAGGCTTTTTAGTTGGAGATTTAAGTCAAGAAAGCCTAGCATGAAGTTCCTGAAACTGAATCTGTAATAGGAATTCTTACATATCTATTAATCTGGTAATTTGTGGAGATATATTTTGACATTCTTAACATTCAAAGTTAACTTTCAAAATTGGCTACTTAGTTATAGATTCATACCAAACAAATGACTTGCCACCATATTACTGTAAGTTTAAAAAAGAAAGAAAACTGCCAGCAATATAACAAGCTCTATGTTAAATAATTTGAAACATAAAATAGCAAACTAGATTTTTTTTAGTTATAAGGACAGTGCTTATATTAATCTCTTCATATATCATTCATTCATTCATTCCTTTTTTTTTTTTTTTAATTCATTGAGCATTTACACTGCTTTGCACCCTCTTAAGGGCATCAGATGCAACAATTAAGTGTGGGTCACTGCCATGAAAGGGCTTCTCTGAAATATTGGTGTCTTGGCTGGAGAAAAAAAATCATATTTAAGATAATATGATTAAAAGCTATTTAGTATCTAAACAAAATCCAGTAGTGTGAAGATACTACCAGGATGGTAGAAGATCGGGTCTTGATGGGGCTGGGAAGTGTTAAAACACATAAATGTTTATTTAACAAATAAAGACATAAGGGACCTAGTAACAAAAATTGACTCCCTCCCTCCTTTTTTTTTTTTTTTCCATCTCAGGATCCCTTTACATTGCTGAAAAGTATTGATTTCTCTGAAGAGTTTTTGTTTATATGGATTATAACTGTTGATGTTCCTTGTACCCAAAATTAATCTGATATTTCAAATATATATGCTTATTCATTCATTAATAATAAATTCATTAAACATTAATATAAATAACATATTTTTTGGATAAATATAAATTGTTTTAAATAAAATAGAAGAGTTTAATTGCCTACCACTTGCAAATTCCTTGATATTTGACTTAATAGAGGATAAGTGGATTCTTTTATCTGATTTTCTACTCAATTTATTAAGAAACATACAAAATGAAATACTAGGAAGGCCCAGCTTTATATAGGAATGTAACTGGAGGGGAGAACAGTATTTCAATAGCCTTCTCATATAATTTTGGATATTTTTGATGAAACATAAAAACTCCCATCTTAGTTAGAATATGGAATCCAAAACATATCAATGAACTCTTCTCAAAGAACTCATAGTATCCCAAGGCCACACCATGAGAACACTTGGATATAAAGGAAGTAACATTAGATCAATCAAACCAATTACCAATTTATAAAATCAGATTGCCTGTCTTTCTAATTTTTATATGAAAAACTCATGTTGTAATACTTGACATTTTATTTATTTATTTATTCATTCATTCATTCATTTATTTATTTATTTGTTGAGACGGATTCTTGCTCTGTTGCCCAGGTTGGAGTGCAGTAGCGCGATCGCGGCTCACTGCAAGCTCCGCTTCCCGGGTTCACGCCATTCTCCCACCTCAGCCTCCCAAGTAGCTGGGACTACAGGCACCTGCCACCACGCCTGGCTAATGTTTTTGTATTTTTAGTAGAGACAGGGTTTCACCATGTTAGCCAGGATGGTTTGGATCTCCCGACCTCGTGATCCACCCTCCTCAACCCCTCAAAGTGCTGGAATTACAGATGTGAGCCACTGCGCCCGGCCAATACTTGGCATTTTAAGTCAACTAATTTGCAAATCAATATAAGGTTTTGTACAAAAGTACTAAATTAATTTACATACCTTGGTTATTTTATACGGATAATTACAAGTTGTCACACTCAAAGCGAGAATAATGTAATGCAAGTAGTCTAGTAAACTTAACTCCTATGATTCATGCATTTGACTAATATTTATTAAGAGCCTTCTAAGTCCTAGGTACTATTATGGATACTGGACATGCAGTATGCAACAAAACAGGCAAAAATAACTCCTTTTTGGAACTTACATTCCAGTGGGAATAACAGACCACAAGAGATAATTAATTAAAAAATAAAACATGTTACACAGAAGTACTACAGGCAAATATAGAGAAGGAAGTAATATAGAAAATATGGTGTGTTAGGGATCAGTGGTTGGAACGTCATTAGATGGTGCATCCAGGAAAAGCCTCAATGAGAGAGGAAGATTAATGTAAAGAGCAAAAGAGTGTTAGGAAGCAATCCATGAAGCTATCAGGGAAAAGAGTTTTCAAGGCAGAGGATAGCAAGTGCAAAGACCCTAAGTTGGATGCATGCTTTATCTGTTTAAATAAAATAGACAAAGAGAAATAAGTAGGAATTAATTCAGAGAAGGTAGGAGGAAAGGAGGAGATAGAGCAAGGGCAGATTACACAGGATTTCTAGTTCTGAAAAAGGACTTTAGCATTTACTCCGAATGAAACGGAAAACTACTGAGAATTTTGAGCAGAAGGGTGATAAGATGCCACTTGTGTTTTAACAGGATCACTCTGGCTGCTGTACTGAGTACTCACTGAAGGAGTGCCAAGTTGGAACACTCAGGATATTTTCAGCTACAAGTAGCAATATATCAAACCAAACGTGGCTTAAGCAGTTAGAGCATTTAATATTTCTCCTAACATGGGCTCCAGAAAATGAATTAAGTAGTTCCCCAATGTTGGTAAGAACCTGAAGGCTGTTTCCTATTTTGCTGATGGCACAATGTCCAGCTGTCTATTGAGCATTCCTTCAGGCCTGCATAAGGGCTGCCTTGGCTCCTTGCATTACATGCTATTTTGACAACATGGCTTCTGTTGAGGGTGGAGGTGGTTCTCTTTTATATGGGAATAATATGCAACCTAGCCTACTAAAATATCTACCTTTAAATACCCGCATGTGAATGGGAACAGTGTGACCAAGACTGGTTTTAGCCTTTCTTGTGTGATGTCACATAGCAAATAATGATAGGGTTTTGAGATGTTGCAGACTGCAGAAGCCTGGAGGTGTTCTGTTCATGGGATTTGGCCATGTTAAGACTCACTTCGCTGTTATGACAGCTGAAGAGATCAATGTCTCAGCATATTTGCAACCCACCTCAGAGCCATAGCACACCTGATAAGCAGCTGTGGCTTAGACAGGGCTGCTGCATGTGTTCATGTAACTTCGTACTTGGCCAAGAGTTTCAGTAGGGGCTGAAGCTCAATATGCATTCTTCTCAACAGTCTGTGGGCCCCAATGGAAGCTGGATTTTTTTCTGTTCATCATCCATCAGTTCATAGGATGATTTTTTATTGTAATTTGCAAAAAAAGTACTTTTTAGACTAGTTGTACACTGGTTTACTACTGATTTTTCATTCCTAGGCATAATTCCTGAACTAAATCAGAAGAAGAGGTGGGTGATTGTTTGAGAAGTATCTAAGTGTCTGTCATGGAATCATTTCTTAAATGGGCAGATCTATGTTAATACTTTTAAAAAAAAAATTATGTATTTATTTTTAATTATATATTAAGTTCTGGGATACATGTTAATACTTTTTTATTAAGAAGTTTGTGGATATTAAAAATAAATTGTGGATTATAAACTTTCATATATTTATCTGTTTATCATGTCATTATTGCTATAGCATCAACCTGTTTAGTAGTTTTTCTAACAAGTAACCTATTTTGATATTTTATTAATTACTGAGGAGCACAGCATGGGTTTTCCTAAAAAACAAAATTGAAGGTAAGTTTAACGTTTATAGAGGCAATTTAAAGTTCATTTCTTAGTCAATCCAAACTCTTAACATTAATTTATACAGTAGTTTATGAGTAGATATATCAGCAATTAACATAAACTAAAAGAGTAACCTTGTTACATATAAATGCAAGGGGAATGGCCTGATAAGGTATAAAGGCAGAGAGCTTTGAGGTAGGTCTGATAATTATAATTTTCTTCAGTTTTTTAAAAGAGCAATTCATGGCTTTCAACTCTTACTAAATTTTGACTAAATAAAAGTTTATCTTCAGAAACATATGTTAATAATGAATTTATTCTTTTGGGAATATAAAACCCTAGCCATGAATCTAGCACCCAAGACATAAGTATTTTCTTAGCAAAAAAGAGTGTCACAGGTATCAGGGAATAGCTGGCAAAAAAAAAAAAAAAAAAAAAATATTGCTAGAAACAAACAAACAAAAGAAATGGGGAAAAATATCATAGCTACTACACAGCACAGACTTAAACATTTGGAGATGATAAAGAAGATCATGTATTTTTCAAATATACAAGTAATGATAAATTTTAATAACCTCCACCAAATAGAAGAACCTAAAGGTATCTTATGGATTCTATTCAAAAAGGAAGAGAACCTCAGCCTAAGCGGGCAAAAATGCCTTTTTCTACATCTTTCTTAGCCTACAGGTCAACTCCTAACATTTCTGTTCACCTGGCCTAACCTTCATTATCTAGCTCAGACATTTCAGAGATATTTCACTTTATCCTATCTCCCCTGAATTACCAGTCAGATTGAAAATCCCTTTGTATTAGACATTACCCACAATATTAGTTATTAGGCAACCCCATAGACACCATCCCTGTTCTTACTACCACCAGTCCCTATTCTCAATTTCATTATCAACACTGGAAGGAATTACTGATAGGATAGAGAGTATTCTGGAGTCATCACAAAAAGTACGACCTGTCAGGCACAGGGGTGGACAATGCACATTCCTAGGAGAATAGTCACATCCTTCTTATATTTTGTGGCCATTTTCTATCCATGGAAAGATAAATAAACAAAAGGGCTTGAAGGAATTTCAGAGCTTATCAGATTAGTACCTCTTTACCAAACAACTAATTTATCTTATTCTTATTACTGACACACTAAAATTAACATAATTTAAGGAAGATGTAAGATGTTTTTTATTGTACAATGATCTAGATATACTTTTATCTAGAACTTTTGAGTGACCTCTTCTAATAAATATAAGTACTATTCAGGTGACAAGAAGATGTATTGGAATTTTCTAGTCAAACAGACCTGTGTTGCCATCCAGTTTCCAACCTTTCTGTCTGTGTGACTATGGACAGCCTAATTTGCTTCCCTGAGTCAGTTCCTCTCGTGTCACCTATTACGGATTCAATAAATTATTAATGTTTAATAATTTATTGGCAAAAATTCTGCCATGAAATGTTCATAGTTCATAATTTTAATCCTTGTATGAATTGGCAATAGACAACTTCTCTCTCTCTCTCTCATACACACACACACACGACTCATAAAGGGCAAAGGGCAAACAATTCAACCCACTCCAAGATACTTTTGTACATAATTACCTTCTCCCATATTGCCCTTCACATAGACTCTAAATTACTGAAACTATTCCATCCTGTGCCTACACGTTTTACTTTTCATGTATCAAAATTTCCCTGCTTGGTTCACTTTTTTGTGGCAGGGCCTCTGCAGGACTGCTGTGGTGTTTGTCCCTCTGGTCTCTCTGAGCTACCCAGTGGCATCCTCCTTGCTGCAGTGACACCTGACCTCACCACGACGACAGAGCAGATGACCCTTTGTGACACTCTCAAAGGCCAGGAGAGCTGGGTAACCAGATCGCTACTACCCTGGACATGATACAATCCTCCTCTTGAGACAAAAACATCATCATGTGGATGTTGAGCAGGTACGAAACCAACTATGGCATCCCACAGCATGCCCTGAAGGGTCATTCCCACCTCGTCTATGACAAAATCATCTCTTGAGATGGCCACTTTTTCCTCTCAGGCTCCTGAGATGGAAACCTGTACTTCTGGGAGCTCACACAGGGCACCACTATGAGATGATCTGTAGGCCATACCAAGGATGTGTTGAGTGTGGCCTTCTCCATTGACAACCAGAAGACTGTTTCTGGAATCTGAGATAAAACCATCATGTCATGGTTATAACCCTGAGTATATACAAATACATTAACCAGGTGGAGAGCCACTCAGAGTGGGTGTCTTTTATCCACTTTTCACCTAACAGCAACACTATCATCTCTGTAGCTAGGACAAGTTGGTCAAGGTATGGAATCCGGCTAACTGCGAGCTGAAGATGAACCACGTTGGCCACACGGGCCATCTGAACACTGTGACTGTCTCTCCAGATGAACCCCTCTGTGCTTCTGGAGGCAATGCTGACCATAACATGCCATGGGATCTCAACACAGGCAAGCACCATGATATGCTATGTGGTGAGAAAATCATCAATGCCCTGTGCTTGACCCCCAACTACTACTGGTTCTGAGCTACCACAGGCCTTGGCATCAAGATCTGGGACTTAGAAGGCAAGATCATAATAGAAATGCAGCAAGAAGTTATCAGAATCTGCAGCAAGGTGGAGCCTCCCCATTGCACCTCTCTGGTCTGCTGATGGCCAGACTGCTGGATACATAAACAATCTGGTGCAAGTGTGCAGGTGACCATCAGCGCCTGCTAGATATTTATGGCAGAATTTTAGGTTGTTTTAAACTGACTTTCTGATTTTTAAAAAAATAATCTTCCTACTTCAATCATTATTAACTTCCCCAGCAGTGAAACATAAAGAGATGGGGAGAAAGTATTTAAGTGGCTGTTCATATTATGAAACACAGTTTTGCTTCAGTTGCAGGACTGCTTACCTTGAGGACAAGTTACATGGAAATGGAAAAAGGAATCACTGCCTTTTGTTCTTGCTATGTGTGTTTTCTTATGATTGAGAGAACATTACTTAAAATAGCTTTTATAGTGCCTTACTGAGGGGGTGGGCTATATGCAGGAAGATTCCAATACAATTTGTAAGTTTATCACAGTAGAATGATCTGGTTTCTTGTATTACATTAATGAATATGGAAGTGAATGCCTGTAGAGTTAAAAACTATTATTTTAACATTCTGTTTATATAACTCCAGGGAATTAATTTAAATCAAGCTCAATTACCTAGTAACATGGTCAAATTTAAATCTTAAACACTTTTGAGAAACTTAAAAAACACAAACAGCTACAAAAATACTGTAACGAATTCTTACATAGAATCCATGATTATTAATAGAAACATTTCATCATTTTAACTTTATTTATAAAATATATTAAGCATGACAGATAAGGTTGTCAACCATTTTGTTCTCTCTTCTAATCCCATTCCCTCATTGCCAGAGGCATTGACCATCATAATTTTGGTGTACTTCTTAATGTTGCATTTTGCTCCACATATTTTTGTATTGGAATTATTTACAAGAAGCCCTCATTACCTTTGAAATAAACAAAATTTTATGAAATAGCTGGCTTAAATTATGTTGAATTAAGCCAGTTAAACACATCAATTCAAAATATCTACCTTTGGAGTATACCTAAATTTCAAATTGGCTATATATACAGTTAATTAAATTTACTCTATCAATTTCTTTATCACTATATTAAGTAAAAATCACATACTTTTTGCATCCTTCCATGCATAAGTTGTTTATAATTAGCTGTTTTATCTTAAGTATATATATTAGAGAAGATGATTATAGTATTGCTTCTAGGTTATTTTGTTAACTTGAAAATCGGATTAGATTTGTAGACATCTGATATTATATTGATACAAGAGAATAGGAAGTTTGTACAATTTAAAATAAGATTAATTATAATTTTAATAGATATTGATTTCAGTAAAAATTGAACCTGAAATTAATAGAATGTTGAAGATATTTGTATATACATCACTGTTGCCTGAAACATTGACTGTAGTACAAAGAATGCATTCTAAATAGAACCAAAGAAGTTTATCTGCTGAAATGAGACTGCAGAAGACATTACGCCACCTGCCATTTCCACGGTATTTATAGGATTCTGACATTCTCTAAGCAAAACACTTTCTATAAAGTTCATTGCAGCCAAGACTATTCACTTCTAGTAAGTACCATAAGCAAACCAGAGGTTGCATAGTGCTGTTTTCTTTCTTTGTCTTCATTTGCTGCTAACAATGTTTGAGTCATTCGGACTCTGGTAGAGTTAACTCTGCCTGTTTGATATTTTGAGAAATTTTAGATTTCTGCTATCTTAACTGATTCTCTGACTTTCAGCTTAAATCTACAAGGCATTAGAGTGTCCTTTAGGATCCCTAAGATCTACTCACACTGAGTTCATAGCATTGCACTGATTCTTTTGCCTACATATTAACTCTTAGTTTCTAGACTTTCAACATATTCCAAATAAGTATGTGTGTCATAAAAGAAGCATTACATTCAAAGTTAGAAGGGAAGGGTTCTTGTCATAGCCCTCTCCCCTAAAAGTCAATAAACCTTATACAACTCATTAATTTGCATGTCTCAGGGCTGTGGGCAGAACCAAATGAGAATTGAATGTGAAAGTCTTTTAATATGCAAAGCAGAGTATCTTATGCTGTCATTTGTCAGTTCTAGATTGTTTCAAGACAAGCAATGTCTTTCAAAAATGAGATTGTAAATGGTACTATGCAATTGGTAGTTAACTCATCAAAATTCTATTCATCTAAAAAATATCTGATGCTTAGTAAAAGAAAGCATATTGTAATTCTCACTATTATTCATATATTATCAAAACAAGACAGACTTTTATCATTTCTCTTCATTATGGAGTACTAGTAATTTATAAGCTTATTGCAATTAATAACCGCTTAATACCAAATATTACTTAACTGCAAATAAGATATAAAAAGAAAAATAATAAATATTAGAAGCATCTGAGCAAAAAATATATCTCTAATTTGTTTTTGTCATCTATGTTATCATAGTAATATCCTTTCCTTCAGTTATTAGTCAAATATTTCCACAACATAGTCCTATTATCATTTTTCAAATTTATTTTGTGTTTTCTTTGAATAGTAAGAATACCATTAATTAAACTGACTCCAAATGTTAAGTATTTTACATGTTTTAGTTTATCCCCATCTTACAGGAAAATAGAGATTTCAAGAAGTTTAGTAATTAACCCAAGGTCGCATAGTTACTGAGTGAGGCTGTTGGGGTTTTATCCTGCCAATCTGATTCTAATATTCCTTTTTAAACCCTATTCACTCTTCATGCCACCCTCGTGCATGTGCCCTTTATTTCAGTCCAGTGGTTCTCAGTACCGGCTGCACATTAGAATCACTCAGAAACTTAAAACTTCTGATACCAGGACCCCTCTCTCAGCAGTTGGGGTTGAATTTGTCTGTGGGGGAAGTTTGTGGTTATGTCAGAGCATAAGTTTTAAAACCTCCCATGGGTGATTGTGATGTATAAACAGCACTAAGAATCTCAGATTTGGCCAAAATTATCCACTTTCTAGATAATTCTCTGAATGATAGTATGCTTTCCTGTTGCCATAACATTTGCTCCTGCTCATGCTCATGTTCATGTTCATGCTGGGAGTAAAGTTGCCTAGTTCATAAAACAAGGACTTTGGTGTAGGATAGAAATAAATAGTTCTGATTCAGTGCCCATTACTAACGTATCACAGCATTCAGGTATATATAGTGAGAATGAAGCTCTTGCAACATAAGCTTCTTCATAAATATTTAAAAATGAGAAAAACATATGTTACAGAATTATTGTGAAGGGTATATCAAGCATATAAATTACAGATACAATTATATAATTTGGGCTTCAAGACATTATTCATGTAGAAAACATGCTTCAAATATGTATTGCAAAAGGGTAGTTGTCCATAGGCAGAAATTCATTGAATATATTCATATGCGTCTGATATAACCTTCATGTTTGCCTCACACACCCAGAAGAGACATAAGTATGAAAGAGCACTCCCAGATGGGCTGTTCTGGGTGAGGTAAGAGATTTCAATGGTATAGCAACTCATCAAGTTAATATAAGAAAGGTTCCTCTGACTTCCTCATATATTTGCCACTTGCCCATTTACTTAAAAGTAAATTGAACAGCTAATAAGTTTGTGAGCAAGATCATTTCCAGGCAATACACCAAATCAGACTGTTAACTGTCCATTAGTAGAGGCAAAATAGCTCTTATTAAGTTGGGCCTTCGTTTGTAATGTCTTTTCTCATTCTACCTCCACCTGTCAAAATCTCCATCATTATCTTTCAAGAACCATCTCACATGCAATTTTTCTTTTTTTAATGTTTTCTGAATACGAAGATAATAGCTAAATACACTTCCAGTCTCTCCTGCATGGGTGAAGTTGAATACAAAATAAAAGAAGGAATCTGTATCATTCGTTCATTCATTCAAATGTAATTTATTGAGAACTAACTATACACTGGGCAAGAGGTTATGATTTTTAAAATACTGTTATTCTGCTTATCAGTTTATAGATAAGTGGGAATAACAGACATAAAGTTCACAGTTGAAGTTTAGTGTGACATCTGAGATAACAGAAACAGTTGTGGATATAGTGATAACATAAAAAAAGAACATGATTATCAATATCTCATGTGTAGATGTGTCAGAAAAGGTTTCACACAGATAAATATGATTGAGGTCAGTTTTGCAGCATCTTTTGGATAGCATAGTTTTTAGTGAGAAACATAACATTGGCCTGACTCTACCACTTATAATTCTGTAAACTTGGATATGAAATGAAACTTCCCTGTAACTGTTTCTGCACTAAATTGCCATAGAACATAGATTTAATAATATGTGTAAAAAATTTGGCAAGGCTGGGCACAATGGCTCACACCTACAATCTCAACACTTTGGGAGGCCAAGGGAGAGGATCACTTGGGCCAAGGAGTTTGAGACTCGCATGGGCAATATAGTGAGACACCATCTTTCTCTTAAAAAAAAAAAAAAAAAAAAAAAAAAAAAACGGGCGAATATCTAACATAAGGTAAGCCATGAACAAATCACAGTAGTTTTGTTTAGTTTTGTTACAAATCAATTAAACATTATTATAATGGCATTCCAGATAAAATATAAGATTTGAAAAAACAAGGAAGCATAAAAAACAATCTCAAGGAATTGTCAGCAATTCTCTCAAAATTGAGCATTAGATATTTTTGGGGAGAGATGGCCTTATGGGAGATATGGCTGGACAGGTAGGTTAAGACTAGAACTTAAGGGTTTTGGTAAGGTCATCCTATGGATAAAGTAATGTCATCTAGGATAAGTATAAACTTTATCCTAAAGGCAATAGGAGTAAAGTGTATTGAGAGAATGGCATTAAAAGCTTTGTAGAGAGAAATAATATGATCAAATTATAATTTTTAAACCCACAGTAATGTAGCTGATAAGAGCAGGGATAAAATGCAGTGAAAAACTAAATGAATTAAGCCAAATAAGAAAAACAAATATATAATTGCTGATATTTAAAGTTAAAGAAAATTTTAAGGGTGAATATGAGGAAGGAAACATACTACATTGAATTTAAAAAGACAGACTGAACATGAGTTAGTGGCCAACTGGATGTGAATGTGAGCAGTGTAGGGTTAATGGTGACTCCTGGGTCCCTGAATTATGTAAGTAGTGAAGGTCATTGAGTAGATTTTGAAGATAGTAGATGAAGTTCTAAGGTACATGAAGGGCAGCTAGGTAGTTATGTACAAAGTGAACCTTAGAAGAGAGAGAAGAATTGCAGATATATGTACACTATATCGTTATTTTTAAATTTACCAGCTTTTATTTATTGTAAATTTATTTCTCCTCAATTTTCAATACAGCAGAGCTTTGTAAGTTGTTAATGAGTTTCATCTTCTACTAAATCCACAAAAACTCTTTCATAAACTAGTACTATTAGAATTCCTATTTTCCAGAAGAGTTATGTAAACTTTAAACATAAGTTATTTTATCAAACAGTAAATGATAAAAATAGAATTTGAATCTAGACCACATGAATCAAATGCCAGAACTCTCTACAAAAAAACAAAACAAAATAAAATAAAAATATTTTAGTAGCAAATATTTATGCATTGTTTCTTAGAAAATACCTAAGACATTTGTAATTTTTGTGATTTTAGCATATTTAACCTTCATATGCAAACACTCCTCCCTTCTCCCTGTGGAAGTCTTTACCAAACTCTGACATTTATTTTGCCTGGCTATGTAACAGACAATCAGTATACATAAACCTGAAAACAAGGAAACATGCATTAATGTATGAGCAATAATAAGGTTTTAATGTGAATACATTTGAAGACAAATCAGTTAAAGTACACTAGGCATAAATGGGTTAAGGTCTATCTTTAGTAAAATGTACTTTAAAAAATAATACTGCTCTTTTGTTTGTGTGGGGTATTTTTGTTCATTTGTTTGTTTAGTTGGTTGTGTTTTTTGCTTTTTTTTTTGAGACGGAGTCTTGCACTGTCACCCTGGCTGGAGTACAGCGGTATGATCATGGCTCACTGCAGCCTGAACCTCCTGGGCTCAGGTGATCTTTCCACCTCAGCCTCCGAAGTAGCTGAGACTAGAGGTACACACCACAATGCCGAGTTAGTTTTTATTTTATTTTGTTTTGTTTTTTTGTAGAGATGAGGTATCATCATGTTGCCCAGGCTGGTATTGAACTCCTTTGTTCAAGCAATCCCCCTGCCTCCGCCTCCCCAAGTATTGGGATTACAGGCATGAGCCACTACACCCAGCCCCAATCTTTAAGTATAATAAGATTATAACATTTAAGAAATCAATATGTATTAGTACAACATTTTATAACATTCAAAGATGGAAATCTAAAGTAAATTTCCTATACCTGTCTTTATTTAAATTAATAGAAAAATCAATGTGTGGCATGATCTTATCAAAGGTAGAAACTTATATTTTTAACTAGCTGATACCAAGACTTGTCATTTGTCTTTCTGATGTTTAAAGTAGCTACCTTCTAGCTTTCAGCAAACCCATTTTATTAATTTTCAAATTGGTCACTCATAAATCAAATATTGACTTTATATACACCCATACATGCCCACACATGCTCATACACATTCTAAGCAAAGTAATGTGCACTTATGTAACACAGTTATCTTTAATGCTTAGGACATATCTTGTGCACATAAAATGTCAAAGATAAAGTTTACATCATATTAATAATAATACAATGGAGAAATATAGTAATATTTATTTGAGATTTTTAAAAAATCCTGGGCACAAAAGGAATGATAAGAATGTATTTCTATCTTGCAAGAAATTCTGATTTGTTCAAAGAGTCAATAAATAAGTATATCGTGCCAATTATGAATATATTGATTATCACATCCAAATCCACCCCCCATTGCCTGCTCTACAATAATGGAGATGGGTTTGATAAATATTTCTTCCTTGTAAACTTGCACATTTTGAGCTCTGTGAGTACATGACATTGGAGGGACACTAGAGGAAGAAAGGTTTATCTTTCTGGTCCTAGTGTGCTCCTCTCAGCATGAGGCTTCTTTCATACCTGGCTCCTATAGCACATGGTGGCTAGAAGCACCCAGACACTCTGTCTGATGGCTTTTCAGTGAGTTCTGAAGCTCAGCACTTCCTGTGGATGGCGTCTTCCACACCCCCTTACGTGGCTTTGCATTCACTTTCAATGTGCAATCTCCTTGTGGATAGCATTTTCCATTACCCTCTGAGATGGCAAAGCAGTGGAGTGTTGCCAGTCAGGCACCTGTACGTAGATGGCACCCCTTAGATGGCTTTGAAGAGGAGTGCTGCTGGTGAGGATCCTCCCTATGGGTGACTCTTTTGGAATCCCAGAGGAAAACATTTCCAACAAGTCCTGCTGCCCCAGCACCTCAACAATTTGTCCACCAGCCAGTGAGCCACAGGCATGTCCTCGCAAATAAAGTTTGGATATCAGCCTTGCCGAGGGTAAGGAGGTTCTTTTGGGGGATCTCTCAGCTTCAGAGGCAATGGTTTCTCCTTATAATTACTATTGTTGTGTTATTTAGAGTCATCTTTAGTTATTAATAGCTAATCTTCCATTACATAAATACTGTATTATATCTACTGATTCTTTATATTAAACTTTCTATCTTCAAATTACTGTGTGGGTTCTATCTGTTTGTGGGCCTCAGACTACCACATACATCAAAAGTAAAATAAGATGCAATCTAAGGATCAAGTAGCAATAATACAAGACACGAATACCAAATGTGCCCACCCCATGGCATAAAAGAAACAGCAAGTGCTGTAACAGAAAATGAAAGTATCAGTAAAACGCTTCATGGACTTTGGGTTACATCTCTAAGGATAGAGGACTTTTTTTTTTTTTTTTTTTTTTTTTTTTTTTCCAGATAGAGAAGAACAGGGAAAACTTTCTGTGAATGGCTTAACAAAGGAACTCTCCTTACATTGTTAGGGAATCAATGAGCAGGAACAGAGAACTGGCAGGGTAAATGTAGAAGATTAATTAGGCTAGAAATATATGGTAAGATCAATTACAAGGGATCTTTCAATTTGATGTCAAGGATTTTGCACATATTATATAGATACTGGTAAGCTAAACAGATTTTCACCTAAAATATGTTTCCTTTAGAAACTCAGTTTTATATTAGGTACTCTATCTGTGGACACTGACGTACAATATGCTTCTGCTTGCTTCTAAAATGAAATCATATGCTTACATCTTAAAAAGTGTGTGTGAATGTGTGTGTGTGTGTGTGTGTGTGTGTGTGTGTACTGAAATTACATGAAGAATTCTGATAAATCTGCATGGATATAAATATGTATTCAAAAGCAAAGCAGCTGAAATAATTTGTCAATGATACCAGATACTAAGAACATTATTTGTATTATGAATATTTCTATTTTTACATCTTGTTAAAATATACAAATGGCAGGTGTTATGAACTGAATGTTTGTATATCCAAACACTTTTATATGTTGAAATCTAATCCCAACAGCATATGGAGGTAGGTCCTTTGGGAGATAATTAAGTAGAGCCTATTAATGAAATTAAGTACCTGTATAGCTTGCTCTCTTTCTTATGTGAGGATATAAGTTGGCTGTTTGCAACAAGGAAGAGGACTTGCCCCAGAACCTGACCATGCTGACGTTCTGATCTCACATGTCTAGCCTTCAGAATTGCTAGACATAAATGTCTGTTGTTTAAGCATCCCAGTCTATGGTAATTTGCTATAACAGCCTAAATGGACTAAAACAGTGGGAGACCAGAAAACGTATTTTTATCTAATTTCCTTCACAGTCCATATTGTAAACATCAGTTATAGTTTAAGAACTGCAGGACATAAAGATTTGACATTTCAAGATAGAGTCTGATGGAAATCTAAAGGTATATACACATATCTTAAAAAGCCACAAGTAAAAGTGCACGTTATTGACTATCTAGAGGAACAGAAATGAGTCCTGGATACTATCAAAGTCATAAAATGACATAAAATGGATATTCCACAGGGGTTCAGAAAATGCATTCTTTCCCCATTTTGTTAAGCTCTGAGTGAGACTGAACTGTCCAACACCTGTCAAGTAGAAGGAAACTTCAAGCAACACCTTCAAGAAGTAGCAAATTAAGTATATGTCAACGAGTTGTTGTACTGAATGGGAATGTCAAACATGCCAGAATTATAGACACTTTCTGTATCAAGTTGCAAGATTATTTATAAAGGGATGTGTATCTGCACAGCACAAATCAAGTTTTCATTCCTCTGATGCTAGTGATCTTATCACCATTATATATGAATCAGCCTGGATAAGAAAACAAAAATCACCATATAAAGTCGCTTTATTAAAACAGAGGTATTATGTTAAATTAATTATTGGTATTGAAATACTGCATTTAAAATCACAGTGGCAATAGTGTAATGAAAATATACATATAAAATTTGCATTTCTATTTCTTATGGTTTCATCCATGTGTTGATTCTAATTTTTAAAACCAAATACATTTCCATTTTCTCAGGGAAGTGAGTTCCTATCACCAAAACACCCTCCTCCCATGGAAAGAATGTTTTGATTAAATCTATTTCCCTCTTTTTTATTTATCTGATTTGGTAGATCATTTTCACGGCTTAAGGATGTTTTTATAATCTGTATTACAACATCAGATTAAAGTGATTTATTTTTAAATGTCTAAACTGACATATATCTGACTCACAGATAATAAACATCCACTTACCTTTCTTGGGAAAACGCTGATACTCGTATATTAAATATCTTCACATATTTATTTGAAAATCAGGGTTCCTAATAAGCTATTGCTAAACATAACATTCATTAACGTTCACATAAAGGTTGTACAGATTTTCTAAGATGAAGACTTTTTGGCACATCTTATTTTTAATATATGGAATATTGTAGGCAGCAAACAACTGGAGTTTACTTATACAAAATGCCTATTCTCAAGTCATAAAAATTTGGTAGATGATCCTTACTGGTATTGCCTCTCAGATGACTGAATGTCACAGTCTCTAATTATAGATAAGTAAAGTTTTAAAAATGAATCTAAGTGTGAAGAAATACTTCACGATTTTGAATTATTTGGTTACCTTTACACTGCTTTTAAATTGTTAACAGACATTTGTTCAATGATAGTTACATTGTTAAATATGTCTCCCATTTTCATATGATTTTACTTTAATTGTCACCTGTTTATATCTTACAACAAAATTATAATCTAAAATGCAATTACTCTAACTGGCATGAGTTCGTGAAGAAAAAAATCATATAGGTCAAATTTCCTGACTTATTATTCAGCCATCAGTACAATTCTGGACCTCTAGAGAAAAACACAAACACTAAGTCAATTTGTTTTTGAGAAATACCAGGATATTTGGAATCATTTAGGTAAATTTGAGGGCTAATGACTGATTTGATATACATTTCAGTTTATCTCAGTGCATAGACCATTACAAAAATAATGTCTTCCCTCACATTTTGTTTTAATGCATGTATAACATACAAAATACAAAAGAAATAGTAATGAAAGCAATTTTACAGATAATACTGAAAATATTAAGTCAAAGAAAATTTAGGTATGAAGTATACTAAAACACAGAATTTTCCTTTACTAATGCTTATACACTGGAGTCAGAGTAAAAAAAATGATATAGATATGTTTTACTATTATTTAAAAGAAAAATTATAGTATAAATCTACATTTCTAGTTAGAAAATGATACTTTTTGTTTCAAGGATTTTAGGGATAGATGCATACTGCAAAAATATATTTTGGATTAAGTAACTAAATGCTCTATGATTTATCTTAGATATGGTACCAGGTGGACTAAAACCTTGATTCCAGGCCAGGCACAGTAGTTCATGCCTGTAGTCCCAGCACTTTGGGAGGCCAAGGCAGGTGGATTGCTTGAGGTCAGGAGTTTGAGACCAACCTGGCCAACATGGTGAAACTTCATCTCTACTAAAGTACAAAAATTAGCCATACTTGGTGGCGCGCACCTGTAGTCCCAGATACTCTGGAGGCTGAGGCGTGATAATCACTTGAACCCAGCAAGCAGAGGTTGCAGTGAGCCAAGATTATGCCACCGCATTCCAGTCTGGGCAACAGAATGAGACTGTCTCAAAAACAAAATATGAAATAAAAATGTAAGAAAACAACAAGCAAAAAAATTAAAACCTTGATTCCTGCTAAAGAGAAATGTACAAAAATAGTTGTATTCTCAAAGTTGCTATTTTACTTCCATTCATTTTTCTTACTGTGGTAAGAATTCATAAGATTGTCTATGAATCAGATTTATACATAACCTTGTATATCTACAATTGCCTCATGAATTTTATAGTTTATGGGCTACCAATAACAGTGCCAATGTGAAAAATGACAAAAAGTCATTGACACTTCTTTTTATTCATGTTTAAAAATTGTATTATTTCAGTAGCTTTAGGGGTACAAGTAGTTTTTAGTTAAATAGATAAATTGTGTAACGATGAAGTCTAGGATTTTAGTGCAACTGTCACATGAGTAGCACACATTATGCCATTTTTAAAAAATTCTTAAAGTGTGCTGTAACTTCTAAAAATGAAAATATCTAATTGTGGTTAAAAAAATTTTAAAAGAACTCATAAATTAAAAGGATAAGTTTCGTGAATTGTGAAAAAAAAGTGCATCCTAAAAATCTCTAATTTTATCAAATTAGAAACTATAACTGAATGAATTTTCAAAAAATTATAAGTTCTTTCAGAGACATAAGTGGCATTCAAATTTATATTGTTAAATCAAATATTAGATGATATAAATTATATTAAATAGTCACAACATTGAAGTCATATTAAATCTGATGAAAACTATGCTTATATTTAATTGAAATTATGTTTAAAGTTGAAGAATTATCAATAGAACCCTCAGCATCCATCAGATGAAATATTGTACTTTCAAAACTGAAAAGTGAACAGGACCAACATTTGTTGAACATCTACAAGGTGTCAGGTCAGACATTAACAGGAATTATTAAGATTATACTTCACTATACCTGGTGATATAAATATTACAATACATTTATAACATAAACTATACATTTTTAGATGCAATAAAGAATAAAATAGTGGAAAGATGCATGAGTTTTGTAGGTAATACCTTCAACTGCAGACTAATGCAACGATAGTGATACAGTGGACAAACAACAGCACAAGGTAATTTAAAAATAATATCTTGTTTTATCCTATTTCTGTTACGTTTGCCAATGTGAGATCAAGAAGATTATTCATGGTATTTTTCAAACTGGGGCTGGATGGTCACCTATCAGGAGTACTGCCAAATGGAACGCTGCAATTTAGAACAGAAGACCATTTTGGAGGTCTCCTTCAAATCTAAGAATCCAGGATTTGAAATATTCAGGAAAGCTAATCAGCTTCCCCAAAATATTAAATGTATATTCAATACTGTATCTCACAAATAATTGCAATCACTAACTGTATGAGTATGCACTAAACTGACATTTGGGTTAAAGAAGATTCCAATAAATATTTATTCCACATTCCATGATAGTGAATTTTTAGTATAGTTCCTTGACAATAGTTCCCTCAGAATTTTTTATGCAGGTTCAATTTACTGATTATTTTCATACTCCTAAGGCTCAATTAAAATTTATTTTTATTTGCAAAGTGGCTCAAAGTCTTAGCCATAAAAACTAAGATTTTTTAGTTCTAAATACTACTACATGCTATCTCTTAAAATGTTTGTTCTAAAGGGCATGGATAAGAAAATATTAACAAAATGTGATGCTTTTGAAGAGACAATTTAGGAAGATATTATATTAATATTTTGGCAGAGTGTTTTTTCTTGCTGAAATCATGGACCCATTTCTGCAATTATACTATGTGAAGATATTTGTAAATTATGGTTAAAATTAAGGAAATTCATTTTTATACCCTATTTAATTTGTAAATTTGTTTGACCAAAATGCTCTCATCTAGGATATCCTTTGAGTGACTCTCTTTTATTTCTTCACTTATCCTGGCATAAATATTGGCCCAAAATATTTTGTTTTATCCTGCTGAGAATATAAGTTTCTCAGTGTTAGCCAACGTGGGAATAAAAGAGTAAAAAACATTTCACAATCTTTTGCAAAACTTTGCCTCTATTGACGTGTGCATTTTGCTGGGTGAAAGCACCCAGATAGTTCATGTTCTGTGACCTCAAAACAATAGTGTGTATAATGTGGACATGAGATTGAACCCAATACTTCAGTTATTTCCAGTACATTGACCTTTTAATTCAGTTGTACAGTTCTCTGGTCCTGTTTATAAACTTAAGCTCCACAAAAATAAAGCAGAAACAATGAGTTCACTTTGACTTAAAAGTTTCTTTCAAAATGGAAGTTGCCTTTTCTAATTAAATCACTTCCTTTGTTTAAATTTTACATCCCCTAAACATGTTTATTTCTAATAAAAAATAATTCTGGTGAAATATTTGTAGGCAGTGTTAATCGTATATGCTGATCTTATGACTAAATAATAAATTCTGACTTAAATTTATACCTTATTGGTACCATAAAATGTTTGACCTTTTTATTACTTTTCTATTGATTCTGCAACAAATTACCAAAAGCTTAGTGGCTTACCTACACATGAATACATTCTCTTATAATTCTAGAGGCCAGAAAACCGAAATGGATCTTATGGAGCTAAAATAAATGTTTCAACACTGCTGTGTTCCTTCTGGAGGCTTTTCTTCCAGTCTCTAGTGATACCCGCATACCTCAGCTTATACCCGTTTCTTCCATCTTCAAAGTCAGCAGTTGTAGCACCAAAACATTTCTCTCGTGCTCTGACACTTTTATCTCCCTCTTATAAGAACCCTTATGATTACAATATAACCACCCAGATAATCTAGGAAAATCTCCCCATTTCAAAATCCTTAATGAAATTATATCCATAGAGTCCTTTTTGCAAGTAGGTAATATGTTCACAGGTTTGGGGGATTAGAACATGGGCATATTGGGGAGACATTATTCTGCCTACCACAATACTTAATAACGTTCATTTAAGCTGCTTTCTACACAATAATACACAGACACAGACACATACACACACACGCACACGCATAAACACGTAGGTAAATGTAGAATTTAGAATAACTATGTCTAAAAGAAAACTCGAAGTTGTTATAGTGGTATCTTTCCCCTGCTGATTCTCTTCTGTCTAATTATTTCTACAGCACATCTTATCAACGTCTCCTTTCACTTACAATTTGAGGGGACATCTTTGCATATATGATAAATTAATTGACCAATGTCTCATGTCATGGTCATCTCTTTTGGTAGTGCTTTTATATTTTTTAATATTAGAGCTTATATTATGTGTATAAAATCTTCACATATTCTCCATTTGAGAAATATTCCAATTACAATTCTTGTATTCAATGCTTACTTTTTGCCTTTTCTTGCTGAGTCACTGATACTTATTTTGATAGTGTTTGTAAATTTTTTGCATATCACATGTAAAATATTCACACTGAAAGAAAACATACTAAAAATATAAAAATTGGTACGAACTTCAATCAACACATATGTTGCCTAGGTAGTTTTATTTTTTATGAGTTCTCTGAAAATAAGCAAAGGGTACACTTTATCTGTATGCACGATATACAGATATTCCAGAAAAAAATTATATTAAAAAATTGGCGCTGTAAGCCAAAATTTAAATAATCAATTTAAGTAGAACTCATATTGTTCAGATGATCAAATGACAAGAAAGCAATATGTTCTTAAATGTTTAAGGCAAATACATATATTGAGGAATGATCATATAACCCGAAATTTGGAACAATATTGGACGAGTATGTAGAAAACTGAGCCCTTACAATTGCAAGAGAATAAAAGATGATCGATTTTCCAGATAAGAGATGAACAATTGACGTATTTCTTTTAAATTCCCTATTCTATCCAAAATGCATGTTTTTATGTCCCACAACATATGTCATAGCTGCTTTCATCCCCAGACTTTTGTTTTTTTGGGGTCTCTGAAATAACTTGACCTCTGACCTCTGCCTATCTAAATATTATATAACTTCAGTTTCAATTATAATAATAACTTGCCTTGAGTTAATCATCTAATGTCCCTGAAGTTTTGTTTTCATATCTGCAAATTACGAATAATACTTAAACTTAATTGCAGAAGTTTGGAAATTTCAAGCAAAATACTATTAGAAATAATACTGAAGTAAAACTATTTTTTCTAATTATGAAATGCTGTTCAAATAATAACTATTAATATCTTAGATTATATTTGGGATGTACCATATATGTCAGGCTCTTATATGTCTTAGGTCTTAATTATTATACTTAGCACATAACATAAATTTCAAATAAGATACGTTACTTGGTAGAAAAGAAAATATATATTGTAATAGTGGAGACAGAAATATAAAAGAGAAGGGTTTTTTTCTTTTTTTTTAAACACATACTAGGAAGGGGGTCAGCAGAAGGTATGATGGAGGAAGAGCACTGATGTCAGTTTTGGAACAATAGATGAAAATAAGTCTATTGCATTTATACAATCCTTTAATATAGACAGCAAGAACTATATAACCACAAGTCTCCGGTGTATTTTGAAAAATTCTTTGTGTAAGAGATAGTTTTCTAACCCTTCTTTCAGTAGCATAAGGAGTGAATGGAATCTCTTAAGGTAATGAAAATGTGATTTATTTAGATGTCTGTGTGTGTGTGTGTGTATGTGTGTGTGTGTGTGTGTGTGTGTGTAGATAGCCTACTTCCTAATAGGTTTGACATAGTTTATAATAAAGATGCAATATAACCCTTAAATCACAGTAGATATAAAAGTGCCAAGAATAAATGATATTTGAGAGAAATATTGTTTCAGATAATTTAGAATTTTGGGAATTTGTATAAATTTGAACATAATGATAACAGAAAAGATCAGTACAAAATATGATTGTGTAGTGCCAGGAAGGTAATAGTAGGGAGAAAAAACAATAAATATGATTTGTAGAGTTGAAAGGGAAATCAAAGAGATAATTTGAACACTTCGAAAAAGAGCTCAAAAAAACAACATATAGATAAACTGTGAGAAGCGTCAAAAAGAGGAAATTACTTTTTTTTCCTTTCTTTTAAGAGACAGAGTTTCACTTTGTCACTCAGGCTGGAGAGTACAGTGTCAAGGTCATAGCTCACTGCCTTCAACTTCTTGGCTAAAATGATTCTGCTCCCTGGGCCGCCCAAAGTGCTGGGATTACAAGCATGAGCCACCGCACCAAGCAAATCATCTTCCTTTAAACACCGTATAATAGGATTTTTAGAGATCAAGAGAACTTTAGAGGATCTAAATTCAGAATTTCCCAAACTATGTCTCCAAAATACATTTTATTCGTTGGCATTTCTTTTATCAAGTCACAGATCATATACATCTGTAAAAAGTACCTCAAATGAAAGAAATGCTTTCGCTACATAAATTCTCAGAGCCAACGCTGATGTGTCTTCAGGAGAAGGATGTTGTTTTTCCCAAATGTATTTGACCACAGTTCTCTTTTTATAGTAATTTCTATTAACACCAAAACCAGCCATTTTTTGTGTTGGGAACAATGAGAAATCCCAATTTAATCCATTCCTTTTATTTATGCTATTTTTTTAAAAAAAACTGTATAAATGAGGTAGTTGAGGCACAGAGAGAGAGGAAAAAAAAGTACCAAAAATCACACAGAAAGTTGGTGAAAGAGGAGTAATGACATGGTTCTAAAAAGCTGCACTGCAGTAGGTATTAGATGGATAAACATAAGCAAATTTAATCTGTTTCTTAGTTTCATCATGTAGAAAATGAGATGATAATAGTACCTATCTGCTAGACTTGTTTTGAGTATAAATTAATTAATACTTGCAAAGCTTAGAATAGCTTTGGCCCATAATAAAAATCAGAAGAAATATTAGCCAGTATAAGTATTAGTAATGGAGTTTAGGCAATAACAAATAACCACATAAAGTTGAATAATGTAAGTTATCATTCCCATCAATTTTTCATCTTAAATGCTAACTGCTGACCTAGTAACAATAAAGACAAAATTGTTATTAAATTAGGTTATTAAATTTAGGCTCCAGCCTATTTGCAAAAAGACTTCAAGTAGGACACTTATGAATAAACTATAAATACTTTACTTCCCACTTGCAGTTGCATTTGCAAACTCACAAAGCAATCTTGGTGAATTAATTAAGTTATATGATACTTGCTACTTTTTAGTTCTGTTTCCCATTTCTCATTTATATCCAGAGAATACAGAATTAAAGCAGTCTTACAGGAGAATACTAATCAAGAAAGCAATTTCTTACTCAAAAGAAACATAGTTTATTAAAATTCACATACTAAATTTTGCTGTTATTGTTAGACTATGTATCTGTACATAAAATCACCTAATAATTTAATCATTATTTTTACTTATAACCAAACTAGACCACAATATCTTCTACAGAATTTTTCTCCTGACATATGATATAAATGACATTCAGCTCATAAATTGCCAGTATTCATATCTATTATAATTGCAATCCTTAAAACTAGAACTACTTTGCACTTACGCAAAAAAATATTAATGGTTATCTCCGAATTAAATCCATCCTTTGAAATGTTTTGTAAAATACAATAATTAAATAGAATATTTTTCCATACGATTTAATTACTTTAAGAGCATAATAAGATTATCTGTTTACAAAAAAATGATATGACCTTATTTTCAAAGAAGGTCTTGGAAGACATCCTTATCAAGTTAAGGTAAAGTCATTAGGGTGGGCCTTAATCCACCTTCACTGGTGTCCTTATCTGAAGAATGAAATTTGGATGCAGATACACACAAAAATAATACAATGTAAAGACACAGGCACAGAAGCAAGTCTGGCTTGTGGCAGCATCACTCCAATCTCTGCCTCTATGAAGCCCAGTTTGGAGTGATGCTGCCACAAGCCAGGAAAGGCTAGGGGCTACCAGAAGCTAGATGGCACAGAAGAATCCATCCCTAGAGGCTTTTGAGAGAGCGTGACTCTGCTGGCATCTTGATTTCAGACCTCTTGCCTCCGTAACTGAGAGAGAATAAAGCCTCATTATCATTTGAAGCCACCCAGTTTGTGGAACTCTGTTACAGCAGCTCTAAGAAACAAATACAAAAAGATTGTATTGCTGTATACCTTTTAGCATTCAATGCAATAAAAGCAATTACTTTCATACCTGGGGTCTCCCTTAAAAACAACAAGAAGATAAACACATGTGAATAGGTTCCAGATAGAAGCAAAAATAAAATGCTCTGAAAATCTTTTCACTGAACTTAAAATTATATAGACACACAAGAAAAGTTATTACATGAGGAGGTACAAAGATTGGTGGATAGGGTACTTGAATTTCTAGAAATACAATTATTTATAATGACATATGGGTTACTTATTATTATGAAGAGTAAAACAAAAATGACATCAAAATAA
Organism: Macaca fascicularis; assembly: GCF_037993035.2. Taxonomy (NCBI): domain Eukaryota; kingdom Metazoa; phylum Chordata; class Mammalia; order Primates; family Cercopithecidae; genus Macaca; species Macaca fascicularis. The sequence goes on along the minus strand of NC_088379.1, from coordinate 98,392,700 downwards.
CATATTTTCTTTCCCATATTTGTCATATTTAACACTGAATCTATATAAATAAACTTCTATTTACATTTGTGTTAAAACTCCATGATATTGAAACAAAATATGCATTGTATAATATCTAATAGGGAATCCAGGAAAACTCTTGAATTACCCCTTATTGTTGTGATCACAAAGGGATATTGAATTCCTTAAAATGGTAATCTCACTATGAAAATGGAAATAGAATGCCAGCTTTGGTTAACAGCTACCAATTCTTTATTTTTCTTCTACTTCAAATTTTGTACGGAAAAAATAGCACTATATTAAGAGGAAGTTAGTACGAAAAGATTGAGAACATCCCTCTAGAGAGAGAAACAAAGTCTCTAAAAAATATCCTGATATTACCTAGACATCAAATATTGTCTTCAAAACAGGAAGCTAGCAATAAATAGTTCTATCTCTTAGATCTGTGAGGGCAATCTTGGGTTTTCTCATATGAACTTTCTTTGGGATTCACATATGGTTCTACATATTAATGAAATAGAAAAATGCAGCAGAAATACCATTCCTCGTGGTTCAGACTTATTCTAAGGCTCTATCCCTAGCCTCCTCCCATTGGAATGAAGAGGCTTGGTAATAACAGAATCAGCAGCATATCGTGGAGGCAACTGCCCTACTTGATTTGAAAACTTAGTATAAAACTGCTATAACCAAACAGTATGGAGCCCACAAATAGATCCAACACAATAGGGAGCCCACAAATAGATCCAAATATATATTGACAACTTATTGTGTGAAAAGCAAACTTTAGCTTTGTAATGCAGTAGAAATAGAATTACTTGTATCATAACTGGAATTGGTTCAATGGCTGTGCTAAAACAATATCACTGGATTCTCCTTCAGCAATAATGATTATGATATATACTAGATAGAGCAGATTTTAATGCAAAAAGTACAACTAGCAAAGGGCTGGTTGGAGGGACTGATAAATACACAAAGCACAGAGAATTTTTAGGACAGTGAAACAATTTTGTATAACACTATAATGGTAGATATATGTCATTATGTACCTTTGTGAAAGCCACTAGAATGTACAAAACCGTGAGTGAATTCTAATGTAAACTATGGAATTGTGTGATAATAATGTGTCAATGTAAGTACATCAATTGTAACAAATGCACCACTCTTCTGTAGAATGTTGATAATGGAGAAGGCTCTGAGTGTATGTAGGGACAGGGGCTTTATGGAAAATCTCTGTACCTTCTAGTCAATTTTGCTATGAGCCTAAAACTTCTCTAAAAGATATTGTATATATATTTTTAAAAGTACAACTTGAATACTTATATGCAACTATTAAAGCAAGAAAAGGTACACTCTACAGTATTTACAATGATTACCTTAGTGGGGGTGGAATTTTAAGAATTGAAGAGAGAAACATAAAGGGTTTTTGCTCAGAGGTTTCTGCAGAAATAAATTACTTGCATAAAAAATAACCAAATTTCATCCATATTATTAATATGCCATAAACTTAGCATAATATTGTGAACATATGTTCAACTTTTAAGACAAGACACACTACACAGAAGTTATCCACAAGATAAATGACTGGCAAAGAGATGATTCCTTGGGAGGTACTTCTAACAGTTGGAAGAGTCTGTAGTGTGTTGTTTGCCATTCTCAGGGGCTCTTCTCATAGAACTGCAACAATTTCTTAAAGACACATTTCATGCATTAATGTATTCTAAGAAAAGTGCTTAATGTTTTTATCCCTGCATTGCAACAACACTCAATGAGCCAGGTGCCATGTAACACATTGTATATGTATTACATATTTCAACTAACTCAACAATCCTTTAATGTAATCACTGTGTTTATCATTACGTCTCCAGACGAGAAAACTGAGGCTTAAGAGAGTTTAAGTAACTGAGCAAGACAGGGGTTAATAAAAAGTGGGACCAGTATTCAGATTGAAATCACTGTTCTGTGTTTTAAGATTTTACCCTGGGACTTTCAACTGTCATCTTACTATATGGGAAACATTTTGGGGTCTAAATCTGTCCAAGAGTGGCCTAGGCATCATATCTTGGGTCCTGACAGCCCAAAATACCAGAATTAGATGATCTGGCTTCATGACCTTCTAGAATTTTTTTTCTCCCCGTTTCATATTGAAGTTGAAGATCTTCCCATTATGCTTTACACTTCGTTTCTGAATGCCTACAAGTATCAAAAGTGAATATGATGCCAGTTCCAACTGGCTGTAAACAGTAGTAATATAAATAAATTATTTTATTATTCTGAACCATATATATGTGACTGTGGTTACCTCTCCTTCAATTGATATACCTTCCATATTGTGCTTACTCTATTATGTTAGCATGTTGTGTAAATCTACAACATTGATTCCTTCTTAACTAATTCTTAGTTCAATATTTTTATTTCTTATCCCAAGCCTACCTCCTCGAGTTGCTTTGCTGAGTTTGTTTTTTTCTTTCCTTCCTTCCTTTCTCCTTTGTTAATCTGTTTTATGTGATTTTTGTTGTTGTTGTCTTTGTTACTGACATTTTTCTTTGCTATGCCTTCTTCCTAGTTAGTCTAACTTCAGAAGGTTTAAGTCCTGTTTTAGAAAAAATATAGTATTCCACTGATATCCTTAACTGACGCACGTTAAATTGCTGATTTATTATTCTTCTTTATTAATATATAAAAGGGGTAATGATATTACCTAATCAGAGCCTCGTTTGAAGAGCAAATAATATGGCATATGAAAAAGAACTGACATAATGCAAATGAGAATTATATTAATTATAGGAATTGTAATTTACTCATTCAACAAATATTTACTGAGTCCTTACTATGTGCAAGGCATATGAAAGGAACTAGGAACAGAGTGAATATGATTGTTTAAGCATCCCTAGGCATTAAAAAGCTAAGCTTAAAATTGTTTAATTACAATTATGCTGAGTAGAGAATAACTTGACCTGTTCTATTAAAAATAATTTTCCTTGAGAAAAAGACACTTACTGTCATGGGTAGCATTGTGAACCCCTAAAATGCACATGTGGAGTCCTAACCTCCAGAACTTCAGAACGTGACTTTATGCTGTATTTGTTTTGTATTCGTATTTGGAACCCCTTTAAAGAGGTGATTAAGTTTAAATTGATGACAGCTGTTAGGGTGGGCCCACAATCCAATCTGATTGGTGTCCTTATAAGAGGAGGAAGTATTTACAAAAAGAGAGATGCTAGGGATGTGCACACACAGAAAAAAGATCATGTGAGGAAACAATGACAAACAGACTACCTGCAAGCTAAAAAGAAAGGCCCCAGAAGAATCCCAAAGTGCTGACATCTTGATCTTGGACTTCTAGCCACTAAAACAGTGAGAAACACATTTCTATTGTTTAAGGCAGCGGTCCCTAGGGTCATGGACTGGTATTAGTCTGTGGCTTGTTAGGAACAGGGCCCCACAGCAGGAAGTGCGCAGCCAGTATTATTGCCTGAGCTCTACTTCCCATCAGATCAGCAGAAGCATTAGATTATCATAGGAACCCAGACCTTATTGCAAACTGTGCATGGGAAGGATCTGGGTTGCATACTCATTATGAGACTCTGAGAATCTAATGCCAGGTGATCTGTCACTATCTCCCATCACCACCCATCTGGGACTGTCTGGTTTCAGGAAATCAAGCTCTGGGCTCCCGATGATTCTACACTGTGGTGAGTATGTAATAGTAAAGGAAATAAAGTGCACACTAAATGTAATGCACTTGAATCATTCTAAAACCATCTACCCAGTCCCCATGGAAAAATTGTCTTCCACCAATCATATCCCTGGTGCCAAAAAGGTTGGGGACCATTGGTTTAAGCTATCCAGTGTGCATTTGTTATAGTAGCTCTAGGAACCTAATACACTTACATAATTTTTAAAATGAACATTTTAACTGCTATTTCAGTTAATTCGTGGTCATGCAAGTAACATACAAAGTGCCACTTCCTTGCTGACTTGGTAACTCTGTACCCTAATTATAAAAAAGTACAAAGAGAACACTTAGTTTTCAATCCTGTATCTATTGAGTGAGAAAGTAATCCCAGGTCTTTATTAACAAACAAACAGTGAGTCCTGCAACACTGCATAAAGTAGTTGGTGGATCTGAATTTATTAAGACAGAGATTCCTCAGAAAGTTACTCCTAACGAATGCAAGTTTTAAGAGGGAAGGAGGTGTGAAAACTAACCACATTTCCAAAGTTAGATTCAATCATTCTTGTAAATCACCTCTAATGGTCTCTTAAGGGGCATACATATGCAATTCAATCTCATATTTTTAGCAGTGATCCCTTTAATTTGTAAACCTTTAATAATGGTAATATCAGAAAGACATCACAAGGGGAAATCCTGATTGACTTTAATATCAACAGCATTCAATCCTAGAGCCATATTTAGCTATGTTGACATGTTTACCTTGTCACTTTTTTTTAGTATTCTTGATATAAGCTTATTTGATTTACACACTTTTAATAGCTCATCAGGTACAATTGTCACTGAATGCTGCATAAAATTAAAATACAGTAATTAGATATTAGGCAAGATCTTACAAAAGATGACTTATTTTCACATATACATGTTAACATGTCTGAAATCAAAATAGATGGGTTGAAATATCTGCTTCTTAAAATATAAAAATAGCTTTTCAAATAAGTTTTACTGAATGAAAATATTAAAAACAATGATACTTAACCCCCCCTTTTTAAAAGAAACATTTAAAAATTTCCAAGCTGTAATATCTTTGTTGAATTCAGAACTTTAAAAAACTAAATTCAAGGAAGCAGGCTGACTGCTCCGTTAAAATAACATTTTTTAAGGCAGTAAAAACTTTATCAAGTATTGTACTTTCAACTTAAATTTCTGTATTACATTTGATTGTTACTTTAGAATGTAAATGTAGGTGATTAGTGTAGTTTTGCATTTGTACATTTGGGTATAGTTGGCCCTTGAACAACATGGGTTTCAATAGCATAGGTTCAGTTTGTGCACAGAGCTTTTTCAATAAATACATTGAAAAATATTTTGTAGATTTGTGACAATTTGGAAAAAAATTTGCAGATGAACCATGCAGACTGGAAATAGCAAAAAAAAAAAAGTTAGATACATCATAAATGCATAAAATATACTTTTTTGATCATTCACTATCATAAAATATACAAAAATATATTGAAAAAGTTAAAATTTTTAATTTAAAAGTATATGCAAATCTATTGAAAGAGTTAAAACTTTTAAGTTAACTTAAAAACATATGCAAAACCTATGCATACACTTAGCACATGGTGCTATTTGCAGTCCAAAGAAATGTAAACAAATGTAAAGATGTAGTATTAAACCACAATGTATAACATTCACTATAGTGCATAACATACTAGTATAATAATTTCATAGCCAACTCCCATTGCTATTGAAATAAGCTCAAGTGTTATGAGCATGTGCTTAAAATGCCATGTGATGATTACTGTCTCTACATGAAGAGTTCATCTCTCTAATAAAATATGTATGATAGTAAAAGTGATCTCTCATGGTTCTTGCATATTGTTTATTATGTTGAATGGAATACCATAAACCTTGGATAAAACCAGGTGACCCATATGAAGTGCCACTAGTGATGCTGGAAGTCTTCCCAAGAAGTAGATAAAAGTCATGATATTACAAGAAAAAAATGAACTACTTGATATCCACTATAAAGGGAGGCCTGGAGCTGTGGTTGTCTTCCATTTCAAGATAAATGAGTCTATCATTAAGGATCAATGTAAAAAAAGAAATGAAAATTAATGAAGCTGTTCCTGTAACTATACAAGCAAGTACAAAATACCTTGTACTTTTTGCAAATATCTTTTTATCTTGTATTAAAAATATAGCTTTTACATGGGTGCAGAATTGCTAGAAAAGAACCTACCTAGACTCTAATACGATTTGAGAACAAGTGAAGTCATTATCTTACAAGGAAGGGGAAAGATCTAAAACTCTCGAATTTAATCCAAGCAAAGGATGGTTTGATAATTTTATAAAGGTTTGATATACAGAATGATGTCAGGAGAAGCAGCATCTGCCAACCAAGAGGCAGCAAACAAGTTCCCAGATGCCATTAAGAAAATCAGTAAGAAGAAAAGAGCTATCTGCCTGAACAGATTTTTAATGCAGACAAAAGTGCCCTACTCTGAAAATAATACATATTCTGAAAAATAACATTTATAACTAAGGAAAAGAAGCAAGGCCCAGTAATAGGATAACTCTACTGTTTTGTACAAGTGAAGTTGGGTTTATTTTGAGGACTGCCCTTACCTATAAAACTACTAATCCCCAAGCCTTGAAGGCAAATATGAACACGAGTTGTCAGTCGTTTGGTTGTACAAAAAGGCTGGGACAATGAGAACTCTTTTTCTATATTGGTTCCATTGATAGTTCTTGAATCAGGAAGTACCTTTCTAATAAGGGACTGCCTTATAAAGTTCTTTTGATATTGGACAATGTCCCAGGCCACCCAGAACCCCAAGAGTTCAATACTTAAGGTGTTGAAGTGTTCTACTTGCCCCCAAACACAGTATCTCCAGTTCAGCCTCTAGATTAAGGGTCATGGAGACTTTTAAGACTCATTGTACACAGTATTCTATGGAAAATATTGTCAATGGTATGGAAGAGAATCCTAATAGAGAGAACATCATGGAAGTCTGGAATGATTATAGTATTAAGGATGATACCATCACTATAAAAAATTCACGAATTCCATCCAGTCTGAAACAGTAAATTCCTCCTAACAAAACTGTCCAGATGTTGTGCATAACTTCACAGGATTTACAAGAGAACCAATCAAGGAAATCATGAAAGAAACTGTGGATGTGGCAAAAAATAAAAAAGGAGGGAGGTGAAGGGTTTCAACATAGGGATCTTGGAGGAATTAAAGAGCTAACAGACACCACATCAGATAAATTAACAGAAAACAACTCAGTGAAGATGAGCACTTTTAAACCAGTTCCAGACAATGAGGAAAAAGATGCAGAAGAAGCAGTGCCAGAAATCAAATTAACAATAGACAACCTGACAGAAGGTTCCAATTATTCAAGACTATTTTTGACTTATTTTGTGACATGGATACTTCTAGGAATAGGACACGGAAAATAAAGCACATGGTGTAAGAAAGATTGGTATGGTATCAATTTTTAGATACATTTTTAGAGAAGAGAAAAAGCAAAACAAGTCAGGCGAAAATTATGATGTATTTCTGTAAAGACACACTGAATGTGACTGCCTCTCTGTATTAGTCCGTTTTCAGGCTACTGATAAAGACATACATGAGACTGGCAAGAAAAAGAGGTTTAATTGGATTTACAGTTCCACATGGCTGGGAGGCCTCAGAATCATGGCGGGAGGTGAAAGGCACTTCTTACATGGTGGTGGCAAGAGAAAATGATGAAGAAGCAAAAGCAGAAACCCCTGATAAACCCGTCAGATCTCTTGAAACGTATTCAATATCACTAGAATAGCACGGGAAAAGATCAGTCCACCTGATTCAATTACCTCCCACTGGGTCCCTCCTATAGCACATGAGAATTCTGGGACATATAATTCAAGTTGAGATTTGAATGGGGTTGCAGACAAATCATATCACTCTCCTACCTCCCCTTCCACCTCCTCCACCTATTCTGTTCTGCCACCCTAAGACAGACAGACAAACCCCTCCTGATCTTCCCCCTCCTCTGCCTTTTCAATGTGAAGATGATGAGAATGGAGAGATGAGAATGAAGAATTTTATGATGATTCACTACCACTTAATTAATAGTAAATATATTTTCTCTTCCTTATGATTTTCTTAATAATGTTCTCTTTTCTCCAGGCTATTTTATTGTAAGTATACAGTGTGTGTGTGTGTGTGTATCTCAAACAATTATTTATTAAATGACTCTGTTGTCAGTAGGGCTTCTGGTCAACAATAGCCTGTTGATAGTTAAGTTTTTGTATAGTCAAAATTTATGCATGGATTTTCAACTGCACAAGGTGTCAGTGCCCCTAGATCTTGTGTTGTTCAAGAGTCAACTGTATTAGAAATCAGAATTTGGGTATCTCTATTTCTTCTATTTACTTTTCTTTTTACACTCACCAGCTTACTTCTAGGACAAACATCTATTTAGCTTTGTGGATAAAATGTTTCAGTTGAAAATATTTGGCAGTTTTTGGAGTAAATTAGGTTCACTATTTATCAATGAGGATAAACACATCAATTTATGAAATGATTTTAAGTGAGAAACCATGGCTCTTATGTGAATCTACAAGCTATTCACATATGGAAAAAAAATCTTGTTTTGGTATTTTGTTATACAATTTTTCTTTTAATAACTAAGAGAGAATATATAAACATACACACACACACACACACACACACACACACACATATGGCAGGGTGATAGGGTGTTATAAATTTGCAGGCAGAAGATTGTGGCCAGTGGCCAATTGCAATACGGGTTGAATATGTTTCATTTTAAAGTAAAGTGTTTGTGGTAGCTCATGCCTGTAATCTCACCAGTTTGGGAGGATCACTTGAGCCCAGGAACTGGAGGCTACAATGAGCTTACATGTGCCACTGGATTGTAGCCTGGGTGATAGTAAGAACCCTGACTCAAAAAAACAAAATAAAGAAAAGATTTCCACTTATTTGCAATAATGTTGTCTCCTATGCTACTTTTTATTCCTCTTGCTAAATCCCAGTTTTCCAAACAATGGCCACGAATCGGCATTCCAGTCTTGCTGCCCCTACACTCTGATGTGTGACTAATTCCCTACCTTCTAAAAATGTGTGCAGTAACCAATTGAACGTCAATGTACCTGCTCTGTTCTGCCTTATTATAAGGTTTAAATTCTTTGCTGTCTTCAAGAACACTCAATTTAAAGATATTCTCACCTTGTTTGCAACATTTTAATAAAGTCTTGAGCTAATGGGTTTTGTGTTCTGTCTTTTCGTGTATCAGATTTTCACTACTGAAAAGTATGAAAGGGCTGAGAAAGTGGGAGAGCATGCTCAAGAAAAAATAGAGAGCCAACTTTCAGCTCAAATACTCCCACAATACATATTCTACTAATAGAAGGCTTATTTTCATTAATACTTCTAAAATAAATTAAATGCATAACGTATTCAAAGTAAGTAAGCCTGATTGGCCACAGGCTTCATTCATACTTCAACTATTTTCTTTTTTTTTTTTTTTTAACTTTTATTTTAAGTTCAGGGGCAAAAGTGCAGTTTTGTTACATAGCTAAACTTGTGTCATGTGGGTTTGTGGCAGAGACTATTTCATCACCCAGGTATTAAGTCTAGTACTCATTAGTTATTTTTCATGATCTTCTCCCTATTCCAACTCTCCACCCTCAGAAAGGTCCCAAACACTTCAATTGTTAATGGAGTACCTATTTTTGCTACTGAATATATTAACCAGTTAAGCAAATCCATTGGAATATTTAAGGAAGGGCGACTTCCTTTGGAATGAAAATTAGGCAAAAAAAATGAACATTCTAGGCAGAATAATCAAACAAGACACAACCACAGGATGTGAAAGTGACAAGCAGTATAGTGCAGGATGCAAAGGCAGAAAACATCCAAGATTCGAAATTGAGAAAACTGTCTTACTGCTCAGCTCTGCCTTTGACCTGGTATATGCAACTGGTGCATGAATGAACACAGAAACAAATTTCTCTTCTGTAAAATAAAAAAAAAAAAAATCTTAATTACTCTCGCTACCCAAAATGTTATGATTCTGGAATATCTAAGAATGTAATGTAGGAAGACAAAGGGAAAGCAAACATATTAGATTTACCAACAAGTTATTTATGTCCAGAAGCTTTAAGAAAGTGCAAATGACAAACCAAAAAATGAATATTGTGAGTCACTGGTCCTGGAATTAAATATTTCAAAAACATTTTTTAACTTTACAGATAGTAGAGTGGCATTATGAATACTCAATTAGTTTAGTACTCCCACTCAAAAAAATTAAAATATAGTAACTTTTTCTAGCCTCATTATGCAGAAGTAGGAGACATAGCAAATATGTGGAAAAGTTATATTTCTCTGTGCTCTATAAATCTATAGTATCACAAACTTTGTTTTCACTAAAGTTTTCAAACAATCACATTTTTAGACCATATTTCCAAGAACCATATGGTTCTACAATTCAGTGCCAAGAATTCTTCCTCTTCCCAAAAATTATGTTATTCAACTTTGGGGGACAAAAGCTGAGAGAGAGAGAGAGAAAGAGAAAGAGAGAGAGAGAGAAAGAGAGAGAGAGAGAGAGAGAGAGAGAGAGAGAGAGAGAATGTGTTCTCTTGCCTGCTAATAAAATCATTTCCTGGTTTCCAGGGGCCATGAAATAAAGTAGCTTTCTGAACTACACAAGGAAAACAGTGCTTCACACAAGATATTAATGAACATTACTGTGGGAAGAGGCAAAAGCTAACTGCAATGTACCTCCCTAACAACTCTGAACTTCACATGACCTTATGAGTGATTTTATTACCATGCTTGAGGTCCACTGGAGTCCTTACATAACTGGCATAATACAATATTGGGCAGTAAGTAATTAAACAATAATGTGTTCAGGGAAGAACTTAAAGCTACACAGTAAACGCATGATGCTGAGAAAATGCAGGAAGCTATTTTCAGCTCAGACTCCTACTAGAAAGAGGCTCTTGGTCACCAAGTATCTTGGACAGCTTCCATGTCATGGCCACGGCTCACTAAGGACAAAACTATTGGCAGAAAATTACCGATGTTATGGAAACAAGACAGCCTGGAGTTTATTTAAGTATATCCATATATTACATATCTCTTGTTTTCAGCACTATTTTTAACACATGCTGCATGAGGCCCTACACTAAAGAATCTCTTAAGTTCCTGTTAAATGTAGATATCTGGCCAAGGAGAGTTCTCCCTATTGGAGTTTGCATTGTGATGTCTTGTTTGGATAAAATCATGGAACTGACACTGCTTATAAAGTTGTGCCTAAAGAAAGGGTTATTGCTGTCTCGGGGTATTGATTGCATATCTCACCTGGAAACCCCTCACACAATTCTGTGGTGGTTTAGCAATTTCATTATAATCAGGAAACAACAGACACCATACTACCAGTTTAATATTAACTTTCCTTATTATATTTTCATTCATATTATTGTCATGCTTTTTTGAAACTGATTATTCTGTTTTCTACAGCTTCCTAACAGGTTAGGAAAGCACACCTGGAGGTTAGTACTGTATAATTCTTTATTTAAAGCATATAATTTGATAGCATGTGAAATTTAGATGACAGTTTTAAGTAAAATTAATCATAAAAATTACATCTGATATTTATTTTTATGTGCAGATTGTGTACTCAGATGTTTTACATTGGTGATGATGTTAAGTTATCACATCAGCCCTAAGAGGAAGGTATTCCTAGTATCCTTATTGTGTAGGTAGGAAATCTGAGAATTTGACAACTTGAGTAATTTGTTAAGGTGATGCTGGTGGTAAGTAATGATGAATCTAAACCTCTTGAGACAGACTCCACAGTCCATAAACTTATCACTAATTAAGAAGAAACAAAAGTCGTTCTCTTGTTCTCTTTCTAATTTTTGGTATTTCATTAGTAAGCTGGAACAATTACCAGCAATTTGGGGTATAAGTTTTTTGTTCTGATAATCATAGTAAATATTTACTGAGAATCAGCATTGAACTAAGCAATTTCAATATAGTAACAAATATTCTCACAAGAAGCACAAAGTAGAAACTATTTTTTGTAGTTCTTGTACAAATAAACAAAAGCATAGAGATTAAAAGAAACTTGCCCAAGGTAACATAAGGCTTATCCAGTGGAAATGGGATTAAAACTCAGCAGTCTGGCTCCTGTGCCCCTGTGCTTACCCCTTCACTGCAATGCCTCCAAGAAGCAAACAAAACACAACAAAAAGTGACAAATTCCCAATTCAAAATATTTACAAAACATCTAGGTACTAGCCACATACGATTTAGGAAGAGCAAGTTTATTTTAAAAACACTTTTTTTTTTTTTTTCCTTAAAAAGCTGGGCACAGTGGCTCATGCATATCATCCCAACATTTTGAGAGGCTGAGTTGGGAGAATCGCTTGAATCTAGGAGTTTGAGACCAGCCTGGGCAACATACTGAGACCGCTATCTCTACAAAAAATGAACAAAATTAGCTGGGCGTGGTGGTGCATGCCTGTAGTCCCAACTACTTGGATCGCTGAGGTGAGAGAATCACTTGAACCCAGGAAATTCAGCCTGCAGTGAGCTGTGAATCCATCACTGCATTCCAGCCTGGACAACTGAATAATACCTTGTCCAAAAAATACGATAATAATAAATAAAAACATGTTTTTTCTAATGTTGAAGGAACATAAGTATATTAACAATATTAGTGCCATTTATTGAGAAATACGAGATTTGCAAAAGAAATAAAGGTTAGGAAAAAGTTTTAAAAAATGACTTAATGTTACAGAGTTAATATTTAGAGGTGATGGAATCCAAATCTAAGTAGATAGATAGATAGATACACAGATAGATAGGTTTGTAAAAAATATATACACAGATTTGTATAAATAAGTATACATGTACATATACATATTTAGATATGTATGTACATACTTATATGTATATACACACATATACACATACACATACATTAAGCAAGTACTAAAGCTAGGTTACTCTGGTATAGATGCTAAAAATAAGATAGAAAACCTGGAGATTATGCCTGGGTCCCACCAGAAATGGAGGAATCCCATCTGAGTCTTTTGCATTGAACAGGGACTCTGTAATTGTCTCAGACTGGCAGCTTTCCCTGGCTTCCAGCAGAAGGAAACATATCTTTGAATGAAATGATTCCTAATTAGACTGTTGGCATTCTCTCATATTGACTTCTAACAAATATGAGCTCACAGTAGAAAACTGAAAATATATAAAGAAATAAGCGGGCATATGTGATAATCGGCAGAGAAATACCAACAAGTAAATGTTAAAACTGTAAAGATGTCAAATATTGTAACTATCCACAGCAGAAAACAAAATAAATACATATAAATAGATAGAAATTTTAAAGTAGCAGAGATAGATAACAGGAAATCATAAATAAAAGATAACACATAAAAAGTCAAATATACATTTTAGAAATAAAAACATAGAAATGTTAATGGATAGGTAAACAGTACAACAGATCTAAAAGGGGAGAGAGTTAATTGGAAGATTGGTCAAAGGCATGAGACAGGCAAGTCAATGAAACTTGGGAGAGAGGATAAAAGACATGGAAAACAGAATAAGATAATCTAACGTGTGTCCGACTGAAATCCCAAAGGGAGAGAATAAAAGTCAGGTTATATCTTGACTAGATAATCATGTAGCAATTCCTACAACTAATGGAGACCTGCAAACAGTGATATCAAAGCCTTATGTATGTAAACCAACATGAATAAAAGTCAACAATTCTTAGCCACATTATAGTGCAGCTACAAAAGAGCAAAGATGAAGTGTAGATTTGAAGACCAAGTGTGAGGGAAAGGGCATGACAGACAGATCACTTACAAAAGAAATACAATTAGCCTAAAACCAGGTTTCTCAAGCAATAGAAACTGAAAGACGGTGAAATAATATCTTCTAAATGCTAATAGAAAATAACTGCAAATCCAGAAATGTATATCCAACAAAATTATTATTATTATTATTATTATTATTGAGACGGAATCTCGCTCTGTCGCCCAGGCTAGAGTGCAGTGGCGCGATCTGGGCTCACTGAAAGCTCCGCCTCCCGGGTTTACGCCATTCTCCTGCCTCAGCCTCCCGAGTAGCTGGGACTACAGGCGCCCGCCACCGCGCCCGTCTAATTTTTTGTATTTTCAATAGAGACGGTTAGCCAGGATGGTCTCGATCTTCTGACCTCGTGATCCACCCTCTTCGGCCTCCCAAAGTGCTGGGATTACAGGTCTGAGCCACTGCGCCCGGCCCAAAATTACCTTTTAAGTACATAATACAAACATCTTTAAATTAAAAGAAAAACTGAATGTTTACTAAAATATACTTTATATTAAGAATGGTCAAATAATGTGTTATAGGAAGGAGAATTCTGTTCCTCATCCAAAAATAAATCAAAGAGAATCCAATAACCTGGAGAAGTTATTTGCAACATATAATTGTCAAAAAATTATTATAAAACATACAAAAAATACTAAATATATCAGATAAAATACATCTCAAGAGAAAAAACTTCCTATGTTTCAAAATGGATATTTCAAGATATATATACATATTTTAAATCAATATCTTAAGATAGATATTCATGTCCAATAAACATATGAAAAGTGTTCCATCTGATTTGTAATCAGGAACATAAAAATTAAGATCATAATATTATATAATTGTTACACCCAAGATTAAAATTTAGAAGATAAATAATGTGAAGTATTGATGAGGATGTGGATCCATAAGAATGCTTTCATATTTCTAAAAATAATGTGAACCATTAGAAAATATTTGAATAAAAAATTCTTGCATGTTCTCTTTTAAGGATGAACACATGTGCATCTTATAATTCAACCATTTCACTTCTTTACTTTCTGTAGCAGCAAGCCTCCTTGAAAGAAGAGTTAGCTATATTCCCCTTTCCCATTTCTTTCAATTCTCTATCAAAACCAGTTCCGTTGGGACTTTGTCTTCATTACTCTATAACACCTGCTCTTGCTAAGGTCAACAATGATTTCCTCATTGTTGATTCTGATCATTAACTCTAAACCTTTAGTTTGAGAGGTTTAGTTTTCTCACCAGCTCATTGGTTACTTCCTTTCATCTCCTTTGCTACGTCTTCCTATTTCTCCAGACTGAATGCTAGAATACCTCAGAGAACTGTCCTTGCCCCTCCCCTCTTCTCCATCAATGTTCACACTCTTGATAATCTGATCCAAGCTCATGGTTTGAAATTCAATCTATACATTCACAATTATATTAGGCCTAGATCACTGTCTTGGAATGTTTAATTATATATATTTAACTTAACTCTCACATTGCTTTGGAAACCTATCCTTGCACCCCTCCCCATGTATGTTCCATTTATACAGCCTAAAAGCCGCAAGGTTATCCTTCACTCTTCTCTCTAGCACACTGCACATCAATCAGTCAGAAAATCCTGATGACACTCACTTCAAAAGATAGTCAGAATCCAACCACATGTCATCGCTCTTCTATCACTGTATGAGGCAGCACCATCTCTTATCAGGATAATGGTAACAGCTCTCAATCATTTTCTTCACTTTTAACTTTGTTTTCTTCCTTTGTTCTATGAAATAGCCAGAAGGACTCTTTTAGAATGTAATAATTATGTACCTCTCTGGGCAACACCCTGTAATGGCTTCCCATTTCACTCAGAGAAAAATCTAAAACACTTACAGTTAACTGTAAAACCTTAAGTGATTCCATCATTTAAGGTTACCTCCACATCATCTCACTCTGCTGTGGTCTCTTTGCTGTTTTTACACACCAGTCATGGTCCTGCCTTACGGCTTTTCACCAGCTGTCCCCTCCTGAACTTGTCTTCGTTCAGATATTTATATGGATAACTCCCCACCTCCTCCGTGTTTTTTTCTAAAATGTAACCTTCTCCATGAAGCCTATGCTAGCCTCCTCATTTAAAATTCCTCACCTCTTTTTCATTCCTGGAACCCCTAGGACTCCTTATACCTGCTCACTATTATTTTAAAATTCTATAACATTTATAGTCTTGTAAAATATAATTGCACCTTTTTATGTTTGTTTTGGGTCATCTGTCAGTTAGAATATATGCTTGATGTGTCTGGGATCTTTGTCTTTTATGTTTATCAAAGTAACTTAGAACACTATCTAGGCCGGGCGCGGTGGCTCAAGCCTGTAATCCCAGCACTTTGGGAGGCCGAGATGGGCGGATCACAAGGTCAGGAGATCGAGACCATCCTGGCTAACACGGTGAAACCCCGTCTCTACTAAGAAATACAAAAAAATAGCCGGGCGAGGTGGCGGGCGCCTGTAGTCCCAGCTACTAGGCAGGTGAGGCGGGAGAATGGCGTGAACCCGGGAGGCGGAGCTTGCAGTGAGCTGAGATCCGGCCACTGCACTCCAGCCTGGGCTACAGAGCGAGACTCCGTCTCAAAAAAAAAAAAAAAAAAAAGAACACTATCCGGAGAGTAAGGGCTCAACACATGTATTCTAAGTAAATAAATGGACTACACTATTTGGTATGTTCTCTAGAGAAACCATTATTCAGATGCAGTGTTGATAATAGCAGGTGTGCTTGTAAAAGCAAAACACCAGAAATGACCCAAACGTATATTGACTTTTAGAAAAGGTGCTGCCTAGAAGTACCAACTCTTCTGTAGGTATTTTATCTTGTCACATGTTGCTATTCATTTCAATGACACTTCTGTCCTTATTTTCAAAGGTCTGCATTTATAATCTTTTAATTAGCTGTCTGACTAAAATCTATTTAATTTAGCTTTCAGTTAAATTCGGTATGAAAGATGAGAACTTCCTGCCCCATCCCTCACCAGGATTGTTCAACTGTGGTCCATTTTAAGTATAAAAATACATGAGAATCTTCTGTTTCTTCAGAGTAAGTAATAATGAATACAGCATCATCAAATGACAGCTTTTCTTTTTGTTTTTCAATTAAAACCATAACCCCTAAATAATGTATTTTAACATTGCCAGCACCCTAAAATCTACCTTTATTTTCATATTTATACTTTGATGCCCTATTATCATTGCATCTTGCCCATTTGCAAGGGGGAAGGGTCCTCAATGTTTGAATTGAATGTTATTTCTTTCTTTCTTCCCAATCATTTACATATCCCTGAGTCCTTGTAATGGTGACAGCACACATCTAGGGGCTAAAAAGAATATAGAGTTAAAATATAGAGTTTATGGAAAGAAGTTCTATAAGTGAAGCTTTTCTAATTTGGAAAGCCTGATGCAAATTAATTATCATGCAGTGCTTGAAAAAAATGTATGAAATTTTACACAAGTTACAAGTATATTGTTTTTATCAGTGGCTCATTCTTAAAGAGTCTTGAGTATGCTTTTCATCTTGTTTTGCAGGGAAACCTTGAGGTGAGAGTTCTGTAAATGCTCTTTAAGCAGTAGTACTTGAATTGCATAGATAATTATATTTTCTTAAGTTTGTTGGTAGAATTTTTGTCTATTCATTTGATATTGTGCTGGATTCATGGTTGAATTTTGATGTTTTTCTAATATGTAGGTAAGTTTAATTTTTTTATTTAATTATTATTTTTTGGGGGGGGAGGATAGAGTCTTGCTCTGTTGCCCAGGCTGGAGTGCAGTGGTGTGGTCTCACTCACTGCAACCTCTGCCTCCTGGGTTTAGGCGGTTCTCCTGCCTCAGCCTCCCGAGTGGCTGGGACTACAGGCTCCACCACTACGTCCAGCTAATTCTTTGTATTTTTGGTGGAGACAGGGTTTTGCCATATTGGCTAGGCTGGTCTCGAACTCCTGACTTCATGATTTACCCGCCTCGGCCTCCCAAAGTGCTGGGATTACAGGCATGAGCCACCACGCCCAGCCAGGTAAGTTTCATTTGTATGTATTGTCCTGTGATTACTGGACCAGTGAATGATGATTGTGATTGTTGGGATTGTCTTACTAGCCTCATGTGGCAAATTTTGATTATCCCTTGTCCATTATACACATTCCACCTTTTTTTATTAAAGGAAAAACTACTCTTGATGTAAAGATGTTTATTTTTTGCTAATAATGAGTTGGTATTAATTCCTAAGTACATAAAGTTTACCATAGAGTATCAAAAAAATATAGAGTTTATAAAAGCCTTAAGATAGTGATTTAAAATAAACATGTAAAACGATTAGAATAAAATATTATTCAAACTCTCTCATTTTCAGAGCAGGTATCACAACAAGTATTGGGTCAGTAAATTTTTCTTGACTAAAGTTATCAAACCCCCAAAAAGTACTATAAAATTTATTTTTATTTATATTAAAACTGGGGTCCATGTCCAACACTTCCTTAATAACTGGATTACAGAAGGAAGGCATGTTAGAGACAGGAAACCAACAGATACTTAGATAAAATACAATAGGTTTTAGGCAAGGATAAAAGAAAAGCATGAATGCAAAACACAGGAATAAAGTTCAGGACAACAGAGATTCAGGTGACATACATACTGTTGTTGTCCTTTTAACTTTTTAGATTCTACAGGCACCTACCTCATTTCCATGAACACTTGTACCTTTGTTTAGCTAAAGATCTTAGAATTTGTGTTAATGCATTGCTAGCTCTGACATCTCTAATGTTAAACTTAAATCACATGTTCCAACCCTGTCATTTTCAAAACAAGAAATGCTTCCATGATCAGGTATTGAAATGTCAATTTACAATTTATAGTTTTTAGAAAAGGTTTTTTTTTGTTTGTGTTTATTTTTTAAGGAAAAGCCAAAATACACAAAAGTATTCAAAAATCTTCATTAACTACTGTTTCTTGTCTTTTACTTTGTGTATTTGACAGCATTTTTTTTCCCAGAAAAAAATTCACCAAGAGGATTATATCAAAAGTAAAAAAAGAATTTAAAAAACTTAAATACACATATACTGAAAATGACAAAACACCAGGAATATCTCTTTTGTGACATAGTTTAACTAATCAAAGAAATACAGGAAGAATCAAGATTAATTCTTCCTGGGTTGCCTTTAAATATAGCCTATTTTTAAAGATAACACTCAAAGCAGAAAATTTTAATTTTGGTTAGAATACTGAGTTAGAACTTAAAAAAGTTAATTTCTTCTATTTTTTTCTCCTCATTCACCAAAAATGTATCTTGGGAAAAAATAAGTTGCAGTTCTAATGAAAGAAAAAAAATTATATATATATATATATATATATATATATATATATTCACAAAATTAAAAGTTAGAGAGCTGAAGAATTAATGTAAACAAACCACTTCATAATGAAGTATTTCTGCCACTTACAGATTTGAGGAATTGCAGGACATTTTAATATTGTGGCTGTTGATGGTAATTAATATTGCTACTTCAGTTTTATAGAAATAGCTTCATCCATTTGTCTATAATTTTAAAAAATCTCAATCTATATTTTAAAGACAATCTATAATGTTTGGATTTTGTCTGGAAATGCATGAGTGGTACTAAGATATTTTATCTTTTTTAGTGGATTATGTCAGTTGTTAAAAAGAAAAAAGGAACACAATGAAAACTGCCTTTGGCTTGGAATTAAAGTGGAAAATTTTAAATGGCCTTTCAGACACTAACTTTTCCACATCCTAAAAGGATTTATGATATAATGTTTAATAGTGCTACTGCAGTACTTAATACCACATAATTCATACCCATAACAAAGCGAATGACTTTAAAATACCAAAAAAAAGATTACACAGCTCAGACCACTGGATCAAAACCTTTACTGCTACCCTTGAAGATAGAAAAATACTTCTCCATGAGAAAATTACTTTCGCATGGATCATATTTGGCACCTGGTTTGCTGTTTTTCACTGTATTTGGATCAATGGTAACTTGAAAAGAAATATAGACATAACTTAAAAATGCCCAAGTATATAAAAACTTATTTTCTAAGTACTATAAGACTGTCAGCAAACACTAAAGTATTGACTTTCTCATATTTCAAACATTTCACATTATTTTATCATTTCATATTTTCTGATAAATATGATACAGATATCACTTCAAAAATGTAATTGTTAACCTCAGAATTTAATATAATATTTAATTTTATCAGAATCTTTTAGAATAAAAGTATATACTCACGAATTTCACCTGCCTGACTGGATGAAATATCATGCATATTAAATACAACATATTAAATTATAACTGTTACACAAATTGTATAATTTATAAAATTATGTGGATGAACAGGTAGTCATTGACATAATTTTAAAAATCACTCTCAGTGAAGTTTTTGTTAAGGGAATGTTTCAAAAGCTCCAGTCTTTGTTAAAATAATAAAAATGGACACATATTAAAAAATGTTTGGCCATGTTGAAATTTCATATGAGGTAGGGAATATGCTTTAAAATTTTTTGAAACTATATATTTACATTATATAGAAGTAAAGATGATAAAAAGAGTAGCATCTTTGAAACATGCTCTTATCCAAATCTACATAATTAAAATCAGTTTATTTATAGGTGACATTAATGTGTAAATTAGATATCATCATAAAAACAAAAGCACACCAGATAAAAATCATTCTCAAGAATAAATTTCAGATAAGTTTGTTAATTTTAAGAAACATATGAAAGGAAAAATATTGATTTAGTGGCAAACAAAAATAAAAATTTGTCCCTATTACCAAAACTTCTTAAAATAGGAGGAAGCAAAGTTGAAGTTACAGACTTTTTTTTTTTTTAATTAGAGACAGTGTTTCACTCTGTCACCCAGGCTAGAGTGCAGTAGCATGATCATAACTTACTGTAACCTCAAAACTCCTGGGCCAAAGTAATCTCCCCTTCTCAGCCTCCTTAGTAGCTAGGACTACAAGGGCACACTACAGCATCTGGCTAATTTTTTTTTTTTTTTTTTTTTTTTTTTTTTTTTTTTTTTTTTTTTTTTTTTGGTAGAGACTGGGTCTCACTTTGTTGCCTAAGCTGGTCCTGAACTCCTGGTCTCAGGCAATCCTCCTGCCTGGGCCTTCCAAAACTCTGGGATTAGAGGTATAAGCCACCAACCCTGACCTTTTGTGTATTTGTTTTAGAGTTAATAACATAAAATTAAGTAAATGAATACTTAAAATGAGAACAAAACATCTAAAGAAAACGATTTCACAGTCTTAATCTTTGAATTAATTCACATAAAAAATTCAGAAACTTTTACTAATTGGATTTTAATGACCTCTATTACATCATTATGTTCAGAGTTTAAAAAAGTAATGTCTAGTAAGGAAACAATACAACATTCTCTGATTTTATTTGTTAGCATTTTGGAATACTTTGACAAACCTACACTTTTAAACTGTAATATTGAATCATGTAAAGCTGCCATTTTTATAGGTGAAAACAATACTTTCTAAGTCAACCCTAATTCTATAAAAGAAGCATTTGAAAACCTACAACATAGCTGTTCCAAATTGTGTCTTCATAGCCCTTGCTTCAGAAGTATTTGAAAGTTCAGTTAAATGATCAGAATTAGCTATGAATATAATTTTATAAGCATAACATATGTCAAGCTATACATAAAATCATGATATATGAATAATTTTAATAATAATGTATTAATTGAACATTTTAGCAACAAATTGATAATACTAATAGTAATAAAAATAAATATTTATATAAACTTGCTTTCAAAGTACCTTAGAAAAAGTTATGTTATCTCTAACAAGGTTGGAAAACAGGTATTATTTTCCATTCTCCTGTTAAGTTTCCCTATAAAATCTCTCTAAGTAGCTGCACCCTCTATCACCTTTTTTAGTACTAATCCAACTTCTGTTGGAAGATGAAGACCTAAATCTCCTCCAAACCACTTCCCTAACCCTAACCAATCTCACCTTTGACCCTCCAGGCTACCAACTTTCTCATCTTTATCTTTTCCCATTCATCATGTATTATGTATACTCTTCTCTCTAATTTGGAACCATGTCTTTTCATCACTGATAATACATTTCCATATCTACCTCAAGATCATGGTCTCGAATCACAGGTTTGAAAGCCTAGTAATTAAAGTCTTCCAAATAATGATTGAACAGTATAGTCTTTGAGTACAATTTTGAGGGTTTCCCCAATGCTAACATACATAGCATGAATAAAGGACTTGGTTAAGCCTATTTTTAATTCTCAGATAAGAAATCTACAGGCAGATTAAATGAAAACATTTGTATATAATATAAAGAAACACATGGATAGATAAGTGTTTTCAATCATCTTGATTTTGTAAAATGCACCTTCAAAGCAAAGCCTTTGTAGATTTAAAATTATGGTGATGATAATAAAAGTCTGAAAATGCTAAGATAATAAATAAGCATTAGCAAAAGTATTATATTAATAATAAAATTTTAGCACAAATTAGGAGAGCTCTCAAAGTACCAATAAACCCCAAATTCCTGAAGAAATTTTACTGATAAGGAAAAATAATTTTATATAAATAATAGTATTACTCTCAGCCTTTTGAGGACAACAACCATGTGTAAATATGACGCATTTTCATATATACCCTTGTAAATTGATGGGATTGAAAATACATTGAAAAACTTGACTTTTCTGTTTCAATGTACTTTTCATTATTTCAGTCAGAAAACTCTTATGAAACCTCTATTAAAATCCAGATACTGTACTCAGCATTAAGGATACCAAAAGTAAAAACAATAAAGTCCCTATTCATAAAAAGAAAAATAAGCAGACAATATCAATACAATGCATCATTTGTTTTATAATAAACTGTAAAATGACGTCCAATACATACTTTAAAATTTTATTGAGCTATAACATACATACTGTAAGATGTACATATCTCAAATGTACAGCTCCATTAATTTTAATTAATGACCTTGTAGCATATGTGAAATTGTAATGTGTAAAAAATAGGTAAACAGCACTACGATCGATATATAGAATATTTAGAATCCCTCAATATCTCCTTTCTATTACTGATAAAAGTTTGAAAAACAAAATCCCAGTAATAAATAGTATAACATAGATACATCATTAGTTTATATACTGCAAAAAATTATGAAGGTAGAAAAATAATTTTGCATTTAAAAAATCATAACAGAATTTCCAACCATCTCAATTATTTTAATAATAATGTGTGAAAAAGATTAATGTGCATTTTAGTCACTTTGAAGATTTCAATCTCTTTGAAATGTAAAATAATTAAGTTTACATCACATGGGAAATAAGTATATAAACTTATATTAGTTATTGATTCCAAATAGGTAAGTTTGACAACTTCAATTAATGAAGTATCCACACAGTTGTAAAAGTAAAAATTACCTAATAATTAAAGCCTAGGTAATTTTTGCTTCATAGCCATGGCAATGTTTTCTTTGTTTGTTTTTTGTTTTGTTTTGTTTTGTTTTTTGAGGAGTCTTGCTCTGTCACCCAGGCTGGAGTGCAGTGGTGTGATCTTCGCTCACTGAAACCTCTGCTTCCCAGGTTCAAGCGATTCTTGTGCCTCAGCCTTTCAAGTGGCTTGGACTACAGGCATGCACCACCACGCCCAGCTAATTTTTGTATTTTTTGTAGAGACCAGGTTTCACCATATTGGTTAAGCTGGTCTCAAGCTCCTGACCTCGCGATCTGCCCACCTCAGCCTACCAAAGTGCTCAGATTACCCATGTCAATTTTTTTTGTACTCATTGTTTAAGTAAAAATAAAACAAAAGAAAACAATCAAAAACCCTGACAAGTAATTATACTAGTCATTTGCCAATGTCGTAAGAAAATAATTATGTTTAATAAAATAGTTGGATGGGTGGACACATTATAATGTAAGATCAGAAGGCATATACACAAGTTTTAATCCCTTTAGCTTTTTATTACCATGCATGAACAGTCTAACTGTAGGAAGAGAAATACACATAGGATACTCATTACCTTGAAGAGAGGCCTTACCACGCTAGGGGTTGGACATAAATCTTACCAGGGTTACTTATCTGAAGGAAGTCTATATTCACCCTTTCTTCATAAAGGATTGAAACCTTAAGGACTAAGTCCTACAAAAGGCATAAAAGGATCCTTGCCTCATTCAAAACACTTCTTCTTTCATCCCCCTTTCTTATTGTTTAAATGATTTAAAATATTTAAATTATACTCATTACAGAACCAAAAGTTATATAATAAAAAGGAAGAGTGTTAAAACTTCTAAACATCAGACAAGATACCTTTGAGAAAACAAAATAATTTGAGAATGAATCTGAAGATTTCTTTAGCTGGCTTCAAATAAATGTGACAAAATTATTACGGTCCATTTGAAAGTAATATTTCAGGATGTTGAATTAATTACTAAAATGCATTCTTATTCAAAACAGTCTAAATTAAGTTCCTAAAAACAAAACAACTCAACAGAAAAACATAATGATTAATGTTAAGTCCAGAAATAAAGTAATCTGACCATTAGGATAAGTCATACACTGATGATTTTATCCACTATTTATTCTATTATTAGTTTCTAAATTGCATGTCTAAGATTTTACCTGTATGCAAACAGAAGTTTATACATTATGTGTTGTGATGTGTGCACAAAGATGCTGTTGTGTATCACCTTCAGTATTAGTTTTGTTTTCTCAGGAATTCAATTGATATTTTTTCATTTATCTCCATTAATTTTCTTGAGTCAAATGTCAAATGTTTTTAGTATCACATGCTGTTGTTATGTGTGTAGTATGTAACCAAAGATTACAACATGTTAGTTATTCCAAACTAGACTTTATGAACATATTCCCCTAAACAAAAGTGAAAACATCTAAAGATAAGCAAAAATAATAACAAAGCACACCCTGACAAAACCTGTTGGCTAACGATCCAATGTGTATTTTCTTTATAGTAGCAAAGCCCTGATTGTATTCCAGATGGCAGTAGTGGCTAATGAAATATAAGTAAATGTTATTAGTGTCACTTATTGAAAAACTCATTATAAGAGGAGAGATATCTTGCACATGTTCTTTTTGCCCTTCTCCCATTCCTTATTTTCTGTTCAAAACAAGGATGCCATAGTTGGACATGCAGG
Organism: Macaca fascicularis; assembly: GCF_037993035.2. Taxonomy (NCBI): domain Eukaryota; kingdom Metazoa; phylum Chordata; class Mammalia; order Primates; family Cercopithecidae; genus Macaca; species Macaca fascicularis. Next base: position 98,367,962 of record NC_088379.1, on the reverse strand, counting down.
TTCACCTTGAATCTTTAGGATGGAAGCCGTAACTAAGGACATCAGAGCAGAATATGAGAAACCTGCTTCCTGATGCTTTCATAAATTTAGGAATGCTCACTTCTAGCTTTATTTGGTGTGCAAGAGAATAAACTCATCTGTCTTTAAGCTCTTTTAGTTAAATTGCTGTTATTAACATCTGAATGCTTCCTAGTTTAGAAAAAATGTGATGAGAAAATCTAAGATTCATCAATTTTCATTCAAAATATTATTTATACAGATTTTATGAAAATGAACAGTAATGAAAGCAATATATTCTGCCAGAAATTTGGCTTGCATGATGTGATAGGTGCATCCAAAAGTAACCTAATCCCTAACATTGACTTAATTCCATTAAGGACACTGACTAAGATACACATATACACATTTACTTATTACTTAAAAATTATAGTAAACAAATCTTGTTTGCTTCAATAGAAATGTTACTATAGTTCTTCTCAAGCATCTCTAAAAATTGCGTATTTAGGGTAGGTGAAAATTTTAATTTTTGATATTGCCTTACATTTCACACATATGATAGAATGAAAATTTCCAGTGAGTGAACTGAAATGATTTTTGGAGGAATAAGTAAGAGCCAAGTATAAGGGTGATAGTCTGAGTGTCAATCTTAGGAGCTTGGTAACTTGTCAATTCACCAAAATTCTCTGAGGATTAAGCTCTCTTGTATAATAAAGGGTTACAATAGACTATCTTTAAGGCATGAACCCGTATTAAATTTCCATGATATACTGAAGATGACTTCACATGAATTCCACTAATAAGCACTAGGTGGGAAATGGCCTCTAGATATTTTATGACCATAATTCTGTAAGACTTCAACTCTGCACTCAATGTTCACACCTGTTAGCTGAAATGTTACAGCTCTAAAGTTCCATAATGCCACAAAATTGTCATTGCCAATTTTTCAAATGCTACCTTTACTTATATAAGTAATCTGTTACACATGCCAAAGATATATACCATTTAGTGTACTAAGATTGAATAAAATTCCTCTTAAGCCCACCAGCTTGTCACAATCACCTAAAACCCTTGTTAAAAATATGCATTTCTAGGTCCCTGAACCTACTCAGTCAGAATGTACATGGGAGGGTACTAGATGTCTCTATTTTTATCAATGGGGCAAAATAATAATTGAGATCAGGAGCATTAGGAATATACTAGGCAAAATCATACAAACTTCTCTGAAGAATACGAGAGATATAAGGTTTAACATTTCATGAAAACTTTCAGAAAGTTTACAGGCCAGTAGAAGAAATTAGAAGGCAAACACCATTCAAAATTCATTACATAAAGAGCAATTGTTGATTAGAAAAAATAACAATGGAGAAGGTATAAGTGAGGATCAAGCATTTCTCTTTGAGGTGTTGAAAAAGTTCTCATTGAGATGGGAACATGAGGTCAGTGGGATGAGCATGTTGAGAAGAGGAACAGGCACTGTGGATGAAATAAGCATGTAGGGCCGTCCTCTGCTTTGTAGGATGTTCAGCAGCATCCTGGGCTTCTATACATGAGACCCCAGTGACACCCGAAATATCTAGTTATCTGTTCCATTAAGGACATTGATTAGTTACTCTACACATTTGCATGGGGGTTATATGTAGGACTCCCTGTATTAGTCCCCTAGGCTGCCATAACAAAATACCAAATACCACAGACTGGGTGACTCAAACAATAGAAGTTTGTTTTCTCATAGTTCTGGAATCTGAAAGTACAAAGTGAAGGTGTTGGCATGGTTGTTTTCTCCCAAGGCCTTTCCCCTCAGCTTGCAGATGGTCACTTTCACTGTGTCCTCACATGACCTTTTTTTTTTTTTTTTTTTTTTTTCCTGTGCACAGGCATTCCTAGTATCTCTTCCCCTTCTTATAAAGACATTGGTCATAATGAATTAGGGCACGGCCTTGATGACCTCATTTAACCTTTATTACTTCTTTAATGGCCCTAACTCTAAATATAGTCACATTGAGGGTAGGGGTCCAAAATATAAATTTTGGGGGGAACACAATTCAGTCCAGATCATCTCAAGATGCGATGCATCAAGAGGTGAGGCTAAAAAGAAAAGTAGTATCAGATCCTTGAGTACTTTGCTAAGGATTTCTTATTTCCCGTAGCAACATATGGAGAAATACAATTTTTAAGCGGATTTGGAGTGGATGAGAAAAACGTGGAGGCATGGTGACTGGTATAGGGCTATCATTACCACACAAAGCAAAACATAATGACTATGTGAACTATAACAGTAAGGGCATAAAAGGGGAGAAAAATTACATAGTATATAGTATTTTTTTTAATTTCTGGTTTACACAGGTAAGTTAAATAAACTAATTCAGCACAATACTGAGAAACCTACCTACACATGCTTAGAACCACAGAGATCTAGAACTAAAAAAAGATTTCAATATCATTTTTACCAGTCTCCCATGCAAAGTGAGAGTCTCTTCTCCAGTATCTTTGATGAAGAATTATCTAGTCTTTACATAAGCACTTCCATGAGTGGAGGACTTACTTCCACAATGAGAAATTTATTCAATTTTTAAAGTTATTGTTTGAGGAAACTTTCATGTATTGCAATCATTTTCTTAATTATGTGATAAAATTATTTCACATATTTCAGATCACTGCACATCATTTTTTTCCCTGGCTCTCTTTCACAATTATATTCTCCAGGGCTCAGAAAAAGGATTTCTTTAGTTCTTATCAGGGGCATACTGATATACTACTTTCATTAATATACTCTAGAGTGAGTTCCACTCAATATTCACTTAATATATTAACTTCTTTTAGTTAATATATTAACTGCCTTCATTTGAAATGAAGGTAGCAGACCTTCATTTTATTGTATTCCTATAGAAGTCGAGAGAACAATCTTTACAGAGGGATGAGGCAACATTTCAACACGAGATGCTAATGCTTCCTTCCAGCACATTTACTCTCTTGGTAGATCTTTAATTATAAAAGTTAAAAACTAACAGTCAAAAAATAATCTAGTTGACCCTAACAGTTTTATTATGCAACTCAATAATGTAATCCTCTTCTAATACACACACCCTCACACGCATACCCTCCCCCGACACAAGGAACACACCCACACCGACCTTTCTGTGTGGGTGGCTGTATGTGTGGATGTCATGTATGTCTGGGTATGTATCCCATTCTAATTATTTTATTTTTGTGTTAAAGGAAAATAATTAGTGAAGATTCTTTGAGTAGTAGTGAGCAAATATGACTCACTATATACTACATATCTATGGGACCCACGATTTGGCCTGAAATGTGTCATACAGGAAATGTGATTAATTTTCCTGTATCAGTATACCAATATCTTATAAATGCAGCCAGTATTTCACAAAAATTATTTATTTTACAAAGCATATTTATATCAAACATGGCACTGAATATATTTCAAAAGTTTATAACGATGAAAGATTAACACACATGCTCATGTACATACCAGTTATTTTTCCCTCAGACAAAATAAAAGGAATAAAAGTTTTAATCTGAGATTACTAAAACATGTCTGTTAATTTTTACAGAATTATATGGCATTTCTATAGTGTGTCAGAGGTTAATTTTCTTAAATTTTCTTCCATATGACAATTTACCTGCAGAGTTACTCATTTCTTAAATATAGTGCATGCATTAACTGTATGTGCAATGACATTAGTAACTTTAAAAAATGCATCTCATTTTTGTTGTGAGCATTAATCATTTTCTGGACCTTGATATAAGAAATGAACAGTGTGAAGGATGACAGTTATGATAGAGGAGGCCATGTGTTAAGGCCAGTAATTAAACTGACAATTAAACTATACCTATTTGCGGGTTCAAGACTTTAACACTAGAAAAGATGCAAGTTACAAGAAAGTAAATATTAGACCCTTGCCAGGTAGTCTAGGTATTTTTCTGTAAGCTGTATGCCAGCTAATGTTGGGATGCAAAAATAAGACTTGCATGGCAATATCCTGAGCCCGTATGTACACAGAAAAGGCTTGAATTTCTTGGAAAAACTAACAGGGACAAAAATAGAAATTTTTAGTGTACTCTGAAATTTGCATTTTTAGTTTGCTATATCAGCAAATCTGCTCTAGGCATAGACTTCCTCTTGGAAGGTTGAAACATAAAATTTACTGTCTTATTTAGAGATGACTGATCTGAGACTCAAGTTACTTGCATTTGATGGTTTTTCTGTCATAGATAATTTTTGCTTTTGCCAACTGTTTGACTTTCAAGGAAGCAGTAGTCAACGTGCAGATCTGGGAATGTCTTGCAAAATAGTGAGCAAAAGCTAATTTTAATAACACAGATTTCTCAAACTCTATCCCAGGGTACTGAATCACACTTCCCATTAAAATTTAAGAACTGCTACTCTAGGAATCCTATGCATTCTTAGTAACTTGAAGAAAATAATACAGGTAACACTAACTCTAATGATAACTCATTTACTAAAATGTGAAATGGAGTGGAATCGTACAGATCTTGGAGGGATTTAGAAAGAGAATCCTTTATAGTCTTACAGGCAAAAAGTATCTTCCCAAGTCCAGTCTCCACACAAACTCTGATGAACATAAATCAATTATCACTTACCTCTAAATAATGGACAGATTAGAAAAATGAGTTACTTGGTAACTTCAAATAACAAAATAAGAATAGATCAAATCAAACTAAAGTATTTAGAAAAATTCTGGAAGAGATCAGGTGTTGTGGGAGGACACAGTGAAAGGATTGCTTGAGCCCAGGAGTTTGAGACCAGCATGGGCAACATGACAAAGTGCCATTTCTACAAAAATTATACAAATTGGCGTAGCGTGATGGTGCAAGCCTATAGCCCCAGCTACTTAGGAGGCTGAGGCAGGAGGATCACTTGAGCCTGGGAGGTGGAGAAAGTAATGAGCTATTATTGCACCACTGCACTGCACTTCAGTCTGACAGAGTGAGATGCTGTCTCAAAAAAAAAAAAAAAAAAAAAGAAGAAGAAAGAAAAAGAAAAATAATCTGGAAGAAATTAGAATATCTTGATTCATTCCTTCATTCCTATTTAATCTTAATGTATGGGATAATTTCATTCTCAATAAGCATTATAAGTACAGTACCTCAGTAGCATTCTCTATCAATGATACCCCAGTTCTCTACAAATAATGCATGTCCAATCAAAGACTAAGAAAAGCTACACTGATGCATTTCTTCAAAAGTTTCAGGATATCTTACAAGGTTTCATATAATTTAGAAATCAGTCTTTTCTTCCATGGCCATGGGTTGTTGACATTTTGTGGAACATCAGATATTTTGTTTCCTTGGAATGCTCTCCCTCCATGTCCAATCCCATCCCTCACCCCTGTCCCCACTTTCCCTGCCTAACTCCTGCTTATCCTTCAGTCTGAACTTAAAGTGAAGTCTTACACTCTTACTTCCACCTTCTGCCTTGGCTGGGCTGTATCCAGATCACTCACATGTTTTCATGGCTCTTGTATTTCTTCTTTATAACACTATGCAATTAAAATTATTTAGTTATACTTATAACTTTTAATATATCTCCCCATCACTTGTCTATAAATTCCAAAAGGTAATGAAACATAGTTTTCTTGGTCAATCTATTTATCTTCTGCACTTAAAAGCATATAGCATGTAGAAGGGCTTTTAAATACATATTTTTTAATGCATGCTTGTACTACTAAATGTGCAAATACGACAGGATAATTTCTTTAGCAGCATTTGTGGATTATATATGTCTCAAAATCACCAAAAAGCTCTAAATTATACTTCACATTTACCCTTAAAAATTTGGTTTTTCTTTTATTCCCAAATGATTGCTAAAGGATATAGTGTGACTGTGGCCTCTTTAAAATAGATAGATAAAACAAAAATTAAATTATTAAGGTATTTTACCTTTTTCATTAAACTTTATGGGAATGGTTAAATTTATTATATTAACTATTTTATTATTTTATATACTATTTGATAACATTATATATTTTAATATTTGTGATATATTAAATTAGGTATAAATCTTGGACTTAAAAAGAAGGTAGAAAGACTTTTATAGTATATTTTACATTTAATTAGCAAAGAAGTATCTTCAAATGTGTAAATCTCACTAAAAATTTGTTTGTTTCATGCATTATTTGGAATTTATGTTTGTTTATAGAGCTGTTTATCATTGTTGTTTTTTTTTCTGGTACAGTTACTCTATTATGAGCACAGAATCTGTAAGTAAAATACAATGAAGTGAAAAGACATAACTGGGTTTGTTAAATGATTTCCAAATCTTGGTGTTTTAGGGAACTAGAATCTAATCTGTTAAAATGAATGTAATGCTTCAAAAGACATTTCTTCCCATTTTTCTTTCTTTCTTTTTTTTTTTTTTTTTGAGACGGAGTCTCGCTCTGTCGCCCAGGCTGGATGGAGTGCAGTGGCACGATCTCGGCTGGCTGCAAGCTCCGCTTCTCGGGTTCACGCCATTCTCCTGCCTCAGCCTCCTGAGTAGCTGGGACTACAGGCACCCGCCACCGTGCCCGGCTAATTTTTTGTATTTTTAATAGAGACGGGGTTTCACTGTGGTCTCGATCTCCTGACCTTGTGATCCACCTGCCTCGGCCTCCCAAAGTGCTGGGATTACAGGCGTGAGCCACCGCGCCCGGCTTCCATTTTTCTTTCAACTGATGCCAGAGTGGCATTTCACAGGGAATTAAAATGTAGCTAAATAGCCACAGTTTTATATCCATTATATTGATGTTTAGTATACTTCAGAAACTCAGGAATGGATTCATAATATGATAGACTGCATTAGCAGGTTTTCCATTTAATTAGATTTTTATCATATCTAATGGATATTTAACAAGTAAAGACAATACAAGTGAAAAATATGAAGAAATCCTATGGCAGATAATACAAACTTCCATTGTGCTGAACTAATGAATAGGTGATTTTTCTAGCATGACTTGACAGTGCATGTAAAAAATCCAGCAATATGAAGCCTCAGAGACTAAAGCAATTGGAAGCTACAGTGGATGCTGAGGTTCAGGGACTAGAGCATCACCTTTCAGTGAGGTAAGAATTGATGCGTATGCATAAGTGAAACTGTGCTACTCACCATAAAACAGGTCCCACGACAGAAAGAGTAATATGGGTTTTTGCACAGTGTGCTATAAATTCTCAACCTTTATTTTCCAGGCAAAATGTGGGAAAATGGAGTTGAGTGTGTTTCAAATTGCAGGCCATCTTTGACTACATAGTAATATGAAGAGAACACAGGGTCACAAATTTATAGGATGCATGAGCTATGATACGTAATTATTCAAAGTGACTCAGTTTTGTCGTTAGTAAAATGGGATGTTAGTAAAATGTTAGTAAAATATCTACAATATGGAAATGTTAAGAATAAATTAGAATGCTCATGATGAATAAATCAGAATGTTACTTGCTAACATAGAGCATAATATGTTTTCATGAACGTGCCACTGCTCCTCCCTTATTGTATACAATTCATTTAGTGCTGAAGATGGAAGTCTCACTGTTGACTCAAACTCCATAAACTGCAGGAAGAAAAAGAGTAGGGTACAGGAAATCAAGTGGAGAGGGATGTAGAAATGTGGGAAGGTATACAAATGAGAAAGAACATTACATATGCATAAAAAAGTGAGATATGTAGTTAGTCTGATAGACTTTGGTCTGGCTCCAATATCCATTTCACTTTCCTTCCGTGTGCCTTTCAGCATAGTAAAGGCTAGAAAGAAGGATACATTTCCTAAACTCACTGGTGCCAAGGTTTTAGATGGTAAATTCAACCAATCAGATACAATTAAAGATGATTTGGAAAAGTAAAGTCAGAAGCAGTGTTTTCATTTCTATTTGAAAGTCTGGCCATGAAGATAATAATTCATCTATTTTTTTTCAGTAGCATCAGCTAAGTTTCCAGTGTTACATCATCGTTTTTGGAGGTGAGTAGGCGCTAGACATGGCTGATTGAACTAAGTCTAATACAGTTCTGAATCCAGCAATAGTAGATGTATTTTCCTGATTCTTGTGGTTTCTGGAGCAGACACGAATCCTGACAGTGAATGGATCCTGATCTTGACTCTATGAAGTGGTTCTCAAGCCGATGGCTTTTCATCACAGAAAAGGCATTAACTCCCTTGGGTAGCTTACTAAATTCAGTGATATGATTTTGGGACTAGTTCTTGACAGCTCAATCTGGAATCTGTTTCATCAACCCTACCCAGTGATTTAATACTGAGGAAATCTTTTTCTGTTTAAACTAAAGGAATTCTAGCTTCTGAAACTAGATGAAGATTCCAATAAAGTTACATAAAAGTTATAATCAAAGGAAGAATTATGTAGACAAACAACATCTTAGATCATTTGAAAGACAACCCTCATTCGATTAAGTCTTGACATGCTTATTTTTTAAAATGTATGCACTCCCACTCCAAACAAAAAGGGATGAAATACAGAAAATAATCGCTCACCACCCCATTGTATACTCTATTAGAAAACATAGGGTAATAGAAAGAAGAAAACACATTACTATTTTAAATAACTCACAACTATATAGGAAGTCACATGTGAACAAGAAATTTGAGTACAAAACAGAGTATGGCAAGCATAATAAAGTGGTAAAGTGATAAAGTAGCACAGATCAAAGGGAGAGTCTAAAAATTATGTCCGTGATGATGAGAGGACAATGGTATTCCTTGTGATACTAACTGCAATATATTTTGGAAAAGATTTCTCAAAATGGGATCCACAAAACTAGTTGTCTGAGGTTAATAAGTGCTTAATAAAGAATGTATTTCAGTTACATATTTAGAAATACTGGGTTAAAGCAAATTATGTTTTGTTTCTAAAGAACTGCTCAGAGACTTTAATATTTAACACACCTTAGGTATCGGCAAAAAAGGAAAATAATCCACAATATATCATGATATTTTATAAATATATTGCAGTTCTCATAAGCCATCTGTCAGAAGTACTGTTCTAAGAAACTCCTTCTTAAAATAAGTTGTGTCATAGATAACAGAGATTCTTATGAAAATGAAAAAATGGCAATTGTATCTGTAATGCATTGAGAAAAATCAGACCAGGTGATATGGTTTGGCTGTGTCCTCACTCGCATCTTATCTTGAATTGTAACTCCCACAATTCCCAGGTGTTATGGGAGGAACCCGGTGGGAGGTGACTGATTTATGGTGGTGGGTCTTTCCTGCCCTGTTCTCGTGATAGTGAATGAGTCTCACGAGATCTGATGGTTTTAAAAATAGGGGTTTCCCTGCACAGAGTTCTCTTTGACTGCCGCCATCCATGTATTGCTGGCGCCAGGGACATGAATTGCTCCTCCTTGCCTTTCACCTTCCACCATGATTGTGAGGTCTCCCCAGCCACGTGGAAATGTAAGTCCAATAAACTTCTTTATTTTATGAATTGCCCAGTCTCAGGTATGTCTTTATTAGTAACATGAAAACAGACAAATACAGTAAATTGGTGCTGAGAGTGCGGCACTGCTGAAAAGATACCCAAAAGTGTGGAAGCAACTTTGGAATTGGGTAACAGACAGAGGTTGGAAAAGTTTGGAGGGCTCAGAAGAAGAAAGGAAAATGTGGTATGTTTGAAACTTCCTAGAGACTTGTTGAATGGGTTTGACAAAAATGCTGATAGTGATATGAACAATAAGATCCAGGCTGAGGTGGTCTCAGATGGAAATGAGGAACTTTTAGGGAACTGGAACAAAGGTGATTCTTGTTATGTTTTAGCAAAGCGACTGGTGGCATTTTACCCCTACCACAGAGATTTCTGGAAATTGAACTTCAGAGAGATTATTTAGGGTATCTCATGGAAGAAATTTCAAAGCAGCAAGCATTTAAGATGTGACTTGGGTGCTATTAAAAGCATTCAGTTTTATAGGATTAGCAGAGCATACAAGTTTGGAAAATTTGCAGTCTAACAATGCAGTAGAAAAGAAAATCTCATTTTCTGAGGATAAATTCAAGCCAGCTGCAGAAATTTGCATAAGTAATGAGGAGCCAAATGTTAATCTCCAAGACAATGGAGAAAATGTATCCAGGGCATGTCAGAGGCCTTCACAGCAGCCCTTCCCATCACAGGTCTGAAGGCCTAGAAGGAATAAATGGTTCTGTGGACTGGGCTCTAGGTCCCTGTGCTATGTGCAATCTAGGGGCTTGGTGTCCTGCATCCTAGTCACTCCAGCCATGACTAAAAGGGGCCAAGGTACACCTTGGACTGTGGCTTTAGAGGGTGCAAGCCCCAAACCTTGGCAGCCTTCATGTGGTGTTGAGCCTGGGGGTGCACAGAAGTCAAGACTTGAGGTTTGAGAACGTCCACCTAGATTTCAGAGGATGTTTGGAAATACCTGGATGTCAAGAAAAAAGTTTGCTTCAGGGAAGGGGCTCTCATGGAGAACCTCTGCTAGGGCAATGAGGAAGGGAAATTTGAGGTTGGAGCTCCAACACAGTGTCCCCACTGGGGCACCCCCTAGTAGAGTTGGAAGAAGACCCCAAAATGGTAGATCCACCAACAGCTTGTACCATGTTCCTGGAAAAGCTGTAGACACTCAATGCCAGCCCATGAAATTTGCTGAGAGGGGGCTGTGCCCTGCACAGCCACAGAGGCAAAACTGCCTAAGACCATGAGAAGCCATTTCTTGCATCGACATGGCCTGGATGTGAGACATGGAGTCAAAAGAGATAATTTTGGCACCTTAGGATTTGATTGTCCCACTGCATTTCAGACTGCACGGGGCTTGTAGCCCCTTTGTTTTGGCCAATTTCTCCCATTTGGAATGGCTGCATTTACCCAATGTCTGCACCCCCAGACATTGGGTAACTAACTTGCTTCTTATTTTACAGGCTTATAGGCAGAAGGGACTTGCCTTTTCTCAGATAAGATGTTGAACTGTGGACTTCTGAGTTAATGATGAAATAAGATTTTGGGGGACTGTTGGGAAGGCATGATTGGTTTTGAAATGTGAGGACATGAGATTTGGGAGAGGCCGGGGTGGAATAATATGGTTTATATGTGTCCCCACCCAAATCTCATCTTGAACTGTAACTCCCACAATTCGCACGTGTTGTCGGAGGAACCCAGTGGGAGGTGATTGAATTATGGGTTGGGTCTTTCCCATACTGTTTTTGTGATAGTGAATGAATCTCACGAGATGTGATGGTTTAAAAACGGTAGTTTCTCTCCACAAGTTCTCTCTTTGCCTGCTACCGTTCATATAAGATGTGGGTTCTTCCTCCTTGCCTTTCAACTTCTGCCATGATTGTGAGGCCTCCCCAGCCATGTAAAACTGTAAGTCCAATAAACCTATTTATTTTGTAAATTGCCCAGTACTAAAGTATGTCTTTATTAGCAATGTGAAAATAAACTAATACCAGGATGTCCACTGCTAATTTGTTGCTAAACTGAAAAAGTCTTTCAGATGCTATGCTAAGGAGCTTGCACAATATTCTTCAGTAAAGGGGAAGCCATTCACACTTGTGTTTTGAATGAGGTGTTCCATACCATGGTTAAGAACAGCCATGTGGCATTAAGGTCACAGATCAAAGTACCAGCCCTGATTGGATGGCAACTTTGGAAATAATTTTTTTTCAAAGGTATACAAATAATTATAAACAGTATATGTTCTTTGAAAATTTGCAATGCAAAACACTCATATGTAACAGGAACACACATATAACAATAGGAGAACATAAATCTACATCAATAGCAAAGTCACAAACTCATGTCAGTACCTTTCTTGAAATGGTTTTGCGGTTAAAAAAGAAAACAAAACAACTTAATTTCATGACATTGATAAAGATTTTACTTTCAATCACAACAATTTTTAGTATTGCTCAGTATGTCTTATTAAGGATGAAAATGTTTAATTTTATGATTTTTAAGTATACAGATAACAGATATAATAATAATTAGAAGAATACAAAATAAGCATAGGTAACACTTATGTGCTGATCATGTACCAGGCACTATTTAATTTTTTTCTTCCTTTTTGAGATGAGGGTTCACTATGTTGGTGAGGCTGGAGTGCAGTGCCTATTCACAGGCACAATCCTGTCAACTACAGCCTCAAAATCCTGGTCTCAAGTGATTCTCCTGCCACAATCTCCCCAGTAGTTGAGACTAAAGGCATGCATCACTGTGCCTGGCTTGAAATTTTTTATTTTTTTATTTTTTTACATAGTCTCACTCTGTTGCTCAGGCTGGAGTGCAGTGGTGTGGTCTCGGTTCACTGCAAATTCCATCTCCTAGGTTCAAGCAATTCTCCTGCCTCAGTCTCCTGAGTAGCTGGAATTAAAGGTACCCACCACCATGCCCAACTAATTTTTGTATTTTTAGTTGAGCCTGGGCTTCAGCATGTTAGCTGAACTCCTGACCTCAAGTAATCCGCCTGTCTTGGCCTCCCATGAAATGATTTGTCTTTAAAATACCATTATAAGCAGTATCATTACTATTATACATAATGTTTATGGATTATCAAACTAAAACTGTGGGGTCTAGTCCTTTGCTCAAAGTGATGATTTTCTGGTTACAGGCCAAGTTGCCATAACAGACACACAAGTGCAGTGGCTTCAATAAGGTAGAATTTTCTCTTAACGCAAGGCAGCTGAAAGTTACAGGCAAGTTAGCAGGGCACCTTTGTTTGACAAGATTGATCATCAAGGATTCACATATCTTCTGTGGGTTGGTTCTATCATCCTCCAGGTATTGCTTTCAAGGGTATGGCTGAAGCCAGCTTTCCATGACTACATCCTACATTCAAGCCCACTGGAAGTATCTAAGAGCAGTGGAGGGTAATGATGTGCTTTAAAAGGATGAGATTCAGAACGTGCTACATCACTTCCTTTCATATCCCACTGACCATAATTTAGTCATATGACTTTGCAAAGCTCCAAGGGAAGCTGGATTATTACCAAAAGTGAGTAAAAGGGAATGAATATTAGGGACTATTAGTATTAAGACTTAAAGAGTCCTAGTAAATCAGCTGGGGTCCCTTCTACTAATTCACAGAGCTGAGATGCAAATCCAGTTCTTATTTAACGCCTAGCTGATATTCTACATCTAAAATCAATCTGTGAAACAGGTATTAACCCCACTGACAAATGTATACTTATGAATACAGAGACAAAGTTATTTCTCTAAGGTCAGCAACTTCTCAGAAGCATTGAAAAATATGAAACTGCATATTCAGTATGCAACAGTTTTGTTCAGAATCACATTACATGTATTTTTCTATGATTAGCAATCCATTATTCTTTTATGTATATGACTTTTAGACACTCTTATACTCTACAAATATATCATTCATTCAATTTATTCATTCATACAGTCCCATTCCTTAGTGAAAATGTCTTCTTATCTACAAAAGGCTGACTACCAGGTCTTCAAAAAGAATACTCTCTTGTGACTTATTCTGGCAGAAAATTTGACTACTGTTATTTTAACTTATAGTAGCTTTGCCAGAAAAATGTACCCCTGAAAATCAGAGGATTATCGGTATTGACTGTAGGCTATGAAATCTATCTCCTAGAGCTCAGTAGTCAAATATGCCTCAAGGTTTCAGTGAGAGAGAATCAGTATGCAAATCGGATAACTTATATATAATAAGTCAGTCTATTTCTAGGTCAGTCTCTACAGAAGTGTGTATCAAAATAAAAGCTCTCTCCTGAATTCCACTAACTTTAAATCTCAGCAGAGAGGCAAAGATCAAACAGAGAGGGCCAAGAGCAAATTGAGAATAAAGTAATCTTGCACATGCCTTGAGTTTCACTACAAGTGATACCAGCAATCAGGGGATGCCTCTCTGTGCTGGGAGCTGAGGTGGATAAAGTGAGGGCACCACCAGTCTATAGTGCTCTCTGTCTGCATACTTTCATAACTACTAAAATGCGCTTTAAAAATTTCAGGTATATTAGCAGTGCCGTAGGGAGTTGAAATCTCTTTTCATACCATTTTAGCAGTCATTTGGCTGTATCACAGGTCACTGTTTCTTGTATGCTACAGTAAACCTCTACCTAAAAATGTCAGTCTGGCTGTGAGAAGCTATCAACTATCTGCATGGTCCACAGGACTCAAAAAAAAAAAAAAAAAAAAAAAAAAATTAGCTTGTCTCACATGCCAGACAAGCTCTCTGCTTCATTAAATAGCAGCAACAGTCCTTCTTGGAGATCAATGACAGCTTCCAAATGCATTTTCATTATCCTTACCCATAAAATATGTGTATAACAATGCATATAATGATGAGTTTGGACGTTGATTTTTAATGAAAAATAGTTCTCAGATTTGTCCAAGTAATTTGGTTTTATGTTTCTGACCTTCCTCTGAAATTAGTCCCGTGTGTTCTATAACATTCTTCAGATTTTTAAATTTCTAAAGAAATAAAAATGTTATATTAATGATTTATACGTCTATTTTTATCTAAGTTTATTAAAGAAACATAATATCAAAAAATAGTATAAGATTGAAAGTGTGAGCAGGTGTTTTTCCTCAAAAGACATTCCATATATTTCCCAATAGCATAAAAACTATCATTTAGACCTGAAAAATAATATGTTTTGATATTTAAATTGTAGCTTTCCAAACTCTTGAATTTTTAAAAAGTGTTATAAAGAGGTAATGAGTTATTTTGATGCTCATTATACATACATGAGCAACACATGAGTACATATTATGAAAAAACATAACATGAGTACATATTATGAACAAAATTTAATAGATTTGATGTGCTTATTATGTTTCCAGGAAATTTCTAATCTCCTAGAGTTTAGCACTAAGACCTTTACATTCAACCTCATGTCTTGCTTTCTACTACATGATACTAAGTGAATTCCTTATTCAGATGTTTATTTACTCAATAGATATTTCCAGTCAACAACTATGTATCAGGCATTGTGTTAGCACTGAAAATGAAATGATGGGAAAAGAAGACATGGATCCTGCTCGTGTCTTTTAAAGTCTTAGAGATAAATATTAATAAAATAATTATACATGCATGAATTACAAATTGTGTTAAGTTCTATAAAAAAGGGGTATAGATGTTAGTGACAGGGTAATACAGAGTGGGATAATTTAATCCGTGATTTGAGAGGGCTCCTGTGAAGAACTGCCTGAGGCTACAAAGTTTACAAAAACAATGTGTGTGGGCAGGTAGGGCCGGCAGCCAACTCTGAGCTGACAGGAGAGAATGAGAGAGGATTGGGTACCCTGAAACAGGGAGCAATGGCTTGTCCACAAGCTTACTTTCAAAAGACCCAGTCGTAAGTCCTTGGGATTGAGCGTCAGTTGTTTAAATATAGTTCCTCAATTTACATGCCTCCTTCTTTGTACTATTTTGGGATGTTTCCCTAAATGTTCAGTAAGAGGACTACTTCAAAAACTTTGACTTTTTTTTTTCTTTTTGACCAGACAAACAAATGGCTAGGTTAAAGAATGTATTTCCCAGCCTCCCTCCTACTATGCAACATCACTGAACTGAATTCTCACCAGTGGTGTGCTGCTGAAGAGTCACACATTCCGGAAGGTCTTTAAAGAAAAGGTTAGATGATGGATGGAATGACTAGAGCACAGACAACCATCTTGGACCATCAGGTGGAGAATAAAGAGGGAACCAGATGGAAGTAGGCTGGTTCCTGATGAGTCTATCCTACTGTGCTGGACTTCCTGAATTTAACTTTTTTTAAACAAAAATAAATGTTTCTTTAGCAGTTATAATCCATTCTCCACGCAGCAACCAAAGTGATGCTTTCAAAATTTAAATGAGATTATATCTGTTCTTTGTTTAGACCCCTAAATGATTTCTAATCTCATTCAGAGTAAAATACAAAGTCTTCCGGCCCTTCAAGGCCCTTTGTGATTTAGCCTCATCTGCTAGCTCTCTCCCTTTTTCACTGCGTTGCAATGCTACTATGCCCTTTTCTAGACCTTAAAAGAGTGACTATGCTTCTGCCTCAGGGTCTTTGCATTTGTTATTTCATCTCTCGAAATACTATTAACCTCAATAGCCCTATAGTTAACTCTGTCACTTAATTCATATCCTTACTCATTTAAAGCATAAAATGCATTCTATGATCATCCTAAATAAAATTATTCTCTACATATTACTCTGTCCAACAGTGCTCAAGTCACTTATACCTATATAAAATATCATAGTATTTGTATATAACCTATGCACATCTGGCTGTTCACTTTAAATCATCTTTAGATTACTTGTAATATCTAATGTTGTATAATAGTCACCAAACTATATTTTAAAATTTATATTCTTTTAAATTGGTTTATTGTTATGTTTTGTTTTTCAAAAATATGTTTGAGCCACAAATGGTTGAATCCTGGGATGCAGAACCTGGGGATATGGAGGACAGACTGTATAAATATTATGTATATTTATGGGAAAATACAAATATGTGCATTTTTCCCTTGTCCTATCATTCAATTGTAAGCTCCATCAGGATGAGGGCTTTGTGCATAGTTTTTCAATGCATCTTCAGCACTTAGGACAAAAGTGACTAAAGCCTAGAATTTATAAATATTTGTTGAACGCAGAAATAAAAGATCTTTATGAAGTTCACTATAGCTCATTATAGATTGTTACAATAGCAAAAATAAAAGCTGATGTTTCCCTGTAGCCTACCTAGCTGAGGGGGTAAAAAAAAGTCTTGGCAGTTTGTATACTCCCAAAGTCTGCTGATACTCTTTTTAAGCTACTTACCACTTCCTAGTCCCCAGACTTATATAACACAATCCCTCAATAACTATGTAGTAAACTCAGTAACACTGGTTAGACGAGGAAGAAACACCGTGTCCAAAGAAGACATGGAAAACATCAGAATAAAGTACAGGTGAGAAAAGGGAGAAAACAGAGAAGAGTAGCATCCTGGAGACTGGAAAGAATCCCCTATATCAGTGTTGCTGGGAAAGATGCCACAACATCACAGGATGAAAAGTAATGCAGATCTAAATGCACCACAATTTAAATATCCTCTATCCTGTGTATTCCTCTGGAAAGTCTTTATTCACTCAACAAATATGACTTGAACTTAAGGCATTAGGAGTACAACGAGCAAAAACAGCCACAGGCTCTGCATACAACATTTTGAGGGAAAAATCTAACAAGTGGGGCATCACTACATGCTAGGGTTTATGATATCACATTTCATTCTTTCTGAAGCTGAGTTATAGAAATATATACTCTGACTAGGTTAAGAGGTTTATGTAAAATATTAATGAGGTAAATTTTGATAAACTGAATTTCTCAGATAAAAAGATACAATAATTTTTTTTTAATTTTAGCAAGGAAATTGAATTAGGATAAAGTGCGAGATTAGAGAGTCTATTTCATTTAAAGGAGTATTCATTTGAATCTACACTAACGCTTAGTCTACTTGGAAGAAATGTATTACATTCATACACATTCACTATTACATGATTTTAGTATATTTTAATATATTTAATCAGTAAGAAATTGCTCTTAATCTCAGCCTGGACAGTATCATAAAAGTACAGTTAAAACTTAGCATACGCTGGACGCGGTGGCTCACGCCTGTAATCTCAGCACTTTGGGAGGCTGAAGGGGGTGGATCACGAGGTCAGGAGATCAAGACCATCGTGGCCAAAATGGTGAGGCCCTGTGTCTACTAAAAACACAAAAATTAGCTGGGTGTGGTGGTGCATGCCCTCAGGAGACTGAGGCAGGAGAATCACTTGAACCAGGGAGTTGGAGGTTGCAGTGAGCCAAGATTGTGCCACTGCACTCCAGCCTGGCAACAGAGCGAGACTCTGTCTGCCTCAAAAAAAAAAAAAAAAAAAAAAAAAAGAAGGAAAAAAATCCCACAACAAACAAACAAACCAAAAACAACTTAACACATATTATATAGAAGTATTATATTTTATATTTTCAAATTGAAGTCAGGAACTTGGTATTTTCGTCATTTCTAACATACTTTGCTTAGAACCCTTGACTGAGGAAGTCGCTGATTTGAGTTGTATTTGATCGTTCCTCACCAGCTGCGCATTGTTATAGAAAGAGGAAAGGGAGGGCCAGGTGGAGGGAGTGGAGTTTGTCTATTCATATTTTATAAGCCCTTCCTTGTGAGCCCTGCAGTTGCCATCAGAGCACAGGCCCACATGCAGTGTCCCTCACAGCCACTGACACAGAACCAGGGTCAGGATATGCAGCATGACAGATTCTTTGAAGTCTGCATTTTGGTGGCACTTAGACACAAAATATTTGGTCACTTTTGACCTCAAATAACCTATGAGGCCATGGGCTAAACCACATATGAATTGTCTAACATCACCATGAATCTTGTCTTCTGAAAATCTCAGTTACAATTTCTTATATCTGACTAAATAGAGCTGTAAAGAAATCAGAGCACAGAACCGAAATTTGATAACACAGTGAAAGAGTACAAATAGCTGGTCATTGCTTTCCTATACTAACTTAATCAATAGTTCCTTGTAGTAACAACCTATGCAAAAGGACTTAATCACAATTTATAAAACAAACGAGAAATATTTGTAATATATAATACAGAACTAGAAAAAAGCAGGAATTTGAATAATGTGAATTTTTTTTTTTTAATTTTTTTAGCATGGATATGTTCTAGTGCAAAGCAGACAGAAAGTCAATCCCAGGAAACCTTTTTCTTACTAAGGTTTGCAATGATCAAAGTTTGGATAAAAAACAACTGATCCAGGATACAATGTAGTTAAAATAGGCACTAAATCAAATACATGAAATAGAGGTTTATGAAGAATTGCCATATATGGATTTAACTAATAAAGATATTAGTTAATAATTTACTAGCAGGGTAAGTACTTAAAGGCTATTGCATCATATTAGTGTGGTAACCTGTCTTTTTAATGAATATTAGTCACAACAAAATGTGATTATCCAGAGCCTCAAGATGAAGTGTATTCATAGCTATCTGCATATTTTTAAAGAACAAATAAAGCCCAACATGCCATTGCCAATAGCAGATGTGATTCAAAAAGCTTGAAAAATAGCATATCATAAAAATGTGCTTTTTAGTTTGCAGCATTTTTTCCTGAATGCCATAGATTGAGGTCTCCCGGGAAACAGACCCCGTATAGAGATGTGAATGCAGGAGATTTGTTAGGCCTTGCTCTCTCAGGGTCAACACCAATTTGGCAGTGTGTGAGGGGAAGGAGTAGGAATTGGAAGAGCTATAGACTAGGCTATAGTATAGTCACACCAAGACCTTGGGCAACCCTGAAGCTGGATTGGCCATGGAGAGTTGTTCTGGGTATGGTGAGGGTGCTGTGCCTTCAGGCTCCCATGTCACAAGCACTGGCTGTGACCTGCTCAGTGAAAGGGAGATAGTCTTGGTATCTTTAGCCAAAGCATTTCCCCAAAAGGATTGAGAGCCTTCTGCTTACAATCTTCCCAGCAGCCAGAGGAAGGAATCCTTTAGTACTAAAAGGATATCTGGGTAGTGCAGCACAGCATCCCTGACACTGACTGACTTCTTCAAATACTTCTTTTCTTTTTTTTTTTCTTTTTTGAGACAGAGTCTCACTCTGTCACCCAGGCTGGAGTGCAGTGGCCCAATCTCAGTCACTGCAGCCTCCCCTCTCCGGGTTCAAGTGATTCTCCTGCCTCAGCCTCCTGAGTAGCTGGGATTACAGGTACGTGCCACCACACCTGGCTAATTTTTGTGTTTTTAGTAGAGACGAGGTTTCACCATATTGGTCAGGCTGGTCTCGAACTCCTGACCTCATGGTCCACCCGTCTCACCTATGTGCCATATAAACTACTATTACCAAAGGCATTCAAAGCTTATATAACCAATTCCTTCCTCCAAGAGCATGTGAGCAGGCCGGGCGCTGTGGCACACACCTGTAATTCCAACACTTTGGGAGGCCAAGGCAGGTGGATCACCTGAGGCCAGGAGTTCGCAACCAACCTGACTAACACTGTGAAACCCCATCTCTACTAAATACAAAGAAAAAAAAAATGCTGAGCATGGTGATGCATGCCTGTAATCCAAGCTACTTGGGAGACTGAGACAGGAGAATCCTTCTACTTGGGAGGTGGAGGTTGCAGTGAACCAAGATCACTCCATTACACTCCAGCCTGGGCAAAAAAAGTGAAATTCCATCTTAAAAAAAAAAAAAAAAAGAGCTTGAGAGAATAGATAATGCCATGTATACATATATAACATATATTTGATATTACTCTAAGTTAACAAATATTTAGAGACACGTAAGAGGTAACAGTCAAGCACAAGATATTTACAAAGTGGAGCACTCATCAATGGATGAAAAGTATTGGGGAAAGTTCCCTTTCATTTGAATTACGCCTTAAATGTGAATGGGATTTTAACATGGGGATATAAAGTAAAAAAAATCTGAAAATATGTGAGTCAATATAAAATAGGGCCCAGGCAACAAGGCCAATTTGACAGAAATATAGGTTATATTTTAAAAGTTTATGGTGATATTGTCAAAGTGGAAGTTGGTGCACATTTGAAAACCCAAACTTTATTGGAGATATTACTGATCTCTACCAAAAGATCACTACCTGTTTGTTTATGAATAGATGGAAGGAATGACATTTTGAGATGTGACCTTCTCTCTACTAGTATAGTCAACTGACCTTTCCCAAAAGTTCTTTGGTTTTTCTAGAATCCTGTCCCTAGAGTAGACAATCAAAATGTTTACTTTTATTTGTGGACCTCTTGACTATTTTTCAAATGAACTAAGTTTTAAAAGTTAAACTTTTAATTGATTCTCCTAGAAGAGTAATTTAGCCTAAATATTCCATATTTCTTTGCAGGATGAAGTTCCAAAATTTTCCCAAACCTTTGCTTCTCTCCATGCATAATTTTGAAATAATTTCCTAAACTTTATACTTTAGCTAAGTATAGGACCAATCTTTACATCTATACAGGATAGGTTAAGTCTATCCTGTATGGACTTAACTGATACTGAAATAAGAGGAAATACTTTAATTAAAATGTAAGACAAACAAACAAATAAACCTCCATGGCCATGAAGATGCTATTTATCAAGCACCAAATTCTGAGCGGTATAATTACTGCTAACATTATTATTGTTAGAAGTATTTTTATTCTAATTTTCCTGATAAGTGAATTGCCTGAATCCTCACAGCTAATCAAATAGACACTACTCAACTAATCAGCAGTGGAGTTCAGATTCAAATTCAAGCTGTTTACCCCAAATATATTATCCCCATTGAGTACTTAAAGTTGAGGCATATACAATTAAGGAATTTAACCTGTTGTAGTCAGGCCTATTTGACTCAAAATTTCATACTTTTAACCCCTAGGCTATAAGGACCCACATAAAAATATATTAAACAAGACTTAAAATATAGTTGTCATAACAAGAAAAGGGTTCTTGTTGGTTTCCAAGTAGCCATGGAACAAAATCCTGAGTGAAAGTAAAACAAACAAAATTTACTGATGAATTTTGCATCTCACCAATTCATTATTATTCATTTTTATTCCTTGAGACAATTTTATCACATTTTGATCCTTGAACCTCCAATACCACTTCTATTCTCAGCTGAAATTTGTGACTAATATACCACTTTGAAAGAAAAAAAAAGGGGAAACAAACAAAAGAGAACAGACTCTTTTTTTCCAACAGCAGATCTGCCAGTCTACTTGCATGTTTAAATTTTTAAATCTGTCCTCCTTCTTACTGAAATTAGTAAGTGTCCACATGCACTTTTTCTCTGCTTCCTTTCATAAAAAAAAAAAAAATCTCCAAAGGAATTGTTACTACCTGTGAATTCTATGTGACTCCTCCCCATCTCACACCCATTTTCTTTTTGATCTCCTCCTTGTTGGGAATTTGCCCCACTACTCTGTTTAAAACCTTTCTTAGGAAAATTACTATTGATGTGCATCTTACTAAATCTAATGGTTAAACTTTTTTTTTAAACATCATTTTTCTCAACTTCTTGGCAGCATTACGTAGACTGCTCCCTGCTTCTAAAAATACAACGTTTTTAGCCTGTAGAAAACATCTGCTTTTCATCCTACTTCAATGGCCACTCCTCACTAGTGGTATTTCCTTACTCCTCCTCCTCAAATTAACTCTGTATGTTAGTGGCTCTTGAGCTGAATCTATGGCCCTTTATTCTTCTCTATCATACTCTTTTCATAGATGGTCTTATCTGTTCTCATGACTTGAAACATAATCTGTATGTGGAAGACATCTGTTTTTATATATTCAGAAATAAAATCTCCCTGAGCTCCAAATTTGTACATACATATAATTTCTTGTCAACTTCCCTTTGATAAGACAAAGAGAAAAGCAGCCCCTGACATCTGAGATGTTGTAAATAAATGTTTGTGAGTGAACGTTTGTGTCAACATTCACAATCAGTCCATCAAGATGTCTACTTCCAAAGGAAATTTTGAATCCTTTTTCACCATCATCGCAGATAGCATCGTTTTCACCCCATAATTATCTGTGGACTAGGTATACAATCCCCATTGAGTACATAGATTCTGTTTATTAATCTGTGTGTAAACAAGCAGCCTCCACAATGCATTCTCCATGCAAAAACTTAGTAATTTTAAAAATGTAATAAATGGTTCTGGGAAAACTGGATATCCATATACAGAAGAATAAAACTAGATGCTTATCTCTCACCACATAAAATAATCCACTAAAAGTTATTTAAAAACGTATGCATACGACCTGAAACTATAAAACTACTAGAAGAAAGCACAAGAAAAACACTCCAGGACATTGGTCTAGGCCAAGATTTTATAGATAACAATTCAAAAGCACAGGAAACAAAACAAAGACAGACAAATGGGACTATATTAAACCAAAAACCTTCTGCACAGCAAGGAAACAATCAACAGAATAAAGAGAGAAAGTGTTGAATGGAATAAACTATTTGCAAAATCTTTATCTGACAAGAAACTAACACACAGAATATATAAAGAACTTAAACAACTCAACATAAAAGAACCAAAACATTAAAAAGTGGGCAAAAGATCTAAATAGACACTACTCAAAAGAAGGCATACAAACCGCCAGCAGGTATACGAAAAGATGTTCAACACTAAGAGTCAGGGAAATGCAAATCAGTCCCAAACAAAATGTCATCAAAACCCAAATAAAATATTATCTTACCCCACTTAGAATGACTTTTATCAAAAAGACATTAATACTGGCAAGGATGCAGAGAAAAAGGAATTGTTACACATTGTTGTTGGGAATATAAATTAGTAGAAGCCATTACGGAAAACAATATAGTTATTTCTCAAAAGACTAAAACTAGAACTACTCTTTGATTGAACAATCTCACTATTACATATTTATCTTAAAATCAAACAGAAAATCAATGTATCAAAGGCATACATGCACCCCTATGTTTATTGCAGCACTATACAATAGCAAAGATGTGAAATCATAAGTGTCCATCAAGAAATGAAAATATAAGGAAAATGTGGTACGTATACACAATGAAATACTATTTAGCCATTAAAAAAGAACAAAATTATACCATTTACAGCAACATGGATGGAAATGGAGGTAATTATGTTAAGTGAAATAAGCCAGATACAGAAAGACAAACATCCCATGTGCTCACTCATATATGGGAGCTAAAAATTTGATCTCATGGAGGTAGAGAGTAGAACAATAGTTACCAGAGCCTGGGAAGGATGTAGGGGTGGGGACGCATGTGAAGAGAGTTTGGAAGGAATAAGGAATAAGTTTTAATGTTTGATCATAGAGTAGGGTGACTATAGTTAACAACAATGTACTGTACATTTCAAATAGCTAGAAACATGGACTTGAAATATACTCAACACACGGAAATGATAGATGCTTGTGGTGATGAACATCTTAAGTACCCTGACTTGATCATTACACAGTGCATGCATGTAACAAAATGCATCTCATAGATATGAACAAATCTTATGTATCAATAAAAACATGTAAATATAACAATGCCATTTCACTGCTTAAATTCTTGCAATGATATAAACTCAGAATAAAATTAAATGCAAGATTCTTACACAAATAGCTCTAGGGTACTTACTTCTATGATAGTATCTTGAAAGGCTTTTCCCTTTAACACCTTTGTTTTATCCATACTGCCTCCTTTTTGTTTCATTAATACATTGTGTTCTTTCCTGACTCAAGCTTTTTGCATTTTCTTAACATTGCCTGTAACATTCATCACTCATCAACAGGTCTTCACATGGTGGGCTTCCTTGCTTAACTCACTTTTGGTCTTAATTCAGTTATTCAAAGAGACGTTTCCTTACAATTCCACTTAAAATATGACACTCCATCCTGTTACTCTGTATTGCTTTACTGTTTATCTAATTTATTATTTTGTAATAGTACTTGAAGATACGAAATTACCTTCATGAATTGCTTAT
Organism: Macaca fascicularis; assembly: GCF_037993035.2. Taxonomy (NCBI): domain Eukaryota; kingdom Metazoa; phylum Chordata; class Mammalia; order Primates; family Cercopithecidae; genus Macaca; species Macaca fascicularis. Next base: position 98,343,519 of record NC_088379.1, on the reverse strand, counting down.
TTACTTATCTATACAATGGTAGGTTCTTACAAGCAGAAACCTCTGTCTGATTCCTCACTGTATCCCCAGTGCTAAGAGCAGTACCTACCAAAAAAAGTTATTTTTTTAGAAGATTGACAATAGGTATAAATATCTCAAAAATGGCAGAAACAAAGTTTAACATTCATTTTCATATTATGTCTACTGGAGCTCAGTCAAAAGCCAGAAAGCCAGTCTGATGCCCATATTTGAGGTTTAGACCCCTGGGAAAAGGCCAGCACAAATGGTTGCTGACCATCACCAGCTCTGCCTGCAGTTCATGGCCTGTCTTTAGACACAGCTTCCTGTCGCATTATGTTTCCCTCTTTTATGGGGGATGTATCCATTGCAGTTGCAGTATGAAGCACACACCAGTCATGTAAAGAATATCACACATGTACGCACACACACAGAAAAGGAAATAGTACAAGTGATGCTAACAGGAATATTAAATCTGTTATTTGGTTTACAATAGATATAAATGAAAATGAGATAGAAAATATACATAGCAGTAAAAATAGCTACAATTGGAAAATAATAATAGACAAGAAAATTCTCTTTTCAATCCCCAATTCAAAAAATTTTGTTCATCTGAATATGTCCAGAAAGTTGGACCCTTTCCCAAATGGTCATTTTAAGTCTGGATATTGAAATACTATTTCAAAATATACTGGTTCAAGAAAGGTATTTAAACACACGAAACCTATATAAATCATTCTCAATGATGCTTAGTAACCCTATAAGTGTTTTATACTGTGTCAGGTGCTGATTTCAGTGCTCTAATTGCAATAATTCATTTAATTCCCACAACACCACATTGAGATCGTTATCATCATCATCACTGCCATTTTACAAATCAAGAAATTAAGGCATAAAGCATGTAAGTAATTTACTGAAAGATTTGGGTTTGACCCTAGGTAGTTTTGATCCTATAGGTTTTAGGTTCCTCACACTCTCTGTTGGATAGCCCCTATTAGCTAGGATTGTCTATCTGCTACTACTATCATTCTGTTTCTTGGTATCATGCTTCTCATGGGGCATATTTCACAAGCTGTTTAGTGCTATGGAAAGGTCTTAATCTTCCCTCTACTCATAAGCATACTGACTCCTGAACTGCTCCTCCACAGATAGTGCAACAACCGCCTAAGCCCTCAGTATTCACAGGACTGTGAAATGTCTGGGCACTGTAGTTTACATTAGTCTTTAGAAACACACGTTACATTCCCTTCCTAAGGCAAATAATGAAGGGATCTGCATTAATGCATTAAGTGGTTTGCATGTTAACTTTCCTACGATTATCAGTGACAGGTTATGCATTAGAAAATATGCAAACAATGTGTTTGCGTTTTTGTTGTTGTGGTTTTGGAAATGATGGAGAACAAGTACTGAAGGAGTTTCTATATTGTCATATATAGCTATTACCAGCATCTATACAGCTAAGAGACTTTCTAATTCTAATTTGATAATTATTTAACAATGGAAAAACCCTCCTTGTAAAAACTATAGTGTCATGAAATTCTTATAGTCTTACTGTTACTTAATCCTATGTATTTTGGCTTTTACACATTTGTTCATTGGGGAGTCATTTTTACCACAGTCTTTCATGTATTTGAGTTGCCTTCTTTCCTCAAACTAAGTGACGGTAACTCCATGAACCCTTCTTCAGAGATCCTGGTTTCCAGCCCATTAATCACTTTAGTTGCCATCACCGAGTCTTACACATGTTCATCCCATCAGTTTTGAAATGTAGAAATTAAACTACACACTTGTTCTGACTCACACTGAGAATTGTTTTCTTATACTTGCAGTCATCCTGCTCTGAGGGCATTCTAGTTTTTTGTTATTATGCTTTGTTTTTAACTGAACAAACACCACTCTATGAAAACAGGATGCATAGGGATGCTTTTAGTAAGATCACATTGCTTATGCACATTAACTGTTTTCAGACAACCTGGTTTGTGCCTAGCCAGCTATTTTCTATTACACTCATCCCCTTTGAATACAATGTCGTTTATTATGCATCATTCCTCCAGTGTTTCAAAGTCAAAAGAAATCCTAGCTCTCTCTCTAGATCTTGGCAATCACATCCAAAGTGGTATCATTCTATAGATCACTAAAAATATTCTGATAACATAATCTAATAAAACCAGGCCAAGGACTTATCTTTAAAGGACAATACCTGATATGTCCACAGATGATGATATTTATTGGTTTTGAGCAGTTACCTAATCATTGTCTAAAAATGTGTGTATTAATTACATTTGTAATAAAACAGATTTATATAACAATCAGGAACAGTAAAACATAGAAATCTGAGTGCTATGAATATTCATTTGTCTCTCTTCACTTAATTAATATGTACCTTCTCCTATGCTGATTACTAGAAAGATTAAAATGCAATTTTAAATGTATTTGTTCAAAAGAGAATTGGTATGAATGAAACACATACTGTTGCCTTTTAAAGTCATTAAGTTTGCTTTCTCTCCTTTTTAAGCACACTTGTTGCAATTTCTGCAACAATATATGTACACACACAAAGTTACAGACATTGACATTTACCTACTGGACCCCTATTAATAGTCATTTACATATTCACTTGTCACTATATGTATATTTGGTGTATGTTTCAGTAAAAGTTTTTCAAATCACAAGTATCCTATTAGCTACTAGCAGTTTAAAAAGTCTAGTCTGTATCATATTATGATCTGTGCTATTTATCAGAGGAATATCAAAATGAACTAAATGAAAAATCCACTGAAATCAAAATATATTAAATTTATTACTTTTTTTCACAGATATACTAAAATATTCCTTCACAATATCTCTCTACTCTCATGAACGTTTCAAATACTAAAGAAATTATTATATTGCTACCTAATAATTTGACTTTTGTATGCTCTAACATTTATTTTGCTAAGAATCCATTCATACACTTGTTTAGTATTCCACTCAAAGGTGTTATTCTTGTCACAGACTAAGAAATGTGGGCTCTTCTTAGAGAAATACGTGAACAAATTCATTTGTTTACTGTATTCAACTCCTGTATTTTTTTTCTCTATAATTAAGAGAGAATGTTGTTTAAAGGAAGAAATACTATGGAAAAGTGAAAGAATTATATCTTGCTTCAAAGTATTGGAAAGCTATAAGGCTTGCCTTTCTCATTATTGAATTTAAGTTGCATAAATCCACTCCAGCATTGCTTACACTTGAGGTACAGAATATTGCTCTGTAAATCTGGCTCCATATTCACCACTTCTCTCAAAATCCTTTAGAGAACGGATATTGTTTACAGCCAACATGTGTTTACCAAGCACTGTAGCTTCGTGGGTGTGTTTAATTAATCATACAACTGGCTGAGACAGAGAAATTTGCACTTTTGCAAAATTCACTCCAAGGTCACCGACAGCCCTTAGAACACTGGCTCATCTGGCCATCATCCAAACTGTCTAGGTGGCTATTGAAGTCTTACTTTGCCCTTGTCTACATAGGTTATTATGAAGGATATTTCAGATTAGACTCCTTGATTAAAACATCAAAACATACTTACTAATCAAAGAGTTGTGCATATTTTTTGCCAACTAGCTTTAGATCACTTAGTTACTAGAATGTTGAAATGCCTTTGGATGTCAAAAATCATTATAGTATAGTATAAGTTTGTATTTAAAAGTCTAGAAACTGTTAGTGTCTATGTAACTTGTCTGACATTGAAGGCAAAGAAAGGTCAGAACAAGTGTCAAAAAAGCCACAAAACTGAGTTATAACACATATATACTTTACTTAACAACATTGAAAAGAAAGCTCTGTGGAAAAGAACATTGATTTAAGCGTGTCTATTTCTAAGAACTATCTCTTTGCAGTTACTCAACTTGGAAGTTTTATGTTTTGTAAATAAAATAGCTCTTTTTTGGATTAATTTCCTTAACTATATTAAAAGTCAATAAATTATTTTGGTATATATTTAGAATAGGTAAACAAATACTTTCATTTTAAATGTGTGTTTGATTATTGCCTTTTAACTGCCAAATAATTGAAAGATGGCTATTTTTATTTACTAGTATTCTCTTAGCTGCGTTCTCATATTTTAAATGCTTCAAACTATTTTTAATCTACATGTGTCTTTTTGCATTTTCTTAAAGATAGTTTAAAAATTGTTACCACCTAACTTATTTTAAAGTCTGATAAAATGTCAACAATATTTTATTATCTTAATGTATTTTCTACTGCACTTGTTTATTTATGCTTTTTTCTTAATCAGATGTATGTGTAAATAAAATATTCTCATGGTCTATATGTTTGCTTTGCCCGTTCTTATAAAAAGGTATGTTTGCCAAGAATTAACAAATACCATTCCAATTTTTCTAGTGAAACATGATTTTCTTGTAATTAATATTTTGTGAACATACAACAATTAGATATCAGATTATTTATATTTGATTTGATACAATATGAAGCTCAGTTTGACAAAGTAAAAAATTACTTATCTCTAAAATTATTGTTACCAATAAATATGTATGTATATATTTTCAAGTATATATTTGAATATCTGTGTAAATTATTGCTGCTATTCAAAAATGAAGCATGCTCTTCTGGAACATTATTGAAGTACTGAGACTCAAAATCAACTAATAGTTAATATGGGAAATAAGGCAGACATTTCTTCAAACACTTTTTGTAACGTAGAAGAGACTAAGGCTACAGAACAAGCATAGAACTTTTCAAAATGTATTATACAGGCTGGAAGCTACTGATATAAGAAATGTTCAGGGGTTACTCCCCACAAGGTCACCTCTACAGCCAGGGTCTGGAATCACAAATACTTGCTGAGGGCAAGTGTATCATTTCTAGCACCATTCTAGCACAAATTCTCTTAAATTCTTTCTTGATCCATGTGAATAGACATGTTCTTTAACTAGATAACCTTATTATTTTGAATTGAACTAATATTTTCATTCACAAATGTTGAATTTTCGTATTGATTACTGATCCTAAGGGCTTAGTGAAAGTAGACTAAGGCAGGAGGCAAAAGAGGGTAAGAAGCTGGTAAAGTTTTTCCCTGTATAGCAGGACCTGTTTGGAGGAAGTATTTCTAGCTGAATGAGACAGTAACAGATAATTGGGGTCAGTGGGTAAGCCAGAGTTCCCAGGGGGAAGTGGTGACTTCATCACATTCTATGGTCGGTTGGTATAAAGTGTTAGAATGTGCCTGGGCCGGGTGCGGTGACTCACGCCTGTAATCCCAGCACTCTGGGAGGCCGAGGCGGGCAGATCAGCTGAGGTCGGGAGCTCAAGACCAGTCCGAGCAATATGGAGAAATCCCGCCTCTACTAAAAATACAAAATTAGTAGGGCGTGGTGGTGTGTGCCTGTAATCCCAGCTACTCGGGAGGCTGAGGCAGAATTGCTTGAACCAGGAAGGCAGAGGTTGCGGTGAGCCAAGATGGCACCACTGCACTCCAGCCTGGACAGCAAGAGTGAAATTCCATCTCAAAAAAAAAAAAAAAAAAAAAAAAAAGTGAGGTGCCTGGAGATGTCTGTAAGGAATACGTGTCTATAAGGAATACACATTGCTCTACTGTTGATCATAAAGAATATATTCCTTCCATCTACCTGTATGTTTGTACCCATTAAACAACCCCTCTTCAGCATTATCCATCTTCTCTCCCCTGGTTTTCCTTAAAAGGAAACCTTGCCATTTACATGGAACTGATCTTACCCCCAGTTTCAGCAGAGAATTTCAAATGGCTTAAAATACCAGTGCATATACTGCCTTGAAAACAAAAAGTCATTTAGAAATGGTACAAATCTTGGGAGGCCGAGGTGGGCGGATAACGAGGTCAAGAGATCGAGACCATCTTGATCAACATGGTGAAACCCCATCTCTACTAAAAATATAAAAATTAGGCGGGCGTGGTGGCGGGCGCCTATAGTCTCAGCTACTCCGGAGGCTGAGGCAAGAGAGTTGCTTGAGCCCGGGAGGCAGAAGTTTCAGTGAGCTGAGATCGCGCCACTGCACTCCAGCCTGGGCGACAGAGCGAGACTCCCTCTCAAAAGGAGAAGAGAAGAGAAAGAAGAAGAAAAATAAAGAAGAAGAAGAGGAGGAAGAGGAGGAGGATAAAGAGGAGGAGGAGGAGGAGGAAGAAGAAGAGGAAGAAGAAGAGGAAGAGGAAGAGGAGGAAGAGGAAGAGGAGGAAGAGGAAGAGGAGGAAGAGGAGGAAGAGGAAGAGGAGGAAGAGGAGGAAGAGGAGGAAGAAGAAGGAGAAGGAGAAGGAGAAGAACAAATCAGGACCGGGCGCGGTGTCTCACGCCTGTAATTCCAGCACTTTGGGAGGCCGAGGCGGGCAGATCATGAGGTCAAGAGATCGAGACCATTCTGGCCAACATGGTGAAACCTCGTCTCTACTAAAAATACAAAAATTAACTGGGCATGCTGGTGCGCTATGGTGTGCGCCTGTAGTCCCAGCTACTCAGGAAGCTTAGGCAGGAGAATTGCTTGCACTCAGGAGGTGGAGGTTGCAGTGAGCCAAGATCACACCACTGCACTCCAGCCTGGTGACAGAGCAAGACTCCACCTCCAAAAAAAAAAAAAGAAACAAACAGAAATGGTACAAATCAGAAACTGCTGGGTGAGGTGGCTGGTGGCTCATGTCTGTAATCCCAGCACTGTGGGAGGCTGCAGTGAGCAGATCACCTGAGGTCAGGAGTTCAAGACCAGCCTGGCCAACATGGCAAAACTTTCCCTTCAATACTAAAAATTCAAAAAATTAGCAGGGTGTGGCGGTGTGTGCCTGTAATCCCAGCTACTCAGGAGGCTGAGACAGGAGAATCATTTGAACCCAGGAAGTGGAGGTTACAGTGAGGTGAGATCACACCACTGCACTCTAGCCTGGGCAACAGAGTGAGACTCCATCTCTAATAATAATAATAATAATAATAATAATAATAATAAATAAAAATTAATTAAGTGGTACAAATCAGTTGAGACCAGAGAGAATGCGAACCTCCAGACTTGTGCAGAGCCTACCAAACAAGATTTTTTCTACTCTTGGATAATACACTGTGAAAGTATGAGGGCTAGAATGCTCCTTGGCTACAGAATATTTACTACCACATAGGAAGATTGTAGAGTTACCGGTGGGACGGAGATCATCATGTAGTTTTTCAACACCCTAGAGAAACACCAGAGATGGTGGTGTCACTGGTCTTCCATGCCAAATTTGAATCTGGATTTTCTTTTTTTAAGTCAACACATTCCTTGCTTGTTTTTAATTTATTTGTGTTAGTCAGTTTGAGTTGATTTTTTTTGGCACTTCCCAAACAAATTACCTTAGCTGTTCTATTTTTCTAATATATGCCTTAAATATTGAGATGGGAAACCTAGAAAAAGTGTATTCAGAAATCTAAGCAGGTCAGTAGTTGTCACCCAGATTTGACTACTGGTATCAGGGTCCCATTCCTCAGGCTGAGCAGGACCAGAAAAGATGAAAGCAAGTAAAGGAGTCAGGCAAAAACATAACATTGTCTTAGACCTAGAAAGAAACAGAGAAACAAGACTAAGCATTACTACACAAGGAAATAATGCAGTCCTAGTAATCCTTAAGTTGGAAACTTCTAGTATAGGGACTTCATTAACAAGAAATTGCATCAGTAAAGTTTGGAAAACAACTATGTCTCAGGAATTCATGTATGATCAGAGGAGAGGGGAATTATGACAGATAAGGGTTGACGTAGTTGCATCTGAAGACTTAACATGAAGGTCTTACCTGGAAGGATGGTGTAATAATATATATTATTGAATGTTTATTAGTAAATGCTTTTGGTCCTTAATAGGATCAGTGTAGGATTAAGCTGGCATTTCTTGAAGAAAAAGGAAAGGTCAGGAAGCTTGTAATAGTCCCTTTTCTTGCATAATATAAAAGAATACCATATTTAGAAAGTGTAATTGAAAAAGTAAAGATAGTTGGATAAGAAAGAAGATAATGGAAACAGCTATGGATAAGAGTTGTAGCAGGATATCATTTCCCTCTCCCAGACAACATACTTACTATATTCTCCTTCAGAACAAAAACTTTACATTGAGCATAGGAGAGTCCTAAGAAAAACACACTGAATAATGCATCTTTTACATTTACTTCTGAAACTTAAGGCAAATGCCATACAGCTTTTAGGGGAATTTATTATTTCTGGTATATTCAACATTCCCTGAATAAAACCAATTTCTAAAAGAACCACAACTCATTCTTACAAAGCTCTCAAGCATATATAAAAAAATTAGATATGAGAATTTTATTAAATATCAGAAAACACTCAAATCTATATTTTTTAATAAGTAATTACAATAAAAGTAACCTGTTTTATTGTTTTGCCATTATAAAATGGCAATAGATATCATTTTAGGGTATTTTACCTCTAATTCTCTGTTTGGCTTTATCTATAGATAACTTAAGATTTTCATAATAAACTAAATTAATATTTATCCAACTCCTGTATGATAAACTTTCAAGGATTTGGGGATTTTTATTCCATCAATTCTCTATATGTTTAGTAAATTCTTAATGAAAAGGCAGTACACGTTCCAACATTGATGTGCTAGAAATAATGCATCTGCTCTATAAATAACTTACCTAATTGGTGAAGACTTCTGGGAAGAAGTGTGTGCATAGGAAGGATTGGATGGGTTAAGGGAAAAAGTTACCTTTCTACAGAGAGAGTGACATGTAATTTCAGGCCCTTAGTAGTATCCAAGAAAAGTATACCTTAAGGGAATATAAAGATTCTCAATGTAAGTAATTTTTTAAAGACATACCTTAAAAGCAGAAATAAAAAGTGTCAGTTAACTTTGTCATTTCTGATCTTAGAAATGTTTACCAAAACAATGATTATAAATAATTTAATGGAGCTGTGTTGTCAGACTAGGACATTTGGACACTATCAGTTTCCACTCATGTTATGTTTCTGTTTTATTCTCCTCTGTGGAGTTTAGATTAATCCTTCATTGTCACACTTCAGAGAAAGGAACAAGAGGATTGAGTGCTAGAATCTTCTCATTTACTGTATAAATATGTGTTGATCCTGCAGACCTCAAACTGTGATTTTGACATAAATTTCACCCCAAAAGGTGGATTTCTCAACAGTGCTAAATTTGCACTCCCCTTTGCTACAAAGCACTGTATCCAGACAGAATGCCAGAAATTTTAAAGAATTCATAATCCAGTTGGGGAAATGGAGCTTAATTACATAAAAGATAAATAACAATTCACAAAACATTATAGAGTAGAACATGATGAGTTGGTAAATATTTGCTTTGTATTCAGAAAAGGTTTCATGGAAATGGAATATTTGCCTTGAGTCTCATGTAATAAGTTTTCAAAATAAGGAAAAAGAACTAAAGGATGAGAAACACTATAAAAGCGCAAGGCACTTTCTAGGACTTTCAGGTAAACACATTTAATAACTGGTAAATTCATAATCCAGTTGGGGAAATGAAGCATGATTACATAAGAGATAAATAACTATTTAGGGCAGTGAGTAGACCAGATTCGTTGGGAAAGACATAATGTGGGTAAGAAGTAACGGAGGAGGTTGAAAAGAGTTGGAGTAAGGTTTATGATGGAGTTGCACATTTTCATGTACTAAACCTCTGATTTTTTTTTTTTTTTTTTTTTTTTTTTCTGAGGTGGAGTCTTGCCCTGTCGCCCAGGCTGGAGTGCAGTAGCATGATCTCAGCTCACTGCAACCTCCGCCTCCCAGGTTCAAGGAATTCTCCTGCCTCAGTCTCTTGAGTAGGTAGGATTACAGGCATGTGCCACTGCACCCGGCTAATTTTTGTATTTTTAGTAGAGACTGGGTTCACCATGTTGTCCAGGCTGGTCTCAAACTCCTGACCTCATGATCTACCCACCTCAGCCTCCCAAAGTGCTGGGATTACAGGCGTGAGCCACTGTGCCCGTCCCCTCTGAATATCTTAAAAGCATTTTTTATCTCCTTTTCATCTTCTTCTCTGCTTATTCTGCTTTGCAGACTCTAAATATACAGGATAAACATGCATTTAAAATATCGGTGATAATCACATTTACCTCTTTCATAACATAACAAATGTGATGTTAGGTTGAGTTATGGGAAAAAGAAAAACAAGCATTAGATAAGGAAAACAAAGAAAAAAATAAGTGAAGGACAATTTGAATAGAGAACTAAGGAGCATCATATCAAGTGGTCAAATAGACTTAATAAACCTGAATTCCCCAGTTTTATAACAACATATATGTTAAACATAAAAATTCAACTTCTATTTACAAATCTTCTGTCTACACTCAATTTCGTTGAGACTTTTTTTGAAAGAGAAGGTTTAATGTCCAGTAACAAAGTAAACTAGCAGGAGAATAGCAGATGAGATACCAGTAGCTCCTGAATCATCAGATATAATTCTCAAATAGGACCTACAAACTTATGTAAAATGCAGCCCTCTATTTGTACAACGTGGACACTAATTTATTTCAGTCTATTTCTTTGAGAGAGGAAGATCTAATAATTTGATGAGCAGTTTCTTTAGTATTGAGCTATAATACAACATGCCCCCAAAATTTTACATAAAATGAAGTTAAAACAATAAAAATAAACATAAATAAAATATACAGTAAAGAAAAACTATTTATTGTCCTCATCCTCATGTGTTTACATAGCATTGGGTGTCAACTCTTTCTAAATTTAATAGAATCTATTTTCTAGTTATCATTATTCAAAGTGAGAGTTTCTACAAATCAGGCATCTATATGACTGTTCATATACAACAGAAATGAAAGAAAAATGCACCAAAATATATAATGGCCTATAATAACAGAGAAATGATCATTCTATCTTTTAGATAATGCTGATGATTATTATTATTGTTGAGACAGGGTCTCATTCTGTTGCCCAGGCTGCAGTGCAGTGGCAGGATCACAGTTCACTACAGCCTTGACCTCCTGGGTTGCAGCGATTCTCCTATCTGAGCTTCCCTAACAGCTGGGACTACAGGAAAACACCATCATACCAGGGTAATTTTTGTATTTTTTGTAGGAATAGGGTTTCACCACATTGCCCAAGCTGGTCTCAAACTCTGGACTCAAGTGATCCTCCTGCCTCAGCCTCACAAATTGTTGGAATTACAGGCGTGAGCCACTGCTTCTAGCCGTTATTTTTTAGATTATTAAATACGTACAAGAATAGTCTATAATGGAATAATTGTCAGTAAAGAACTACTGGAATAAAAGATAAAACAGGATCTCACTACACATAGCCCTTTGCTCTGTGGCACAACTAGGGTCTTAATTCTCCTTTTTCTTTTCTTCTTTTTATTTCCTAGAGAGAGGTTCCTGGTGCTTGTAGTACTGTTGCATATTTTCATAATGAAAAAAGGTTTCTGTGAGGATGAAATTTCTGCAGGTGGCTGAGTATTCAAAGTTACATCCAAAAACAAAGATGAGCCCTCTTTTCTGTTTGAAGTGTTGGTCTTGTATAGAAGTCAAAGCTTATTCACAGTTCAGAAAAGTCCAAAAATCAAACATAATGGACTTTCTACTGTACACAGAAATGCATGCAGGACCAAAATGCTTATCCTTGAACTGAAAGAATGGCATTTCTGTCCCCCGAGAAACCTCTGAAAGAATTAAAGAAAAATGCATAGCAATTAAGAGAATGTGTCAAGGGGGAAAGGGAAAATCCTAGAAATATAATACAGAAATGTAGGAGAAAAATCCTGGGGTAGGCTGGAGGGGTGCAGATATCAGGAGAGGCAGGACAGAAGGGAGAAAGGGGGAAAAAGGAAAAAATAAAAATAAAAAGTTAACTCTAGTCCAGAGAAATGAGCATTATGTAGCATATAATGTTTTAATGGGTTTCAACAGACTGAATAATAATGAAACATTATAAATGCTTTAATTTACTAACAGGTGAGTTTCCAATTAATTTTAAAATTCTCACTTACAGAAACTGTACTTTCTGCTGACATTAAGAAATAAGTCACTACAAATAAATACTGCCAGCTTTTCAGTGTTTTGAAAAGACATTTTTAAACCAAATAGTTTAGACAATTTTCCTATATTATATCAGAGTATAATTCATTATTTCCTTAAAAAAGAATGACATTTCCTGAATTACTTTCATAATATATTATGAAACACTCTAAAGTGACGTCAGTGAAATATTATCTGTATACACAAACATTTTAAGCCAGAGTTGATATTGGTTTTTAATTGTAAAATAACATTTTTCTCATTTAATAGGTAAAACTACTTATAAAAGTGTAAGGGCTGGCAGTGGACAAAATGACAGAAAAATAAGTTACTAAGGACACCTTTTCTGAATTAAATGTTCATATTCTTTGATTATAATGAATCTTTAAACAAAAATAAGTCAAGTAACTCAAAACCTTCTATTCTGAGGGGAAAAAAGATTTCAAAAATTTTTGTTTGAAAGGATTTGAATGGACAGATAAGAGTTGACATGCTTGTAAGGCTGGAGTCAGGGGACGTAGACAGCTGAGCAAAGGTTTGCAGGCATGAAAGTAGGTGAAATCCCACATGAGAAGCAGAGTGATTTTAGAGGGATAAAATAAAAGTATGAATCTGGGAAAATAGAGTAGATTGAGGAAGGCTTTCAATGATGTAGTAAATATGGACTTAATTTGGATGGTGTGTAGGATTTCATATACAAGTAAGAATTTCATAGTATGAAAATTTAGTATGAAAATTATATGACCTACCAGTGATTTAGGAATATTGATCTAAAATAGGGACCTTAAAGGAATTGATTACAGTAGTTTAGGGGGACTAGATTTATGGCAATTGTAGTGAGAATGGAAATTACTATGATTATCTAAATCTTATATGGTGCAATATGACTGACAGTGTTTCCTGTGCCTTATAAATACTAGTTCATTAAATCCACACAACAATCTATGAGATAGGAATAATCACTTTCCCCATTTTACAGTGAAAGGAACTGAGGCACAGGAAATTCATAGGACTTGGGATATTTACCACATCCAATGTAAGAGATATAATTTGAACTTAGGTATCCTAGCCAGAATCTTCATTTTTAACTTCTGTGTAGTACTGAAAATTTGCAGATGACATATGAAAAGAACTATAGACCGGGCGCGGTGACTCATGCCTGTAATCCCAGTATTTTGGGAGGTGGATCACCTGAGGTGAGAAGTTCAAGACCAGCCTGCCCAACATGGTGAAACCCCTTCTCTACTAATACAACTACAAGAATAAGCCAGGCATGGTAGCAGGCACCTGTAGTTCCAGGTACTCAGAAGGCTGAGGCATGAGAATGGCTTGAACCCAGGAGGTGGAGGCTGCAGTGAGCTGGGATTGCCCCGCTGCACTCTAGCCAGTGTGACAAAGTGAAACTCCCTCCCTCCCTCCCTCTCTCCCTCTCTCTCTCTCTCTCTACATATATATATATATGTATCTATCTATCTATATATATATATGTATATACACACACACACACACACACAAATGCAGAATAAACATGATATGGTACCATTATGAGTCATAAAATTAAGTAGAAAATAAAGAGAAATCTGAGATTAATTATAAGATTGTCAACTTGAAATTGGAAACTCAAGAGTAAAAGCCAGTTTATAGTGATTGCAGGGATAAGGAATTTCATTCTTATATAGATTGAGTTGTATTCAATTATGCAAGTGGCATAATCTCTCTCTGTTTTGAAACTTTGATTTAGAGATTCAGACATTTCAGTGATGTGACAGCCCTCGAATTGAAATGTAGGATGTGCTTGAAGATAGAGTTGGACACTGACATGCATGAAGAAACAGAGATTAGCACTCATGTTGACCCATAAAGAAAAATGCAGAAGGGCACGGCTGTGTAATTAACAAATTTCTATTTTTCATCTTCAGTCGTTGTGACACACAGTACAATTTCCTTTCCTTGAGTTACACACAGTTGACCGGTGTCTTTTCTACAAACTTCTTTTTACTTGAGCTGGTCTTACTAGGTATCTGTCTTTGCTTTTAAATGGGCATTGACTAAAACATGATCCAAAGCAGAAAAAAGAAAATCTGAAAGGAAGAAAAGGCATTTTAGAAAAATGCTATAAAAACTGAGTTGTAAGAAGATTGATTTGATATATTATTCTATATTGAAATTTCCTTCAACCTTTAAAATAATATAAGGATAGTAATATCCTTCTGTAATGAGAATATGGATTCCCTTTCAAGATCAGAAAAAAATATTATGGAAGGTAATTTTCTACTTAATTAGATCGATTATTCTTATACTGGAAGTATCAATTTCAGCTTACTGTTTGAAATACTTATAAATATAGTACCAACGAAGAAGACTTAGTAATGCCATAATGTTACACGATAGAAAGAATCAGAAACACTTTTTCCTTCCTTCCTCTTCTCCTATAACTTTTTTTCTCTTTTGTGATTATCTTATTTTCAATGTTATTATACATACCATTAAACTATTTCTTCCTTTTCCTGACCTAGAGTGGGGTAAAAGGAAATCATGATAAATTGGAATTCATAGATTTTATAAGAATTTCATATAATTGCTCTTCCACCAAAACATCACTGAAATCACAGGATGGACTGGTTTGAGAATCAAACACCCATTTATTCATTTTGTCCACTTTCAAATATAGGTGTTAATGAATGGTAAAAGTTTTCAAAGACAGTCAAGTAAAAAAGATTTAAAGAAGGGATCTGTAAATTGTTCACATGTATGTTTAAAGTATGTTTAAAGACATCACTTTTGCTGATGTAAAACTCAAATTGTTCATAATTGTATTTGTCAAAACGCTAAACATGAAAAACATTTTAAAAGTCTGATGTAATTTGAAGAATCCTTAGAATAATTCAAATTTGTTAATTAAGTTAAATTATTTAAATGATACAAAAGTAGTGAGCTAATATTTCCATTACACTCTGTAATGATCTAAAGTTGTCATGTTCTAGGGTAACTTGACTTCTCAAGGCCAGTGTAGATAAAGAATTTGGAAATGTATTATGACAGAGATAACAACATGATACTGACTATAAATAGTCTGGAGAGAGACAATTAGATAAGAGAGAGTGTTTGCTACTGTTTTGCTCTTCAGATATCTGTTTTCCCATTTTTCCTCAAAATATCATCTTCTGATTAGCAATGGATGATGATGAATTATTAAAGAAAATCATATTGTATGTTACGACTCATGCCTGTAATCCCAGCACTTTGGGAGGCCAACGTGGGAGAACTGCTTGGAGCCAGGGGTTCTAGACCAACCTGGGCAACATAGAGATGTTAAAAAAAATAAAAATAGGGATATTAAAAATTAATTTTTAAGAAATTAGCTGGCATGGTGGTGCATGCTGTTAGTCTTAGCTACTGAAGAGACTGAGGTAGGAGAATCACTTAAGCCTAGGAGTTTAATGCTGCAGTGAGCTATGATCATGCTACTGTACTCCAGCATGGGCAACAGAGTGAGATCCTGTCTCTAAAAATAAAAAATTAAAAGGGAAAATCAGAGGGTTATGTCAACAAGTTCTACTTTTTACAAGCAAAATAATTCTGTTCAAGTGAACTGAAATCAAAGTTTAAAAACGTTATATTTTTATTTTCCAAAATTAAAATGTAACTTAGAAAATATATTCAGACTACATCCATTTTTAGATTAAATACGCATTCATTGCCTAGCCAATACATAATAGATGAGATATTAAAACAAATAGAAGGACTGCAACAACCAAGGAAATAGCCTAAATTTTTGTGAGTTCTGAATATCTAAAAGAAACAAGTACTATCAAGTGATCTAAGGAACAGACATTCAATCCATCTGAAAGAGAGCTTATGATATAAAAGTTAACTTTCAATTAACTTTTAAGTATATTAAAAGTTAATTTACCTTTTAAGTATATTAAAAGTTAATTTAACTTTTAAAATGTGCAAAATGTGCAAAAAGCTTGGCCAAAAATGTGCAAAAACCTTTCCTCAAATCATGTCATCAGAGTAAAAATGAAACAATGAGAGAAACATTGTAGAGATTAGAGAGGGAAACAATTACCAGGAAATTAACAGTTGTAGCTGGTATTTGGGAGGTAATACACTGAAAGAGAGGTAACTTCCTACATTCTAGCACTGTATAGATTTCTATAGTATTAGTTTAGAAACAAAAGCACAAAAAATCTTGAAATGCATTAAATGAAGAAAAATACTCATTTCTCTGAATTTTGCATAAACACAACATTAAGAATACCCTATTTTGTTAAAGATCTAATAGATCTTTAAGAGGTATCTGTTTATTCTATAAATTTTACCATATGTAATTCAACATTTGTCATTTTACTCCAATAGATATCTGTTATTGCAATGACTGTAATTGAATATGCAACAGAGGAAGGTTGGTAAATAGAAGGTGATATAAACCGTAGTTTTCCTGTTAGACGTAGCTTAGCCATAGCTGAATAAGGACTTATGAAGGAGAACTGAATGGCAACATATAACTATATAAAGTCACAGAATTATACTTAAATAAATTGTTAGTTGTTGTTCACTCTATAAATGAGTATTCTTAGTAACTTGTTTCGGTATTTAGATCTGAGCTTAGGAACCACTTTAAAAAAATTGAAATGGATAGACTCTTGTATCTGACAAAATCACATACACATAATCATAAGATTCATTTCTTCTATGATTGTATTGAGATGTACTTTAAAAATGTTAGTAGTTATTCACTTCAGTATTCCTGAGCATACTTAAAAAATAGCTTTTACCTAAGATATTGAATTATCTTAATCTTGAGACCCTTTTACAATGAGGACTTGTATCAAAAAATTACTTTTAGCTTTATGATTCTCTAGGGCAAACTGTACATGCCAATATTCACACAGAAGCTGCATTTATCATTATTGAAGAGCTAGATGTCCTGAATGTTTGCTTTTTGCCAACTAAGACACAGGATTCTTAGTACAAAAATGTTTTAATTAAAAAATGTGAGTATATGAGTATCTCAACCAAACATATTATGCTGTGTCTGTCTGGAATGTTCTCTCCCCACATCCTCTCTGTCCCTCTCCAAGCAACCATGTCTCAGCATATACCTTGTTTTGCTAAGGCTGATGTACTTTAGAATTCTTTCTGAGCATTCCTGTCCATAGTGGCCTCTTTATTCTATAAACTTTACCATATATAATTTAACACTTGTCACTTTACTCTCTTGTAAGAGGTGGCCCACTTGGGACAGTTAGAAGAAAATAATTGAAATGTTTAGGGCCTACAAACTGGGGCAGTGTTCAGGTTAATAATAAATTATAATTACATTCCCCAGAATTTGTTGTCTAAGATAGAGAGAAGAGTAAATATTTAGTACTCCTAAATGGACAAAAGGCTAAGTGCGTGTTTGTTGCTAATAAGGCATGTTGTTGTATTTGGTAATGGCGTATTTTTGTATTTGGTTAGGACATTCAATAGGTTAAAGGAACAAATAGGTAAGAATTCGTGAGTATATCCTTTTGGGAATTGCTGCTCTTTATCTTTTTTAGAACTGCACTATTTTCCTACTGCTACTGTGCTATAACAAATTTTATAAAGTTAGCAGCTTAAAACAATACAAATTTATTATGGTATATCTCAGATCAGAATTCCAAAATCATTTTATGCAGCTAAAATCAAGGTATCTTTAGGGTCGCATTTCTTCTGGAAGTTCTAGGATCAAATTTGCTACTTGTCTTTTCCAACTTTTAAATGCTTCTTCTGTCATCCACAGGCCTCCTCCACCTCCAACATCAACAGTCAAATCACTCCAACATCTGCTCTCATTGTTACACCTCCTTCTATGATTCTAATGCTCTTACCTTTCTATTTTCCTTGTAAAGATCCCTGTGACTACAATGAACCCTCTCAGATAATCTGGGGTAATATCTCTACTTTGATATCCTTAATTTGAATATATTTGCGAAATCCTTTTGTCATGTATGTTAACATATTTGTAGGTTCCAGAGATTAGAAAGTGAGTAACTTTGGGGGGCTTTTTCTGTCTACCATGGGAATCTTCCTTCAGTCATTTGGAACTGGTCTTAATCTAGAGCTTTTAAGAAATATTTCTAATTTTGAAATTTATAAATACTGTTATGTTTTCATGTGACCTCAAGATCCAAACTTACATGGCTTCATTGATTACTAGTTGAGAACAAGTACTATCAAGTAACCTAAGGAACAGACATTCAATCAATCTGAATGAGAACTTATGATATAAAATAAGAAAAAGAAGCTAGTGAGTGTCATGAAATAAAATTTTCTAGGCAACATTCATACAATTGAAAAATAAGTTCAAGAGAGTCTGAGCAGCACTTACATCAACTGGAAACAATATAAATTTTAAGTTCAAAGAGTGTAGTTAATTAAAGTTCCTAACTAAAATTTAAATTTTTACGTAAAGGAAATTATAATTTTATTTCCTTTTGTAAGACAACAAATACAGTAGTCCCCACCTTATCTGCAGTTTTTTTTTTTTCACAGTTTCAGTCACCTGCTGTAAACCATGGTTCCAAAATAGATGGTTACAGTACAATAAGATACTTTGAGAAACCACATTCACATACCTTTTATTACAGTATATTGTTATAATTGTTTTATCTTATTAGTTGTAAGGTTATCTTTTACTGTGCTTAATTTATAAATTAAACTTTATCTTAGGCTTCTATGTATAAGAAAAATATAATTCATGTAGGATTTGGTAGCATCCATGGCTTCAGGCATCCACTAGAGGTCTCAGAACTTATTCCTGGCATATAAGAAAGGGACAACTGTATTATTCTAAGGAACATTAATATGAGATTAATATTAAAATGGATTATTAAACTGGATAATTATATGTTAAAATGTTCTACATTAACATTCTAAATAGGTAAATGAAATATAATCATCAGATTAGGTGTGATGAGTCATGCCTGTAATCCCAGCATTTTGGGAGGTCAAGGAAGGTGGATTGCTTGAACCCAAGAGTCCAAGACCAGCCTGGCCAACATGGCAAAACTCCTTTTCTACAAAAAGTACAAAAATTAATTGGGTGTGATGGGACATGCCTGTACTCCCAGCTACTTGGAGGCTGAGGTGAGAGGGTCATATGAGCCCTGGGAGGGCAAGGCTGCAGTGAGCCATGATTGCATCATGGCACTCCAGTCGGAGTGACAGAAGACCAAGACCATGTCTCAAAAAAATAAAAACTAAAAAAACAAACAAACAAAAAAACCCCATCAATGTATAATAATCCATAGTTAAAATACATACATTGTAAAAGATGAAGAGAAAAAATGTTCTAAATTTAATCACACATATATTACTCATGCTCTTAATTCCAATATTCATGAATGTCAAATTTCCTCTTTAGAAATTTCACCAAGTAAAAAATAGTAAGGCTGGGCAAGGTGGTTCGTGCCTGTAATCCCAGATCTTTGGAAGGCTGTGCCTGGAGGGTCACTTGAGGCCGAGAGTTCAAGACCAACCTAGGCAATATAGCAAGAACTCATCTTTATAAAAAAGGAAAATAAAATAGTGAGGTGTGGTGGCATGCACCTGAAGTCTCTGATTCTCAGGAGGCTGAGGTGGAAGGATCACTTGAATCCAGGAGTTTGAGGCCACAGTGAGCAATGATCATGCCATTGCACTTCAGCCTGGGTGATAGAGCAAGACCCTGTCTTAAAAAAAAGTAAAGCAAAGAAAATAAAAAGAAAAAAACTAAAGTGACATACATTTAAATTTATAAATATTATCTTAAGAAAGTAATTTAAATTCAGTTCATTTATTTTTAAGTGTAAAATTAACATAATTTAAAATTTCTAATACTTTGAGCTTCTAAGGGCTGATAGAAACATGTAAAAATAAATTACAAATAAATTGTTTATTTCATGTTCCTTTAAAAAAATAAAAAACAACACTGCAACAAGATTGGCTCAGAAATAAGAGCTACAAGTTTAGGATGGAGCTTCTCTTTGGGGCAGATAGATCTTCCCTTTCACAAGTAATTGGAAGTGAGCAAAAGTTGGAGAAATTTTGCTCCTCCTCTGGGCTCCCTGATCCTCTGAAGAATTTTTGCCTGGAGAATCATTGCTGTTTCCCCATCAACATTCAGATTTGGCATTCTCAGGTTTGGTAGTAACTACACCAGTAATCACACCAGTTTTAAGGGGACAGAGCCAGGATCACAGCCCCCAGGATCTTACACTTGATTGACTCAGTGATCACAATGTCATTTTCAACACCTTGATTGGATAAGTGCTATTGAATTATTCTTGGTCTCTTAGAAATTGTTTAGGAAGCAAGAGGAACGGATGCCAAACAGATTCTAGCTGAGTCCCTGTAGCCTTGCCAGTGAGATGTCTAGTTTACACTAATTTGCATGAATCTCCATGAAAACCAGAGGAAAACAGAGGCTTCCTAAAATGACTATCTACTTATTCACCTCCACACTTCTTTTCAGTCCTGCCCCCTGACTACCTCTCCAACCCCATCATCAACACCAACTAGCTCTGACTCCTCAGGAGTCAGAATAGAGTAGACAGCATTTCCTGGAATCAGCTTGGGCAGAGACAGTGTCACGTGAGACTCTTCTAGTTCAAAGCAAGTCTAAAGGTAACAGAAAAGGCTTTAAAGCTCCAGTTAATCAGTTACAGGTTAGAATCAGATAATTAGTATGGCCCAAAGATTAGCAGAATGGGAAGGTTTGCAGGGTTTTCCATTTGGATAGCAATCAGAAACCATAATTGAATTTAAAATGAATGTGCTGTGATATGGTAGCAATGTTTTCTCTTGTCTCCTTACACCTATCAGGAATCTTACTTGTCTTACTAAAATACACACTAGAGAGAGAGAGAGAGAGAGAGAGAGAGAGAGAGAGAGAGAGAGAGAGAGAGAAGGAGAGAGGAAGAGATGAACAGAGAGCAGAGAGTGGGTTTCCTGATTTAAAAGCAAATCTTTCAAGTATTTTTGTGGGTATCTGTTTCTGTTTTAAAACCAATCTCATACATATAATTCATCATAGACTTTCTTAGTGTTTCACATTAAAAATTAGCTCCTGATATATGTCAGTCACTGTACTAGGCCTTACAGTCACAAAATTCTGAGAAAAATGTACAACAACAAATGCAAAAGCACACAAAACAACATCAATTCCATAATAAAGGCTTAATCTACAAATTCATAATTTTGGGAAAGACAAGTATACATATATGAAAAAGCTCTGTGTTCTTCTGTTTCTGTTAGATAGAAGGATAGATAGATAGATGAAAGGAGTATTACTATGTCTATGTTAATTCTAAGAAGGAATGATAACTCAACAACCATTTGAAATCTTGGTTAAAACACTGAAGACTGAGCAGTCATATGTACCTTTGTAATAATAGCTGGAATAAACATATAGGGAACTAGAGTCACTTATCACAGTAAGTGGAGCCTAACCATGTCCAAGCTAAGACAATATAGCCCTACTCTATTGACATTTATCACTCTGTAATGAAACTTTGTTTTCATGACAATTGCTTATTTACTTGGGAGTTCTTTGAACCCAGGTGCTTGTCATATATTATCATTTTAACTCTAGCACAAACTATGTTCACATATAGTATACATTCAATAAGAGTGTATACTATACATTCTTTATATATATAAATTAATGTAGACATTTCTCAATGTAGATAAATTAATACATATATTTTACATGATACTGAATCAATATAGAATTTAAAGTCTGTTCATATATGCAATTAAAATTGTTCTTTAAAATTAAATATATACAAACATACACACAATGACAGAACACTAAAAAAATTCTACTCACAGTTCTCTAGGTCGATTTTCACATTTACTGCTGATGAATTTTTTTGCAAAATTTAAATGAATGGGATGGAGTGTTGACTACAATATACTAAACATTGCTCATTTCATAAGTATGTTACTGTAAAGTGGATTCTGTTGGTCCTTCCAAAAAAGCATTTCAACTTCTTTTATCTTTCCAATTTTTAAATACTTTTTCTTTTCTTATTAATGGTGATAAGACTATATATCCTAAGAATTTCTAAGGAAGTGACATTTTAAAACATTATAGGTAATTTAAAAAATGAAATTCCACTACTACCCATCCCCTATGATTTCAAACACTCCTTTCAATTTATAAAATTGTGATGGTCAAATAATCAAGTTGAAACATGACTATTAGTTTCTTTATAAAACTCATTCTGAAAATGATTGCCTTATTGGTAATAAAATCATTCATCTATTGTCTCCTAGGTATTGACATGCTTTATACAAAAGAACAAATGTGAATAAGAAAATATAGCTTTCCTAAAGTTACCCCATTTAATTAATATTAGTAAATCAGTTTACCCAAATTCACCCTCTTTAATTATTCACATGTAATAGATAAAATAGTATAGATTACTGCTTAACACCAACCAATACTAGAACAAATTACAAAATCAGTTTGGAGATAAGTGCAACTATACATTGTGTAGAAATGTACTTTAAAATAAAGGTATTGTTCATCTTTTTTATCAAACGTATATGCTTCTTTTGAATACACTGTATTTCAGAATTTTCTTAGATTGCAAAGGTTCAGAGTAGTAGGAATTCTGCTAGTTTATTAGGTTGTTGCAAAAGTAACTGGTAATTGGTATTAGGTATTGGTGTTATGTTGCCTTGGTACAAAAGTAATCGTGGTTTCTGCCATATGGCAATTACCCGATAATAGGTTTTCCCAAAGTTGCTGGTCTTGCTTTTGGGGGAGAAAAAAAAAAAAGTAAGCATTTATTGTCTAAAATTAGCTAGAGTCTAAGTGCATTATTTAGTCTCTAAATTCTATAATGATAAAGAGCTTTTATACCCTCAAAGTTGTATTAAATGTAAACAAAACAATAGATGCTTTTCTTTTAATTGGAATTTTTTCTCAGAGTAAAGCTAGGACATCCAATTACACATCATCTGAAAGCTTAAACCACCACATAAATTATAA
Organism: Macaca fascicularis; assembly: GCF_037993035.2. Classification (NCBI taxonomy): domain Eukaryota; kingdom Metazoa; phylum Chordata; class Mammalia; order Primates; family Cercopithecidae; genus Macaca; species Macaca fascicularis. The sequence continues at coordinate 98,320,504 of NC_088379.1, read as the reverse complement.
TTCCTAAAGTTGGAAATTAGTATTTTATTTACTTGCATGCCACATCTCATCCAATTTTCACTGCATTCAATGATTTAAATGCTATAATTCTATTTTTGTATAATATGTTAGTATTCAAATCAACCTTTTTACTCAGTTCAATTTTTGATTGATAGATGAGTTAGGTTTCTGAATAATTTACTATCTTCTGCAAAGATCTGAATTAACAGCTTTGTGCTCTGATTTAACTGATTGTTTATTCGCTTGCACCAGCCAAAACCAAGGCTCATCCCTATTGGCACCTCAGTATTATACAAACATCAATAATGAATAGGGGAACATTTTCTTCTGTTCTGGTGAAAGATGCCATGTTATTATTACTTTGAGCTTGTTTTACTCTAATCACTAAAATATCCTGACATCTCTTCTGGATAAAAACCTTTACTCACTTAGCATGGACTGAGTAAAAAACGGCTTTAAATATATTTCAAAGCAAATTATTTATAAAAGTTTGAGAACACATTGTAAAGACATAAAGAAAATGGCTATAAAATGAAGCTGAATTTAGCTCTGTTAAAGTTCATTAATTTTTGTGTGCCTAATCTAAGTTGAAGACGAATCCAGTAAAGTGCCATTCCTGGTGGGGAAAAAAATCAATGCAGCTTTATTTTACTGTTCAGTGGGTGGGTGTCAAAACAACTTTTCCTGTGGAGAGAAAAAAATTGTTTCCTTTAAAAATAGCTGAGATCACAATTGCTGTGACACTTTTGCTTTCTACCTTTTCTATGTAGTGGTTTATGCTTATAATCAATAGACAATATGGAGTATTACAGAATGCAAACATCGTTGAGGAGTATATTATCCCAAGTGCTATGGAAAGATAGGAAAAATAAAAAGAAAAATATTTAATAAGAAATATAAACTGGAGTTCTATGTGATATGTACATTTTTTTTGTCTTAAAGGACTCAAAGAGAGTTTATCAACTAATAGAAGAGCTAAGAAATATCTTTTTATGCTCATCTTCATGGAGCATAAATGATAACCCATATTACCATTCCCCATTATATTTCTATGTTTCAACAGTATGATAAGCTCTAAAGAATAAGAGGCTTTCTCTCTGCTTGCTTTGTTTTCTTGTTGTTGCTGTTACTGTTTTGAGGTTTTAGTACATGGGAAACCCAAAATAATAGCATGAAATTCCATTATAAAGAGGACTTTTTTTTTTTCACTGCTTTGTTAAAGTTTTTGCAATACTCCAAGGACTCTCTGGCTACAAAAAACTAAGATCACATTTGAAGGTGAATCACTGATTTGGTCTAATACTGATTAGCAGTTAAACTAGCTTACATTTTTTCCCCACGATATATGAAGTCAGCTAACATTTTCCCAAAGGGTCTGCTGGTCAAATGAGTTTAAAAAATGTAAAAATTACATAGAATTTCTGAAAATTCTGAACTTTTAAAATCCTATATGCTTTAGCACATTGAACAGTATAAGAAATGCTTCAGGAAATGCCCAAAGCAAAACATGCTTCTTATCCCATAGAAGTGACTTTGAAATGCTATTTGAGCCACTCAATTAGTATTCAAAAAATTATCAATCAAAATCGAGAATCGAAACTCAAAGTAAGGGTGAACATACACACGTAATACTCCACAAAATGATTTCAATTAATTTTATATTGTCAATATAGTTATATTGGGCATATTTAGCACTTTGCTAAGTGTTCTGAGGACACAAGTGGAGTAGATGTCCTAGATCTTACCAAAGAAACAAAATGATGTGTCCAAGTGCATGGTGAAGCCAGTGGTTTATTGTTTTTCTTTTTGCTTTTCTTTCTGGAGCTCAAAGGTAGTTTAACATGTCAGAGAATGGATCATTGAGAAAGGTAGTCATTGAAATATTTTTACTGAATTTGGGAAACTCTAGGTGAATAATGGAAGCAAGGCCAGAGGTAGCATGGTAGGCAGCTCCTAAGGAAGCCCCCCAACAATCACTGCTTGTTGCATTATAGAATGCATAGCTAGTTGAGATGTATATTATCCAAAGTGCTATGGAATGAAAAGAAAAATAAATAAAAAGAATAACCTTTAATAGGAAATATAAACTGGAGTTCTATGTGATATAATTATTTTTTATCTCAAAGGACGTAAGGTGAGTTTAGCAACTAACAGTAGAGCTAACAAGTATCTTTTTATGCTCATCTTCGTGTGGCATAAATGATAACCCATATTAGCATTCCTCATATTTCTATGTTTCAACATTATAATAAGCTCCAAAGAGTAAGAGGCTATCTCTCTGCTTGCTTTGTTTTCTTGGACTTGGAATCATATAGCTATGAGTGTTCACAAGTCTGTGCAATGCCTTCCACTTGAGTTTGAACTGGACTTACTGATTCACTTCTTACAAACAGAATACAGCAAAGAGATGGAGTGTCACTTCCAAGAGTAGTTTACTGAAAGGCTGTGGATTTTACCATCACATGCTCTCTTACTTGGTCTCATTCTCTTTCATATTCCTTATCTTAAGATAAGTCTGGGTCTGAGACAGCCCCATGGAAGACCCATATGGTGAGGGACTGAGGCTTGCTAACAATCACTTGAGTGAGCTTAGAAGTAGATCTCCAACTTCCCACACTCCCTGTGAAACCTTCCGATGAAACCACCTGACTGCACCTTCTTAAAAGACTTTGAATCAGGCTTACCCAGATAAGTTGCTTCTGGGTTTCTGACCCACAGCAATTGTGAGATAATTAATATTTGTTGTTTTCAGCTGTGACATTTGGGGTAATTTGTTACTAGCAACAGAAGAGTAAAAGAGGTGGAAATGAGTTATGTAGGGAAGTTATAAGAGGTTCAATCACATTATACCCTCAAGCAAAATATTCAATGACTCTCACACTACCAGTAAAATACATTCCTTTCTCAGTTTTCCATCTAAGGATTTACATGATCTGTTCCATGTTGTCTTCCTAGTCTCACCCATTCCCTCCCCCGTCTCTTAATCACAAATTAAACCAAGAAAATTCTATTCTTTGAACATGTTCTACATTTTCCTACTTCTGCATCTTTGCTCATAAGCTGCATGCTTTGCTCATAAGCTTAATCACTAACCCCCAAATTTGCAAAGTCGTATATTGGAAGGGGACTAGAATCATATGGCTCTGGGTTCATTTGGATCAGTGAGTCTCAGTTTCTATCATCTGTGAAATGGAGATACTAATAATCATAAATTGCTTTGTAAAATCAATAGAAGAATGAATGCAAAAATCTACACTGTGCTTGGTACATTTTATAAATGATATTTCTCTCCTCTCCTCCATCAATTACCTGCTCCAGTCCAAGTTGTAATCCATATTGTGTTTTCATCTATGTTCACATAGCAATTTGTATAAATTATTGTAATTGTCAAGCACACATATCACAATATCATTAATGTGTCACTACTGTAACATATACAACACAAATATATGTACATCAATAATGTATATATGCCATATAAGTATATCACACGTACTTACTAGAGGATAACCAATCCAAAGGATATCAGCAAACTGGGATGAAGAAAATCCTGGCAGACCCTTAACCAAAACAGTAATATACTTAGGATTTGAGGGTCAGAATTTGGTTGACTTAAAGTGAGTGTTGCAACTTGCATAAAGCAGTAGGCTTTCTATTCTTAATTTTTTTGGTTTGGTTTTCTTAACAGAAAATGCTTTTGCATAAATTTATAAATTTATATTGAGATTTATTCTGTTAGCAAAGAAACCCAGAAACACTTCAAAACACCATTTTGTAAATTAAGTCTTTTTACTGTATACAATTTTTTTTTTTACTTTTGTTTAAAAGGACTATGACTTCACATTTAGTAAGTATATGTTAAACATTAGTTGACTGAATGTCTGTATATACAAATACATAGGGAATAAGCTTTAATTGGAGAGAAGTTCAGATAAATATTTGGTAACTAAGATATGTTATCAGATAACTAGATAACTGAGAATGTTATTTAAGATTTGAAGCCTATATTTTCCTGCAGAAAGGAAAGAAACCCTTAGTTACCAAAGGTGATGCTAATTTCTTTCATTTTTCCCTCAATGCATCAGAATAACTCTCAAGTTTAATTTATGATCACCTTTTTTTCTTTTTTTTCCCCTGCAAAATCTCTGGGGAATCAAAGTTGCAACTTCATAGTCTGATTCTAAAGAATCAATACTCAGTGATTCTAGACAGGAGCACCAAATTATTTCGCTGGAGCCGAACCAATTTTCTGGTAGATAGAACTGATTTTTAACCTGAGTCCTTTTCAGCATAATCAATATGGATTAACTGCTTTAGTAACTTTATCAAAAGACGGGCTATCTGACTCAATCTGCTTGTTTTCACAAACTGCTTTGTGATTACAAAAATTAATTTTGTTTAACTGCAACCAGCATATATATTTTTTTCATGAATTGTTGCTGAGCAAAGATTCTACCCTAACCCCAGCATGGTGTACATCTTCTGAATGAACAAACTCAAACCCAAGACCCTGAGGAGAGGGAACATGGTCAGCCAGAACTATTCAATCTGAAAGCAGTAAAAAAGGCTTCCATATATTGTGCTTTTGAGCTTCTGGTTAATTTAATTGTTTGCACAATTACTTTTTCATCTGTCACTGCATTCTCCTTTAAACTTATGCCTGCCAATCTCATGATGTCACCAGGCTGTGCCTGGAAGTGTCCCTCAGGTCCACAACATCAAAGCCACTATGTTCCTTTCATGCCCTCGTTTACAAAGCTCATCCCAAGATGGATCCATTTTTTTGTGATGTGATTTTTCATTAATAGATTCATATTGCCCATTGCTCTAGGGTCCAGGCACTCTGAGAGTGCCCTTAGGCCGCCCTGGTTGCTGAATCAGAACTTGCTAATCAGTCACTGTTGGCACCATTTAGCTGGCTGCTTGCTTGCCAGGAAGTGTCCGAGGTCTTCATCTCCTCTCCTTCCAGGTGGAATGGGGACCCTCTGCACTTCTGGGAAATCTCACATCTTTCATGGAGTCAAATGGAAGACAAAAGAGAAGGTGACATTGGGGAAGGTGGGCAGGAGCACAGAGGTACCATCAATGGCTCTTCTGGCTCCTAGTAAGAGAAGAATATGCTGAACGTGTTATGTAGGATCTAAGAGATCAATTGAGGATGAGAGATGCAAAAAGGTTCATGCTTATTCTAGACCCTCATTATGGACCGAATTATATCCTCCCCCAAATTCATATGTTGAAGCCTTAACCCCCAGTGTGACTGACTGCATTTTGACAGAGGGCTTATAAAGAGATAATAAAGGTTAAGTGAGATTAAAAAAAAAAAAGAAATATTTTATGGTAAGATAATTTTCAAATATTTCATTACTATTTTCTGTATATTACAATGCATAACGAAATAATTTTTTAACACTGCATTTCTTTTATACCAATTAAAAAACAGCTACTTTCATGTATAGTGGTGCACCACATAACAAAGTTTCAGTTAACACAAGACTACATATATGACAGAAGTCCCAAAAGATTATAATGAAGCTGAAAAATTCCTATAGTCTGAGTTATGTGGCAGCTGCTGTAACAAACTATAGCACAAGGCATTACTTATGTGTTTGTGGTAAGGTTAGTGTAATAAACGTAATGCCTGTGCATAGGTTTTTATAATCTGTGGAAGAGAATATATTTGAGAGAAGAAACTAAAGGTTGTTTAATTTAAATTCTATTCATCCCTCTCCTATCTTAAATTTTAATTTCAATTCTTATCCATATTTATTCCATTTCTTAGCTCTTGGTAAACAGGCAAAATGGAAGTAAAATACAAGTTTAATAGATCTCTTTTCTCTCTTGTCAGTGACTCAAGCAATAAACTTAACTTTGTCTTGTTTTTCTAGAGTCTGCATAATATAAAACACAATTTTTGTTGTACTCAATATTTTCACCTAGGCCTTTTTCCATGTTTTAGAGTTTCTCTCGGTTTTCTTACAATTTATTCTTCATTTTGTGCTTACTTCCACTTTTTATATGTTCTGCTATAAAAGCTAAGCCCAACAGAAAGCTTTATCTCTATATAACTGCATTAGTTTATTAGATGTATATTCACTTTCTCATTAGGAGTTCTGTGTGGCTATAATAAAACTTTCATTTTTTAAAGCTTTCAGCATTTGGGCACACCTATCTTTGCCATGAACTCACTTTGTTCAGAAGATTTTCTTAAAATCTAGGGAAGATATTAGACTCTACAAACCATTCATTTCCTCGGCTTTATGGCACTTTAGATGATATGAACATCTCCCAAGATTCCTGTCAATTCCATTTTACAAACTGATGATTCCTTGACAAAATAAGATCTAAAATGAAGCCCTTACTCAACTTTCTGAAAAGCAGAGCTTTCAGTAAGGTAAAAATTATCAGATGTTCTGCTTTTAACTGAATGAGACTTCAAGTAGATAGATACCTAGATATAGTAGTTTATATTTAGTTTCATCCAACTTGGTCCATTGTAAATTTAGAATTATGTGCAACTATTCTCCATAGCCCCATTATGAAAACTGAAATAATAAGGATGTTAGACTCTCCTATTCAATTTATCCAACTTACTTAGACTTCTAACTCCTTATTCCCTTATTCTGAGACAGTGTTGCTCTGTCACCAAGGCTGGAGTACAGTGGCACAATCTCAGTTCATTGCAACCTCCCTGCACCTCCCAGTTCAAGTGATTCTTGTGCCTCAGTCTCCCAAGTAGCTGGGATTACAGGCATGTGCGATCACACTGGGCTAATTTTTGTATTTTTAGTAGAGACGGAGTTTCACCATGTTGCCCAGACTGGTCTGGAACTCCTGGCCTCAAGTGATCCACCCATCTTGGCCTCCCAAAATGCGGGGATTACAGGCACAAACCTCCGTGCCCGGACCCCTAACTCCTTATTCTTCATAAGCATTGGTAATAGTTGTGGTTCACTCTTGGCTACTGTCAATCATGTCTACCTAGGATATATAGAGTTATGTGCAATTTTAACAAAGCAAATTGGAATTTAAAACTTTCTTCTTCAAATTCTATAATTTATTTTAAAATTTCATTCTAGAATCAAGAGAGCTAATATTTCCATGGTACTTATTATTTTAATTATTCTAAATACTTTGGGCATATAAGTTTATGTATTCTTCACAGCATTCCTTGATTTCAGGTATCATTATTACCGCTATTTTAGAAATAAGAAAATTGATGCACATGAGGTTAAGTAACTTGTTCAAGGTGTTATAGTTAATAGTGGTAGAAGTAGACACCACATTTGTGTTTTTGTCTATTACAATACATTACTATAGTCAAAGAAATACTTGTACAGAAAAAGTACGATAGTCATACAATTTTACATTTGGTTAAGTTCACATGGTGGATGCCATAAATCTAGTCCCCCTGTACATTTAAGGAGCATAGATTTTGATTTCAGGCTCCAAGTATAACTTTTTTTTTTTAAATCGAGTTTTAAAATGTTACTCAGTCCTAGAACAAGAGTGAGATGAACATGACAGAGCCACAGTATGCCAACCTAGGAGTATTCAGGATCTGCAAAGTTGTAACAGTGATGCTTCTAATTATGGTGGTGACTGGGGATTGGGGAGTGGGGACTGGAGGCTGAAGGATGGGAATGTGGTGTGAAAGAAATTTGTGGCATGGAAATATTTTATTCTTAGACCAGGCTGCTCATAACACATAGACACTGTATGACTGCATGAATTTATCTTATATTGGCAGCAGAATGTACCACCTTTTTGAATATCATTTGAAGCCATCTTCTCATGATTTTAACACTACTTTAAAAGAATGTCTTTTAGTACTATGCACCATTATGGTGTCAAATTAATTTTAATTGATAAACTTTCCTGTACATTGATAAAGATTTTTGCTATCTGACTAAAATGGGGTGAGCTTAGCTTGGAATAATACATCTAACTCACAGTGGAAAAAAGAAAATCCCCATGAACATTTAATATGAAAAAAAAATCATTTTGAATATTATGATTTTAATAGCTATTTTGAATATGCTCATTTAATCAAATTTACAAACAAGAGGTAATAGGACGAGAAGTAGTCTACCTTGTTTTAGTGTGAGAGGCATGAGGTCATAATGATTTTTAAGGTACTAGTCCTAAATCAAAGTCTGTAGAAGGCTTTGAATCATCTCTCCTATTTCTTACATTAGCAGCACCAGGGAAAGTGGCTACATCCTGACCATTCTTCATTATGTGAACAATTTTATCATAATAGACTGTAATTCTGCAAGAAACAGCAATTCTGAAAGGCTAATGATTCTTTTTAAAATAAAGAAGTAACTACCAAATGCCTCCAAGTACAGATTGATTAGATATTAAAGACAGGAATGGTGATTTTAAGTTTCATGAAAAAAGACATATTTCTGTCAAGTTTCTGAGCTGTAGGCACAAGACAGATATTTAAGTAATGATTCAAAGAAAACTACCTTTTTTGTTGTTCTTCATTATTCTTGTTCAAATGCTGATACATCACACAACTCTTACAACATACACTGTCATCAAACAGTTTGACAGATGGACAGATTTTAGCTATTCATTACCAAAGTCTTAAAGTGTGGCTGGTACAAACTACACAAAGTAATTTATTGAATGTTTTCTGAAAGTAAAAGCACTTCAAATCAGCACTACTTTAATATAACATCTTACATTCCAATTTTATCAATACCCATGTAATACTCTGACCGTGCAAAAGCCATGTTTCTAAAATAATTACAACAATGTGGGTGTCCACTAAGCTTTTCTTTTATTTAACGTTTTAAAAAGTGGAAGATATTTGGGGGTCAATCACTAAGGCCCTCTCCATTCTTCATATTACAAAATCAACCTGAAAAAAAAAGTACATATGCAGAGCTAGGAGTTGACATATTTCTGAAACTCTTTCTCATTGGGGCAACAAACATCTTTATCTTTAATGATTGTTTGTAATAGTTACTTTAATAATTCACAAAAGATTTAGGATTTGAATATATAGTCTGAAGTTTGAGATCCTTTTCTATTCTTATATTTTGATTATAAATGTTCAATAAGAACTAATCATAATCATCAACAGGTCATTATGTTACAATTGGGACAGGGCATTGAATCTGGAAGCTAGGGACTTTTCTCTATGTGTTCTTATCATGTATCTTTGAGCAAATCATTCCACTTCTCTAACCCCAACAGACACTAAATTCTAGGGTGTTATTCTTCCAAATTAATAGAGTCACTTGGCATCATCCAAAGGAGTGGTTCCCAGATGGGTATAGCAGATTTAATATGTAAACAGTCATAAGTCTCTGGTATACTAAATTGAAACTTTCCTTATTTCTTGTTCACTGGTCCACACTTAGTTAATATTCCTCTTTTTCTCTTTCCTCTTGTCAAGTCATGTTTCTTTAATTACCTCCAGTACACAGTAGTTTCTTTTCGTTAAATGTTCAGTTATATTCTGGATTGCCATCCCACCCCTGTTCCCCTTTTCCTCATTCTCAAGAGTAAGATAAATTCTAGGGCATTTTCATATTTTCTTGGTTCAGAGAAAGAACATGAGGTAAGACTCCTATTCTGCTTTTCTCTGGGCTCTGCTGAAATGATTGGTGCTGCCTCATGTTCCAGTATGTTCTCTCCTTGCCTCATACTCTTCTAAAGTGTTTGTAGCATACACTCCATGATGGCTGGCCATCAGTGTCCATGCTTTCAGTGACATTCTTCCCAAATCCAGAGATGCCTTCTTCATTCACTACCAGCTTCTACTCATCCACCAAAGTCCCCCTCTGATGTCTCTCACAGACTACACTACATCAGATTTAGCCACTGCCAGTCTACTGTCCAGAAACCATATTGGTTGCTGAGCATCTCTATGAATCTTTTGGTCCCTCAGGCTACCATCTTTCATTCTGGGAATCCTCTCAGGTTTAAATAATTTTCTTAGGTTCTGACCTGCAGATGATAGAGATACAAGGATGCAACTCAGTTTGTATCAGACCTTCAAATTCTTGACTCTGTTCTGCTGATCAATCATATGTTTATTTCCTTTTAGGAAGAAAGATGACTTGTGACATCACATATGTTTACCATATAGTTCAGGGCATAAATGTCATCCGGTTCTTCAGTCTTTCTGCTCTTAATGTTAAAGCTTAATTTTTCTACTTCCACAAAGATGTTCCTTTTGAAAATTTCCAAGAGTTTATTTTAGGAAAAGAAGATGCAGGAATAAAATGTTTACAGAAAAAGGTGTTACACAGGACATAGTGTAATTTTCAATCGGACAATATCTTTTTATTGGCATTTTACAATGCTATAATTCTGTATATTCCTTATATAATTGATTTAGATGGTTTGAAAAAGTGCTTTCTTTTTAGTACTTTTCTCTTGCTATCTTATGATACTTTCTAGATAGTATTTGCTAAATTTCATTCAGTTATTGCTTATTTAAAATATTATATTATTTCCCTATTGTTTCACTATGCTTTTTATTTATATATTACAACAAATTTAGAGAATAAATTCAGAAAACTGAAATTTCATGTAGTTAATACCACTAATGATTTACTTGGATTCATGTACTAATCACATTGATGTTTTCACCAAATTTTGTTTTATTGTGGTAAAATAAAATATACATAAAATTTTCCATTTTAACCACTTTAGTTGTACAGCTTAGTGACATTAAGTATATTCACATTTTTACACAACCATTACCAGCATCTTTCTCCAGAGCTTATTCCTTCATCTTTCCAAACTGAAATTCTCTGTCGATTGAACACTAACTTCCCATTTGTCCCGCCCTGAACCCTTGGCAACCACCATTTTACCTTGTGTTTCTATAAATTTGACTACTCTGGGTGTTTCATATTCATATAATAGACTCATACGTATTTGTCCTTTTGTCACTGGCTTATTTCACTTAGCATAACAACTTTAAGGTTCATTTATACTGCAGTATGATATGTCAGAATGTTCTTCCTTTTTAAGGCTCAAGAATATTCCATTGTATTTATACCACACTTTGTTTGTTCATTTTTGTGTCAATTAACATTTGGGCTATTTCCATGTTTTGCCTATTGTAAATAATGCTGCTATGAACACAAGTGTACAAATATCTGTTCAAGTCCCTGCAGCCAATGTTTATGGGTATATACCCAGAGCGGAGTTGCCATCATCAATTTTTGAATAGTGATGGCTTGTACTCAGAAGATGGTTCTGAAAAAAACAGTACATATTACATATTTTCCATATGTATTCTTTGTTAATAATCACATGGTATAGACAAATCAATACATTTAATTACAGAAAAAGAGCTTTTTTATTATTTATTTATTTATTTGAGATGGAGCTTTTTAAATTAGTGTACAATATCAGGATTCTGAAATCCCTCAGCTTTATTCCCAAAGGTAGTATTTGGTTGAATTTCTGAATCCATTTAACCCACCTGAGTATGAATTTCTTAATTTTTCAAACAAATAATCTATCAAACTTATTTCAAAGAATTACTGTATGAATCACATATTTTAAAAGAAAACTGTAAACCACCTCATCAATTTAGGCTAAGGATAAATTACATACATAGTGAAGTGAAAATTCAAATGATTTTTCTCAATTTTACTTGTGTAATTTTCTTTTATCCTATTAGGATGCTTGGAAAGATGTCCATAACATTTTTCATTCTTAAAAAAAAAAAAAGGTGAAAATTAATGTACAGTAAAATGCAATTTTATGTAGAAAAAGAAAGATGAACATACTATGAAATGTTCTGGAGACAGTACATGTAAAACCTTAGTAATATGAATTTGAAAGATGAAGAATCAATTCTTAATTTATGTATTTCTGTTATCGCTTAATTCATCATAACACATGCCGTTTTTTGTAGCTAAGAAAATTATTCTAAGGTAGAAAAATCTTAAATAATAAAATCGTACTATCTTACTAGGAGAACAGACAGAACACCTATCTATTGCTAGTATCCTTGACCTAAAACATCCTTAGAGGAAACTATGCTACTTCAAGAATTGGCTCATTCTCTGATCAAAAGACTGAAAGTTCTCTACAAACTTAGGTTAAGAGCCTTCACTTCTTGAATTACATGTCCTATTTTACTTCATCATCTTTTTTCTTCCCCTTTCTCCCCCCTGTAGTTCTCATTTGTACCATTTCTCTAGATCAACATCTTTGACACCCTCTCTGTTTAGAAACCTTATCTGCATTACTCCTCTGGTTCATGCAAGTTCTTAGATCTAACCACATTTTTCTACCTTTCAGTAGCATTTCTCTACCTTTTAGTAGCATTTGTCAACTTTCTATACTTTTGAAATTTTGAAATAGTTGCTATTTATCAATGATATTTTTAATGTTTTGATCTAAACATAATAATATGCCTTCAAATAAAGATAAAGATGAAAGAGTAACGATCATTACTTAAACCATTGTAGCATTTAATATTTAAAAGAAAATCACCGTACAAGGAACCATTAGAGATAAATGGACAAATATGGTTTTTATGAATATATGGTTGTAGTATTTGACAAAAGTGTTTTATAACTTCATAAGAAGTCCTGTTAAGAACCTATCTTTTGACCGGGCACAGTGGCTCACGCCTGTAATCCCAGCACTTTGGGAGACTGAGGCGAGTGGATCACCTGAGTTCAGGAGTTTGAGACCAACCTAGCCAACATGATGAAATCCCATCTCTACTAAAATACAAAAATTTGCCAGGCATGGTGGTGGACAACTGCAATCCCAGCTACCTGCGAGATTAAGACAGGAGAATAGCTTGAACCCGGAAGGCAGAGGTTGCAGTGAGCTTAGATTGCGACTCTGCACTGCAACCTGGGTGACAGAGTGAGACTCCATCTTAAAAAAAAAAAAAAAAAAAAAAAGAATCTGTCTTTTGATAATATTTCCATCAAGAAACTGGGTCACAAAATTTATCCTAAGTGAAAAAGATTAAAAAAAGCAAGATTACAATAAACTGTTTATGTTTTATAGATTTTAATCTTTAATAAAAATTCTTTTAAGTTCAGAAGATAATAAATAATACAGATAGTAAAAGATTATTCCTGCTTCCACTATTTAATATCATCACTTAAGAGCATTTTGGATTTATTTTTTATTTTTTATATTTTTGGACAGGGTCTTACTCTGTTGCCTAGGCTGGAGGGCAGGGGTGCCATCATGGCTTAGTGCAGTCTCACACCTGGGTTCAAGCAATCTTCCTGCCTGAGCCTCCTGATCAGCTATGGCTACAGGCATGCAACATCATGTCTAGCTGTCTTTTTAAAAAAAATGCAGAGATAGGGTCTCACTATGTTGCCCAAGCTGGTCTTGAGCTCCTGGTCTCAAATAATCTTCCTACCTCAGCCTCCCAAATTGGGATTACAGGCATTAGCCACCATTCCTGGCCTGAAAACTTTTTAAAAATATATATTTTTATAATAAATGTGTGTATCTATAAATAAACTATATTTAACATTTCGTATCTTTTTAAATTTACAGCTGAAACAAAAGGAATTTTCTGTATTTCCACAATTATCCTTTTACTGGGAGAATACCATGTAAACAAGTACACAGTTCACAATTTCTTCACATTTTCCAATATTTTTGGATATTTAGGTCATTTCTCAGTTTCTTCCTAAGTTTCTTCACATTTGCTACTATAGAGTTATCTAAACTATATTTTTTTCTGATTTGGGGAATATTTTCTTGAAAAATAACCTCAAAATTTTCCTTACGAGGCTTTATTTGTGGGCAAATTTAAGGTTGGTTACACGTATGATTAAAATCTTTTCAATTTATACTGCCATGCATACTGTAACAAATTTTCTCATAGGTTTTCTACAAATGAATAATATATATTTTTAAACAAGTATATAAATTTAGTAAATATACTATTACTAATTTGGTAGGAGAAATGGGATCCTCTTATATGTTACTCTTCAAAAATTTTAATATTAAAACAATCATTCATTGTATTTAATATTTTGTAAATTGTCATTTGTCACACAGGAACATTGGGATATTTTGCTTTTTGGAAAACATGTGTAATTCTGGAGCATGGCAGCAACATTCTGGAAGTATGTGAATGAATGAATTGTGCAATATTAGAAGTCAATTTGTTTTAGTTAGTGGTTATTCAGTAAAACACTTGTTCAATCTTGTAGTTCAATTCATTGAACAAGCAAATATATTTTGTTCTTATGACAACTACATACTCATTTTAATGCAGTTACATCTATGACTTTAAATGAACACATTTGACCCAAAATATATTTATTATATTACTTAAAAATGTGTGCTTCATTTATTTTATATATAGACATGCTGTGTTGACTTTAACATATATTAACTGAACAAAGTTAAACAAATCATCAGCGTCTATATGGTGCTTTAATTAAATGGGTTAGCATATTACATATGCTTTATAGCTCATCAAACATTTTCTTGACAGGCATCTGTCAGCCTGTTGTACTCTACAAACCTACCTGTAGAATGTAAGATAATTTATTTTCTGTCATTATTGCTTAACATTTCTTTGGTTGCATTGCCAAGAATTTCTGGCTATTTAGGCTTATTCTTGCCTTTGAAATACAAGTGGCCCTTGGGAGCATGAAGAGGCTGTTTTCCTGCTGGCTTTACACATACCTTGGAAGTGCTGCCTTATGACAGTCTCAGGACAGAAAAGTATGTAAGATTTTCTTAGGACATTTTCAAATGTCCATAAAGAAGATGGGAGATAGGTTGTTGTTCTGCCTCTGCTTCTCTTTACCCTCCCCTCATTCACATTGTCATGCTTTCAACAACTGTTTAAGTGGTCACTGCACTCCAGACATTGTGCTGGCTACTAATGCCACAATGGGGCAATATCCCTCGAGGAGTTTGGAATTTAGGAACTAAGTCATGGAGCTATTTACCATAGAAATAGTAAAATATTTATGATTCTTGTCATCTCTTCACTGTCACTTTTGCTCTGGAGATATTTAGATTACTTTGCTGATATCAGGTCAGAACTGAAAATCAAAATATAACACAAGATGTAAAATTATTTTTCCTCAATGAAAAATCTCCAGGACTCCCAGACTTTAAACATTTAAGTGAATACATTTCAACAACACAAATGATTTTCTCCCAGGCAATCATGGATGAACTGACTGTAAGTGTATAATAGGATGTTCTCATGGGAGCAAACCACTAAGGCAGCTCCCTATGTGATGCTGTAATGTCAGATAACATGGAAGGGTTCCAGTGCTGTGGGAAGCAGTACTTAAAACACAGACAGCTGAACAAGCCCTCATTTATATTAGATTGTAGAAATAAAAGACCATCAAAATGATCATTCTTCATTGAATAACAAGAGATTAGGGGAAGTGAGGGTCTTATATTACCAAAGCCTTCACTTTTCCTTTACAACATGCTATTCAAATTTACTATTCAATGCCTTAATTCATAATTACAACATCTCAAAGTCTTTTAAGGCAAGGGACATGACCACTACAGGGCCAGGAAACTTTGCATTAAAGCACAGTATTCCTGCTAATGATATCACGAGCATGTCAAAGCTCAAAACTTCCTCTGTCTTGTTCTTTTTACTGAGGAAATTGGCTAAAAGAATGAAAATCTTTGTAGAAAGTCAAAGGGCAAGATAGAAGAAAGCAATGGAAGGCTCTAATTTTCATGAAACAATCTTAAAATCTATTACTGGAATTTGACTCGTGAAAGAAAATGTGTTGTATTCATTTAGTGAATTCAAATGTGACTCAGCCCACTAATGTGAAAATGCAGAGTTATGACCTACTCATCCATGCTAATGACTATGTCATTTACATGTGTTTGCCACATTAATAGGGAATAAATGGTTAGAGATTTTTATAAAGGATTCATTTGATTTTGCTAAGATGTCTAATGACAGAAAACATCTCAAGTAGAAAACCATTAATTTTTTTCATTCTATAGCAGTTTCCTTATAAATGCATTTCTTTCTCAATATCCACTCCCTGTATTAATACAGGCTGATAAAAGTCAACTGTTTGATTATAGTTAAATTTCAACTTACTGATGTTTTAGTAGCTATCTAATATGGTTTGACTGTGTCCCCACACAAACCTCATCTTACTCCCACAATTCTCACATGTTGTGGGAGGGACCTGGTGATATGTACGTGAAACATTGGACCAGTTCTTTTCCATGCTATTCTTGTGATAGTGAGTAAGTCTCAGGAGATCTGATGGTTTCATAAAAGGGGAGTTTCCCTACACGAGCTCTCTTCACTCGTCTGCCACCATGTGAGATGTACCTTTCATCTTCCACTATGATCGTAAGGCCTCCTCAGCCATGTGGAACTGTTAGTCCATTAAACCTCTTTCTTTTGTAAATTGCCCAGTCTTGGGTATGTCTTCATCAGCAGTGTAAAAAGGAATCATACAGTAAATTGATAGCAGGGATGGGGTGCTGCTGAAAAGATACCTGAAAATGTGGAAACTACTTTGGAACTGGGTGACAGGCAAAAGTTGGAACAGTTTGGAGGGCTCAGAAGAAGACAGGAAAATGTGGGAGTGTTTGGAATTCCCTAAAGACGTGTTGAATGGCTTTGACCAAAATGCTGATAATGATATGGACAATGAAATCCAGGTTAAGGTGGTCTGAAATAGACATGAGGAACTTGTTAGAAACCGGAGAAAAGATGGCTTTTGTTATGTTTTAGCAAAAAGACTGGTGGCATTTTGCCCCTGCCTTAGAAATGTGCAGAACTTTGAGAGAGATGATTTAGGGTGTCTGGTAGAAGAAATTTCTAAGCAGCGAAGCATTAAAGAGGTGTCTTGGGTGCTGTTAAAGGCTTTCAATGTCATAAGGGAAACAGGGCATAAAAGTTTGGAAAATTTGCAACCTGACAATATGATAGAAAAGAAAATCTCATTTTCTGAGGAGAAATTCAAGTTGGCTACAGAAATGCACATAAGTAACTAGAAGCCAACTGTTACTCACCCAGACAATGGAGAAAATGTATCCAGGGCATGTCAGAGACCTTTGCAGCAGCTCCTCCCATCACAGGCAGGGAGAGCTAGGAGAAAAAAATGGTTTCTCGGGCCCGGCCCAGGATCCCTCTGCTGTGTGCACTCTAGGGACTTGGTGCTCTGCATCCTAACTGCTCCAGCTGTGACTAAAAGAGACCAAGGTCCACCTCAAGCTGTGGCTTTAGAGGGTGTAAGCACCAAGCCTTGGCAGCTTCCATGTGGCATTGAGCCTGCAGGTGCATAGAAGTCAAAAACAGAGGTTTGGGAACCTTTGCCTAGATTTCAGAGGATGTATGGAAATGCCTGATGTCCACACAGAAGTTTGCAGCAGGCGTGAGGCTCTCATGGAAAACCTCTACTAGGGCAGTGGGGAAGGGAAATGTGGGGTTGAAGCCCCGACACAGAGTCCCCACTGGGGCACTGCCTAATGGAGCTGTGAGAAGAGGGCCACCATTCTCCAGACCCCAGAATGGTAGATCCACTGACAGCTTGTACAATGTGCCTGGAAAAGCCACAGACACTAAACGCCAGCCCATGAAAGCACCTGAGAGGAAGGCTGTACCCTGTGAAGCCACAGAGGTGGAGGTCCCCAAAACCGTGGGACCCCACTTCTTGCATCAGGGTGACCTGGATGTGAGACATGGAGTCAAAGGAGATAATTTGAGAGCTTTAGAAGTTGACTGCCCCACTGAATTTTGGACTTACATGAGGCCTGTGGCCCCTTTGTTTTAGCCCATTTCTCCCATTTGGAATGGTTGTATTTACCCAATGCCTGTACCTCCATTGTATGTAAGAAGTAACTAATTTGCTTTTGATATTACAGGCTCATAGGTGGAAGGGACTTGCTTTGTCTCATATGAGATATTGGACTGTGGGCTTTTGAGTTAATACTATAATGATTTAAGATTTTGGGGGACTGTTGGGAAGGCATCGTTGGTTTTGAAATGTGACATGAGATTTGGGAGGGGCAAGGGGTAAAATGATAGGATTTGGCTGTGTCCCCACCCAAATCTCAACTTGAATTGTAACTGCCATAAGTCCTATGTGTTGTGGGAGGGACCTGGTGGGAGGTAATTGAATCATGGGGGCAGGTGTTTCCTGTGCTAATTTCGTGATAGTGAATAGGTCTCACGAGATCTGATGGTTTTACAAAAGGGGAGTTTTTCACACAAACTGTCTTCACTTGTCTGCCTTCATGTGAAATGTGCCTTTTACCTTCTGCTATAATTGTGAGGCCTCCCTAGCCACCTGGAACTGTAGGTCCATTAAAACTCTTTCTTTTGCAAATTGCCCAGTCTCAAGTATGATTTTATCAGCAGCATGAAAACAGACTAATACACTATCCAGGACCTAATTTTGGTAATATCTCTCTCTCTCTGTGTGTGTGTGTGTGTGTGTGTGTGTGTGTGTATATATATATGTCTATGTTAATTTTTAAAACATTTTATTCTTGGTTATATAGCCTACTCAGAGAGAGAACAAGTCTATATAAGTACTGAAATATTTGCCGTTCTCTTGTTATTTTTTCCTATGACTAACATAAGTTTACTATATTCTGGTAAGTTAGAATATTTTAGCTCTTATTTTGTCATTGTATGTGTTAAAAAATACACAAAAGAAAGATGTGAAAATGCTAACCAATCTTGTTAGAAAAAGTCAAGTCAAATGCAAATCCAAAATATCATCAATAATTTGACTCTGGGTTTGAACTTTCAACATTCCACTATCCCTGAGTTACCCCTGAGTTACATACAGCAGCTAGATCTCAAACATTAAAATTTATTTTTAATATTCAAAGGGAATCATTGATGATCATTCATGTGAAATAAAATATTTGTATGCATTTACCTAAATAAATGTATAACAAACACAGAAATATTAATGATCACCTAAATTCAATCCATTATGACATTTGCATATTTCCTTTAACATATTAACATGTTAAATAAGAGAATCCTGAACTATGGCAATATTAGCAAGTTCTGTAATGTATTATTTGAAAGATTTATTGGTAAATAAACACCCATTCTTCCTAATATAGCCATAAGTATATTTCAAGATTTAATATTCTATATACTATATATGGAAGTAGGGGAATGCTAATCTACTGGAATTTGGCTATAATTACAAAATCATAATTGTTAATATACAGGATAATAAATATCAACTTGGAGTGTTGCTATGGCATCAACTGGTAAAAGTGCAAACTCTTAGAAATAATAATACCAACACAGCATCCCAGTTTAATTCATTCACTGGAAAAATAAAACTAATTTTTTAAAAAAGTGTTCGCTAAAGTATAAATACCTTAATATTGAAAATAATAATGCAGAACATAGCTAAATGCAAGAAATACCTTCAAAGATGAACATAAAAAATAACCGATTCTAAATACAAAATACATATACCAATTAGCAATATAAATAACTCATTATTTTTAACATATTCAAAAGAAAGGAATTTTTTAAAATACAATTTGCTTAGAGAAATTCTTTTATATAGTTTATGAATTTTTCATATTGATCAGATTAGTATTGTAGGCTAAATTCTAATATGGCCACCATGACCACTGTCCTCCCAATGTTACTTCTATAACTATGTTACTTTATAAGACAAAAGAGTGTTTACAGATGGACTTCGAATCAGTCGAACTTAAGATAAAGAGATCATCTGGATTGACGTAACAAAACCACATGAACTCTTTATTTCATTTTTATTTTTTCAGGGACAGGGTTTCTCTCTGTCACCCAAACTGGAGTGCAGTTGCAGGATCATAGTTTACTGCAGCCTCAACTTTCTGGGTTCAAGTGATCCTCCTGCCTAAGCCTCCTGAGTAGCTGAGACTACAGGTGTCTGCCACTAGGCTTGGCTAATTTTTATATTTTTTGTAAAGACAGAGTTTTACTATGCTGCTCAGGCTGTTCTCAAACTCCGACCTGTCTTGACTTCCCAAAGCGCTTGGATTACAGGAATGAGTCACCACATCAGGCTTACATGAACTCTTTAAAAGCAGAGTTGTCTAGCTGGTAGCAGAATACAGATATTTGAAATGTGAGAAGGATTTGAGGAAAGAGAGTTACTCTACTGCAGAAATGGATGGGACCACAAGGCAAAGCCTGAGAGTGGCCTTAAGAAGAAGATAGTAGCTCTTGGCTGACAACCAACAAAAAATTGGTGACTTCAGTCCTACTATCACAAAGAAATGGATTCTGCTAATGTCCTAAAGGAGCTTAGTAGTAAATATTTTCTTAGTCAAGCCCCCAGGTCAGACTGCGGTGAGATGAGATGTTGATTTCAGCCTATGAAACTCTGTGGAGAGGAACCAGTTAAAACACATTCAACCAATAAGGTAGGTTTGCTTAGCAGGCTTACTTTAATAAGCAGTAATGAATGAATTGCCATTAGCATGTATCTAAAGGGCCTGAATACATTCTTCATTTTAAAATTTTACTTTTGGAATAATTCGTATCTATGAAATCAACGCCAAATAGCATTTTTAAAAAACAGTACAAAGTATAAATTATATTAACTTAGAAATAGTTAAATACTTTAATAGTGGGATTACCACTAAATAGTATTCTGATTTTCTAACCTCCAGGGAAAATTAAAATGTATAGATAAGATTTATAAATAATAAATAATAATCAGTCTTATAAGGTTTATTCTTTATCCTTAATACTTTAGATTAATGATTTAAAAAAACACTGAATCTGAATGCTAGTTTTTTCATCATAGTTATTTAAGTTACACACAATTTCTTAGTAATATAAGTTTATTATGGAAGTTTACAAATTATTGTGTTTGGGTGTGAGAGTAAATATGCCCATAATAATGTTACTCTTATTTACTTATAGTCTGTATGCCTTCTGTCTTCTCAGATGAATATCATATTGAAAACCTAGAGGTACCCTTGGAATGTGACTCTAGAAGAACAAAAGATATCAAGGGTGTATCAAGAAAATAAAGAGTAATAAAACATTGGCTTCAAACATACAAACGCCACTCTCTCAATAAGGACAGCACAGAAGTACAGTAGCCCAGAGGTTTCAAGTGTGGTCATCATGAGGACATGGCACAAAAGCTAAGAGAGGGCCTGGCAAAAGTAGAGAGCATTCTTCTTATGCTTGCTTTTAGTTTATATGATAGAAGAAAAATAACATACATAGTACATTGGAAAATGTACCCGATGGAGCCACTGCTTTTAACTCAAGCTGCTAAATGAATTATAAGATTTTGGTTATCTTTGAATGCACCCACAAGCTATGAATAGTCAAAATAAGATTCAAGATTTTAATTAATTTCATTTATCTAAAAATTGTTTATTTAGTACTTACTATTTTCTTATAACTGTTTTAGCAACTACAAATAAAATATTAAATAACATACACAAAAATTTTTGCCCACATCAGTTGCACATTCAAGTGGATGGAAATATATCAAAACAATAAACACTTGGTAATTGGTATGGCATCAAGAAAAAAACTTTGTTTTCCCATCAAAGGCAAATTTTAATGAAAGTAATGATGCTCATTTAAAACTAATAATAAGTAATATAAACCCTATGTCAAACATATAAAAATATTAGTGCAATTTAAATTGAAATTAATTTACTTTCAAATTTTAGATAATCAAATTTGTATTTTTCCAAACTGCAGTTGGAAAAAGACAGCCTGTTACGTATACTGAAAATTCTTTTAGAATAATAGTACTTTCTGGAGACCTTAAATTTTGCTCAGATGTTTGAGAACAGGCATCAAGAAATCTACCAGGTGCATTTCTAGTCTTGATCCAACTCTGAATCCCCTGAGAAAGGAAATGTATTTGACCTTTGTAACATTAGATCAGGTTCACTCTAACCTGATTATCGCTCTACAGTCAGACAAAATGGCATCTTGCTAAGCTTATGTATTAAGGAAAAGCTTTAATACAATTTCCATAAAATTTAACTCTTATATTTTGCAATTCCCCTTCTAATTCAGAAGCCAATATATGGAGATTGATCAAATTATACATATATATATATATATGTAGTTTTTTTTTTTTTTTTTTTTTTTTTTTTCCCTGCACTATTTTGTGAAACCTCACAATGGCAAATTTCAGTAAGGACATTACTTACCAGACACAAATTTTCCTAGTTTTCCTCTTAACTCTCTGCTTCCTAGATCATCTAGAACATTTGAAAAATTGCAACAGACCGGGCGTGGTGGCTCATGCCTGTAATCCCAGCACTTTGGGAGGCCAAGGCGGGCAGATCACAAGGTCAGAATATTGAGACCACGGTGAAACCCTGTCTTTACTAAAAATACAAAAAATTAGCCGGGCAAGGTGGCGGGCGCCTGTAGTCCCAGCTACTCAGGAGGCTGAGGCGGGAGAATGGTGTGAACCTGGGAGGCGGAGCTTGCAGTGAGCTGAGATCCGGCCACTGCACTCCAGCCTGGGGGACAGAGCGAGACTCCGTCTCAAATAAATAAATAAATAAATAAAATTGCAACAAACTGGGAATAATGTATCATTACACTATAACTTCGAGACAAGACCTTTTTATATGAAGATGATTTATCTTAATCATCTTCGTATCACCAGTACAAAGTACAGTGGCATGCAGGTTATTATTTACTTAACAAATAGATGACTTTTTAAACGTACTTATTTAATAATTACTATGAAATTTTAGTGAATGCCTTCTATGAGTCAAGTATTGGTTTACACATTTTTTCTAATTTATTCATTGATAAGTTGGGCCTTGATTATTCTGTGTGTGAGAGAAAATCCAAAATAATATAAATAAGATATAAGTCGGTTTTTCTCTAGCTTATAAGGAACGTAAAGGTAGACACCCCAAGGCTGGTATAATGGCCCATGATGTACAGGACTCAAGCTCCTTCTGTTTTGCTGATCCACCAACCCTCAGCGTGTGAGTTCTATCTCCTGGCCCAAGAAGCACCAAATATCCCATTCTATCTTGGAGGGCACAATTCAGATACATAAAATATTTCCTCCCTATTTATATTTATTTACTTAGAGATGGAGTTTCACTCTTGTTGCCGAGGCTAGAGTGCAATGGTGTGATCTCAGCTCACTGCAACCTCCGCCTTCTGGATTCAAGCAATTCTCCTGTGTCAGCCTACCAAGTAGCTGTGATTACAAGCATGCACCACCACGCCTGGCTACTTTTTTGTGTTTAGTAGAAATGGGATTTCACCATGTTAGTCAGGCTGGTCCACTTAAAAGACATTCACTACAAACATGTCTGAGAAAAGTAGAGTTCATTCCAAGTATTCAACTGAAAATCAGAAATTTTTTTACTAAATAAAACGAAGAACCAATATGGTGATAATCTGTCAAATTTCCAAAAAAAAAAAAAAAAGATACAATTTTTATTGCAAATGAGATAAATGAGTGACAGAGAGGTTAAGTATCTTTCACAGGTCCACAATAATGTGTGGGAGTTAAGATACAAACCCATAGTGCCCAATTCCAGAGCAGTGCTACCAAAACCTTAACTCATGAATCAGTACTGGTCTGTACCTACAGCACTACCATCCCACAGGAGATAACTACAGAAATTGATGCAGTTGCATTGCTGTGACACCGAGGTACATGATTTTTATTTTTAGAAAGCATTAGACTGTGACTGATTGATGGGAGAAACTTGAATTGGTTTGGAGTTTGCAAGGTAATAACTATTCTGACTTGCTGGATATTTTTAATTCTCCACCTTTGCAATTATTCTTTCCTTTAAAATGTAAGTAAAACTGCCTTCCTTCCCTTCGCTTAACCTATGGGAAGTCCAGTGCTTCCCTGGACTATGTGGACTCCTAGAATATTACATTTTCATGGGCACATTTCTTCCCAATTCCATAATCTCTTAAATGTCCTCTGTTTTACTTCCATAGCCTTCTCTCTCACCATTGCCAAAACCAAGATCACATCGACCTACCTTCCCCCACTGGTTCTCATTCCCTCATTCCTTCTCTCTAGGAATTCTCTTGGAACTTCAAATAACATTTGCTTGTTTGTTTTTTAATTCTGCAGAATAATTCTGATTTTTCTTTCTCTCACAGAATTCATTCTATTCTTCCAAGAAACCCATCAGGGACCATCAAATGTTTTCTGTTACAACACAGTCAAACATCCTTCAAGCACAGAACCATCTAAGAAAAGTTTTCTTGCTGTTATTTGCTTGTTTTTAAGTAGCATTTTATTTTTGTCTCTCTCTTTGCAATGTTATTTTAGCACAATATTTTAGGCACTCTACAACATACGCCATAGCATAGCTTAAAAACTACATCTCATACCAGGCTTCCTCTCAAATGCCTCTTTCATTCTTATATAGAATTGTATAAAATAAATCTTTTCACATTAACATTGCATTAGCATTCTTTAGATATTTTTCTGTCTCTCCCACTAGAATATCAACTCTCTAGAGGAGCGAATTGTTTCATATTTGTCTTTGTCATCGAAGCATTTATCAAGGTGTCTTGCATAATGAGGCATTTAATATATTTGTATTTGAACTGCTTGAAGAGAATCTATTATGCCAACTTTAGAATTCATTTTCAGATTGTTATGTCAAACTTTTGCTATCCATTTATAGGTTTGAATTTTCCAAGAGTGTTTTCAGAATCTATATATTTCTACCAAAGAAATGTGCCCACAGTTTGGATACAGCATTTGTACTTGACTATATAGTTAACCAGCCAGACTGCCCACATGTGTAAATCAATAATTTGAAATTTCAGAAGACTCAGATTGTTTTTATAATGTACTTTTTATTTCCCTTTTACTATTTGAGATTCAATTTATAGACATGTAACTTAGCTGATTTTTTTAAAAAACAATATAACTCCCTATCTAACATATACAGAATAATTAAGAGGAAAGTAATTTTAGCGTAAGTATTTAGATTTTCAATTATGTGCAAAATTAAGTGGTCATATGTTTGTAAATGTATAATCACCATGAATGTGATGGCTATAAAAATGATATAGTATGTTGAACTGGTGACTGAAAATGATGACTGGAATTAGTGATATGATTCTTTAAATGGTAAAATGCTGTTGGCAAACTTTCAGACAAAATAAAGTATCATTTTATTTCACTTTAGACAGTAGTTGTAATTATAGAGAATTTAATCTGTATTTAAAACACACCAAATGTATGCTGGGTTTACATGTATGATAGAATTTGGGTCTAGGTTCTGATAATCAGACAGGTTTCCCTATTGAGCTCTGAAACAGGAATTTTTCTTGGAGGCAGAACAATTCTTTATTTTGCATGTATTCTACTATCTCTGCCCACTAAACACTAATAGCACCCTCCACATTGTGATAATCAAAATTTATCCCACATATAACCAAAATACCCCTAGAGGACAGCATCATTCCCATGGATAACCACTATTTGAGGGGTTATCCATACATATATGGATAATATATGCATGACTAATATATGTGTGACTCGTATATTTGGATATGGATATCCATATGGATTTCATATGGATTAGTACAAACTTTACTTGATACCTCTCGATACACATGACATTTATTAAAATAACAAACATCAGTATTTATCACTGTTTAAATAAAAAATTTAAAAAATAGGTGAGCTTTTCTACTATCATTAAACTGTTGACAATCTTTTCTTAGAATAACCCTGATACAACTACACCCAATAAGAAATCTCATCTTGAACTATAACATCTTTCTACATTTGAAGTGCATACGTAGCTTTGACTCTGACTGTAGAATTTCAGAGGCTTATAAGAGTTTATTATTGTCTTAAAACATAAGATGCTCCCCGTTTTTCTTAGGTTTTGGTCTGGAATCACATGTTCAGAACCCATCAAGACCTTGATGTTTTTAGAACTGTGCCTTTACTTCAGGCTGCAAGCCAGCAGGCTGATGAGGTGTCTAGACCATCATAACTCATTTGTCACTAACGTTTCACTCTAATAATGAGAATACTGGAGTTCAGGGACCTGGAGTCACATTTTTGATAGACTTCCCAAACAACTAATTGAACTCCCCAAATCCAAGGTCCTAGCCATATAGATTTTTATTATCTGTACCTCTGCTGGGAAGGTGATACAGCAGGACAAAGACCATCCAATAAGATACTATAATAAGTTACTGACAGCATTCTAATACATACAATAGAAAAACCAACTTTGAGGCAACCTCTTCCAGACTGCTTCTGCAGGGTAGAAATAAGTTGATTGAAAATGTAATAGTTGAAGGCAGTTGCAAGAAAGAGGCATTATGAAATAGGCAAATTAAATTCCCCTGAGCAACCAGAGTGTAGGTAGGACAATAAAAGTGGCATTGAGCTTTCCTAGTCCAGTCTGGTTTTCTTTTTATTTCTAACATTAAATTAAACAAGCTTCTACAGAGTATAATTCTGATACTTGAAACTTCAAAAGGAAGCCAACAAACACTAATTATGGAAGGGAGCATGCCCCAGAATGTCAGAAGATAACTTTTTCTGCCTGACTATGTTTCTTGAGTGCAGGTTTCCTTTGTCAACTCATACTTCTTAAGCACTTTCAACAATGCCTGGCGTGTAGTATGTTCTCAATAAATAAATGTCGAAAGAATAATTACATGAATTTTCTTTTAGTCTGGTGGTATGCAAGTATTGATACAATTGAATAGGATAAGTGTCAGAAATAGATTATATTAGTTGCTTCTTTTCAAGATTACTTGATGGATTTTTTTTCTTTCGGTTTAGAATAAATTCAGAGTAATATTAAATATAAAAAGTTAATGTTATTAGAAAATACTCTTATTACAGGTATATTCTCTTATCTTTCACATAACTACATAGGCCTTGCTGTTTTCTTGAAGAATGTAAAATGTTATTACTGTCTGGTAACATTCATCCAAAGTAAAGAAAAAAAGAGGAAATATTAAATGACTATCCACTATGTCCAAGGTACTTTGTACTTATCTTGAAATGCTCACAAAAACTGGATAGCATTTCATACAATAATTAAGATATAGAAATAGGTGACACTTAGAATTTATATAAAAGTGAATCTAAAAGCCACTTGTCATTTCTGCTCTTATCACATTATCAATGCAGTTGAAGAGGTAGGGAGAAAGGCAGGGAGAAAAGAGGTAAGGGGAGGGCACAAGGGACAGAGGAAGAGATTGGGGAGAAAAGAAACCTTCTAATGTGGACTGTGCTGTGCCCAAGCAATTCTACAAGTAAAGAAAGGTCTCCATCATCTATACAATCACTGTTATCTATTCTCATTACTATAATTGTAAAGACAAATATTTTAAAAATATTTCCTTTCATCTATCTGTTATGTAAAATAATGGATAGACTGAGAATGCACTCAATGGAGATATGTGGTTCCCTTGCCTTTTTTCATGAAACATATACAGAAAAAGTGTTCTCATTTTAACAAAACAAATGACAAATGATTAATGTGGGGTAATAACTCAAAACAATCCATAACAACTAGGGAGTAATGAATTAAAACTCTCAATACCAAATTCTTCCTTAAATTCATCTATCTCAGATCAGGCAAATCATATAATTCTATTATTATTATTTTGAGATGGAGTCTCGCTCTGTCGCCCAGGCTGGAGTGCAGTGGCGTGGTCTCAGCTCACTGCAAGCTCTGCCTCCCAGGTTCACACCATTCTCCTGCCTCAGCCTCCCGAGTAGCTAGGACTACAGGTGCCTGCCACTATGCTCGGCTAATTCTTTGTATTTTTTTTTTTTTTTTAGTAGGGATGGGGTTTTACCATGTTAGCCAGGATGGTCTCTATCTCCTGACCTCGTGATCCGCCCGCCTCAGCCTCCCAAAGTGCTGAGATTACAGCCGTGAGCCACCGCACCCAGCCAATTCTCTCCTTTTTAATTCTGCAAACATCTACAAAATATTTAATGAGAGTCAGACTCTCAATTTGAGAGTCATTGAACGGTGAATGGTCAGAGTATCATTGTCTTTTATTTTTGTTTCCATTTCTACACCAATAGAGAGACATAAAAAAGTAAAAGTGCTAGAAGCCCAGTTTGAGTAAATTAATTGTTTGAAGTAATTAGAAGAATGCAACCAGTTAATATATTCTGTAGAAATAGCTCTCAATTAATTATTGTTATTTAATACCATTAGCTATCAATTAATGGAATGCATCATGTGCTAGGCAGTACACAAAGTAATTTACATTTTTTTTTACAGGAGTCTCAATATATATGTATATACACACACATATATACACATATACATGTATATATACACATATACACACATACATATGTATATATATACACATATACACACACACATATATACATATATGTATATATATGCACATATATATACACATATATATATAATTTTTTTCTCATTTTATTAATGAAGAGTCTTAGAGACTTGGAAATATACACAGGATCACACAGCTAATAAGTGCAGAAGTGCTATTTTAAAGAGGTTCACTGTCTCCAAAGCCCATTCTCTTCTAGGAGGTCACAAGGACATTAAAAGAGTTCTTTAAAGTCTGTTCCCTCATCATAAACTGAATCTTCTCTAAAGTCCTAATAGTTCACATATCTTAAGGTTTCTTTAAAGTCAGTATTTTTAAATAATAACTATTTTATGTTCTTTCCCTTTGAACTCTTTCCAATTTCCAAATCCTTGCCCTAAATAGTGGCCCTAAATCTGGGCTTTGCTTTGCAGTGGCAGACTCTATGTCACTTTCACAAGCACTGTTAGGCACAAAATAGATATATGTATTTCTTGTATTCAGATTACATTTATTTATTACCATGTTTTTCTTCTATGTATCATTTATCATTGAACTTTCATATATAAAATAGTTATTTCCACCTTGATTGTACTACAAGGCAGTCTTCCTTGCTAAGCTTAATTCTATTCACATATGGTAATTTTTTCAAACTGGTGAATGCATAGCAATGGCAATTCAAACAGAGACCAAATAGTTGGGGACTACTTAAGCAAGCTTAATGGTTGTAGGTCAGTTGAAAAACCATCCACTTGAGAGTGCTAAAGAACTGGAAGATGAACTTTCACAGCCATTACTATTTTATAGATAAGCACTTATGGGAGAGTAGTTGAATTTTAGATGACTAGAAAAGATTCCTTCGTACCAATTTGTAAAAGGCACATACAAAAATACTTGGGAATTACAAGCTAGTGACTTATCTATAATACCCGAAAAGGTATTATGGTGATACATTAAAAAAAATCCATTCATAGTATAATATGAATATTATTGTATAATATTATATGATAATATTAATATATAATATAATAATAATGTACTATATAATAGTACAGTATACTATGAATAAATAGGAGACCTACATTAAAATTAACTAAGGGATTTGGTATAGGGCATGGGGTTCATAAGAAAAGGGCAATAGAAAAGGCTAGGGTTGGAGCAATAATGTAAAGGGTAACAGTAGATGTTGAGGGTTTTAGGGTCTCTTTAGTGAAAAGTTTTATTGCATCAGCAAATGGGTTGAAATAGTCCATAGGGGCCTACAATATTGGGTCCTTTGTGTAGTTGTACGTAGCCTAGAATTTTTCATTCGATGAGCGTAAGGAATGATATGGCTGCCAGAGTGGATATAAGTACTAGGAGGTTGATTATAGGCATGTTGTTAGGAAGATGAATTGAACCTCTGATTATAAAGTTTTAAGTTTTATGCAATTACCAGGTTCTGCCACCTTAACAAACCCTACTTTTGGGTAAGATATGAGGTGATTTGTGAGATTAAGATAATATCATCTATAGGGCGAAGGTGCTTTATGAATTGGGCCCTGTTTCTCTTGTCCTTTTGTAGTGGGAGAAAAATAAAATAGATAGAAACCGACCTGGATTGCTCCGGTCTGAACTCAGATCACGTAGGACTTTAATCATTGAACAAACGAACCCTTGATAGCGGCTACACCATTAGGATGTCCTGATGCAACACTGAGGTTGTAAACCCTATTGTTGATATGGACTATAGAATAGGATTGTGCTGTTATCCCTAGGGTAACTTGTTCCGTTGATCAAATTATTGGGTCAATATATGTATAATAACCTGCTTAAGCTGGTTTAATCTTAGCATAGGTTGCTCAAAGGTTAGATTATGCTCCGAGGTCACCTTAACCAAAATTTTTAATGCAGGGTTTCCATATAGATTATCGATAATGCACTGCCACCTAGGAGGAAACATGGAATTGTCAGAAATCATATGCCACAAGTCTAATTTTTGATTTGATAGTGCTGTATAATTGAGGCAAGAAAATATGTCCTAGCTTTATTAAAGAGGGCTTTTTAAAATTCTTTATATGATATTTCCTAATATATGTATTGACAAACTTGTTTGTCAATGGAAATGTTAACATCACACATTGTAGATAGAACACCTTTAAACCAAAAGTTCTTCCTTTTCATCGTGGCTAAATATTTGAATTATTCAACTTCTTTGAGTTACTTAGATTTTCTTGTGGTCTGTAATTCATTTCTAACCATTGCCAATACAAACACAATATTGGAGAGCTTAACACTATTTATGAGTGCTTTGTCTCATTTTAAAATTTTTATTATATTAGCATCATTTTGCTTAAACATATCACTTGTATACACAATAAAAGTTAACATATTTCCAGTGATTAAAATTGAAAACTTTGGAGTGAAAGTGCTTGGATAGTCATGCTAAAGGCTTAGTAGAATCCTATGAACAATTTAAGGGTTAAAAACATTAGGTTTTCATTATGCATTAGACACAAAGCTAAAAAGTTCTATGAATTATCTCATTTAATCCTCACAACAACCCTATCAGATTATCTTCATTTCACAGATGAGAAAGTCTAAGATAAGGAAGATTAATTCACTTCCCCAAGGTTAAATTTGGTAAATTTATACACAGTGAGGTTGCTCACTACTGATTTTGTTTTGTTCAATCCTTCTATCTGAAATGTATGTTTTTGTTAACTATACCATGAAATTCAAATTATGCCTCATCTGCAACCAAAAAATATCCCTTAAACCCCTGTCTTCTCCCTGGTCTAGACCTCCATATTTGTACCTAGTAAGTGCTTATTCGTTTTGAGTAAATTAATGAATAGCTGAACAAGTGGAAATAAATTAATGGAAAAAGTAAGGGAAAGGAGAATTAGGTTTTAAAATGCCTACTCTGCACATTTCCCCCTAGGATTTAGGCAGTGTTCTAAAGACAAATCTCTTGTGTCCATTGTACCCATAGGATAGCCTTAGAATATATGAGATATTTTAGGTCTCTCATATATTCTAGAAGGTTCAACATGGTTAAAGATGAGAATTGTGAGCAATCAATGATACCAATGTTTCTCCACCTATGACCTGGCCAAATGCCAAGGAGAGACCTATGAATGCATACATTGGGTTGCTTTGATATATTATTATCAAAGGAGAGTGTTTAAAAATAGTGGGAAAATAACAGACCAGAATATTCCCTGAGACAAATCACTTTCCCAAGACTTGTCTGTTGAGAGGAAAACTCCTAACCCAGCTCGGGTTGGATTTGTGGATGCTTCAAGCGTTTTTTTCCACGTATTATTTTTTACACTAAAAGATCTGATAGTCAGCAAAAACTTCAGATCCTGGCTTATTACCAACAGAAAAACTATTGAAAAGTTAAATAATTTTGCTTTGATCATCCTAAAGTACACATTAAAGACATCTATAATTTAATAGATTCATTTACATTGTGCTTGATTATATTTACAAATATACTTAACAAAATCATGTGTGTATTGATATAACATAGAAGTTTGTAAATCAGATATAAAAAGGCTTTTCTTAATTCAAAACCAACAGAATTGTATAAATCTGAGAAGATAACATGGCAATATAATAATGAGGGTTTTCCAGGACTTATGGAAGAAAGAGAACACTGAAGACAAAAGTCATTGTCTTATAAAAATATATAAAGATGAGTAGAGGTTTCTTAACCATTTGTGCTTCTATAGACAAAATATATAAAAGTTGTGCTTGATTTTGTGCTTGTGTTATTCAGCTATACAACAGGAACAAAAATTATTTTCAAATATAAGAGAAGTTTACTAATGAAAGCATCCAACTCTATAGTAAAAAATTGTTGCCAGTGATAAAGCCTCCCTTTGAGAAATATCAGCCATTTAATGATCATTACTCTGTCCTATTTTTCAAATGTACCTCATTTAGTCACATCTGAGCAGTTGAGATTTAGAGAGGTTACAAGAGGCATGCCAAACATCACTCAGCTATTTAAATGGCAGATGCAAGACTAATAGGCCTATCTGTCCCCGAAACTGAGCTTTTAACTGCCCTTTTGCACCCACTAGGGAAACATACTGAGATATTTAAAATTAATATCATTATAACATTATCAGTTTATTTCCTTTCCCAGTGAGAAATGAATCCAACTGGCTAGTCCAATCCAGCAACTCACCCAGCATCCTTCAAGCTAAATAACTTAGAGCAAAGAATACACAGAAATTGGTTTCAACAGTTTGGCAGTATTAATGTTGATGATAACTATTTTTTAGATAGAATATTTTGGAATGTCTAATAATCATGAAATTACAGTCTCTAATTTTTTTTTTTATAAAGTGCTTTGAGGCTATAATAAAACAGTAATAGAAAAGAAAAATAGTAGTGAATTTCAGTTGGGCAAAATAAGAAAACAACTGGTTGAGAAGAAAAAAAAATCAGGGTCCAAATGAACCACAAATTACATGTGTTGTCAGTACTGAATAAGCAATTTTATGATATTAAGTTTTTCTATATTCTACATGTAGTTTTTGTTAATGCAATTTTGCATTGGGACAATATTCAATTTTTGTCTTTTAATAGATACACATGGCTTATGATGAATATAAGAAACACTTCTCTTTTTAATCATATTTTAGCAATTTCTACATTTTCACTTGCCACTTTTTCAGAGACATTTAAAAATAGGCAATTGTCTTATTTTTAAATATATTTATGAATTATTTCAAATAAGCTTCTCTGTATTTCTACTTTTTCCATTCTCCTTGTTTTTAAAGGAAAGATCAGTTTCTATATCAGAAATACTAAAATAAGATAGACTTTTCTAAAAGTATGAACATTAGATTAGAAATACATAAAGATCACACATTATATGCAGTTAAGTCATAATATGACCTTCCAGCAATATTATAATTCAGTAGGTTATTAAATTTATCAATTTATTTTCTTATTTTCTAGTGGGTTATTAATAGTGACATATCAGTGACTGAAACAGGTAACATCATTACCCCCATTTTAGGTAGGGCAGACAGAAACGGAGAGAGGTTATAAACACTTTTACAATAAATAATTTTTCTATTCAGATCAAGAAAGCTGCTTTGGTGGGCTTTACTTCTTTACCACTTCTGTGAAAATGTAAAGAATATGTGACTATGAACAGAACCTAAACCACTGCGAAATCAGAACATTAATTTCATTTATTATGGCCCCCCTTACTCTGCTTGTCACATATGCCAAACTAAGGATCTTAGGCAGCATTTAGACAGAAAGACAACCAAACTAAGCAAAGTCACATAGTTGCTATCTCTGTCATGCACATTAGCTCCAACTTCAGGCAGCTGAGGTCTGTTACTATGCATTTCATGAGTTGATGTATTTAATTAATGTTGTACAACTCCTTATCACATATTAAAATGGCAAACAAAAAGACTCAACTACCTACTTCTATTTTAATTTCGCCAATATTTTTTCACCTTAGATTTCTCTCATGCTATCACAGTTTGTATTTTAACTTCTTCCTGATACACTCCATTGACTGTTTTGTTTCAAATGGTAAAACCTGACCTCATCATCCTTCAACCCAACCTGTCTCTGACTTCTCTGTATCAATTAAGAGTGTGCTGTTTCCCCAGATACCTACACTCATAATTCATATCATTTTACTTAGTCCCTTTTTTTTTTTTTTGCCTTTCCAAATTGTCAGACTATCCTTACCTGTGGCTATTTTATTGCTTTTTCTGTCAAAAAAGCTCACATATATCCCTTTATCTCGTGGCCACTACCGCAATATAGGCTGATATTACTACAAAAGCCTCCCAGTTAGTATTTGGACCCTGTTGCTTTTGTCATGCTAGTTACCTCTTCTTAATTTTCCTCAGCCCCTAAAGGGTAGAATTCAAACTATACAGTTTGCTGTCCAGAGTCTTTCACAATTAAGAATCAAAACCAATTTTTGTTATAACCCGACCCAATTTTCTACTCAAACCCTCAGCTTGGATGAAAGTGTTAGGTGTTTAGTGTGAACCCCTTGTACTTCTGTACATTGGACTTTTGCTTGTATGAAGGTATCATCAGGAGCAGCTTCTACTTCATTTCCTCTGTTACGTAAGGAGTTTTGCAAACTCCACCTACTCCAAAAAGCCTTCCATGGTCATTAAGACAACAAGGCATTTACTCTTAGCTAAGATATAGGCAGCCAGGATCAGAAACAGGAAAAGCAAAGTTCAGTGGAAGACAAAGCTGAAAATAAACTGGCAAGGAGGATATATGTGTTATAAACAAATATTTAAAAGCTTGCTCATTTAAGGCTTATGCCACTGTGAGCATTCAAATGTAGGAGGCACACACAAACACTAAAATTCACTTCACAAGGGTCATTGAGAGAAAGGTACAAGGCTTTAGAGAAAACGAACATTCCATGTGCTGCTGAATAAGCTATATTAAGTTCCTTGTTCATGTTTGGAAGTGTGGAGTCTATTAGAAGATTGTCAAATAAAATCAAAGAACTATTTTTTATTGTTGTACCCTGCTGCGAAGTAACAAGAGGCTCAGCTTCACGGTAGTAGAATATCCTATCATTTATCATGACACACACATTAATGTCTCTTTCAATTACAGGTCTAAACTGTTACTTAATTTTGGAAATATTTTTTCACTCTTAAATCATACCCCTCTCTACAGGCTTTCTAATCGAAAGTGTCATTGCAAATGGGTAGATTAGATTTATTTTAATTAGTGTTCTGCAGTTGTTCACAGCAATGTGGATATATGATTCTGGCTCAAATTTGGGTGACTTTAGCATGAATATATAGTTTGTTTAGGATAAAAGATTTTTGTCTTTCTTCAAAAGTCAGGCAACTATATATTTACTAAGTAAATTATATGTAATTACAGTAAATGATCAAGGAGTTAACAAATAAAAGGAAAATTAACACCTGTTGAAATTAAAATAGAAACATTTGCGGGCAACATTATTTGATGAAAATTTATGTATATAGCATTAAGCCTATTTAAGCAATGATATATATTCAGGTTTTACCCTCCAACATATTAACATGTGAATATCAGATTTATGCTTATTTAAAATAGTTTGAACAGATTGGAAAGCACAAATAATACTCTGTGTCTTATTGTTCCCCATATTATGCTCCAAGGCTCTGAAATAAATTGAAACTGGGGCAGTAACTGGTGTCCTTATCTTAAACTGTAATGGGGTTTATATCAAGAGAAGAAAAGGAAAACTGATTTTTTTTGAAGAGGGAAAGAAATCCACTTTAAAATCTGTGTTAGATTTTATATACTTTTTTTTTCCTGAACATATACTATAAATTAACTAACAAGTCTTAGAACTAATAACAAAAACAGTATTATTTAGTGAAGCATATGTATTTCATTTAGGCTAGGACCTGCCCCATCATGTCTGAATTTTCATCTGTGCAAGATGTAGATTTCAAATAAAAACATAAATTATATAATATATCATACACTAAATCATCTGAAAAGTAAGGCTTATCAAACTTACAGGATATGATTTCAGATTTTTTTATTTGTATTTTTTTTATTCACAAACTATTTGAGACATCTGTTCTTCTGGGTAAATGGTAGGATAATAGCAAGCCAGTTTTCCTATGTAATATTTTATGCGAACGAAAAGTAAGCTAGTGGCATTGGTCATTTCCAATGAACATAGGAAAAGAGGAGATTACAAAACAAAAAGTAATAGACACAGTATAGAAAATGGCAGTATGCTATCCAAATCTAAGATATTAGCATTTGTTCCTCAGATACTACTTTATCTTTTATTTTTTTCACATTATCACACACTAAATCTCCCATAACTAGTTCATTGAGTTAAGTTAAATTTTGGAACTCTTTACAGTTGTTTGGTAAATTTGTAAACATTGTAAAAATTAATCAGATAAAATATGAATTTCCTTCATTTTCATTCTGGTAAGGAATGAATAATTTTCTTATGGTTTACGGTATCATTCTATTCCTTTTGTTGTGTTTTTATTTTACTGCAATAAAAAAGAATAACAAGAATTAAAAGAGGAGAAATAAAAAAAACTAAAAATAAATGAATGAGTTCTCTGAATCTTATTTTTAAATTTTAAAATTTAAAATATCTGGCCAGGCATGGTGGCTTACACCTGTAATCCAAGCACTTTAGGGGGCTGAGGTGGGTGGGTCGCTTATGGGTCGCTTAAGCCCAGGAGTTCAAGACCAGCCAGGGCAACATAGTGAAATCCCATCTCTACAAAAATATAAAAATTAGCCAGGTGGGGAGGTGCCTATCTATAGTCCTAGCTACTAGGAAGGCTAAGCAGGGAGGATTGCTTGAGTCCGGGAAGACGGGTTTGCAGTGAGCCGAGATTGCACCACTGCACTCCGGCCTGGGCAACAGAGCGAGACTCCATCCCAGAAAACAAAACAAAATGAAATCTGATTAAAATGACTAGAATGAAGAGTATCAAAGGATTTAGTCAGCTATATTAAGCATTAGGTCTGATTATTTGCTAAATTATAGATTAAACATTAGGTGATTAACTGAATGTTTGACAGATGCGAGACACTTTGCTGGATATTCCAACATCACTGAAATACATCTGAAGAACCACACTTCGGAATTCAGAAAGTAGTCAATTAAAATAAGATATGCACAAGTTTCACATATTTTGGTAACTATTTGAATTTATGAACAGGACTGTACCAGTTCCAAAGCAAGATATCAACTTGCGCTTATGTTTTCATTTATAAGAAAAGGTCAGATGAATAAAACATACACAAAGCAAAATAGAAAATAACGAAACTAATTCTCAAACCACCCTTCAAAAATTTACAAAAGTAATACTCCACTTATAATCTGAATATATGTGATCCTAACAGAAATGAAAATTACAGGGTTGAGGATACAGACTGGGGAGGCAGCCTGCCAGGGTCCAGTCTCAGTTCTACTAATTGTTTAGCCCTGTGACGTTGAACACAGAGGGAAGGACAAACCTTTAGTCTTCCAGATGGTTCTGGTGAATGTGGCTCTAGGTGGTTTTCTCCCATCTTCCTTTTGGAGCTTGATAGGGCGCAGGCTCAGGAGACTTCTGTTAGCTCCCTGGAAGAGCTGCAGTGTTGGTTTGCCTTCTTTCCTAACATACCTCTTGTCACATCCCTTTTCCAACAAGGCAATTTTCACAAGCACAAGGATTCCAACGAGGTGCTCCCTGCTCCTTTCCCAATCCGGTAATAAATGTAAAATGGCCTTTCTTCTTCATTCTAGCTTTGTCCAGCTTTAGCATTTTATGCTTTTTGAGTTTTCTACAAATGTTTTAAGATGACACATTTGTATGTTTCTGTTTTGTATGCTTGTATTCTTTCCTCCCCTTCACGATCTCCTCCCCACGCAAATCCTCAATCTGTCAAAAGGGTAGTCCACATCTGCTGCTCCAAGGACCTTACTTCTCCCTTATTTCTCAGCCCCTAAATTCTGGTTATTATCACAACTCTCTGCTAAAAAATATTTTCACACAGGTTAGCAATGTCCTTATACCTTGTAATATCATATATTTTCTTATCTTCTCATATATTTTAATCTATTCTATATAACTGCTTTACTTAACAGAGTATTTTAATGTAGTAAGCATTTAATAACTATAATTTAAGTTCCATTAAATTGAATTGAAAAATACGTTAAGCACCATTTTCTCTCTTCTTGTGAGTCTGTTAGTGTCCAACAGGGCCCGGCTATAAATCCTGAGTTTTAGATGTAATTCCACTCAATTTGTGACTTCAGTTCCTAAATGTCTGTGACTCTCAGTATTTTCTAACTTAAGATGGGAATATAATCATTTCCTGCTCATCTCACAGTATGTGATAAAGATTAAATGAGTGAATGGTAAAACGTGTGACAAACTGAAAGCAATACCAAGTTACTACATGAGAAAACATTTGTGTTCAAACATTATTTTTAGTATGTAAATCATTTCCCAACAAAGTGGAAAACTGGAAAAACAGATGCAGAAGTGCACAAATGAAATGTATACATAGAGTGCACAAGAATATTTATGTCTGCAGGACTTTTAATTTAGAAATCACTACAGTTCTAATATTCAGCGTAACAGTTAAGAAATTGTATAAATTTTATTTTCAGGTTGATTTATAAAATCAAGAATGACAGAGATATAAATCAGGAAAGATCACTGGATGAAATTCTCTACACTCACATTTGAGATGACTTGAATGTTGTTTCCATTTTGAAGTCTATTAAAAATTATATAAGTATAAAGGGGAAAAGATTTAAATTTAGAAAAAGAAGGAACTGCATTACTATAGATTTTTAAATATGATATATTTTATATATTTCTATACCACATTCTGCATTTTTTTTTTTTAATTGAGACAGAGTTTCGCTCTATTGCCCAGACTGGAGTACAATGGCATGATCTCAGCTCACTGCCACCTCTGCCCCCGGGACTCAAGAAATTATCTTGCCCCAGCCTCCCGAGTAGCTGGGATTACAGGAATGCACCACCATGCTCGGCTAATTTTTGTATTTTTAGTAGAGATGAGGTTTCACCATGTTGGCCAGGCTGGTCTGGAACTCCTGACCTCAAGTGATCCACCCACCTCTGCCTCCCAAAGTGCTGAGATTACAGGTGTGAGCCACTGTGTCCAGCCACATTCTGCATTTCTATATGCTTGGCTACACATTCTAGTTCTAAATACAAAAATTCCATCTTCCAATTTCTCTCAATACTTTACCCCAAATACATTGTAAACATTAAAATATCAAAGCATTCCCAATACTGGCTTAAAACTGTAATAACGGGCCGGGCGCGGTGGCTCAAGCCTGTAATCCCAGCACTTTGGGAGGCCGAGACGGGTGGATCACAAGGTCAGGAGATCGAGACCATCCTGGCTAACACAGTGAAACCCCGTCTCTACTAAAAAATACAAAAAAAAAAACTAGCCGGGCGAGCTGGCGGGCGCCTGTGGTCCCAGCTACTCGGGAGGCTGAGGCAGGAGAATGGCGTGAACCCGGGAGGCGGAGCTTGCAGTGAGCTGAGATCAGGCCACTGCACTCCAGCCTGGGCGACAGAGCGAGACTCCGTCTCAAAAAAAAAAAAAAAAAAAAAACTGTAATAACATATTAAAAAATCTAAGGTACTGTATTTTGACTAAGATTTTTAAAAAGCATGGAAAAAAGCTATATTATTAAGTATACTTAGGTGGATCTTAAAGTGGAAAATGATTCTGATAAGTTAATAAATGATACAGAGGATATAAATATCTATTTTTAAACATAAGAGCATTTAATTTCCCATAATCCTTACTTAAAAGAACATTATGGCTATTTTGTGAAATGAACTATATAAAAGGTAAATTAAAATACATTTTATAATGCCCGATTTTCTGACAACAGAGTTAGACATATATTAAAATGACAAGGTGCTACGATGTAGTATTTGTAGTAGAAATATTCCAAAACCCAACAAAATAGAACTTAAACAGAAGTCATTCCCTATGCTCAAATCCTTGAACTCATTTGTCTAATTTGTTTCTTACATATTGTTACTCTTTTAACTTCATTATTTGGGAGAAAAAGGGATCTTAATTTCAATAGCTTAATTTTGCTTCAAAAATGTTGGTAGGGGGTTCCAATATATTAAAACTGGAATAGTAACCAGTATTTACAAGTTAAAAGAAATTTTGGGTGGTTTTCTTTCTGTCTCTATTTTCATTACAATGAAATGAAACAACACTTCTTTCCCATCTCACAAAAGATTTTAAACTGTTAAAACAGAGAATCAGTATTTCCATAAAATTCTATGTAATAAATGTGTTTGTTGAGGAACAAATACCATTTGCCTCAAAATATAATATAACGATTATAAAATCCCAATAAGTACATGAGGGTGGTAAACTCAGGAACCTTGGAAAGTGACACTTTTATAGCAATAATGACTCTTGGCATTGGCATGTGTGATGATGGGAACCAAAAAGATCTTAGAATAAAAAGTTTCCCAGGATGACTGCAGTTTTCCAAACGTGGTCTTATTCTGCAAAACACATCTATGTGGATTATTAAAGTCGAGGTTTTGGGCCCCAGCCCAGAGATTTTGAGATATTACATTTACTTTAAAATGTCTGTATCCTCTTTGAAATATATTGATAGAGGGAAAAGAGAGTATCAGTGATTACTGGATACAGAACAGTGAGCACAACCACCTAGCTCTGCTCGTATAAATCTGACCAATGCCATTGCTCCTTTCTGATTCAGGTTCCAGTAACTGTTCCATCCCATGACTTCTGCTCTTCAAGTTTAGGGACAGTCAAGTCTCTGACTGTGCTGGCCCTAAGGTTCCCCTTGCTCACTAATGTGTAAAGAGTCCCTTCATTCAATTCTCATTGATTATCTGCTTGTGTTACTGGTTTCCTCTGGAGTCTCTGCTTAATAAAATAGCAAAAGTCTGCAAAGTTATATATGAAAAACATATGAAAAGGTTCAGAAAAGTACTATAATTTTTTGATACAATATAAAATAAAAAATAAAAAATATCCTTTAAGACTTTAAGTAAAACATTATTTCTTCTCAGTACTAATTAATCAGACCTTAGAAGAATAAGGAGGGGATATGGTTGATAGTTCACTTTGCTGACACCAATTATCTCCACCCTGATGGGAAGAAATAATGAAGACTAGTTCCTTCAGGCAGACGAGGATAAGGCCAGGTGACAATTTAGAATCCAATGATTTGGAAATTATTTGAAATTTTTTTGTAATGTATTTTGCTCTCTTGTCATCATTCTAAACTAACTCTCATTCCAACTATTTTTATTTCCAGACAAGGATAAAACACAATAAAAATAAAACTAAGCTATGTATTATTAGATCCATGATTTGGAAGAATATGACTAAATCAACAAACTAAGTTTTTTCTGTTGTTTTTGTTTTTGTTTTTGTTTTTTTTTAATTGAATAAACAAGAACATGTTAAAATGAAGGTACTAAGAAATATAGATTCATTTTTATTGAATTTCTTATGGGGTATATAGCTTAATATAGCAAAGTGCATCAGTTTTTAGGATATAGGTCACTGAATTTTTATATACAGGCATAATTTGATTGTACTTTGCTTTACTGCATGCCACGGGTATTGTTTTTTTACAAACTAAATGTTGTGGCAACCCTGCATCAAGCAAATCTATTGGCACCATTTTTCCAACAATGTGTGCTCACTTCATGACTGTGTCACATTTTGGTAACTCTTGAGATATTTCCAAATATTTACTGCTTTATATCTGTTATGGTGATCTGTGTTCAGTCATCTTGATGTCACTATTGTAATTGTTTTAGGGCACCTTGAACAACATTCATATAAGACAGCAAGCTTAGAAAATAAATGTTGTGTGTGTCCTGACAGCTCCACCAACCAGCTGCTCCCATGTCTCTCTCCCTCTCCTCAGGCTTCCCTATTACTTAGGACACAACAATATGGAAACCAGGCCAATTAATAACCCGACAATGGTCTCTAAGTGTTCAATTGAAGAGTCATGTACTTTATCCTTTTCTTTTTTCTTTCTTTTATTTATTTTTTTTTTTACTTTCAGTCAAAAGCTAGAAATGATTAAGCTTAGGAAGGAAGGCATGTTGAATTCAGAGAGAAGCCAAAACTAGGCCTCAGGTATCTGTTAAGCATGTTGTGAATGCAAAGGAAAAGTTTAAAAAAAAAATTTAAAGGGCGACTCCAGTAAACATATGAATAATAAGAGAGTGAAAGGGCCTTACTGCTGATGTGGAGAAAGTTTCAGTGATCTGGAACATCACTGAAGATCAAATCAGTCACAGCAGTCTCTTAAGCCAAAGCCTAATCTAGAGCAAGGCCCTAACTCTCTTCAATTATCTGAAGGCCGAGTAAGGTAAGGAAGCTACAGAAGAAAAGTTGGAAGCTAACAGAGGTTGGTTCATGAAGTTTAGCTAAAGAAGCCATCTCCGTAAAATGAAGGTGCAAGGTGAAACAGCACATGCTCTCATAGAAGCTGCAGCAAGTTATCTGTATAGAATAGCCACCCCCAATAATTTTGGCACCAGGGACTGGTTTCCTGGAAGACAATGCTTCCAAAGATGGGGGGGGGGTGGTTTTGAAATGAAACTGTTGTACCTCTGATCATCATGAATTAGTCGGATTCTCATAAGGAGTGCTTAACCTAGATCCCTTGCATGCGCAGTTCACACAATAGGATTCAAGCTTTTATGAGAATCTCATGACGCTGCTGATGTGACAGAGGCTGGACTCAGATGGTAATGCTTGCTTGCCAATCACCTTCTGCTGTGTGGCCCAGTTCCTAACTGGCCCCATGGTTGGGGAACCCTCACTTAGAAGAGCTTGCTAAGATCATAGATGAAGGTGGCTACATTAAATAATAGATTCTAAATGTAGATAAAACAGGCTTATATTGGAAGAAGATGCCATCTAGGACTTCCATAGCTAGAGAAAAGTCAGTGCCTGGCTTCAAAGGACAGGCTGACTTCCTTTTTAGGGAGAAACATAACTTTTAGTTGGTGTCAAAGCTCATTTACCATTTCGAAAATCCTAGCTCTAAAGAATTATGCTAGATCTATTTTGCCTATAAATGGAACAACAAAGCCTGGATGACAGCACACCTATTTTCAGCAATGGTTTATTAAATATTTTAAACCTACTGTTGAGATGTATTGCTCATACAACAAAATATTAGTGCTCATTGATACTGGTCTTGGTCACCCTAGAACTCTTACGGAGATGTACAAGGAGATTTGTCAATCTCCTTGTTTGCGTACTTTCTAACACAACACCCGTTCTGCAGCCCATGAATCAAAGAGTAATTTCAAGTTTCAAGTCTTATTATTTAATAAATACACTTTGCAAGGCTATAACTAACATAAATGGTGATTTCTTTGATAGACCTTGGCAGAATACACTGAAAACCTTTTCTATAAATATTTCACCATTCTAGATACCATTAAGAACATTCATGGTTCATGGAAAGACGTCAAAATATCAACATTAAAAGAAGTATGGAGGAAGTTTATTCCAATTCACATGGATAACTTTGGGAGGTTTAAGACTTCAGTGGTGGAAGTAATTACAGATGTGATGGAAATAGCAAGAGTACTAAAATTAGAAGTGAACCTAAAGATGTGACTGAGTAGGTAAGGTTGGTGCAAAATTGTGATTTTTGCCATTACATTCAATGTCAAAAAAAGGAAAGAAAGTGGTTTCTTGATGTGGAATCTAGTTTTGGTAAAGATGTTGGGAATATTGTTTAAATGACAACAAAGAATTTACAATATTCCATAAATGTAGTTGATAAAGCAGCTGCAGAGTTTAAGAGAATGGATTGTAATTTTGAAAGGTTTACTGTGGGTAAAGTTCTATCAAACAGCATT
Source organism: Macaca fascicularis (assembly GCF_037993035.2). Lineage (NCBI taxonomy): Eukaryota > Metazoa > Chordata > Mammalia > Primates > Cercopithecidae > Macaca > Macaca fascicularis. The sequence continues at coordinate 98,276,797 of NC_088379.1, read as the reverse complement.
ACATGCTACAGAGAAATCTTTTGTGAAACAAGAGTCGACCAGGTACAGTGGCTTATGCCTGTAATCCCAGTACTCTGGGAGGTCGAGGAGGGCAGATCACCTGAGGTCAGGAGTTTGAGACCAGCCTGGCCAACATGGTGAAACCCTGTTACTACTAAAAAAAATCAAAATTAGCTGGGCGTGGTGGCAGGCGCCTGTAATCCCAGCTACTTAGGAGACTGAGGCAGGAGAATTGCTTGAACCCAGGAAGTGGAGGTTGTGGTGCGCTGATATCGCACCATTGCTCTCCAGGCTGGGCAACAAGAGCGAAACTCCATCAAGGAAGGTGAGGGGAAGGGGAGGGGAGGGGAGGGGAGGGGAGGGGAGGGGAGGGGAGGGGAGGGAAGGGTCAACCAATGTGGCAAACATCATGGCTATCTCATTTTTAAAAATGGCCACAGCCTCCCCAACCTTCAGCAACCACCACTCTGATCAGTCAGCAGCCATCAACATCGAGGCACGACCCTCCATCAGCAAAAAGATTCTGACTTACTGAAAGTTCACATGATCATTAGTCTTATTTTTATTTTTTAGCAATATGTTTTTCTTTTCTTTTTTTTTTTTTTTTTTTTTTTTTTTGAGAGGGAGTCTTGCTCTGTCACCCAGGCTGGAGTGCAGTGGCACAATCTCAGCTTACAACAAGCTCCACCTCCTAGGTTCAAGTGATTCTTCTGCCTCAGCCTCCCGAGTAGCCGGGACTACAGGCACGTGCCACAACGCCCGGCTAATTTTTCGTATTTTTAGTAGACACGGGCTTTCACCATGTTGGCCAGGATGGTCTCATCTCCTGACCTCATGATCTGCCCTCCTTGGCCTTCCCAAGCGCTGGGATTACAGGCGTGAGCCACCATGCGCGGCCGCAATAAGGTATTTTTAAATAATATCTCTACATTTTATTTAGACATAATGCTATTGCACCTTAATAGACTACAGTATCATATAAACATAAGTGTTATTTTCACTTGGAAGCTTTAAAAAAGTGTGTGATTGCTTTATTGCAATAGTTACTTTATTGTGGTGGTATGGAATCAAGTCCGCAATATTTCCAATCTATATATCTATATATCTACTTATATAGATGTATACAGGTATGTCTGTGTATATATATTATATATTTCTGGTAAGAATTACAGTCAACACTATACTCATTGAGTTGCTGTGCTTCAAAAAGAACAGGTTTGCACAAGAAATGACTAAAAGAGCAATCGCAAGTACACAGGCCCATTCCCTGAAAAAAAAAAAAAAAAAAAAAATCTGTATCTTGTGAAAAATCAATGAATGGTTGGTTCAATTTTGCTTAAATCTCAAAAGGCATGGTAACCCCAAAAAGATGGAAGATTTGCAAATGATGCCATAGTTAATTTATGATTTATTTGAAGTTTGTGAGATATCAGCCTTACATAAAATAGATAAAAATGGAACAAAATCTAACTTACAATAATGACAAGACAGAGAAGGAAATTTCAAAAAACATTCAAATAATTTAAAACTTAGCTTAACAGGTTCAAACTTTATAAAATGGCTAAAACACATCTTTTTTGAACAACTCTAGATATTAAACTTCTGATCTACTTTTTAATTTAAAGTAGTCTACTCATTTCTGCATATAAAATCCTTTGAAAGACAAGAGGACTATTCATATCGCAATTAGTATCCCTTAGAAATAACATTATTAATTTTTTATAAAGTACTGATTCTTATAAAATAATTTTAAATAATAAAAATAATACTGTCAAATTATTTTGACTTGTATCCAAACTGAGTAGGAGCACAAATATTAACAGGTACATTTATCTTAATTTGATGAATGGTTTAGTGAATGATCAGATGTTTTTACAGCTCTGGGAAAAGTCATTGATTTGAGTCAGTAACAGTTTTATTAAATTCTCAGAATCCAAGAATTCGACTTAACAAGAACAACAAAACCAAGATTTGTTGTCAAGGCAACACAACCCAGGAGATTGCCTTTGATACACGATAGACCTGACCGTTGATAACATTGGAGATATATAAAAATGTCTACTAAGCAAGGATATTTAATTGTAACATCCAAAAAACTAGATAATTCCCACGTGACAAAACTGAAATATCATTTAAAATTTTATTATTATTTATTTTTTGTCATGACCAATTAAGATATATTCCTGAATGTTGATGCAATCTTTAAATAATACTCATGTTGATGTGCTTTCTCTACAGGGCCAATTTAATTTTAAGTAGTTTGAGGCTTTAAATGCTTGAATTTAAGCACGAATGAAATTCCCTCCAGCTAACTAAATGGGTTAGAATGTTAATCTTAGTGTTAAAACTCAGTCTTTAAGCAATGAATGAAAGGACTTCATCAAGATGAAAGGAAAACTTTATAGAGAGAGTCATTTAGCTTCTTTTTTTTCTCCAGAATGTAAATTGATTTTTTATACCTATTTAGTTCTAATTATTATAAGATACCATTGATGCAGCAAGAAGCACTAAAAGTAACATTAAACTGAGAGTAAAGAAAACGTGATTCAAATTTTCTTAAAATTTTGTGGCATATCCTACAAAATAATACTCAGTTTACTGAAGGGGCTGTACTGTTTTGAAAAAAAGATTAGTATTTTCAAAAATGTGTTGAATAGAGACTACAGTTCCAAGAACTGCCTAAATCAGGATGATAGGAACAGGTAGAGAATATAAAGATGAGATATTCTAAGCTAAGGGAATTCTACATCCTCACTGCCATCATTCTTTAGGGTTGGCAACATCTTAGATATTAAAATCATATGATCATATCTTTGTATATATGCACATCATATGAGTATACTGTCATTTAATAAAATCAGTGAACTCTATGAAAATATGTGCAGATAGTTCAAAATTCATTACTATGAAAATAGTATAGCCGTTTAAATTTCTAGGCATGTTAACAGCTCACATGAGATTAAGTTTTCTAAAACTTTTGTCTATTTTTTTTAACTATTAAACATCTGTAATATGCCACTTCCCTTTTCCCTGATGAGTTCTCACTCATCTTTTAGGATTCCAGCACAAATGTCACTTCATCCTTCCCTGATTCTTCCAGGAAGTAAAACCCATTTCTCTACTATATTTTTTATTCTAGCACCTTTCACTTGTATTTGCCCACCTCCCTCACTTGGGCACAGGCAATTCCTAAGAGCATCAAGACTATCTCATGCATCTTTCCAACTAATTTCTCACTCCCTCTCCTCTCTAGCTACTATATAGTTCAGAACAATGTTTGCACATAGTAGACACATGACAAAAGTAAGGAGAACCTTTCTATAATGATAAAATATTTAAATTTGAAAAATTCAATTTTAACAATTATTCATTAATCTATTTAATAGCTGCTTCAAGTAAGCTTTAGTAAAATAAATTTACCACTTAACAAAGGAAATAAATAAGGCTTAAATGGTTTATTATCAATATTTCAGTAACTAGATATATAAATGGGTTTAACTGCATTCACTTTGAGAGTATTAGTAGTGATTATAAAGCCAAAGACATTCATGTCAGACACTATCATTCTAAAACTATTGCAGGACTCAATATAAATTAGTACAGAAGATACATCCAAGAATTTTCTTCTGACATGTATCAAAAATATAAAATTCTTGATTTGGAATATTTCATATATCTAAAAATCATCTGACAACTACATATATTATGTTATCCTTATTTTCCTGGCTTCATTATATATGTCCCTACTTTAGAGTAGATAAAAATGCTTTAGAAATACCTTCAGGGAATGTGTGGCAATATACATGTCTTGTTCACAAACACTAGTAGTTACATCCTGGCTCACAATTTTAACTCTGTTCATGAAAAAGTTTTCTCTAACTACAAATAATTGGAATTACTATCTGCCTGTTTGTAATACAATTTGATCACTGTAATTCACAAATACAGACCCATTAAATTTAAAATAATCCTAACACAATGTTCTTATTAGGAAAGACAGAGCAAGAAATTAGGGGCAGAGAAGAAAGAGAATGTCACATTCTTATTTACAGAAATTTATACTTACTGCAAATAACTGTAGGTATACTGAAGTAAGAAAATTATATTGTGCAACCTTATTTCCATTATAGTAAAATTATATTTAACTAATAGTAAAAAATATCCAAGAAATCAAGTGTGAGTTTTACCTCTATTCTCTATAACCACTCTGCACTTCAAACATAACTCAACTCTGAAATTAGATATTAAAATGTTCATTCCCACACAAAATATTATATTTTTATATATGTAGTATAAATGATATATATGATTGTTTTTCATATTTTTAAAATTTACATAATGGTATGCTACTTTATTTACTTGCTAGTACATCAAATTTCCTAAACCTTTTATATTTATTTTAAAATAATTTATTTATCCACTGATTGCATTACACTCTACAAATCTATTTATTTGAGGGAATATTTTTTGGCTAAGTTAATCACAGTCTAATTTTGTTTTAGATCGTTTTTTAAAGAGAGATATGTTAAAAAATCTTCCAATGATGCAAGTTTCTTGATTTCTCCTTGTAATCATATCAGCATTTGTTCTATACGTTTTAACTATTGCTTCTATATGTATACATGTATGCATATTATTTTATAATTATGAAAGATTATTTTTATTATGCAACTGAATTTATTTTTGCTTTAAATGACATTTGTCTTATAATAAAATAGCTAAATTTGTTTTCATGCATTTGCATTTTTCCATTCCTTTATTTTTAATCTTTTTTTGTTTTGCTTCGAGGTATTTTTTAAATTTTAATATAAAATAATTTAAATATATAAAAACTAAAGATAACTATATAATGAAATTCATATTCATCATCATTATTCAAGGATTATAAAAATTTAAGTATATTTTCTTCATCATCCTCATTTTCCTTCTTTTTTTATTGCTTTTGTATTCCAGGCAAATTAAATCCTAATGGTAATATACTTGTGGAATTAGGCTGCTCATGTTTGCCAAAGACACCACTTCTTTTGATAATAATGGCTTGATAAATATCTTGATATCTGGTTTCAGATTGTGCACTTCTGTCTAGGCAAAGATGATGCTGATACTCTCAAATTTGTTGATTAAAAGATTTATTGATAAAGGCATACAAAATCTGTACCATTAAGTACTTTTTTTTTCCGGGGGTGGGGGAGGGAGTCTTGCTCTGTTGCGGAGTCTGGAGTAGTGCAGTGGGGCGATCTCGGCTCACTGCAAGCTCCGCCTCCTGCGTTCACGCCATTCTCCTGCCTCAGCCTCCTGAGTAGCTGGGACTACAGGCGCCCGCCACCGCGCCCGGCTAATTTTTGGTATTTGTAGTACAGGTGGAGTTTCATCGTGTTAGCCTATCCAGATGGTCTGGATCTCCTGACCTCGTGATTCGCCCGCCTCTGCCACGCAAAGTGCGGGGATTATAGGCGTGAGCGACCGCACCCGGCCTATTAACTAGAATATTTTTGTAGTAAGGAAAATGCTGGAGAATGTAACAGAACCAATTTATTATTTTTCATATCTGTTTTGATGCTTATGGCTGCAAGCGTAAGATGCCACAATTAATAGTGGCTTAAACAATGAGATCATTTATTAACTTACTAGTAATTTACCAGATATAGACAATTTTAAGTTTACTAAATTTTAGTGATATAAGGATGTCATTCAGAACCCAGGTGCCTTCCAAGTTTTCATTCTACCATATGCAACATATCGGCTTTTCTGTTTATGTTTCTTCCCCAAGGTGAGTTTTTTTTTTTTTTTCTTTTTCCTGCAGTTTTAATATCACATCCACATACAATCAATCCAAAAACAGAAAAGGTTGATTGCCCCTGGATATCTCTTGTCAGAAAGAAATCATTCACCAAAATAAACAGCAATCTTCCCAGTTTTCTTCCTTGGCTGGGTTTGAATGGTATACTCATGTGTAATCACAACGATATGAAATAGAAGTATGCTTGTAGGCTTAGACTAGTGGTTCTCAAAGCTTACTGTAGATCAAAATCACATCAAGGGCTTTTTAAAAACACAGATCTCTGGGCTTACCAAATCCCCAGATGATGGTGCTGTTACTGGTCTAGGGACCACACACTCAGAGCTGCTGGTTTAGACCAATCAACACTTGCACTTTGGGACTCATAAGAGGTCAGGGCATTTGGGAGGTTAAGAAACCTAAATATTTGGATCTCATTAATAAGAAAGGTGCACTGAACCTGGCTGAGCAAAATTTTGCTCAGCCATGGTTCCATCTCAAATTCCAATGAACAGTTGAAGTGATGATCCTTTAAAATGTTTCTATCTATATTCATTCTCTATTCCTTTTGCCCTCTTGTAAGTATATTAAAAAAAAAAAAAAAAAAGACTCTTGCTATCTTTCCATTACCCCCAATGGCCTCAAAGATTTTCTTTATTAATTATTTACTATCCTTTGAATATGTATGTTCTTTTTTCTATGAAATACATCTCCAAGTTTCCTCTCTTTAAATAACATTTCTTTAATCAACTGAGGTATGTCCTGAAGCTACCTTCTTTTCTTTCTTCTTAACTGGGAAATGTTTTGAAAACAGAATTCATATGGCTTCCATTTATTTACCATATACACTTCATCTTCCACATTCTGCATATACATTTTTAAATCAACAAACCAATGACTCTATTGTTTACCTATTTTTCTGTTAGTTAATTTTTTAAAAAAATTACAATTGGTTCCATTGGTCTACATCTCTGTTTTGGTACCAGTACCATGCTGTTTTGGTTACTGTAGCCTTGTAGTGTAGTTTGAAGTCAGGTAGCATGATGCTTCCTTTGTTCTTTTGGCTTAGGATTGTCTTGGCAATGAGGACTCTTTTTTGGTTCCATATGAACTTTAAAGTAGTTTTTTTTTCCAATTCTGTGAAGAAAGTCATTGGTTGCTTGATGGGGATGGCATTGAATCTATAAATTACCTTGAGCAATATGGCTATTTTCACAATATTGATTCTTCCTATCCATGAGCATGGAATGTTCTCCCATTTGTTTCTGTCCTCTTTTATTTCATTGAGCAGTGGTTTGTAGTTCTCCTTGAAGAGGTCCTTCACATCCCTTGTAAGTTGGATTCCTAGGTATTTTATTCTGTTTGAAGCAATTGTGAATGGGAGTTCACTCACGATTTGCTCTCAGTTTGTCTGTTATTGGTGTATAAGAATACTTGTGATTTTTGCACCCTGATTTTGTATCCTGAGACTTTGCTGAAGTTGCTTATCAGCTTAAGGAGATTTTGGACTGAGACAATGGGGTTTTCTAAATATACAATCATGTCACCTGTAAAAAGGGACAATTTGACTTCCTCTTTTCCTAATTGAATACCCTTTATTTTTTTCTCCTGCCTGATTGCCCTGGCCAGAACTTCCAACACTATGTTGAATAGGAGTGGTGAGAGAGGGCATCCTTGTCTTGTGCCAGATTTCAAAGGGAATGCTTCCAGTTTTCACCAGAACAGAGCCCTCAGAAATAATGTCACACATCTCCAACCATCTGAACTTTGACAAACCTGAGAAAAACAACAAATGAGGAAAGGATTCCCTATGTAATAAATGGTGCTGGGAAAACAGGCTAGCCATATGTAGAAAGCTGAAACTGGATCCCTTCCTTACACCTTATACGAAAAATAATTCAAGATGGGTTAGAGACTTAAATGTTAGACCTAAAACCATAAAAACTCTAGAAGAAAACCTAGGTAATACCATTCAGCACATAGGCATGGGCAAGGACTTCATGACTAAAACACTAAAAGCAATGGCAACAAAAGCCAAAATTGACAAATGGGATCTAATTAAACTAAAGAGCTCTGTACAGCAAAAGAAACTACCATCAGAGTGAGCAGGCAACGTACAGAATGGGAGAAAATTTTTGCAATCCACTCATATGACAAAGGGCTAATATCCAGAATCTAAAAAAAACTCAAACAGATTTACAAGAAAAAAACAAACAACCCCATCAAAAAGTGGGCAAAGGATATGAACAGACACTTCTCAAAAGAAAACATTGATGCCGCCAACAGACACATGAAAAAATGCTCATCATCACTGGCCATCAGAGAAATGCAAATCAAAACCACAATGAGACACCATCTCACACCAGTTAGAATGGCAATCATTAAAAAGTCAGGAAACAACAGGTACTGGAGAGGATGTGGAGAAATAGGAACACTTTTACACTGTTGGTGGGATTGTAAACTAGTTCAACTATTGTGGAAGACAGTGTGGTGATTCCTCAAGGATCTAGAACTGGAAATGCCATTTGACCCAGCCATCCCATTACTGGGTATATACCCAAAGGATTATAAAACATGCTGCTATAAAGACACATGCACACATATGTGTATTGTGGCACTATTCACAATAGCAAAGACTTGGAACCAACCCAAATGTCCATCAATGACAGACTGGATTAAGAAAATGTGGCACATATACACCATGGAATACTATGCAGCCATAAAAAAGGATGAGTTTGTGTCCTTTGCAGGGACATGGATGCAGCTGGAAACCATCATTCTCAGCAAATTATCTCAAGAACAGAAAAGCAAACACTGCATGTTCTCACTCATAGCTGGGAACTGAACAATGAGAAGTCTTGGTCACAGGAAGGGTAACATCCCACACCAGGGTCTGTTGTGGGGTGGCGGGAGAGGGAGGGATAGCATTAGGAGATACATCTAATGTAAATGACCAGTTAATGGGTGCAGCACACCAACACAGCACATGTATACATATGTAACAAACCTGCACGCTGTGCACTTGTACCCTAGAACTTCAAGTATAATAATAAATAATTTACAATTGGTAAAATCACTCTTTCTTGTGTACATTCTATGGGTTTTGAACGATGCATAGGTTCATTGTCTACAGCCACAATCTTGATAAAGAGCAATTTCATCAATTCAAAAAATTACCTTATGCTTTCCCTTTGTCTTCAATAATTACCCTCACCCCCAGTCGCTGGCAATCACTGATATGTTCCCTGTACCTGTAGTTGTATCTTTTCTACAGCCTCATATAAATCCGTATATAGAATATAAAGCTTTTGTAAGCTGCAACCAATTTTAATGTACAGTATCAATACTCCTTTTATTTGAAATTCTTTTTAAAGGTTTCTGTGGTGCTATTCTGTCCTGGATTGTTTCCCATTTCTCTTCATTCTCTAACTTCTTTCTCTCATTCTTTAAATATAGGTATTTCTTAAGAAAATTAATCTTCTTTTTCTTTCTATATTGTTTTCTTAGCAAAATCAGTAACTCTTGACTCTTGGACAGCTACCTCCATATTTGAATTCATGCTTTACATTTCCAATCACCTAAGTAATTCTGGCACAAAAATTGCCACCTAAGTATCTCTGGGACAAAAATCTCATTTTTCTTTTGTGATTCCCTTTGTGCTGCAAATGCACATGCCTTGTATACTTGCCATTTCTCATGTCTGGGATTAAACCGTGCATTTTCATTAGTGACTTTACCTAAGGGTCTTTCCTTGTCATGTATTATTCCATGAATACAGCTCTGACCCTGTGATTATTTTTCTAAAATAACAATGAATCTGTTGTTTTCATTATTCTCTATGCTGTTCCTCTACTTAGTTGCCTTTATCAAACCGTTCAAGATTCAGTTTAGTTGCTACTTCTCCCTAAAGCTTCAGCAACTGATAAAAATTACCCCCTTTCTTTTACTGCTTGTTTTTGGGGGAGACCTCTTTTAAAAATATATCATTTTCTACTTTGTGTTTAAAGATTTGTGCACACTTAACATGTGATCGCAACTCAATTTTCAGAGCCCAATCCTTGACTAATTTGATTCACATTTGTATTCCTACAGTTAACTGAAGAGTACGTTTCTGAATGTATACTTATTAAATGTGTGAATGGTAAAATTAAGTTGTTAGATTATTCAAAGTAAGTTATAGCTATATGTTTGTTTTAAAGTAAATTTTGGATTAGAATTTGTCTTGTGTCTGTTCTTTCATATCGCATCTGCCATAGTAGAAAAACTTACACTAAATAATTTCCCTAAAATGCCCTTTGTTTACATTCACAATTTGCTGGACTCATAGCTGTATCCTTCATTATTCTATAACCTTCTAAATCTCCAGTAAAGAGTTCTTCCTGACCTCTTATCGTTGGGACTCACAGGTCAGGCCAAACATTAACCCTTTTCCCCTAAGCCAGGAAGGTTGAATTGAGTCACTCACAGAGCTATATAAATATCAAATACAGTGAACCTTCCACCCCTGCAACATAAATCTGCTTCTATGGTATGTGGTTTTTTTTTTTTCAGTCAATTTAACATCTAGGAAGTTTTAGCACATGCAATTAAGTATCAGAAGAAAGAAATCAATTATATGTCTAACCTTTTCCATTCCAATTTTCTTATTTTCTATTAGTGGCACTAATGGCACTAATGACACTAATGACAGACATAGCTGTAAATAACTTCATTATGAGGATATTTTTCCCAAGCTGAATGATGACAGTTTTCACATACTATTCAGAGGCAATTAACAGATCTAAATAAATTGAGTATAGTATAAAATGTAAAACAAGTGCTAGTTTATAAAAATAAACCTATTCAGTCGTGAAAGATTTATATTAATGAAGATACCTTACTTCCTTAACAATATACTTTTTAAAGAAATCAGGTATTAAAAATAAATAATCGAGGTGTTAAAAATAGGTTGAATATCAGAGAATAATTTTTTATTTTTAATACCTGATTTCTTGAAGGAAGTATAGTGGAAAAGATCTGAAAAGTAAGATAGAATATTTCAGGGTGATAGAAGTAGACAGGGTAATGGTTCTGTATGCAGGAAGAAATGGTGACTAAGAAAAAATAATGCTGCTCTGCTATTAACAGCAACAAAGAATAGACTTCTAGGAAACAGCAGGGTGTGTCTGATATATATTTACAAGCTAGAAAGATGTTCTATGTGCACACATTAAAACTTCAAAAAATAAAAGAACTAAAGACAAACAAAAATCCAATAAAACTTAAAAAGACCATGCTGGTTGAATCAGTACATTGATTTTAATTTTCAAGGCTTGACCAAAGACTTATGAAAAGAAGGAACTAGATCTTTCCATGGTTTAACAGAAAAGAGTTCTGAAAATAGATGTTCAGGCATTTAAGCTACATTTAAAACTGACCACACTTATTTCTGCTAATATTTAATTAATTTCCAGGGGACATATGTTCTCTAATATAAGACACTGGGAGGATTAAAAGAAAGCTTTTTACAGTCGGAAATATGGCAAAAGGTATGTCAACTCTACAAGTTACTCATTTAATGGGATTTGACAGATGATTTTTATTCTATAATCCTAAAGTTTCACATTTGAAAATATGCCAATAGAAAAAGATACTTTATAGTGCTCTGATTAGAACTGAATAAAATAGCATGTGAAAATGATGTCTAAAGGGCCTAGGATAGTATCTGATACATAGTAAATGCTTCATACGTGCTTACACTGCCTGAGAATTCATTCGTTTTTAATACTGTCATCAAAACATACACTGTCAGTATTAGTTCCTGAATCTAAGTTGTGTCTGTTTGTATGTTTTAAGGTGCTCATCAATTTATTTTTTAAAAAGTAACACTAACTACATGGGATCTTGCAGAGCTAATTCCAAATGGAATAGACTGTGCTAAATGACCCACACTAATCTTTTTTCCATACCCAAGTAGCAGACACCAATGACTAACGAATTACTTCAGACTTTGAGTGAGATTTCTTGCTTCTTCTACAATAGTAATTTTACCCATCAGGCCATTAACATACCCTTCGTCATAAAGTAAAGATATGTTATTATTCATTTAACTTAAAAAATGTTGGATGGTTTACTACATGCTATGAATTGTTTTAGACATCAAACAGAGAAAAAATCCTGCCCTTATTGAATTTATAATTGAGTATGAGAGTACCAATAAATAAAACACAGAAGTAGCATAGTATGTGAGATGCTGATAAATATTACCAAGAAAAGTACAGCAGAGAAGGATGATAGATATGCAGGGGGAGGAAACTGCAATAAAAATATTCAGTGAGGACCTCATTAAAAAGGTAAAATTTGAATAAAGATCTAAAGAAAGTAAGCAAATTAGTCATGAAACTCATGTTCGAGGGCAAACAGTTATAGGACAAGAAACAGTGAGTACAAGGCTCCTAAGGTGGTACTTGTTTTATTTGAATAAAATGAGATCAATGTGGCATGGGTGTAGTGACTAAGGAGAAGAGTGTCAGCAAATACAGAAGAGTGAGATAATATAAGGACATGTGAAGCATTAGAATGACTGGATTTTATTAAAAGTAGAAAGGGAATCAACTGGATTTTCCGTAGTGAAGGAACGTGATCTGATTTATGTAGCATAACTTCCCTGGATGGTGTAATGAAAATAGACTTTCACCAAGGAAGAAAATAATGAAATCGGGTATAAAGCTATTAGACAAACAAACAAATAAAAGCTTGCCACCTAGAAAGGAAGTCATTTTTGAACAGGGTAGAAGTGATTGAATCCTGGATAATTTAGAAAATACAACCTGTACATTTTCTTGTACGACTGCATATATCATGAGAGAGAAAGAGGGGAAACTGAGATACCTCCAACATTTTGGCATGATCAGTTGGAATGATGGAGTTGTCACTCACTGAGATGGAATGTAATGCAGCAAGAACAGCTTTTTTGTGGTGTTTTATAAAGGAGATCAAGAGTTCAATTTGGGGCATGAATTAGAAAAACTTTTTTCACATGCAAGGAGAAATGAGAAAGAGGCCAGTGGATATACTAGTAATAAGAATTAATACATAAATAGACACAGAGTCATTTTCTTCCACCTAAGAGTTGTTAAATTTAACTGTTTCAGTAGCAGAATCCTTTTCATAATGTTCCTGCCAAGTTGTCTTATTCTTCTGATGGTTTTTCAAACTTATTAACTAAGAACCTACTGAACTGTATTACTTTTAAAATCTATTTTTATGTGGTAAATACATATAACTTAAAATTTACTCTTTAATCCATTTCTAAGTGTACTCTATTGTGGAATTAAGTACATTCACACTGTGTGTAGTCATCACCACCATCCCTCTTCAGAACTATTCCATCATCTTCCCCTACTGAAACTCTGTACCCATTAAACAGTACTCCATAACCTCCTCTCTTCCCAAACCCCTGGCAGCCACCATTCTGTTTTGTCTCTACGAATTTGTACACGTTAGCTACCTCATATAAGTAGAAACATATATTTACCTTTCTGTGATTTTTTTTTATTTACCATATTGTCTTCAAGATTAACTCGTATTTTAGCATGTGTCAGAATGTCCTCACTTTTGAAGCTGGATAATATTGTATCATATGCACGTACCACATTTTGTCTGTCCAGTCATCTGTTGACTGACATTGGGGTTGCTTCCACCTTTTGGTTATTGAGAATAGCGCTGCTCTGAACACAGGTGTATAAGCATCTATTTGAGGCCATGATTTCACTTATTTTGGCTGTATAGCCAGAAGTGAAATTGCTGAATCACATGGTACTTTTTTTTTGGAGGAATTGCTTTACTGTTAGGAAAATGTAACATCTCATTATACATGAATGTATAAAATTTTATGAAAAATAGGTAAGAAATATGGGGATCTTACTTATCTTACAGAGCATATGGCAATGTCTTGGAGCTTAAATTAAGTCCATGCTCCATATGAACGAGCAATGAACTGCAAGAACATACAAAGAAACAAATAAAACCAACAAACAAAAAAGTCAAGGAACATACAGAATTTATAGGTTAAAAGAGGCTCGACACAACAATGCATCATAACCTATGAACTGATTTAAATCCTGATTCAAACAAAAAAAAAACTATTTTAAAAAGTACTAGTTATATTTATGACAAAATATTGAGTATCAAACTCACCTTTCTTCCATGAATAATTAGGAAAATGGACAATCAATAAAATAAAATTCTTCTCAGGCATTAAATAACATATAGTGTAGGGCTGTATTTTCTCTTTCAATAAGGGAAACATATTAGGTGACCTCCACTTCAGCTTGGCTTTCTACCTGGGGACACTTCCAAACCACCACTTAAAAAATCGTAGCTCAGGCCGGGCGTGGTGGCTCACGCCTGTAATCCCAGCACTTTGGGAGGCTGAGGCAGGCAGATCACGATGTGAGGAGATCGAGTCCATCCTAGCTAACATGGTGAAACCCCGTCTTTACTAAAAATACAAAAACAAAATTAGCCAGGTGTGGTGGCGGACCCCTGTAGTCCCAGCTGCTCGGGAGGCTGAGGCAGGAGAATGGCGTGAACCCGGGAGGTGGAGCTTGCAGTGAACCGAGATCGCGCCACTGCACTCCAGCCAAAGGAGCCCAAACAGAGACCTGTGGTTCTCAGTAGGCAAAGAGAATAGTGATTGGAGTTTGGAGTCCCTGTGGCGGCTGAAATTTAATGTACAGGGTATTAGAGAGGACGGAACTAGTCACAGACAAAGCTCCAAAATTCTGAAGAGAAATTTTTAGATAGTGATTATTTTTGAATTTTGAATCATTGGCCAATTTCAGTCAGAAGCCATAGGCATGGCAGACAACAGCTACTGGAAGCTGTGAGCCAAATAACTATTCCAAATGCCAAAGTGCTGAGAGTCAGTGGAATTCTTGATTAACCTGAGTCAGGAATCTTTGTTGAATACCCCAGGCATTCAGAGCCTAGAAATGCCACACTTAGAAACAGAGTTATGTAGTAATAGTGCTCTAACAAAGTAAAAATCAAGCCTCAAAAGAACCAAGTTGTTGGACGAAAAAGTTAACTACTTGTCAGAACAAAACCCAACCATCTTAAAAGGGGGAAATAAGTCTGGTTGGTCACCAACATGGCCCCAACAATGTGCAACATAAAGTATAAAGAAAAAAATAGTAGACATAGGAAGAAGCAAAAATATGACCATAAGAAAGAGAAAATAGTCAACAAAAACAGATATAGAGAGGACCAGAGGTTTTGAAATTAAATAGGAAAAAAAAAAATCAGTAAAACAGCTATTACATGTATATTTGAGAATTTGCAATAAAAAATAAACACAGGCCGGGAGTAGTGGCTCATGCCTTTAATCCTAGCACTTTGGGACTTTGGGAGGCCAAGGCGGGTGGATCACGAGGTCAAGAGTTCAAGAACAGCCTGGCCAACATGGTGAAAGCCAACTCTAATAAAAATACAAAAAATTAGCTGGGCATGGTGGTGGGTGCCTGTCATCTCAGCTACTCAGGAGACTGAGACAGAGAATTGCTTGAACCCGGGAGGCAGAGGTGGCAATGAGCTGAGATCGTGCCACTGCACTCCAGCCTGGGCGACAGAGCAAGACTCCATCTAAAATAAAAAAAATATGGATAATAAATAAACATAATAGGTAAAGAGAGAGAAAATTTCATCAGATAAAATAAAAACCATATAATTTGGAAATTGTAAAAATGAATTATCTGAAATTAAGAAAGTTATAGGGTGGACTTAACAGCTATTGAATACTAGAGAATAAAGAATGACTGAACCTGAAGACAGACCAATCTATTGAACTGAAGCATAGAAAGGAAATAAATAAATAAATAAACAGAAACTTTGAGATCCGTGGAACAATAAAGCAGTCATACATACTCGTAATGAAGTCCTAGAGAAAGGAGAGAGAAAATAAAGTTCAAAAATATTTGAAGAGTTAATGCTAAAATTTTATTTTATTTTATTTTACTTAATTTGATGGAAAACATCAACTGAAGACCTAAGAAACTCAACTCATTTTAAATGGGATAAATCCAATGAAAAAGCACTCAACTCAACACAATAAGATTGCTAAAAATCACATATAAAGTAGCAAGTAATAAACAATGTATTATATACAGAAGAAAAATAAAAGGAATGTCAACTCCTTCTTTTTAAATTTATTTTTTATTTTATTTTTTATTTTTATTATACTTGAAGTTCCAGGGTACATCTGCACAACGTGCAGGTTTGTTACAAATGTATACAGGTGCCATGTTGGTGTGTGCTGCACCGTTAACTCATCATTTGCATTAGGTATACCTCCTAATGCTATCCCTCCCCCCTCCGACCCTACAACAGGCCCCCGTGTATGATGTTCCCCACCCTGTATCCAAGTGTTCTCACTGTTCAGTTCCCAAACTATCACAAGTACAGATAAGTCATCTGCCTTCTTATTAGAAACAATGCCAGCCATAATTCAATAGATCGAAATTTTAAGATGCTGAAAGAACACAGAAATAAAGTAAATCTGTCTTAGAATTTCATATGCAGGGAAAACATCTTTTAAAAAAAATCAATGAAAATAAAAGCAGTTTCACCCCAAAAAAACCCCAGAATATTTCATTAGCGGACACGCAGTGCAAGAAATATTTTAAAAATTTCTTTAGCGTAGAGGGAAATAACAAAAGAAACAGATCTTCATAAAGGATCAAGGTTGATATGTTAAATATTTTATTAAATTTTAAAAGTGCTGTTTCCTCATTTGTTTAAACAACAACTCAATGTTTAAAACACACGATGTATTTAAAAAATAGCATATGTAGAAATGAAGTGGTTGTCCACAATAGCACAACAGCACATAAGGGCATAAATGGGAATACACTGCTACAGTAGTCTTACAGTATAGGTGACGTGTTATATTTATCCAAAAGACTGAATATAGTAAGTGAAAGATACATTTTGTGAACGCTAGAGTAACCATCAAAAATATACGTAAAATGCAAAAATTTTCTCCCATTCTGTAGGTTGCCTGTTCACTCTGATGGTAGTGTCTTTTGCTGTGCAGAAGCTCTTTAGTTTAATGAGATCCCATTTGTCAATTTTGGCTTTTGCTGCCATTGCTTTTGGTGTTTTAGACATGAAATCTTTGCCCATGCCTATGTCCTGAATGGTACTACCTAGGTTTTCCTCTAGGATTTTTATGGTATTAGGTCTAACATTTAAGTCTCTAATCCATCTTGAATTAATTTTCGTATAAGGAGTAAGGAAAGGATCCAGTTTCAGCTTTCTACTTATGGCTAGCCAATTTTCCCAGCACCATTTATTAAATAGGGAATCCTTTCCCCATTTCTTGTTTCTCTCAGGTTTGTCAAAGATCAAATGGCTGTAGATGTGTGGTATTATTTCTGAGGACTCTGTTCTGTTCCATTGGTCTATATCTCTGTTTTGGTACCAGTACCATGCTGTTTTGGTTACTGTAGCCATGCACACGTATGTTTATTGCAGCACTATTCACAATAGCAAAGACTTGGAATCAACCCAAATGTCCATCAGTGACAGATTGGATTAAGAAAATGTGGCACATATACACCATGGAATACTATGCAGCCATAAAAAAGGATGAGTTTGAGTCCTTTGTAGGGACTTGGATGCAGCTGGAATCCATCATTCTTAGCAAACTATCACAAGAACAGAAAACCAAACACCGCATGTTCTCACTCATAGGTGGGAACTGAACAATGAGATCACTCGGACTCAGGAAGGGGAACATCACACACCGGGGCCTATCATGGGGAGGGGGGAGGGGGGAGGGATTGCACTGGGAGTTATACCTGATGTAAATGACGAGTTGATGGGTGCAGCACAGCAACATGGCACAAGTATACATATGTAACAAACCTGCACGTTATGCACATGTACCCTACAACTTAAAGTATAATAATAATAAATAAATTTAAAAAAAAAAAAAGAAAAAAAAATATACGTAAAATAAAGATACACACATCTTTCTATCTATCTAGATGTCATTAAAAATCAAATAGTAAAATAAAATAAAATAAAATAAAAATAAAAGACTTGATTAATTTAAATAAGCCAATCCCACAAAGACACGTATTGCACGTTCTCACTTATTTGTGGGAGCTAAAATGCAAATCTTATGAAGATAGAGAGTAAACTGGTGGTTCCAGAAACTCAGAAGAGTAAGGGAATTGGGGGATAAAGTGTGGTTGATGAATGGGCTTAAATACACACAGAAAAACTGAGAACTGGTGTTTGATAGATTGGTAGGATGACTGTAGTTAATATTATTCCCTTGTACATTTCAAATAGTTAAAAGAGAGCAATTAAATGTTCCTACCACAAAGAAACAATAAATATTTAAGGTGATAGATATCCTAATTACCCTGACTGGATTATATCAACCTATCATATTATAAACATGTGCCCCCTAAATATTTACATATATTATATATCAGTAAATAAATGAAGAAAAAATGTAATGAAGAAATGGTGGGAAAATGGAAAATGAATGGCAATATGTTAGACTAAATACATCCATACCAATAAGTATATTAAATGGAAATAGACTAAGCAAACACCGTAATTACGTCAGAAACTGTCGGACTGAGTAAAAGGCAAGATCCCATTATTTGCTATATATCAGAAATGCACTTTAAAGGTACAAATAAGTTGAAAGTAAAAGACTGTAAAAAGTTAAGCTGTAAAAATATTAATCATAAAATATTACTAGACCATTACATACATTTTAACATTGGGTATTCATGATATTAAGGAATGATTGTAAATTTAGATGTAGTAATGGTATTAGAGCTGAAAATTTACAGTTCATGTCTGTCAGAGGTACATGTTAAATATTTGTTAAAAGCAAGAAGTCTGGAGTTTACTTCAAAATAATCTTGAGCAGAAGAAAGGAACATGTGAGAACTGAATAAGGATATAGGAGAAACAAGACCAGAAATGCAAAGATAATTTTTGAAGGTGGGTGATGGACACATGGAAATGCACTATACAATTCTCTCTCATTTGTATATGTTTGAAGTTTCCTATGATAAAAGCAAAATAAAAAAATTGAACTCAATCTTTTATGACATATAATATTAAAAATGTTTAAATAATTAATAAAAATCTCACTGTGTCTCAAACTGTTGGTTAAGCTATTTTTAATAGTTAATCTAATTCTAAGCCTCAATTTAACAACCAGTTTCAAGCAATCAGTATCTAAGGGTATCCTGAAATCATATGATTTGGCAACATTTGATACATTCAAGGAAAGGTTCTGGAAAGATATTACAGCTATTAGCAAAAGTTATTTTTCAAATATCTGAGAAATGACATGACTCATGGGAGGAGATCTACATTAAAAAGATCAAAGGTAAAGGGAAAAAGAATATATTATCTTCCTATCTGGACACTTTTTCTCTCTCATAACCCTCCTTGCTTCTCACTATCCAGTACATTGTACATTTGCCTCTCATCTTCCTTGCTCCAATCCCTAGACTACTTTTATGCAACACTTCCAACAACTAACTCCTCTGGTTCCACAGCTGACAAAAATTTATTCCTTACTTCTTATACTTCACTCCTGAATCCACTGTTAAAGGCCACAGGAGGAAAAACTGTCTGTTTGGAACTTGGTAGGATTTGGAGATGAAAAACCGTTTCAAATGCCAGTTCAATAACATGATTAAAAAACTGAAAGCTGAAAATGGAAACCTGAATGTAGTTTCCCATATAATATGATGTTTGATACAGTATGACTCTAACATGGCTTGAATCTAGAGTGGGTATTAGCTAGAGATATGGTTTGGCTCTGTGTCCCCACCAAAATCTCATGTTGAATTGTGATCCCAAGTGTTGGCGGTGGGGCTCGGTGGGAGGTGTTTGGATCATGGGATTTCCCCCTTGTTGTTCTCATGATAGTGAGTGAGTTATCACAAGACCTGGTTGTTTAAGTGGATAGCACTTCCCCCTTAGCTCTTTCTCTCCTGTCTGCCATGGTAAGACATGTTGGCTTCCCTTTCACCTTCGGCCATGATTGTAGACTTCCTGAGGCCTCCAAGTCATGCTTCCTGTACAGTCTGTGGAACTAGGTGTCAATTAAACCTCTTTTCTTCTTAAATTATGCAGCCTCAAGTAATTCTTTATAGCAATGTGAGAACAGACTAATACAGTTAGTATGCATTATTTCCATTTGATATTTACGTTTTGGGTTCCAAACATCAGTGTCACAAACGAACATTTTATAACATCCTATTTTGTTCAATACTGCTGGCGGAGTTTCAAAGTATAGTAATTGACAGGACAGAATTGTGAAGTTGAACAGTCTCAGGTACAAACTTCAAATTGACCTTGGACCAACTACTTACCCTCCCAGTTTTCTTATTTGTAAGGTGGAAATGACGATACTAACTACTTCAAAGAATGCTTGTATTATGCAAGTCAAACAGTTAAGATATGCAAAGCATTTAGAACATTTCCTACCACCTTGTAATTCTACATGTGTTGCATATTAAATTAGTATTTTTAACATTTACTGAAATTTTACCCTACATTTATTGTTAGCAATAATAAAATAGCCGAGATTAATTGAAATCTTACTCTATATTTACTAATAATTTACCTAAAACCTTATAAAGTAAGTAGTATCATGAAGCCAATGTTTACCTAATATTCATAAGCATAAAAGTGAACTCAAAATAGTAAACACCTTACCAAGTATTCATCCACAAATAGGAATAATGAGATGAAAAACCGTTAAAGAAGATGGTGGAATCTTAACATTAAATTTGTTAAAACAAACTTCCAAAAGCCACTGCAAGCTCCCAAAAATGATAATAAATCTGTGGCCCTCATTTGCTGCTGCAATAATCAGTTTGCTAAATGCTACATAATGACAACATAATAGTATGTGGAATGGTTAATAAATGTAAAATGAATTGTGCTTCAAATAACATTCTAATTGAAAATTCCATTAACAAAGAATATTGCAATAGTGGTAGATTATAGATTAATCAAAGGCTATTACAACTCTCTCCTGTGGTGCTGATGATTTATTGTTCTTTCAGTATACAGCCTAGTAAAGTCCTTTATGTTATTCACATTATTTTACAGTAGCCAGAATGAAGAAAACACTTTTGCAAGTTTAGGTGCAACCAGTCTCATCAACTGTGAAGGTATTTCATCACTTTCATCACCTTTGCAAATCAAGGCAGGCATAATGAGGAATAGCTCAATTACTTACAGTACAGAATATATCTGGAAGTTCTCCTTAGTTGATTAGAATGCAAGAAATCGTGATAGTCAATTGAAGCTCAGATATTTAATAATTGTTATTGGAAGGTGGCTTGGCTTAGGATAAGATTTTGAATACAAAATTGAAAGGGATAATAGATTAAATAAAATTTCCAAATGCTATATGATTTCTCTATTATAAGTAAAATGATATTCCTTATTGTCTGGTAACTAGTTGATAGCTGTCTTTATTCAAGAAAATCTAAAGGAAAGGTCACTATTAGTTTCAACAGTTGGCCCCACATGAAATAGGTGTATAATGGCTTTTGATTTGCAACTCTGGCGGCTGTTCACAAGCTTCATTTGGTTTATGGTGCTATATATTCACCCCTGAAACCAATTGTTACATGTTGGTTTTCTCTGTCAGCTGCTATTTCCCAGCACTTCAGAGATATGTCATGCTGTTGAAGCTTTTTATCAGCAAGTTCCTTTAAAAAGGTATCTTCTGCCTGCAGTTACTCTGTTTCAGCTCTCCATAGGATTGCTGCTCAGATACTCTACCATGCTGACAGAATTTTAGAATACACAAAGCTTTCCAGTTGATATATTGGTTATATTCTAGGGTTGTTAGTAGTTACATACCTACCCTGTCTGGTAGTGATTATTATAAGGCATGTAGTAGCAACAGAGAAGTCCTATCAATGTCTTTAAGTTTCTATGTTTAATTAAATGTACCACTCTCCTAGCCTAATAATGTAAAAATGAATAGAACTTTAACTCTTATTTTTTTGCCCTTTAATTTCATTCTTGGATATATTCAGAACATTTTTTCAATGAGTTTTTCAAAGACAGAAAATGTTTAGGAGAGGTAAATTTTAATATTTTAAAACTGTATCAATATATGCAATAAATGATACCACAACAGTGAAGAAACAATCTCATGAAAGGAATTTTTAATCTCTTAATTATGCCCAAATACTATCAAGATATACCACCATGCAAAAATCTTTTCCCAAGTAACAAGGTCCAATATATTCCATTTTTGGTCACCGCCATGTCTATCTCTTTACACTTAATGTTGTCTATCTAGTAAATATGTTAATGATAAATACTGACTACTTGGCAAGAGGACTATAATATTTATGCATAAGCAAGCAGAGTGGAAGAAGCAAAAATGTGAGCTATTTAACTTTCTGGAGTAGTAAAAATGATTTTATGAAGAGAACAGCATATCCCAATGACAGAGTAGTAAGTCATGCTAAAGGTGTACTACATCTGTCTCTACTACATTTAATCAGATATATGTCATTCTGCTGAGTTGCATAAACTGTTTTGTGACAGAAACAGGAATCTAGATTGCTGAACTGAAATCTACCTAGTTGGCTCACACAAGTTTGTCAGCAGGGTTACACTAAAATTTAAGGTAAGGGTATGGGTTTTAAATGAAGCATTAATAGATGCTTCAATATATGATTACTTCTCAGCTTAGAGTCTATATTATGAACTAAACTCAGTATGGATATGAGAGGTACATAAAGAGAATAAAAGAAATCCAACCACAGTGTATGACTCAAATAACCTCACAGGTCTTTTACATTTCTAACTTCTATAAATCGTTATTATTTGTTAAAACTATTGATTATAAGAAAAGATTGAGGAAGATAACTTTACAAAGTATGGACATTAGTTGCACCTTAAGCCAAAAAAGCTGGAAATAACCCTACATCAATCTTATTTTTAAGAGACAGAAATACACTCAATTATTTTTAATTAAATTGCTCCATTAGCTTGATTTTCCTTGACACTGTGGAATCTGACCTCGTGTATTCTACAGAGGAGTACCAAGAGCCTCCATGATAACAAACTGCTTCACTTAAGCTTTATCACTGATGACATTTAATGATCTGGAAAGGATAAGGACAGCATTTCTGCTTTTTCAGTTTGATGATACCTGTAGTACCATATGCTGAAAGCTCTCAATTTCTGGTGATATGGAGAGTATGTTTAGAAAAGGTCATAATCTTTGAAGAGGACTACATTAATTCTTGAAGTGTAGGAACTGGAATTAAATATCTTTTAACTATATCTTGTTCTCTGTTTTAGAAATGCAAACAACTAATTTAACTTGAATGTCAGTTGATCAAATGCCAATCCAAACAAGAGAATGAGATTTACTTTAATAAGGAATTAAAATTTGTATTCCAACACTGTATAAAATTTTTCACTCTAGGCAGTATTTTTTTCTGGACTTACCTTAAATGAATTCTCATACATTGGGGTGACTGTCCAGTTAACAAAACTTTATGAATATACTCTAGGCAAAAATAAGTAAGAAGTATGCATTGATTAGCACATATGGAGGACCTTTCTAGAGTCTATATTGCTATGGATGTTTATTTGTTCTTGGATTGTAAATGAACAGAAAATAGTAAATGTAGTCATCTTTAAAAACAATGTGTATCTTCTAACAAGTGATACATATATTTCAGAGAAGGGATTAAACAGTCTAAATTTTATATTATGGGACTCATGAAAGTATAATTATAAAAAAAATCTGTTGACCCACTTCTACTTTTACCCAGTGTTATATCCTTTGTAATTATTAGGAAGTCCTTGAAATTCAAATAATAGTAAAAACTCAAAATCAGAGAATTCTGGGAAGACAGTGGAGTAGGAAGTATCAATAATAAGTCTTCTCACTCAGATAATAATTACACAAGCAAAAATCTTTCCCATGTAACTTCTTTAGACCTCTATAAAGGCTTGTATCTTCTAGGGGAAGGCTTTAGTGATAAACTGCAGTAGATTTTGGTCAATATCACTTATTATCTCGACAGCAGCCACCCTTCACACTAACAAACTGTATGGCAGGTAGTTGTGCACATGTTACTACAGCAGTTTTCATACAACTCATGGGAGGTGGGGTGGGCAGTAAGGACACTGTTCTCTAACACTGGGGCTGTGTGTCCTGATCATTAATTGCTGTATTTGATCAAGGAGGGACAAACACAAAGGCAGGCACCTACTGTTGCTGCATCTCCCCCTTATTGTTCCAAGTAGCATTTTCTTTGGCTGAAGTGACTTCCAGGATATATAAAGCTCAAGTGATTTTTTTTACCTTAATTTTTTCTTTTTCTCATTTCTGTGAACCAGAGATTAAAGACTAAAACATTCACAGCACCTGAAAACACGGGAAAATTAGAAAGTTTTCAGGAATGTCCAGAGAGAGAGATGCAGGCTCAGAAAAGATCTGAAAAAAACCCTTAAGTTTACACATCAGCCTAATCCTTGGCATAGAGATAACCTACAGAATTCCAAATAAAACAAAACAAATCAAAATAAAAGCAGCAAATCCAGGTGAAGGAGTGAAATATGAGTTCAAAATTTGCTGTATTATTAGATTAAAATATACAGTTTTCAACACAAAAATCACAAGGCATATGAAGAAACAGTAAAGTATGTTCCATTCAGTGGAAGATAATAAACCAACAGAAATTATCCTTGAGAAAGTCTTGATTGTAGATCTACTAGACAATGACTTCAAAACAGATGTCTTCAAGATGCTCAAAGAACTGAAGGAAGGCACAGGGTGAGTAAGAAATATATACGTCTGAACAAAATGAAAATACAATTAAAGAGAGTACTTTAAAAATAACTAAAAGGAAAGTCTGGAGCGGGGAAGTATAATAACTGAAATTTTAAAAAAATGCATTATAGTGTTTGAAAAGTAGTTTTGAATAGGCAGAAAAAGAATCAGTGGATTTGGATATAGGACAATGAAATTTATTGAATCTGAGGGATGGAAATAAAAAATGACTGAAGAAAGTGAAAATTAAAGGTGTAAAACACAATCATAAAGACCAATATACACATTAGAGTCATCTCTGAAGGAGAAGAAAAGAGGCAGATAAAATATTTAAAGAAATCATTTCTGAATATTTCCAAAATTTGATGAAAGACAGGAATATAAACATTCAAGAACTTTAATGAATTCCAGATATTGTGAACTAAAGAAACCCACACAGACACATTTTAATCAAACTGTGGGAAGCGAAAGGCAAAGAAAGGATCTAGAAATCATAAACAGAAAAGCAATTCATAATATGCAACCTCAATAAGATTATCAGTAGATTTCTCATCAGAAACTTTGCAGTCTAGAAGGTAATAGACTATTATATTTAAAAAGCTACTAGAAAAAAAAAAACTGTCAACCAAGAATCTTATTTCCGGTAAAACTATCTTTCAAAAGTTAGAGAAAAATCAAACAATTCTAAAATAAGCAAAAGCTGAGTTTATAACCATTAGATCTGCCCTGAAAGAAATGCTAAAAAACACTCCTGCAGTTTAAAATGAAGGATGCTAGATGGTAACTGAAAGGTACACAAAAAAATAAAGACTGCACTAAAAATAAATACACGAAAAATTTATTGTAACTTTGGTTTATAACTATACATATTGTTTCCACATAATTTAAGGTACTAATGCGTTAGGAAAAATTATTACTTTACATTTTTGGACACATATAAAATGTGTTTTTGTTACATCAACAGCTGAACAACTGAACTGGGTGGAAACTAAGCTGCCAAGGAGCAGAGGTGTTTTTTTTGTTTTTTGTTTTTTTTTTTTTTTAATGTTATTGAAGTTAAAATGGCTTAAATTCAAACTAGAGTGTTATGACTTGAGGATGTTAAATGTAATTCCCATGGTAACCACACCAAAAACTCTAGAGTATACAGAAAAGGAAATATGAAGGGAATTCACATATTTTTCTACAAAAAAAATCAATTAAACACAGAAGACAGTAATGCAGAAAATCAGGAACAAAAAAAATTATGCCTGCAGAAAAAAATGGCAAAATGACAGAACTTTTTCCTTATCAGCAATTCCTTTAAACATAAGTATATTACATTCTGAAATTTAAAAAAAAATAAAAGATTGGCAGAGTGGATTTTTAAAATCATCCAACAATATGCTGTTTACTAAAGATTCACTATGGATCTAAACACAGAAATAGGTTGAAAATGACAGATTTAAAAAAGATATTCCATACAAATAGTAACCAAAAGAGACCAGGGGTAACTACTAAAATCAGAAAATATGGACATTAAGTTTAAAAAGGTTACAAGTAACAAAGAGGGACATTATGTATTAATAACAGAATCAACACTGCATGAAGATATGTAAATATTCATGTACCTAATAAGAGACATCAAAATACATGAAGCAAAAATTAACAGTACATAAGGGATAGTCAGTTCTATAAAAGTAGTTAGAGACTGATATCGCATTCTTAATAATGAAGAGAACAACCAGACAGAAGATAAGTAATGAAAGAGAAGAAACACAGTAAGCTAACCAGGTCTAACAGGCTTATAAGGAACATGATACACAACAACAACAGAATACACATTCTTCTTAACTGCACATGAGACGTAAGTCCCAACATACATATTTTTAAATGGAAGTCATAAAAAACTTCTCCAACCACAATCGATAATAGAAGAAAATCTAGAAAGTAAACAAATTAATGGAAATTTAAAAACATACTCTTACACAACCAATTGATCAAAAAAGAAATAATAAGGGAAACTAGAAAATAGAATCAAAATAAAACAAAAATGCAACAAACCAAAACCTATGGGATGCAGCAAAACAGTGCTAAGGAGAAAATTTATAGATACATTTAAAAATAATTAAAAGGAAAATCTGGAGCTGGGAAGTACAATAACTGAAATGAAATTTCATTTTCATTTACTTAGAATTTAAAAGAAAAAGAGATCTCAAATCAATATCCTCTCCATATAACTGCGGACCTATAACAAGACAGACAAAACCCATAGGTAGAAGGAAGGAAGGAAATAAAGGTTGAGGCAAAGATAAGTAAAATGGAGGATGCTATTCCATCTTAAATAAAACAAATATTCTGACGTGCTACAACATGGGTGAATTTTGATGACATTATGTGAAGTGAAATACACAAATTACAACAGGACAAATAATGCATGATTCCACTTATATGAGGTACTCAGAGTAGCCAAAATTATGATGTCAGAAAGGAGAATGTCAGTTGCCAGGTGCTGCGGGAACAGGAAAAGAGAGATTTAGTTTAATGGGATAGAATTTCAGTTTTCCAAGACGAAAAGAGTTCTGCAGATAGATGGTGGTGATGGTTGCACAACATTAATGTGTTTAAGACCACTGAACTGTACACTCAAAAATGGTTAAGATGGTAAATTTTATACTATGTGTATATACCAAAATAAGAATAAATTGGAAAAAAAAAAAGGTAAAACAAAAAATAAGCAAACAAAAAAGACATGTTTGTGAAATTGATGCTTTCAAAAATGACAAAATATTAGGCAACAACTTTGCCTGTAATACTACACAATTTTAGTAACTGTTGTGACAATTCACTTATAGTATATGCATATTCCTACAGAAAGAATGACCCTAAAAAAACAATGTTCCATGAATTTCTCAGTTACTTCCTTACTAGTACATTAAGCTTTTAAAACAATATTATCTCTATCCTTTTATGATTTCTTGTGACCTTCATCCATTTACACAGTTAATATGAACTTTGAAGTCCATTTTATTTTTCCAGTGTTTATTAATGCCCTAATCCTTATTAGCAAAGATGATACTATTAGTAAATATTATGGTTAATTTACTTGGAGCTATTTGAAAGTACTCTTGTCATTTCATATTTTTGTCCATCAAGAGGATGTTTTTTTTTTTAAGAGTATCAAGTCACTTCACTTGTATTAAGGCTGAGTAGTTTGGCTTTTTATATGTGTAGTGGCCTGAAGACACAGGCTCCAGCCTCTAGCATATGAATTGCATGATGATAATCAATCTCACTATGTTTGACTGATATGTATTGATTATTTTTAATGAACTCAAAAGCACAGTATCAACCTCTAGCAAACTTAAAATAGCAAGTAACTTCTTGTTACTCAGTAGTTTTGACTTCACAATAAGAGGATATTTTAAAATTTCTGAATGTTATATTTAAATACATTGATGAATTACGTACTTTTTATTCAACAATATAGTATACATTATTTTATAATCAGAAACCTGATATAATAAGCACTCCAGAAAATTCCAAATATTGTTCATTGATTTAAATGTATTTAAAAAGCCATTTCAGGAAACAACTAAGAAAACAAGTGACTTGGAATATATGTTCCAGATAATCCATAATTTTACCTCTCCTCTACTTTCCCCAGTTTGTACACTCCTGTTTCATGCCATGCCGCCTGCAGCAAAAACGATTCAAAATCATTTCCCAATAATTCACTTCAAAGTTTATTCTTGTTTTTGTTCTTTATCCCTGGCTTTGTGAAGTAGTATCTGGAGAAGTTAGGAATACCACATAGCAGAGATAATGATTCAAAGTAACTCTTTTGCTTGGATATCATTTATCATGTATTCATTTTTATTGAACTATTTCATGTATGTATATGTTAAAAATACATCTCCTGGGCCGGGCGCGGTGGCTCAAGCCTGTAATCCCAGCACTTTGGGAGGCCGAGACGGGCGGATCACGAGTTCAGGAAATCGAGACTGTCCTGGCTAACACGGTGAAACCCCATCTCTACCAAAAAATACAAAAAAACTAGCTGGGCGAGGTGGCAGACGCCTGTAGTCCCAGCTACTCGCGAGGCTGAGGCAGGAGAATGGCGTAAACCCGGGAGGCGGAGCTTGTAGTGAGCCGAGATCCAGCCACTGCACTCCAGTCTAGGCGACAGAGCGAGACTCTGTCTCAAAAAAAAAAAAAAAAAAAAAAAAAAAAAAAAAAAAAAAAAAAAAAAAAAAATTTCCTGAGTTTTTCTTAATGTCTTCGGCCTCAAGTTACAAGATAACATAGCTAAGTATTTGATAGCTACAATGATCCTAAGAATCCTTTTGGTCATTTTTGGAGAGTCACCATAATAAAATTATGAAGCAGTAAATATACCCTTCCTTCTACTTCGGGGCACATTTATTGCAATGTATAAGATTCAATTTTTACCCCTTGTAGAAGTTTCCTTTGAAAATATGTAACAAGAAAATTGGTTGTAATAGTCCCTGTCTGATTTGGCTATCTCTTGCATTACTTAATAATGATTTGCTTTTTCATACACAGAAAGGAAACCTGATGGGCTTAGGGCTTCACTGAGATTTACATGGCAGAATGAAATATGAAAATTCATATCCATTATCAACTAAGGGAAAGATAAACTGTGGACATCCTCACCTTAAAGTAACCTGAAACCCCTTTTCTTTTCTTTGTATGAAAATAGATGCTATATAAAGAAATATGATGCCATAGTAACTAGCTTTTTTAGTTATTCAAAATTAAGCTCATTGACTAATGCTATAAAGAATGAGAAATATGCATTTACCCTTGGATATGAGCCAAAGATAACTCTATTTAAAATGCTTACACTTACCAGTATTTCCCTCTTTTTAATTGACACAATAATTTATTGTGTAATTTCCACATTATTTCAGTTGAAAAATTAAACATATACATCATCGTTAAGACAACAGAAAAATTATCTAGTTATCAGTAACAATAAAAGTTAAATGGTTGATATTAAATTTAAAATATTCCAAAGTTGAGTAATCAATCAGGTATGATTTTTGAATTGAAGGAGCAAATATATTTGGGAATTTAATTTAACAAATATTCCTTTTCCCATTTCAGAATATTTATATAATTTTTATTGGCATCAATAAATGTTCATTTAGAAATGAGGCACATAGCTCGTTCTCACCCCCAAACCCAACCAAGAATGACATTAATAGGAATCATTCCACACTAAAAATTATGGTAAAGCTGTTGCATTTAAAATTTTTTTTAATTTATTGGCCACAAAATACAGAGACCCTCATAAATGTAGGGATTTAAAATTTAAGAAAATGGAATCTTACATTAGACGTAAGATTTTTTGATACTTTTAAACAGGGTGATTTTTTAATGTTAACATTTGTCATAATTATAACTAGATATAACTTTTGTCACATTTCAGAATTTCCTTAGAACACCTCTTTGTCAGTTTTTTAATGCTCTAACATCATCATGAAGAAAATTAAAAGAATGGTTTTAAAAAATGCTCCATTCTCCCGTTCTCCCTTTCTGCTTGTGTTGTTAGTAATGCGAATAACGCCTCCATACTGTCATGTTAGCTGATAATGATATACTCTGCCCATGGTTATTTTACAGATTTATCTACTTGACAAAGTCCTACAATAGTAGAAATAGAAATATTTTTATCTCATAAGTTATAAATGAAAATAATTAGTAGCCTCCAAAAAGGTTAGCCAAAATGGTCTGATAATAGCTATTATTTCTAATTATAAAATGACTAACTTGAAGGCACAGGTTTATCTTAATGAACAAAATATTCAAATTATTTTTCTTGGCACAAATGCAACAATGAAATCATCCCTTGTTTTATGCAACATATATTTTAATTTAAATCTAGTTCAATAGAAGAAATCACAGTTTTCATAGGAAGGCAAAGAAGTTTTATTGGGTATATGCAAGAGAAATGAATGTATTTATATATAAACATGAGGTGATACAATGTTGAAGAAAAAATAGAATGAAGGAGTAGGTGTCTATGAGCAAGTAAGGAATTACTTTCTAAAGTAGCTGGTAAACTCTTGATTGTGGATATGGTTCCTTCTCTGTTCTAGAAGTATCAACTAGAAGACTCTTCTAAGTAATACACTAACTACCAAATTTTGCTTATCGCTTGGTAAGGAACTAAGGAAACATGGAAAAGCTATGTTCACTTATTCATGTATCATTTATTTGCACCACTTTTTGTCGTGTTGATGTAAACCCAAGCAAAAGCAAACCTGAACCCTCTCTTAGTCATCGTTTTGGACAATTTGCAAACTGGAACCGGGCTTTTATAATCTGACCCAGCTAAAAGACTCATAATTAATATAAGATGAATAAATTAGGGATAGCAGCTTGAAAAATCTGTTTTTATTCTTTGTATCTTCCTATAATAGGTAATTACTGATTCTTCGCACATCTTTATGAATAAAACACATCACTTTTGAAAGCTTGGTCCAACTCTGGCCTCTTCCACATATACCTGCATGATTAGCACATTAAAAATGAATATTGCATGCATGATTTCCACACTATGGCATCTTAGAATTTTCAGTATGAATGGGGGAAGAATGTTATCTTCGTGGATACTCTCTACCATTTGAAAGAATAACAAAATAGTTTTCATGAAAATATGCTGTTACAAAATTTTGGAAAACAGAAGAGGTACACAGTAAATGTAAATGTTCAGTGTTAGAATTGTT
This sequence comes from Macaca fascicularis, assembly GCF_037993035.2. Lineage (NCBI taxonomy): Eukaryota > Metazoa > Chordata > Mammalia > Primates > Cercopithecidae > Macaca > Macaca fascicularis. The sequence continues at coordinate 98,245,437 of NC_088379.1, read as the reverse complement.
TATAAGAAAAGCTGTGCATCTATCTAACAGACTTTATTGCACGTTATCTGAGGAAAGAATGTATTAACTAAAGAAAACCTAGTCTTCCCACATGCTGCTTACAGAAATGGAAATGTAAAGGTTGGGAATTCAACAGTATCAGAAAGCATTTTCCAGGAGTGTTTAGGCTACCAGAGAGCACTGGATGTAGCACAGGAATGGATTTATTCCTTCACACTTCAATTTCAGTGGACTATTCTTTTGTATAATTTATTTTCCCCCGACCCCTTTGTGCTCAAAAATTTACTATTTTTTCATTATTTTTTCTAAAGTATTGATCAGGAAGAGTACATCTTAGAAAACATAGACATATTATAGTAAATGCATAAGAATAATGTATTATGATTTTTGTTTATATATCATTTCATGCAACATTCTTGAAGTGAGTGCACTTAAATAAAATTATCTTTGAGTACTCTCTGAAACATTCTAAAGCCTAGATCTGAAAAGTGAGAGATCAGTTTGTGTTGATTACCCACCAAAGTGATATAATTGCTACTACATGAGGCTCTGTCTAAGCAATCAACCGGATTTCCTCTATCTTTACCCAGCATTCTCTTCTCTAACTCCTCTCCTTTAAATGCAGGCTCTAAGTGTTACCATAAAGTGTTGTTTGTAGAAAACATGTAAATTGCAATAACTAAATGAAAACTACTTTAGGATAGTTGCTTTGAAGGTGCTAACACTCAACTGGCTTTATATTACTTAAATGCTATGTTACTTTATTTTTAGAAGATACAATTTTGTTTCATACATAACTTTAGTATTTTATTTACACTCTATGTTCCTTATAATATAACCATCTTTATTTCTGCATCTACACGACATTTTAATTTATTGGGGCAGAGAAAGTCCTATAGAAACAACTAGAGTGTAGAAAATAACACTACAGTACTCCTTTAATTTTCTGTTTGGACCAGAGTCCTTTCTGGTGGAATTTTCTGGAAAGGAAATGCACATACACACATACACATATATATGTAAATGTGTGTATGTACATATATATACACATACAATGAATGTGATATATATATACACACACATACAATGAATGTGTGTGTATATATATATACACACACACACAATGAATGTGTGTGTATATATATATACACACACACATACAATGAATGTGTGTATACATATATACACACACACATACATGCAAACACATTCATTGTAGTTCAAAATTAAGCCTTCTAATAAAAGGAATGGCGTAAATGAGTAAGCATTCTTTTTGCTTTGAGACTAAAACCGTGATTATTTTTGCTTCAGTTCCTTTTGCTTCCTCTCCTATGGCCCAGTGACCTGGGTAGGCTTGTATAATGTACAGATGAAAAAGAAAATGTCTGTCTTCCCTCTGACATCAGGACCTTTCACCAAAGAAAATTGTGAGCGTTAATTAACGTGATTTGCTCAGCTCTTCCAAACACAAATGCTGTCTGGGCCAGACCTAATGGGGCTTTAGCTACGCCTTTGCCAGCGTGGCTAATCTAATTCCCTGTGCAATTCTTTTTTCTTGCTTCACTGTTTGCTCAGCAGACACATTCACTTTCTCTGAACATTTCTTTCTGAAGTTACATATACTGTGGATTCACATTTTAATGAGATGAAATATTTTAATAGAAATACTTAATAGAGAAATTATAATAATTCATCACTATTCAGCTACCAGTGTAACTGCAATAAGGAGTACCCTATCTAAAACTGTTTGAAATAATGAGTAAATTTACTTTGAATTGATCATTTATTATACTCCCATAGGCACAGGTCATGATATGCCTTATAAATATATTTGACAATATTTTTTACCATAAAATGCATTTAATTGTTGTTTTAATATTTCCTACTTATAAGGGCTGAAGCTCCATTTCATATAAAAATGTGGAGAAAAGTAAATAATTACCCTAATAACTAAATGATATCATAAACAATCACAATATATTAGCATAGTCCATAGTCATTGGGAGATAAAACTTACAGAAATTGAATCTTACTTTTCTTTCTCCTACCACTCAATTTCACATGTCTGAACAAAGATACACATCTACAAGTTATTTCAATTTGCCACAGCATGCACAGATATTCAGATACAGATTTCAACTAATTATATTCTGAATAGAAGGACAATGCTCTGAATGACAACAAGGGAAACTCCATTATCAAACACTGTATTATGAAAGGGAAATGTCTAAGGATTTTTTCAATAAAAAATAAAAACAAAATTAAAATAAACTAATCCTACATAACTAAACTGAGGAAAACAAATAGAGCATCCGTTAGTGTTTCTTTGTTTTCTCCTTCAGATACTGATAAAGTTAACTCTGTCCTTGAAATGACACATGCTTAATTTTAAATGTTTTACTTTTAAAAATAGAAATAAATAAATATCCAGTGGCATAATTTAAGCTGGCTCCATGTGAACCAAAAATACATACTTTTAAAATATTAAAATGATCTAGGAGGCTATCTACTTGAATAATTTCATGGCATGAGTATATGCATATTCAATGTTAACAGAAAAATAATGAAAAATATTAATTTGGAAAAAATACTATCAAATTCAGCTGGAATTTCAGAAACAAGAATAAATACAAGTGTAGAGGCTGACAAATAATAAAGAAAGTAAAGTGCTATTTCAGACACTATAAGAATCTAAGTCAATGATTCACACAGATTATGGGATGGTATATTGATAAAAGAAGTAAGTGATGCCCTGGAGCCTTCTTTCACCACCAACTTTTCAAATGCCCCTGAATAATCACTCTTTCTTCCCCAAAATATAGATCTTAATTAAAAGAAAACCTTCTCGTATTGTACTATTTGAAAGAAACAGTACAAATATGAGGATACTGCAGCTCATTTCCTGACATTAATTTCATGATTGGAAATTCCATACTGTAAGCTGAAAAACCAATGGTTTATAGAAAAAAAATAAATGCAATATGGGCATTTCTGTTTTAACATCCTCCATATTCCCTTGCTTCAGAATGTATTTTGACATGTTTACCTTTCTAAAATTTTTGTATACCAACTTTAGTCTGTTTTCCTACCTTAATTATGTCACATCTCGTAAAATTAGTTACTCTAATTGCTAAAAAAAAAAAAAAAAAAGTTCTTTAAAACACAAGTTAATTCCTCATGTTAATATTCTCTCAAGAAGCAGCACATTTCTCAGGGATTTAGCATGAGATTTATTAATTTTCATTGCATGGGGGAACTCACAGGAAATTGTCTTCCATAGAGGGTGACAGAGCAATTGTAGGTTTAGAGTGATGTGTGGTATTAGAACTACTTTCTATGATTAGATTGTGATGATTTAAAAATTTTGGTACATTTTGAAACATTTCTCTAATTGTTAACCATGTACCATTATATAGACCAATTTCACAAACTTTTCATGGCCTGTTACTATGTGAAATTATTAGAAAAGTTTTTTTTTTTTTTTAATTGTTCTTTCATGGTGGCTAGGTAAGGAACTTGCTAGAATATACTGTTTTCAGCATTGTTGTTAACTTTGTGAGTTAGACCTTTACATTTACAAAAAGTATATGGAGAACAATGGATAGTAGCTTTTCAGGAATTTGAAACACTATCTGGTAATGACATCAAAAAGAGATGTTTATTATCATCAGAGAATTGCCAATTAAAGTCATAATAAGATGTCACCTCATACCTGTTACAAATGTCCATTATCAAAAAATAAAAAGTACAAAAGCTAGTAAGTGTTTGTGAGGATGTACAGATAAGGAAACCCTTGTATACTCTTGGTAGGCATACCAATTAGTACGGCAATTATAAAAAAACGGTATGGAAGTTCCTCAAAAAAAAAAAACAAAAAAAAAAAACACAGAACTACTACTCTTCAAGATAAAAATGTTCAACAAACTTGGCATAGAAGGACCACATTCAAAATAATGAAGACTATTTATGAGAAACTCACAGCTAATATAATACTGAATGGGAAAAGTTGAAAGCCTTTCCTCAAAGACCTTGAACAAGACAAGGATGCCTATTTTCAACACTCCTATTCAACTTGGTACTGGAAATCTTAGCCAGTGCAATTAGGAAAGAAAAGAAAGAAAGAAAGAAAGAAAAACAAACAAACAACAACAACAACAAACAATTGGTATCCAAACTGGAAAAGAGGGAGTCAAATTATCCCTCTTTGTAGAAGATATAATCTTATATGGGGAAAAACTGAAGACTCAGAACTGATACATTTGGTAATACAGGATACAAAATCAACATACAAAACTCAGTAATATTTCTAGCCATCAATAATGAAGTAGATTAAAAAAAATCAAGAAGTCAATCCCATTTAGAGTGGCTACAAAAAATAAAAATAAAATAAAATAAAATAAAATATTTAGAAATGAATGCAACCAAAGAAGTGAAAGATCTCTGCAAGGAAAACTATAAAACACTAGTGAAAGAAATTAAAAAGGACACATACAAATGGAAAGACAACCCATGCTCACAGATCAAAATAATTAAAATGACCACACTACTCAAAGTAATCTGCAGATCCAATTCAATCCTTATCAAAACACAAAAGTCATTTTTTCATAAAAATAAAGAAAGCAATCCAAAAATTAGTATAGAACAACACAAAAGGCTCAAATAACCAAAGCAACTCTGAGTATAAAGGACACAGCTAGGACATCATACTATCTGACTTTGAAATATAAGACAAGGCTATAGTAACCAAAACAGAACATATTGGTATAAAATTAGACCAATGGGACAGAATAGAGAACCCAGAAATAAATCTACATATCTACAGCCAACTGGTCTTTAACAAGTGCACCAAGAACAAACATTGGAAAAAGAACACACCTTCTTCAATAAATGGTGTTTGGAAAACTGCATAACCACATGCAGAAGAATGAGACTGGACCCCTATATCTCATCACTCACAATGTCAACTAAATTAAACATGGGATAAAGACTTCAAATAAAACCTGAATTTATAAAATTACTATAAGAAGCCATAGGGGAAAAAAAAAAAAAAAAAAAAAAAAAAAAAAAAAAAAAAAAAACCACTCTTCGGGACATCAGGCTAGGCAAAGATTTTATGATTAAGACCTCAAAAGCACAGGCAAAATTTTAATGAGACATATTCAACTAAAAAGCTCTGCACAGCAAAATAAACAATCAACAGAACGAAGAGACAACATCTTTAATGTTAGAAAATATTTGGAAAGTATTTGATAAGGGACTAACATCCAGAATATATAAGGAGCTCAAACACTTCAAAAATTATTTTAAAATTCCATTTGAAAATAGGCAAGAGACATAAATAGGCATTTCTCAATAGAAGACATACAGGTAGCCAACAGAGATATGAAAAAATATGCTTAACATCATTAATCATCAGGGAAATGTAAATCAAAACCACAATGAAATATCTCTTCACCCAGGTCAGAATAGCTAATATTAAAAAACAGACAATAGCAGATACTGGCAAGGATGCAGAGAAAGTAAACTCTTATTGACTGAAATTGACTCAAACTCCTCCTCTACATAACTACTTGTCACCTTCTTCAAATTTTTATAATGCCATTCATGAGTTTGAAATCTTCAGTGTATGGGCAGTGTTATGGATTGAATCTTTGTATTTCCTTGAAATCCATATGTTGATATTCTGACTGCCAGTGTGATGGTATTAGAAGGTGTGGCTTTGGGGAGGTAATTTGGTTAAATGACCTCATGAGAATGAAGCCCTGTGATGAGATGAATGCCTTCTTAAGGGAGGAAGAGACACCAGAGCTTGTTCTTTCTGCCATGTGAGGACAGGAAAGTCAGGAAGTGGGCCCTTACCAAGACTGAATCTGTCATTTCCTTAACCTTGGATTTCTCGGTCTGCAGAACTGTGAAAAATAAATTGTTGCTTAAGCCACCCAGTCTATGGTGTTTTGTTATAGTCACCCAAGATCACTAAAACATACAGCACTTACCTTTTGGAGTAATGGTCCAGCAATATCACAAACTATATAAATTTTCTGGATAAGTCTGTCCCTAAGAATGTCAGCCATCCTGTTTCCACATATGAAGTGTATTTTACTATTCCTTAAAATTAGTTATCATGTATGTTTGTGACATAGGATATCTAAGCTAGAGATACTAATCATCCTAATATCCAAAAAGTATTCAAGAATTTGTGACCACATAAGAGATCACAAATACATTACAAAGGGCAGCTTTCATAATATGCTTGGGCATGAGCCCACACTGAGAATTCTAGGAATTGTAAGAACGGAAGCTATTATGACTTGTCTGAAATAGTGAAGATGTTGTTCCCACCCAAATCTGCTGGTTCACTATTGTTTTATAGCTATGGAACATCCAGCAAGTACAGCATAAAATAGGTCCTCATTAAAATCAATGAACATTTAAATTCATCTTTTAGTTTCACCAAAATATATTTGATAGAAAAGGACACACTTTAACACAATAATAACTCTATTTTCATGGGGCATAAAGCATATGTGCTCAAGATAATAGGGGAAAACCAGACGATGAACAAAAGTAGAAACTAGTGGTACAGAAGTTTACCCTATGACATACTGCAGTTACTCAGAAAAAAATATGTGAATGTTTGTGTGCATGTATCAGAAATTTCTCTAGATCCTGAAAACAATTACACACACAAACACGTGTAATTTTGGCCAGGTGCGATGGCTCACACCTGTAATCCTAGCACTGGTGTGGAGGTTGCAGTGAGCAGAAATAGTGCCACTGGACTGGAATGACATAGTGAGACTCCAACTAATATATATATATACACACATACACACACATATATACACATATACATATATAAAACTAAAATATATTATATATAATTTTTAATTTTTTTCACCATCTTGACCAGGGTGGTCTCAAACTCCTGATCTTCTGATCTATCCCCCTCGGCCTCCCAAAGTACTGGGATTACAGGAGTGAGCCACCACGCCTGGCTAAAATTACATATTTTTAAGACAGTGTCCAGGAAATTATCCATTTCTTCTAGGTTTTCTAGTTTATTTGCGTAGAGGTGTTTATAGTATTCTCTGATGGTAGTTTGTATTTCTGTGGGGTCGGTGGTGATATCCCCTTTATCATTTTTTATTGCGTCTATTTGATTCTTCTCTCTTTTCTTCTTTATTAGTCTTGCTAGCGGCCTGTCAATTTTGTTGATCTTTTCAAAAAACCAATTCCTGGATTCATTGATTTTTTGGAGGGTTTTTGTGTCTCTATCTCCCTTCAGTTCTGCTCTGATCTTAGTTATTTCTTGCCTTCTGCTAGCTTTGGAATGTGTTTGCTCTTGCTTCTCTAGTTCTTTTAATTGTGATGTTAGAGTGTCAGTTTTAGATCTTTCCAGCTTTCTCTTGTGGGCATTTAGTGCTATAAATTTCCCTCTACACACTGCTTTAAATGTGTCCCAGAGATTCTGGTATGTTGTATCTTTGTTCTCATTGGTTTCAAAGAACATCTTTATTTCTGCCTTCATTTCGTTATGTACCCAGTAGTCATTCAGGAGCAGGTTGTTCAGTTTCCGTGTAGTTGAGCGGTTTTGATCAAGTTTCTTAGTCCAGAGTTCTAGTTTGATTGCACTGTGGTCTGAGAGACAGTTTGTTATAATTTCTGTTCTTGTACATTTGCTGAGGAGTGCTTTACTTCCAATTATGTGCAAAAATCACAAGCATTCTTATACACCAGTAACAGACAAACAGAGAGCCAAATCAGGAATGAACTTCCATTCACAATTGCTTCAAAGAGAATAAAATACCTACGAATCCAACTTACAAGGGATGTAAAGGACCTCTTCAAGGACAACTACAAAGCACTGCTCAGTGAAATAAAAGAAGACACAAACAAATGGAAGAACATTCCATGCTCATGGATAGGAAGAATCAATACTGTGAAAATGGCCATACTGCCCAAAGTAATTTATAGATTCAATAGCTCATCAAGCTACCAATGAGTTTCTTCACAGAATTGGAAAAAACTGCTTTAAAGTTCATATGGAACCAAAAAAGAGCCCGCATTGCCAAGACAATCCTAAGTCAAAAGACCAAAGCTGGAGGCATCACGCTACCTGACTTCAAACTATACTACAAGACTACAGTAACCAAAACAGCATGGTACTGGTACCAAAGTAGAGATATGGACCAATGGAACAGAACAGAGTCCTCAGAAATAATACCACACATCTACAGCCATCTGGTCTTTGGCAAACCTGAGAAAAACAAGAAATGGGGAAAAGATTCCCTATTTAATAAATGGTGCTGGGAAAATTGGCTAGCCATAAGTAGAAAGCTGAAACTGGATCCTTTCCTTACTCCTCATACGAAAATTAATTCAAGATGGATTAGAGACTTAAATGTTAGACCTAATACCATAAAAACTCTAGAAGAAAACCTAGGTAATACCATTCAGGACATAGGCATGGGCAAGGACTTCATGTCTAAAACACCAAAAGCAATGGCAACAAAAGCCAAAATTGACAAATGGGATCTAATTAAACTAAAGAGTTTCTGCACAGCAAAAGAAACTACCATCAGAGTGAACAAGCAACCTACAGAATGGGAGAAAATTTTTGCCATCTACTCATCTGACAAAGGGCTCATATCCAGAACCTACAAAGAACTCAAGCAAATTTACAAGAAAAAAACAAACAACCCCATCAAAAAGTGGGCAAAGGATATGAACAGACATTTCTCAAAAGAAGACATGCATACAGCCAACAGACACATGAAAAAAATGCTCATCATCACTGGCCATCAGAGAAATGCCAATCAAAACCACAATGAGATATCCTCTCACACCAGTTAGAATGGCAATCATTAAAATGTCAGGAAACAACAGGTGCTGGACAGGATGTGGAGAAATAGGAACACTTTTACATTGTTGGTGGGATTGTAAACTAGTTCAACCATTATGGAAAACAGTATGGCGATTCCTCAAGGATTTAGAACTAGAAGTACCATATGACCCAGCCATCCCATTACTGGGGATATAACCTAAGGATTATAAATCATGCTGCTATAAAGACATATGCACACGTATGTTCATTATGGCACTATTCACAATACCAAAGACTTGGAATCCACCCAAATGTCCATCAGTGACAGACTGGATTAAGAAAATGTGGCACATATATACCATGGAATACTATGCAGCCATCAAAAAGTATGAGTTTGTGTCCTTTGTAGGGACATGGATGCAGCTGGAAACCATTCTCAGCAAACTATCACAAGAACAGAAAACCAAATACTACATCTTCTCACTCATAGGTGGGAACTGAACAATGAGATCACTTGGACTCGGGAAGGGGAACATCACACTCCGGGGCCTATTATGGGGAGGGGGGAGGGGGGAAGGATTGCATTGGGAGTTATACCTGATGTAAATGACAAGTTGATGGGTGCTGACGAGTTGATGGGTGCAACACACCAACATGGCACCAGTATACATATGTAACAAACCTGCACATTATGCACATGTACTCTAGAACTTAAAGTATAATAATAAAAAAAATAAAAAAATTTAAAAAGACAGTGTTCTACTCTGTCACTCAGTTTGGAGGGAATGACAGCTCATTGCAGCCTCGACTTTCCAGGCTCAAGCAATCCTCTTGCCTCAGCCTCCTGGGTAGCTGAGACTACAGGCATGTGCCACCATGCCTGGCTAATTTTTATTGTTTTTGTAGAGACAAGGTCATACTATGTTGCCCAGGCAGGCCTCAAACTCCTGGGCTCTAGCAGTCCTCCTGACTCATCCTCCCAAAATTCTGGGAATATTTATATGTGAGCCATCATGCTTGGTTATATTTGATTTTTTAAGTAGAGATGGTGATGGTTAATTTTGTGTGTCAATTTGACTAGGCTAAGGGATGCCCAGGTGGCTGGTAAAACATTATTTCTGTCTGTATATATATGGGAGTTTCTGGATAGATTAACATATGAATCAGTAGACCGAGTAAAGAAGATCTGCCCTCACAATGTGGGCAGGCTTCATCCAATTCATTGACAATGCAAATAGAACAAAAAGGCAGGGGGAAAAATTATCTGTCTCTTCTTGAGCTGGAAAACCCATCTTATTCTGCCCATAATAAACGGAGTGTTATCTGACTCACCACACCATAAAGTTGTGCGTGCACTGCATCGTCAAATGGCAATGGTACATCTGTGATTGAGCCTTAGGAGGCCCTGAATGCACAAGTAAATACACGAAGAAGTGGTCCAAACAGCCATAGTCCCCACTCCTGTCACAATGCCTTCTTTTTCCCAGCCTGCACCTCTAGCCTCATGGGGAGTGTTCTGTGAAAGTTGACACAGAAAAAGAACTTGGGCCTGGTTTCCAGAGGGTTCTGCACAATATGCAGGCACAACCTGAAAGTGGACAGCTGCAATACTACAAGCCCTCTCTAGGACATATCTGAATGACAGTTGTAACAGGAAATCCTCTCAATGGGCAGAACTTCAGGCAGTGCACCTGTTTTGAATTTGCTTGGAAGGAAAAATGGCCAGATGTGTGATTACACAGCAATTCATGGGCTGTAGCCAATGATTTGGCAGGATATTCTGGGACTTGGAAGGAACATGACTGGAAAATTGGTGACAAAGAAATTTGGGGAAGAAGTATGTGGACTGACCTCTGAGAACGAAAAATAATATTATTTGGGTCCCTTGTGAATACTTATCAAAGGGTGACCTAGGTAGAGGAGAACTTTAATAATGAAGTGGATAGTATGACCTATTATGTAGATACCAGTCAGCCTCTTTCCCCAGGCACCCCTATCTCGTCATCCAATAGGTTTATGAACAAAGTGCCCGTGGAGGCAGGGATGGAATTTATGCATGGTATGAGCAACATAGACTTCCATTCATCAGGGCCAACCGTGGTATGACCACTGTTGTATTCCCAATCTGCCAGTAGCACAGACCCACACTGAGCCCCTCATGTGGCACCATTCCCCAGGGTGATCATCCAGCTACCTGGTGGCAAGTTGATTACATCGGACTGTTTCCATCATGGAAGGGGCAGTGTTTTATCTTTATTGCAATAGACACTTATTCTGGATACAGGTGTTCCTTTACTGTGTACAATGCTTCTGCCAAAACTGCCATCTATGCACTTACAGAATTCCTTGATTGCTGTTATGATATTCTACACAGCATTGTTTCTGATCAAGGAACCACTTTGACAGACAAATAAATGCAGTCATGGGCCTATGCTCATGGAACGCACTGGTACAACTAAGTTTCCCATCAACCTGAGGCAGCTGCCTTGACAGAGTGAAATGACCTTTTTAAGACTCAAGTTCCAATTACAGCAAGGTAATAATACCTTGTGGGGTTGGGTCAGGGTCCTACAGAAGACTGTATAGGCTCTGAATCAGCATCCACTATGTGGTTCTGTTTCTCTGATAGCCAGGATTTATGGGTCCAGGAACCAAGCAAAAAGAAATGGGAGTGGTACTGCTCACCATTAACCTCTAGTGACTCACTATCTACATTTGTGCTTCCTGTTTCTATAACTTTGTACTCTGCTGGCCTAGAGGTCTCAGCTCCAGCAAGAGGAGTGCTTCCACCAAGAGACATAATGATAATTCCACTGAACTGGGAGTCAAGGCTTCCAGATACCTTGGACTTCTCATGTCTCTGAACCAACAGACAAAGAAGGGAGTTATTGTGCTTGCTAGGGCGATTAATCCTTATTACCAAAGTGAAATTGGACTAATATTCCTCAATGTAGATACGGATGAATATGTCTGGAATACAGAAGATATCTTAGGACAGCTTTTAGTAATATCATGCCCTGGGATTAAGGTGATTGAAAACTACAACAATCCAAACTAAGCCCAAATACCAACAGCCCAAGCTATTCAGATATGAAGTTTTGGGTCACCCTACCAAATAAAGAACCATGACCAGTTGAAGTGATTGCTGAAGGCAAAGGGAATATAAAATGGGTAGTAGAAGAAGGTAGTTATAAATACCAGGTATAAGCGAATGACTTGCTAAAGTAATGAGAACTGCCAGTATCATGAACATTTCCTCCTCATTTTGTTATAAATATGTTGGTAAGCATATATATATATACATGCATATATATGCATATATATATACACACACATATATATATATGCATATATATATGCATATATATACACACACACATATATATAGCAAATCTATTTTTTTCCCCTCTCCTATTATGAAATATGTTATTGACTTCATATCATTACATACAGTCCCAAGCTTATGATGGTTCAACTTATGATTTTTCAAATGTACAATGATATGAAAGTGATATGCGTTCAATATGTTCCTCAAGTTATGATGGAGTTATGTCTGATAAACCCATTGTAAGTTGAAAATACTGTTAATTCTTTGACTTAATAATATTTATAACTTACGATGAGTTTATAGAGATACAAGACCACTAGTTGAAGAGCATCTCTATTTAGTTATTGTGAATTTCACATCCTAGTTTCTAAGTTATGAGATAGCAAGAGTAAAAATTACTCTAGGATTTTACCTCCACTTCTGAGGAAAGAATTAGTTCCATTTTGGTTGCAGGCAGTATAGTTGTATAATGTTAAGTAGAATTATGACCTTGTTATTGTCTTTATTTGGTTATTAAGTATGGTTCAAGGAAATACCTATGGGTACTCAGTGATGGACTTGAGATGGTTAATTTTATATGTCAACCTGACTGGGCCAAGCAATGCCCAGATAGCTAATAAAACATTACTTGTAGGTGTGTCTGTGAGAATGTTTCTGGAAGAGATTAATATAGGAATCAGTAGGTGGGGTAAAGATCTGCCCTCACCAATGTGAGTGGGCATCGTGCAATCAGTTGAGGGTCTGAAAAGAACAAAAAAGGCAGAAGAAGGGCAAATTCTATCATTTATCCTGGTATTAGACATCAGAGCTCATGGTTCTTGGGCCTTCAGACTCAAGCTTGGAATGACAACATTGCCTCATCTGGTTCTCAAGCCTTCAAACTTTGAATTTCACCACCAGCTTTCTTGGATTTACAGTTTGTAGATGGTAAACTGGTGGGAATTCCCTACCTCCATACTCAGATCACAAATTTTCATAATCTTTCTCTCTCTCCCCTTACCTCTTACTTATATATACACATGTATATGTGTATATATATGTGTATATATATACACGTATATGTGTATATATATACACGTATATGTGTGTATATTTTATATATACTATATATATAATATATATATATAACCACTTTACTAAAAGGTAAGTATAGTAACTACTTAACTACAAAGTATAGCTGCTACTTACTACTTAACTACAGGTGTACCTTACAGATTTTAATCTAGAAATAGACGGGTATTTCACAACTCTGAGGTTAGATCTCCAGGTTTCTGACCACCTCCTGGTGGTGAGTTTTCTCTTACCTTCATAGTATGTCCTTTATATTCATATCTGAGTGTTTCCGTCTTCCAACATTTTCAAATCCACTTATGCTTTTCCCACTACTGCTTTTCATGGGTCTCCTGAAAACTCTGTTCCATTAAAACCAGAAGTTATACCAAATATTTCGTTTATTGAATCACTACAATCATAACTGACTTTTGCCTTAGTTAACATTGGAATTTCAAGGAGGGGTACCTCAGATGCATAAAAATACTACCTCCTCTGTGACTCTATAACTCTTTAAATTGGAAGTTGCCAAATGTCCCTAAGACCCTCAAGGAAATCAACATTAGATGCTTCTACACATGGATACCCAACCCCATCTCTGCTTTTATACCAATACTGTTCCCCCCCAGTATCAAAACATGTCTTTTAATGCAACTACAATTCTATTTATCTGCATTTGTTATCATCATCAAATGCAATATGCATTCATTGAGGACTACAGCATATGGAGGAGTTTCCATGTAGAAGCAACTGGTGGAAACGCCCAGTACGCAACATTTTTGTGTTCTACGTTTTTACAAAAATAGCACTGCCTTACAGATCTATGAAGTACTCAAATATAATTACAGTTTATTCCATTCTTGTTGTCAAACCCTGATCCTTACCAGGGCTCAGGGCACCACTATCTACAGTTAGTTATTGCATTGTAGAACTAGAATGGAAATACAGATTTGCTCTACCATATCAAGCTAGCAGGCTCAAACTTCAGACATGAAATCTCATAAAGGATCTCCCATCTTATTTCTTCAGTCCATAATCAATATGTGTAATGTTAAATGATGACACTCAATGTAAACTCTTCAAATTTCTGCCATTCTGTGATCTCTCCTAATATATTATTCTTTATTCTCCATCAGTCCTGTGGACTGTGCTCTGTTCCAACCAGGTGAATCTAGCCCATGGCCTGCAATTTCCAATAATTTTCCCATTTATACATATATCTATTATTCTATATCATCTACATTATAACTATTTTTTAGCCATCTGTTCTTTGAAAGACAGAATACTCCTTTAAGACATATTTGGGTCTGCAGCATTTAGCAAAGCCTCTGACTGATACTTGATACTCAATGCCTGTTGAATAACTTATTTAATAAATCACATTTATGACCTCAGCACACTGAGGTTTGCTGATATAAATAGAAATCTTGCAATAACACACAACACTGGGTTCATCAGTTTCATTTGTGTTAATTAAACATAGCTAATGAACTAATATTTATTAACATCAAGGCAATTTTCATTGCCAGATCAGTGAACAGTTTGTAAAGACAAAAAAATCACAAGGCCTCACCATAGAATCTGTGGGGGAAAGAGGAATCAAACTTTTAATAAATATGTTTTACCCACACACCAAATACACTATCATTCTTTTAACAGAGAGCTAGAACCATACTGTGTAGTAAGTAAATAAACTGTTTTCATCCCCAGTTGGCCTTTTGTGTCTCTAAACAGTTATTTGGTTAGTGATACCAAGAGAATGCTTTGTAAAAACACATACATGAAAATGAGGCAAATAGTAAGAAGTCAGACTGCAAAGGAAATATAAGAGCAAAAACTTTCAAAATAATGTTCTTTGTCATACATCTCTACATGGCAAAGAATTAAGTTTACTGCAGTCAAATTCTCTTCCACTCAATGACAAAATTATGTAACATAGGATATACAAGTGAATCTTACCCAACAATAGGACAATGGATAGGGCAATGACAGGATTGTAACGGGGAGATATTCACTATAACTCAGAAATCACCAACTCATCCAGCAGCAGAATGTTAATTCTTAGTGAAGTTTTAAGACAAAACATACAGTTCCTCTCTAAATGTTTGTTCCATTTATTTCCTACATTTAATATCACTTCTACTCTAGCCCCAGTGGTATCATACAAGCTTATGAAATATATTAAATTCAACTTGTTCAATTGTAGACTTGTAAACACTGAAATAATTTCCACATATTCTATATCAGCTAGTTCTACACATAAATGATAACTGTCTCTAAAGAAATAATGAAATATATTTATTATATTTATGTCTCTGACAATATATATTTTATTTAAAAAATCAATTTGACAACTTAATTTTTATCTTTGTATTCATGCATCATCATTTCTTAATATGGAATAAATGTGAACTGATATAGTAAATGAATCAAATGCAATAATCAAATGGGAACTGAAGTTTTAACTCTAAGTAATACTAAAATGGTTGTGGTATACTTTTACAACTCATTTCAAGCAATGCCCTTGCTTTACTGGGCAAACTTACCCTTTATCAACCACTTTGTTTAACCATTGCAATTTATGTACAGTCTTATTACTCTTAACATGGCATTTTTATTATTTTTAAATTTTCTACCCAGACAGAATGTAACTTCAGTGAAGAGAGAAACTGTGCTACATTATTTCTTTCAACCCCCAGCATTAATAGCTGTGCTCAACACATGCTAAGTGCTTAATAAATATATGTTGTTTATTAAATTAAACTACTTCTAATATGCGTCCCATTGTGAAATAATGTGGAGAGGTGACAAAATATTCCAAGAAATGTAACAACTTTTACATAAGATACTGAGACCAATAGTATAATAAAAGAGAGGCGGCTCACACTGCTGAAAACTTTTGGTGATTTACAGTGTTTGGGGATGCACCCATATGCACAGCAATAATTACCCACCTCATTTTTAAAAATGTATTCAAAATTAAATCAAATCCATAAATATTTATAGCTCTTTATCTAAGATAAAGACACTAAATTAGACATTGCTTCAACTTTTATTGCCAATACTATTGAATCAAGGCATTTAATGCTACACATATCAAAAAGAATTTTGTTGTCATTATACAAGGTAAGACTTGAATATTTCACCAAAAATTTCAGGATTAAAAAATGTCCCCGGTGCATGAAAATTCATTTTATGAAATTATTCTTAACAGGGTACAAAGTAAAGGGGATCTGTTAACTTCCTAAATCTGTATAAGAAAATGAGAATACTACCTTCCAAATCAAACACATAATACAAGAGAATTTTCACATAAGTGAAACCAGGCCATTCTGTTTAATTCAGACAATCTAACTTCTATTTCTAGATAAAGAGCATGTCAAATTATTGGCTCCAGAGTGAAACTGGGTTCAGATGTACATGTTAAATTTGTTAAGCATAATGAATTTCCAAACTTGTTTATGGTTATGAACGTAACCTATTTGTTTAAGAAAATAAGAATTCTTTTTATATTCCTCTTAGTCTCATTTTTCTCTTAAAGTTCAATCAATAAGGAAAACTTTATAACATATAAAGTGATCTAAAATTGTTGGTATGCTACAGAAATTCTTAGGAAGCTGTTCTGCAGAAAATATGTATTTTATCTTTAATGTCACTTTACCTAAATAATGAGAAGCCATTATGGAGCCACAGTTTTATAAATGCTTGTAAAGAGTGGCTTTATAGTTTCCTTATTTAAAACAAACAGACAAACAAAAAAACACAACCCTAATTCAAGCTGTGATTATTTTGCAACAATTCATTGTTCTATCGTTGGATAAGGTTTACTTGTATATCTAATTAGACTAATGTTCATACTGTATCATTTATTGGTTAGAATTTTTTATTGTTTTATCTTTGTTCAAAAAACACAATTTTCTTAGGTCCCCTCACAAAAGAATTCTTACAATAGTAATAGTAAAGCAATTATATAATTTTACCACATGGTTGGCACCATTCCAAGCACTTTACAAATGTTAACATTAATTTAATCTGCATAACCCTATCAGCAGACACTATCATGGTTTTATCTTACAGATAAGCAAGGAGATACACAAGGAGATAAAGTAAGTTATACAGGATCACACCATTATTAAATGCTTCTGAATCCCTCTTCTATGTATTGGGAAACACTGCCTCTCAGTCCCACTCTAACCGATTATTGTACATTTGTTGTGGCTATTTAGCTTTTTAGGAAACAAGTTGCATTGCTACTATCAAAATTACAAAAAAGTTGGATGCTTTCCAGAATGTCTAAACCAAAGTAAAACACCTGATATATGATAAAGGTTTGAGGAAAAAGTAAAAAAAAAAAAAATTAAAAATCAAAGACTATGATTGTATAAGTTTGTTGATTATTAACGGCATTTACTAATTCAGGAGTGATAACTGATAAATGAAAACATAAATAGAATATGAAATAGTTTCACTAAATGGGTGCAATTTTAAAATTCCCTCAAGGATACTTATGCTGATGAAGATACTGAATAGATACCATGAAAATAGTTTTTGCCTCAATAACCTGTTTTACATTTGTTTACATTTTAATAGTCATAATAAAAAATCAAAAGGATTCAACTGTTAACCCCAGCAGTCACTATAGATAAACATTAATTCAGGATGGGTTATAAATCTACATTTAAAAGCTAAAGCTATAAAAGCTAAAACTATAGCATTTCTAGATGAAAACATAAATCTTCATGATTTCAGAGTGAACAAGTTTTTTTAGTCAAGATTTAAGTGTTAAGAACAATACAAGAAAAATATTAATAGGTTAACATTTATCAGTATTAGAAACTACTACTCAGTAGAGACAGGTTAAGAATGTAATATATTTGACAATACACAAACTGAACAAAGAAATTATATCTAGAATATAGTTTTGAAAATACCCACAAATTATTACAAGAGAGAGAAAATAACTCAGTTTTGAGTTAATGGGTGCAGCATACCAACATGGCACATGTATACATATGTAACAAACCTGCACGTTGTGCACGTCTACCCTAGAACTTGAAGTATAATAATAATAAAAAAAAATTGGGCTAAAGACTTTAACAGGCACTTTATAAAAGAAGATAGCTGAGCGGCATATAATAAGAAAATACCTCCATGTCACATTATTAATTATAGGTGAACTGTAAGCTAAAACTTCAATGAGATAGCCCACCCATCCAAATGTTCCATTAAAGACAAAACAAGTGATGCCAAGAGTGTAGTACGATGGGAACTCTCATACAAAACCGGTAGGAGTTTAAAACAGTGCAATCATGATGGAAAGTTCTTTTTCAGTTGTTATCCTATGACCCACCAATTCTACTCCTAGGACATTTGACTGCAAGAAAAGTGAATGTGTTTTTCATACAAGAGGACTTCTCTGAAGATATTTGCGGCAGCTTATTCGTAAGAGCCCAAGATAAAAAATCCCATCAATGTTCATCAACAGGAGACAGGAAAAACAACCTGTGATCTAATTCTTACAGGGAAATACTTTGATGAAAAAATACCATCAATACTTTTGAAAACATGGATAAGTCTCAAAAGCTTGAGGGAAGAAAGAAGTCAGATGCAAAAGAGTACATGTCAAGTTAAGGAGCAGTCTGTGGTGATAAAAATCACAGCGGTCGCTCATGGAGGTAGCGGGTAGGGAGATGGGGGCTTGTCTGGATAGGAGCATGAAGAAACTTTGTGGAGTAATAGAAATCTATATCCTGATCTGGATATTACTTACTCAGGTACATAGATGTATCACAGTTAATAGGACTATATATTTAATGCTTATGCTCAGTATGTAAAGTATATATGAATAAAGTACTGTTAAGAAAAATTGAGAGACAAATCAGTTCTCCCAACAACATAATTGTATAAAAAATGAAACCAAAACAAAGTCAATTAAATTTGGCCATCTTTCATTTCTTGAATACAACTACAAATAAATAGGTAATATAGGGAGAAAAGGGGAACATGTTAAACACCATTGTAGTGATGTAATCAAACTGAAACATACTGTAGAAAACTACAAAAAACAAAACAAAACAGAAAACTATTCAGTTTCAGTAATAAATACATTCCAAGGAAAAAGAAAAGACACACATAGAATTAAGCCTATCAACTTGTAACAATATGAAAATTTTATTTGGATCCTTTTAAAACAAATGCTTCAAATTTAATACATATTTTACAAAATATAGAACTTACAGGAAGATTGAAAGTTTAAATACTAATGGAATATTTGAATATACTGGAATATTTTTGTTTTTTTAAGTTTGAGATATAATTGCAATTATGTTTATGTTAGAAGCTAGATCTAAAATATTTATAAAAATATGTGTTAAAAATATTCCTTAATAAAAGTGAGGTTTCCATCAAAATGTTTGGATGACAGTTGTTCTATAATGAGAAAAGAAGTAGAGATAAAGGGAAATTATGTAACATATCTATTGCACATAAATCAAGTATTTTACTATGTAAAATTTGATTTAGTGTTTTGACTTATATGAATATAAACATTTACTTGTCTTCTAATAAATTTGAGAAAGGTTATTTGAACTATAGAAATCCTATATTAAGGATGATCTTGCAAAAAGAGCAAACATTTTTTTCCAGTATCTGTATTTGGCGTATTCTTAATTTAAAAAATCAATTCTAAAATGACAAACAGGAAATAAAACCTTTTAAAGATGTTGAAGGCTTGTGGTAATTTGCTCATATGACAAGGAACACAAGTCTAGCTACTCACCAAACAAAAAGCTGAACGATTAACATAAAAATGTATGACATCTATAAAAGTTAATAGCCATAACATCAAAAGCTGGCAAATATAAGAGCTGAATAAAAATGAGTTTCTGCCTGACAACTATTTATTTCACAATCCAGAAACAATTTATTGAGAGGCTTTGAGGTTTTGTCCCAAATTCTTCATCTTATTTATTTTAGTGAGACTTAATTTATTACTTTGGAAAAGCATACTGATCTCAAATATGAAAATTAATTGAAATATGTATACATAAAGCTATAAATAAAATACATTTTATTTACTTACTTATATGTTGTATCCATTTAATAATACATATTTTATTTCCTTAATTTTATGTTGTATCCATTTACATCATGGCTACAATTCTTATAGAATGTTAAATCCCTTTTTTCAATGGAAAAGGTGTTAGAAAGTATCAAGCGTTGTTGCAGGTTATTCTGCCAATGCTACCCTTTTTTATAAGCAACAAAATCTATTATTTTTTAATCATGTCATTCAAGATCTAGTTCTAGATTTTTGTCTCTCAGGATAACTAATCTCTACTTGCAATGTAAACATAATCTTAATAAAGCATTCATAAGACGATGAGTTAAATAAATGTATGTATAGTAATTTACTAATATAGATATTCTAATATGTGATCCTTGAGAAAATCACACTTTGCATTTGAAAAAGACAATTCTCATTAGATTGAATTTCTCATCAGATGAAGAGCTCAGATTTGCTCATTTTTCACCAAATGTAAAATACCTCTGAAATCAAGGCATGTATGACAGTTAAACAATTAATTTTTTTTTTTTTAATTTGGGCCAGGTACAGTGGCCATACCAGTAATTTCTAGCACTTTGGGAAGCCAAGGTATGAGGATTATTGAGACCAGGGGTTTGAGACTAACCTGGGCAACATAGGAGACCCAGTCTCTAGAAATTTTTTATTTAATTAGCTGGCTAACTGTTCTTAGATATTTCATTTTTTGTGGCTATTGTAAACAAGATCGTGTCCTTGATTTTACTCTCAGCCTAAATGTTATTGGTATATAAAAATGCTACTGATTTTTCATATATTTATTTTATATTCTGAAACCTTTCAGAAGTTGTTTATAAGTTCTAGAAGTCTTTTGGTAGAGTCTTTGGGTGTTTTCTAGCTATGGAATCATAGATAAGAGAGATTGTTTGACTTATTATTTTTCTATTTGGATCCCTTTATTTCCTTCTCTTGCCTGATTGCTCTGGCTAAGACTTCCAGTACTATGTTGAAAGATCTCTCTACAATAAGAACTACAAAACACTGGAGAAAGAAATCAGAGATAACAAAAATACACAGAAAAACATTCCATGTTCATGGATTAGAAGAATCAATATCATTAAAATGGCCATAGTGCCCAAAGTAATGTACATATTCAATGTTATACCTATCAAACTACCAATGTCATTCTTCACAGAATTAAAAAAATAAAACTATCCTAAAATTCACATGGAACCAAAAAAGAGCACAAATAACCAAAACAATCCCAAGGAAGAAGAATAAAGCTAGACGCATCACATTACTCAACATCACACTATGCTATAAGGCTACAGTAACCAAATAGCATGGTATTAGAAACTCAGAAATAAAGCCACACACCCTATAACCATCTGATCTTCAACCAGGCTGAGATAAACAAGCATGCAGAAGAATGAAAGTGGATCCTTAAATTTTACCATATACAAAAATTAACTAAATGTAGATTAAAGATTTAAGTGGAAGACCTCACACTATAAAAACCCTAGAAGAAAACCTAGGAAAAATCCTTATCAACATTGGCCTTGAAAAAGAATTTTTGGCCAAATCCCCAAAAGCAATCGCAACAAAACCAAAAATTGACAAATGGGACCTAGTTAAACTAAAGAGCTTCTGAATTAAAGAAAAAAGAAAAAGAAAAAAAAAACTGTAAACGGAGTTAACAGACAACCTACAGAACAAGAGAACACGTTTGCAAACTATGCATCTGAAAAAGGTCTGATATCCAGAATCAATAAATAACTCAAGTCAACATGCAAAACACAGATAATTCCATTAAAAATGGGAAAAGGACATAAACACTTTTCAAAAGAAGACATACAAGTAGCCCACAAATATATGAAAAAATGCTTATCCTCACGAATTAGAGAAATGCAAATCAAAACCACAATGAGATACCATCTCACACCAGTCAGAATGGCTATTACTAAGTAAAATGTGACAGATGTTGATGAGGGTATGGAGAAAACTAAATGCTTATATACTGTTGGTGGGAATGTATATTAGTTCAGACACTGTAGATAGCAATTTGGAGATTTCTCAAAGAACTTAAAACAGAGCTACCATTCTACCTAGCATTCCCATTACTAGGCATATACTCAAAGGAAAACAGATCCTTATACAAAAAGACACATGCACCCAAATGTTCATTGTCATAGCAATGAATATGAAACATTACAAGAGCAAAGATATGAAATCAACCTAGGTGCCCGTCAATGGTAGATTGGATAAAGAAAATGTGGTCCATATACAACATCTAATACTACATAGTCATAAAAGAATGAAATAATGTCATTTGCGGCAAACTAGATGGAGCTGGGGTTCGTCATTCCAAAGTAAATTAATGAAGGAACAGAAAACCAAATACTGCATGTTCTCATTTATAAGTGGAAGGAAAACACTGAACATACATAGACCTAAGAATAGGAATAGACACTGAAGACCACTGGAGGAGGACAGGGAGGGGCGTGCATTGTAAAGCTACCTATTGGGTACTACACTCACTACCGGGGTGCAATATACCCATGTGAACTTGCACATGTACCCCCTGTATTGAACATAAAAGTTGACATTTTTTTAAAAAGAAAAAAACTATTCTTTTAGGATGTTTCAAACATATATAATTATTAACTATGCTACATCATCATGTTGTGCATTTTATTTCCAGAACTTACTCATTTTATACCTGCAAATTTTGTACCCTTTGATCAATATCTCCCCCTTCTCATCACACACCTCCTGAATTCTGACGATTTCTTTTTCACAATTTTTATATTTAAATATATAAAGTCTATTTCTTAAGAAAAAAAGATTATTAGCCAGGCACGGTGGCATGTATGTGCCCATAGTCCCAGAGACAGAGGATTGCTTGAGCCCAGGATTTTCAGGCTTCAGTGAGCCATGACTGAGCCATTGAAAAAGTGAAAGATCCTATCCTTAAAAAAAACCAAATAAAGTAACAAAAAGGAGCAATGTTCCTTTTAATATGAAATGTTCATAATATATAATATTATATATTTAGGACGTCTATATGTTTAGTAAAAAATAAAATGTCATTAAAATTGAGAGGTTCAGGTACATATCCTCCATACCAGGCACTGGCTTCACATCTCTTGATCCACCAAACAAACTTCTGGGAATAAATGTGTCACAGAAAAAAAAAAAAAAAAGAGCACAAAATTAGATCAGGTAACACATTTCCAGCTATGAAATATTTGATAAGGTTTTTCTTTCCTTCCTCTCTTGTCATCCTTACTCTTTCTTCCTTCTTTTCTTTCTCTTCCTTCCTATCACTAGATGCATATACACCTTATATGAAAACAGATAACTTAATAGCATTTATAACATTCTAATTTAAGAATATTTATTAAAGTTATTCACAAATATAAAGTGTATCATTTAATATGTAAATATTTAAGGAAAATATTGGAAGAATATACTTTGATACTTTATTTTATATGAGAATTACAAGTTTAAGTGCTTGCAATAACCTGGTAGAGGTCATATTGTCTAAACCCTCATTTTATATATATTACGGGACTGGCCGGGCGCGGTGGCTCAAGCCTGTAATCCCAGCACTTTGGGAGGCCGAGACGGGCGGATCACGAGGTCAGGAGATCGAGACCATCCTGGCTAACACCGTGAAACCCCGTCTCTACTAAAATACAAAAAACTAGCCGGGCGAGGTGGCGGGCGCCTGTAGTCCCAGCTACTCGGGAGGCTGAGGCAGGAGAATGGCGTAAACCCGGGAGGCGGAGCTTGCAGGGAGCTGAGATCCGGCCACTGCACTCCAGCCCGGGCTACAGAGCAAGACTCCGTCTCAAAAAAAAAAAAAAAAAAAAAAAAAAAAAAAATCATTATGAAGGTGGCATACCACATGTGACTCTTTCTTTCTTTTCTATCATGTATCTCTCTCAACCAACTCCTTTAGCTTTTAAATAAATATGTGATATACTGTTCTGATAGCTCATTTTGTGTAATACGGTATTAAAAGAAAAATATTCTAAAAGTAGCTACTTTTATTTGAGGATTACACACATTATGCACTTAAATATATGTGTTTTATATTACATATGCCGTTGCCAGATACTTTGCAAAATGTCTATCTCTAAGTGTTTTATGCCATGTCAGCAGAAGTGCCTGTGTTAGAAATCATAAGATTCAAGAAGGCCTCAATTTTATATAATACATATATGAACATGGCTTTAATAGTTAAATGCCAGATATTTATATAATTATTATTGCAAAAACTATTATCAGATACTGTTCCAAGTGTTTTATATATGTAATCTCATTTTATTTCATATTTTGTTAGAGTGATATTCTATTTAAAATTTTATTTGTATAACTTTATAAGGTACAAGTGTAATTTTGTTACATTACATAGTAGTGAAGTCAGGGCTTTTAATGTACATATTACCGCAATAATCCACATCGTATCCATGAAGTAATTTCTCATCATTCAGGGCCCCCTCATGCCCCCATTTCATTTTATAACATCTTTATGTGATAGTTGTTATCACAACTCTATGTGATTATCTCCACTTTGCATAGGAGAAAACAAAGCTTCACAGATACTAAACTGCTTATTCAAAACCTCTCAGGTTACAAGTGGCAGAACAGAACTTGAAGCTAGATCTTTTTAAGTGTAAGGTTTATAGCATTTTTTCATTAGGCTCTTTCAATGCCCTATGAGAAAATCAATCAGTTCCTTAAGCAAGAACATAGAAATATTAAACTAAGCCAACTAATCTTCATTTGTTTTTAATACTAACTATAGCAAATACTAGATATATGAGATCTATCTTTTAGACATACATAAGATCTATATATAAGATAAAAATTAAGATATTAAGAGAAATCTTAAATATGTTCTTTAAAAAGCAATAACTCTATCCATATTTTAGATATGCTATTTTGGTTAGGCAATGGAAATATAAATAGATTCCACTTTTAAAGCATAACAAATGAAGTCTCTCTAGAGAGCACCAATTATTGACACATTGTAAAGATAAGTGATTTCTAAACAATTATGTGAGTTTCATTACCGTCTGGTTTACAAATTGAAAATACAATTACAAAATAATACTGAAGCATGGAAAGTGAAATAAATTATGCATACTTTTCAAATATGACTGCAAATTTCCTTATAAGGATACTAAGCAAATTTAATGATAAAGTTATATTTGAAAATCAAAAAATTATTTTGTAAGAAACATCCTATTTATAAAAACTGAACAAATAGAACAAAAACTATCATATGAAATATTGACAATTTGGATGTTGGATGTTTCAGAGACAAATATTAAACTTTCTTGAGTACAAAAATAACAAATATCCCTTTCAATAGATTTTAAATTTCATTAATCTTTTATTTACAAGAGTTCTCATCTGTTTTTCCTTATATCACATATTTCAATTAATTTTTATTAGTTAGTAATGTCTATTCTGAGTTTCCTAAATTGCAAATTTGCGTTCACATGTTTCTAACAACTTTTATTCCCCACATTACCCTAGCTGGAATAGATTGATAATACTACCAGATACTGTTCTCCTTTGAAAACATGGACTCTTGTCCATGACAAATAATTGTAACATATATTAGTAAGGAAAAAAGTCTGAACTAGCATCATTATACAATTCTTTCTACTAACGTTAGAATAAAAGCTGCTGTCACAGTTGAAAGCCAGCTGGAGGGCTAATTTCCCTCCAAAGAACAAGCAAATAAGTTCAATGATTAAGGTTTTAAAAGTGTATAGGAATTCAATATCCTTGCTCTCTCTACCTGGTTTTCTTTAGTCACTAATCCGTAATCCATTAAGACTTAAGAGATCCAACTGAATTAATCTTATTAGAAATTCACATTCCTTTAAACTCATATTTCACCAAAAAAATGTTCTCAGATACAAGTTATGTGGCCCTTTATAAGGACATGAATATATTCACAATACAACTCCGAGTATTTAATTTAAAAAGTTAAGTAAGAAGAAGACCAAGCATTGTGTTTCATTATGCCAAAAATATACGTTGTTCTATTTTGAGCTAACAAGCCACACTTTTGGTTATTCTATATACTGCTTATAACTTATTCCCATCATGCCTTTAATTTATGTGATTAACCCTGTTAACACAGTCACAGCATGCTTCTTAGATGAAAATGATATTTTAAAGGCTACTAAAAAGTAGCAAATGTAAATTAAAAAATAATCTCCATAGTTACATTTTATTGTAGATGTCTTCTTAAGTCAAATATTTCGAAAGGCAGTTATTCAAAAACATATGAGAATAAACAAAAGGCAATCATTCCTTATTTGTGTAATATTAAAGAATTATTTTGAAAAATCACATTATATTTAAATCTACCTGAAATTTGAATAAATGTAATGTAATTTTAATAAGAAATAAAAAATATTAGACTGGTTATTTTGATTAGGGCATTTTTCAGAAAATACGTTTGACAACTGAGAAATAAAGTTAGTTTGAACTCAGGCTTATAAACTACCAAATTTCCCTTACTCTTACAAATAAAATTTTTAAAAAAACTAAGAAGTGATAAGAAAGCAGATTGCCAAAGAAGTGAAAAGTAAGCACAGTCAGGTTATATTCAGGCTTGGCTTGTTCAATTGTGATGTGTGAAGTCAAATTTGCACCTGTCCTGGGATCTGTGTGTGTTGGCAGGGGACACTGGGACCCGAGTTCACACACTTTACAGAGCTGCATTATCAACCAATAATGCAACCTTTGACATGTCACCATTTCACAGTATGCTGAAGTCTGATGAAATGGAAACCACTAGAATGTACAACTGAATAATTTACAGGACTCAAAGGCCAAAGTCTTTCTCTTTCCCACACTGTCCCTTACCACCATGTGACTGCGAAATATATCACCGAGTGATGGATGGCTAGAGGGAGAACAAAGGATTGTGAGCAAAATGATTGGAACTTGTTATTTTTGATTTCACATGATTCTTAACAAAAAAACATATGAAAACATATGTACTCAGTTGGTCTCAATAAAATATCTGAGAATATTTTTTTTCCTGAACATCCTCTAACTTTTAACTTGGTGATAATGCACACGTTTTTAGAGGCAGTTATGTTCTTTTGCAGAGAAGCCAAAAAGGCTTCTATACTATGTCACCCTGCGACAGTGGAATGAACAGAGGAGTCCTCAGAGTGCTGCCTTGGAACCCTGCCACTGCGTGATGGCAGCTGGTGATTAATAATCTTCAACGAAATAGTAATTCAAACAGGACTAGGCAGGCCCACCAACTCTAGGGTTCTAACAGTAAAAATCAGTATCAACTAATTTTCAATAGCCCTTAAAATTTGCAGTCATCCTACAATCAGTTGTTTGTATAATATGTGATAAAAGATATATGCAAGACAGGCAGCATGTCCAATTTATGATTTATCAGGCACCAATTTTTAACATAATTGTACAAGCATGGATTCATTCTTATCAACGCATTTTTTTTTCAGAAAACAGAAGGGGCTCATCACTTACTCTACTATGATGTACTCAAAAAGTTCTTATGCAAATATAGTATTGTTAAATGGATATTTACATGACAAAACCAGATGCAGTAAACTATAGTAAATAAAATGATTTTTCTAAGGATTAATTGGTAGCAATATGGTGTACTTGAAATCACTGAAATACTGAAGATCATTTTCAATCACTAAAAATGTATTTCAAAAATGTTAGCTGTATTGAAATGTTCCATAATAAAAATTAGCTTAAAATTGTATATATTTTTGTAAGGATTTTTACACTGGAGATTATTTAAAAGTTTGCAATGTATTTTCTTTCCTAAAGGTATACAGTGAATTGTACAAGAATTTGAAAAAAATTTTATAATGTTCCATAGCTCAATTAAAATTCAAACAACCCAAATTAAAATCCCAAACTTCAAATATTTAAGAAAAAAAAAAAAAACCTTTCTGAATATCACCTAAAATCATCAGAAACTTATGAGAAATAACAAACAGATGTTCCTATACTTAAATTTGATTAAGAAACCGTAAGGAAATACAACCTCAGCAGAGAAGATATAGCAAATATATCTAAGTTACAAATATCGGGAGTCTAAGGGCAACTGAGAGCTTATCTTTAGTCTCAAGGATACACATAAACAAACTGGACTGCCTTCCTTTAGCCATCACAATTTAAAAACAACAGCCCAAAATCAACCTCAAAGTGCTGCTTGCTCAAAGGTCCTGCTTACTTTGAGGCAGTAGATACAAAGTACTTTTGTGTCTGCGGATTTTTACCACTGTTTTTTATGTCTGGAAACTTTGGCTCGGATACCAACCAAACATTGTAGTTCAAGACAATTAAGTATTCTCACCCAGAACCCTATTTCTCTACATCACAAAATCACCATGCACTTGGCATTCCTGGCAGCGTTTGGCACAGTGACTGTGGGTCAGAACTGAGAAGATCTGGCAATGCAGTTTAGGGAAAGCTTCTTTATTGCAGCTGCCAACACTTCTGTCTGACCCAGTGAATCAACGTAAATCTCTCAATTTCTCTCGGTCTCTATCTCTCTGATTCTCTCTCTCTCTCTCTCTCTCTGCAAAGAATTCATGTGAATTAAAATTCAATTTTAGATATTATACTGAAATACAACATCAGTGACTTTTCAGTATGGCCTGCAATGTCTTAAAAAAAAAAAAAAAAAAAAAGCATTAACATATGTGCCCCAAACACTGTTTTGACTGTGCCTTCGTTTTGTGTCCGTATCTTCAAAAATTGATATTTATATCAGTAATGATTTAGAATGTTAATCAGTGTTAGTAATTTGCCTCTTCGTATTTTTTTCTGGAAGTATGTGTTTCTACACCTTTCCCTGTGTCTTTGCAGCATTATGAAGGGACATCTTGGTTGTACTGGAATAAGACACAGATTTTGTTCAAGTATAAAAAGGCACATGTGCCAATAACCTTGAGTGTTAAGCAAATGCAGTGCTTTCTGGCAGCCATAGATCTGGAAGTTTTAAGAGTGCCCTAGGAACAATAAAGTTACAATATTCAGCTCTGGCATGATTCTGTTATACATCACCTTGGAAAACATTAAAAGTTCAAATTTTTAATTTGTAGAGAATAAATAAAACATAAGACTCCTGTGTCCTTTTATAATACTATAGGCCCAACAGTCGCATGTGACCCAGGACAGCTTTGAATGTGGCCCAACATAAACTAGTAAACTTTCTTAAAACATTACGAGCGATTTTTAAATTTAATTTTATATATATTTTATTATGTTTAAATATATCTATTTATATAAAATATATATATATATTGCAATTTTTTGTTTTTGTAGCTCATCAGCTATCATTAGTGTATTTTATGTGTGGTCCATGACAATTCTCTCTCCAATGTGGCCCACAGAAGGCAAAAGATTGAACATGTCTGCTACAGACGATGGTAAAAACAGAGAGAAAAGAGGTAAACTTGTGCTTATCTACTTCAGTTCTGCCGATTTCTTCTTTTGTGAAAGTACTAATCTTGATGGTGTTTCATATAGTGAAAATGCCAAATTCTTAAGCATTAGAAAAACAAATAGTAGAATGTAGTTGACTCAGCAAAATGATTTCTGTGTATTTAGAGCACCTTTAGTTAAGTCTAGGATAAACTGGTAGTTTTCTTTTTTGCTTTTTAACAAATATGACCATTATGCCCTAAAGGTTAATCTATGGATATTCTGGTCCTTTGAAAATGTAAATACATTTAGACACACACTGCACCCCAAAATCATTATTCAAATCTCTTCAAAACATCAAACCTGCAGATAATCAGAAATCCTTACCTCATTTTTTCTCTGTGACATCATAAATAATGATTGACTCAAGAATAGTGGAAAACAGAAGACAGACAGAAGGTACAAATATGTAAACCAGGTAGTTAGGATCCACGAATTCATTATATGCAGTTGAATGCAAAATTTGTTGATGTCTAACACAAAATGAAAATCTTCTTCTCCCTTCCAACCTCCCCATCTGGCTCTTTAGTTTGTTCCTTTCATGTCTCCCAGGAGTTCTAAAATGTACCACTTGCTCTTTCAGAGGCAGTCTAATTTTCCAAATTTAAGTTGTATTTTCATAAAGCTACCGAGAGGCAAAGATTTTTTTTTCCTTTCACATTATAGTGCCAAATACTTATTGAGATATGTCTACATACTCAATAAATGGTATTCTTGGCAACAAACATCAAATCAGAAAAATACAATGAAAAACTGAACAGATATTAGCACTTATCATATGCTCAGGATGTGTGTCCTGCAGCTTAATGGCCCTGGGTTCGAAGTCCAAGCCTGTCACTTCATGTCTGTGGGACTTGGGTGCTGCATGTTCACTGATAAATATTTAATTGGCTTGCTTATGTAGGGGATTTGGTGCTACATCTGTGTCACCAATTCAGGTGCTCTTTTAAGTCACTGTTAATTTTTCCCATTGTATCTTGGCAGTAAATGATTTCACAGTCTTATAGATACTAGGGGATAAATTAAACTAAAATATGAAATGAACATAATAAAATCTGAAATTATTTTGCCATGCTATAAAGGGGAAACACTGTAAAGATTGTGAATTAACCAAATCTACTTTCAATGTGTAATTTGTAGTCATGGTCTTTGACTCTTTCTTCCCTTCCTTCCCTTTCTTCACTTCTTCCGTTCCTTCGGTTCTTTCCCCTTCTTCCCTTCTTCCCCTCCTTTCCTTCTCACCCTCCTTCCCTTGTCACCCTCCTTCCCTTCTCCCCCTCCTTCACTTCTTCTCCTCTGCGATTCTCATGTCTCAGCCTCCTGAGTGACTGGTATTACATGGTCTTCGAATTTCTTCCTTCCTTTCTTTCCTTCCCTTCCTTCCTTCTTCTCTTCCATTTTCTTTTTTCTTTCTTTTCTTTTTTCTTTTTTTTTAGACAGAATCTCGCTCTGTGGCTCAGGCTGGAGTGCAGTGGCACGATCTTGGCTCACTGCAACCTCCGTCTGCAGGTGTAAGTAATTCTCATGTCTCAGCCTCCTGAATGGCTGTGATTACAGGTGTGCGCCACTATGACCAGCTAATTTTTGTATTTTAGTAGAGACAGGGTTTTGCATTGTTGCCCCGGCTGGTCTGAAACTCCAAGCCTCAAGTGATCCGCTTGCATCAGCCTCCAAATTGCTGGGATTACAGGTGTGAGTCACTGTACGTGGACTGGTCTTTGAATTTCTAAGGGCATAAAAACCTTAAAAATGAATCAAAATACAAAATTAAAAACTATTTCAGTGGAAAAATAGGTAAACTGATGCCCTTTTAAAGAATTATTTCTTACATGAGATAATAGTCTAATTCCAAAAAACAGCTAATTGTACTTAGCAAGGATGCTAAAAGGTGTAAATTTTAAGGCCACGTTCAGATTTTAAAATGCAAAGCCTTCAAATTTAAATGACCTTTGAAATAGTGAAAACACAGAAAATGTTTGAAATTCTGAACATCAATGAAATATATTTTAGACAGAACAAAGCAGTCATTATTTCTAATTATTATTAAAAACTGAGAACCTTTCAGCCTTTTAAATGTCAAGACTTATTATTTATGGATGATTAAAGTAACACAAAGTGTTTTCTTGGGCAGAAAAAAATTGAACACAAAATCAAGCATATCCAATCCCCTTGACAAGCTATTAAAACATTCATTTAGGAAAATGTTCTTTTATTAACAGTTTCGCTTGCAACTAAATGAAATCTCCTATATCAATGTAGATACCAGAGTTTTGGATTTGATACAGGATTTGACAATATCCTAAAAATCTATTCAATATCTTTTCATGCAGAGTTGAAGATAGGCAGACAGATATGAAAGTAAAATTGTTTAATGTTAAAAACATGTTTTGTTCAGCTACAACCCAAGTCAAATGAAAACTCTACTTAAAACAAAAAGTTAAAACATTTATGTATAAATGAGACTTCTCTATCACAATTACAGGATTTCTAATTTAAGAAAATAATTTAAACTATAAAAACAAAACTTAAAAGTATGTAAAATGTTCTTAATTAGAAATCCTGTGATTGTAGGGGAAGTATCATTTGTACACAAGCATTTTAAATTTTAAAAAGATTTAGATTTTAAAAACATATAATAGAACCTAACCTGTTATTTACAGGTAAAATAACTCAAGTGTTTCATTCAAGTCCTGACTAATGACAGATAATCCTAGAGCTCCATAAACCAACACTAAGCCCTGGGCCTTTGCTTTACATCACATTCTAAATTAAGGCTTATCTATCTATCATCTCAAATCAGAGTTCACTTTCTACCCTTCCTTCTGGTGTTATATTGACTCTGATCTGAGTTCTATAGTGTTTGGAAGACACATTGTTAGCTAAAGCATGATTTTTATTATGTTGACTTCGAGAGCCTTTAGCAGATACCTGAATTTTGGGGCTTTAGGGAACATTACAAAACTCATTACTTCCGAAAGAGAAATAGGAAAAAAAAAAAAAGAAAGAAAAACAGAAAGAGATATCTCTTCTTGTTTTTTTGTTTGTTTGTTTTTCTCATTAATACTCACTATAAAAAAGAGGGAAATTATTCCTTCCTGGAATATGATACCCTTTATACATAAGCTTTGCTATTTATTTTAGATCAAAATTTCAATGCACAGAATACATTAATTAATCCCACATGGATGTTGCCTACAATTAGATTATAGTTTAAAACCATCTAATTTAGTGAACATTAATAGTATAACTTACAATTTTTCCAGCCTCTGTAATGTGTTTTCTTCCTACCTCATCAATTAGGCATTGATGGAATCAATGCCTAATTCCATCACAATAAAATGCTTCACTAGAGGAAACTGCCAAACTATTAATGTTACAAATACCTACTTTTGGTTAAGAATAAAAAGAAGACACAATCCATACTGTGAAGAAGTTTAGGAATTTAGTGAGCGAAAACCAAGAAAAAGACTGATTACAGTATAGGAAAATAGTTCCAGTATTAAGCACAGGATGCTGTGGAAGAACTAAAGAGAGGAATCCTTAGGACAACGCATCAGGTTAAGGAAAGCTCTCATATGTAGCAAAGGCTAAGTTCCTAAAGAAAATGACACTTGAGCAGTTATTAAAGAGTGAGAAGGTTTTGTGGGGCAGAAAAAGAGAGACTTGTTCTTTCAGTGGGAACTACAAGTCCACTTACAAGTGCAAATAGCTGAGGTATAAGATGTTGAATCTAAGTACTGTAACTCATTATATGTGCAACATAGAATACACAAGGAGTTTGTGATGAAGTACAAGGATGGAAAAATAAGCTATGCAAGCATCAGGGCAGCCATTTTTTATATTCTGCTCACTCAAAACACAAACAGAGCAGTAGATAATGGCTACACAATGTTCAACAGTGATTTCCTGATAGCCTATTTTGTAAATGACAGATGTCTAGACCCAAGATTTCACAGTGTGAACATGGACAATATTGAGTGTAGAAATGTTTCCAACATGAATGAAACACTATTTTATCACACTGTTACAATCATCTGAGCTCAGGAATTATTCTAACACTACTTTCCAAATGGATTCCTATAAGCATTACATTTAAATTTTGGAAATGTTGAATTATATAATTATATAATATATAATTTAATAATATTACTATATGATTTATAATTATGTATTTTATAATATAGTTACTAATTTTATTATATATTATGTAATTACTTTCATTGTGTTATCATGAATAAAACCTACACTTTTATTTATCTGCCCTGTTCTTGCCAGTAAAGAACAAAAAAAAGAAAAAACATGTTTTAAAATATGTACTTCAGTTATGTTAATGATTTAACATTCAGCTATTAAAATTTTAAAAATCTAATTTGTATACATGTGTAGAACCCATTTTCCCATATATACACTAACAGACTTATTCCTTTTTCTATTCATCACTTCTTTATATATTGTTACGAACCCTTAACACGTTTTCTGGCTATTTGAGGAAAAGAAATTGTGTCTGACAGCAAGAAGCATGTTATATCCAATTCTATTTTCCACCTCTTTCCCCTTCACTTTTGACACCTTTCTGCAAACCCCAGTGCTTAATTGAATACGTAGGGGTGTTGCCTGTGAAACATTTTGAAGTAGTTCAATGAGGATGATTTATAGCAATATATAAGATGACAGACGTACTGAGGAGGTTTGAAGTGATCTTATATGGTGTCCATACTAAGATGGAGCACCTGACACCACGGTACTATTTATTAACATCCCAAGAGATTAGACTTTATTAAGATTCTCAGACTCTGACACCTATAAATGTTGCATATCTGAGAATATAGGACTGACCTTTTTCTCGGCATACCTACGAAAAAAAAAATTAATGGGTTGATAAAGTACACTTTAAAACAACAAATTATCATTTCCACTGTTTAATCTGAGGTAACATATACGAAGACATGATGGAATGTTTACTATTCCGTATTTTGTATAGTTTTTTCACTATTAACTGTATCTGGTGAGTCCTGGGATTATGAATATAAGAAACATCAAGTGATATTTCTGATTAAATATTAGAGGGCTGATACCAAGAATTATTGCTTTTACCTCTCCACTGGCCACCTGCCACCCCACAATTACTGGTACACAATAAAGAAAATTTTAACACACAAAGAAAAAGTGAAAGGAAAATGATTAAAAGAAAATAAAAGCTATCAAGAGATTTGAAGATGACAGGAACGGTAGCAACCAATTTAGGAGAATGGACACAGTTTCATATTAAATGCCTTCAATGGGAGGAACAATAATAATAGATCCAATTTGCCCTCAGAGAAGCCCAGATTGGAGGCATGAGTCCCCAGGGAAGTTATGGTTGTAGGTGCAGATGAAAACAAAAGTATTTGCTGAATGTGTGTAAACAGAACCGTGGGGCCTGGCGCCGTGGCTCATGCCTGTAATCCTAGCACTTTGGGAGGCCGAAGTGGGTAGATCATCTTTGCTCAGGAGTTCGAGACCAGCGCGGGTAACACGGTGAAACCCCGTCTCTACTAAAATATAAAAAATTAGCTGGGCATGGTGGCACACTCTGTGAGAATCAATTGGCTATAGAGAATGAACACTTAGCTAATAAATAATATTTTATTGTTATTAGTAAATTATGTTACACTTCTTTTATATTAGTAAAATTTAGAATAAACACGTACATATAATATATACACCTACATTTTAATTTTTTTGTTCAGCGAACCAACATTAATTAAAACATCACTGGATAACAGGAACAAGTAGGTAAAAACAGAGGGATATAAGGGATATAAGTTAAAAATAGAGAATGTAAGTTAAAGTCTACTACTAAATTGGACCCTTAGCTTCCTTCATTCTCCCTGCTACCAGATGCCAACATCCACTGTCTCCTAAGATACTGTTTGTTGCCCATTCCATACATATGCTGTAGCTTTCTCAGTCTTTGATAATCTCTTATGTCTTTTAACCTGTATCTAATTTTTAAAGTATGTTTAATGCTCTATTGCTGATTCTACAAAATGGCTTCATATCAGTCTTCTGATCACTATGGTTCTCTTCAGCTGTTCTTATTCTGCTAACTTTCCAGTGAGTTTTTATCTTAGTTATTATCTTTCCTATTTCCAGTAGTTCTCTGTTTTCTTCGTGTATTTTATGTTTCCCTTTTCTCTTGATTCTGGCTGGTCATTTGTGAATGTATTTTGCTTTTATTAAGGATTTGACTCTGTCTTACTTGTTTAAACAAATTAACCATACCTATTTTCTATTTTGCTTCTCATTTTTGTCTGCTGTCTCTGGCCCATGGTCCCTTGATCCCTTTGTGTATTTTATAATTGTGCTTTGTGATTTTGCTTATGTTGTGGTATCTTCTTTGCGAGAATCATAAAATGCCTGGGTTGAAGATATAACACTCCAAGAAGATTTTACATAAGCTTTTGTAAAATACTTGGGAAAACCCTGAGTCCATGTTAAACTTAATCTGGGTTTATTTCCTCTGCACTATGCAGATAACATGGGCTGAGGCTCCACTTCCACATGACTGCCTTCTCACAACAATAAATTATCAGAAGATATTTTTCTCTACACTCCACCTAAAGTCAAGGCTGAGACAAATTTCATCCCCATCCCTTGCCCTTTAATCGCTATGTTGTTTGGTGTTTTTGTGCTTTAAACTTACTCTTACTGATAGCCCTTTGTGCGTTCAAGATTACACAACCTCAGAACAAACCCCAACCACCTATGGGCCCAAATCTCTTTTCCATACTCATTGCAAAGGTCCATGAAAAGCTTATCATTAACAATATTATGCTTGACAATTAAAACCTTGTTAAAGTTTACATTTTGTGTTATGCTGTTACCACAATTTTCAAAAATCTCTAGGCCACTCAGGTTCTGATTAATGATACCCCCATGCTAACTGACATCTTTATGATTAATACTATCTTCATTTGTCCTATGGCTTGGTGTTGGACTCAAATGAGTGATTGAGTTACTTATTTTGCTGAAAGCTCATCAATGCATCAAAAATATTATTTTTGTATTTTATGCAGTATTTTAAGTATTTTTTAGCAAGTGAAATTTAGGATATCTAGACTTCCCGGATGCCAAAAATCAGATATCTATGTATAATCCTGTAAAATAGAATTTTAAAATGTAAGTGAAAAAATGTAAACAGAATGAAATACTAAAATGAAAAAAAAATTGAAGTACATGGCTAATAGTTTTAGGTATTATCAATTATCTATTTTCTTTCTGATTTTTTATATTTTTAAAACATTCCTCCAACAGATATATATTGCATCGGAGATGAGAAACAGTTGCAATTTTAAAATAATACAGGCTAGCATAAGAATCACTTTGTACTAGACATCATTGTAAATGCTTTACATTTATTGGCCCACTTGATCATCACAATAGACTCCTGAGATAACTAATATTGTTATTTTCAATTTACAGACACAAAATCTAGGGCTGAAAAATTTTGTCAAGTTCATAAAGTTAATGAGTGTTTGGCTGGGATTTTTAAATGCAGGTTTTCTTGCTATAAAGCCTGTGCCCTAACCACTGTGTATTACTATCTTGTGGTATAAAGCAAAACACTATTTCCCTGGTTCCAATTCAAATATCCCTTACTTAGAGGCAATAGTCGGAAGACTCTCATTCTAGTCCCTGCTTATGCCTCTAATTATCTACTTGATCTTCAGTGACTCGCGTATTTTCTCAGACCTCATTTTCCTCAAGTGTAAAATTAGTGATTTAAGCTAGATTAATCTCTGAGGATCTTCTAGCTCTAAGATTTTGTGATAGCACAAACCTATTAGACAATTATTTCTTGAGTATCATGAAATTGGAAATTAACCATATAATTGAAAAATTAATGTGAAAAACTTTTAAATTAAAGAAAAAATTAATATAGTCAAACATTCTAAGATTTAATAATGTAAGATCTCAGGAATCAAGATAACTTTTAGTATATAAAAATACTGAATATTTCTCTCCTAAATAATTTTCAGTATATAAAAAATACTGAATATTTCTCTCCTAAATATTGGCAGCAACATTAAACAAAAATATACTTTCAGGCTTTTCAGCATATAAAGATACTATCGCAGTGAGGAAATGAATTAGTCTAAAAAGGTACACCACCAAAAATTTAACTTGAAAAATTTAATGACTTTCTTAGTCTGAACTACTAATGTGACAAAGCAACCAGAGGAAATCACAATATGCCTTTATCAAACTGAATTCTTCTCAGCATTACCTCTTTTTTAACCTTTCAGCTTGTATTCATACTTTTCAAATTTATTCATTTTTAATAAAATAATATCATTCAAAGCAGGTTTCTATATGTGTAAACCAATATTTATTCTGTACTTGAAAGTTGAAAATATTTTTTATTATTGCTGAAAACAAGAGTATTGGGATATTTTAACCTTTTTTTTTCCTTTGGTTGAAGAGTCATAAATGGGTCACAGTGGCCTTGTTTTCAAACATTCAAATTTACTGAGAGAAACTCTGAAAGGAAAAGTTTAAATATAATGTTATCTCATACGACTTCCTGATAGCTAATCTATACCTCAAAACTAATTCAGAAAAAAAATATTTTGATGAGAAATTCAATATGAGCATTTTATGAAGAGATATTTGGCTCTTATGGCTTGTCTAATCAAAAGACACAACATGCTAACCACAATCACTCTATATCCAGTGATCAAAATAGAATTTTATACTATTTTGTCATTTGAGAAAACACCATGGATCAATAACTGTAAATGCTATGAACTAAAAATAGATAATAAAGCTATGAGAAATCACTCACAGCATGTTGTGAGTGCAGCTTTGGAGTCAGACTGCCTAAGTTCCTCTCTTATACTTAATAACATATTGTTTGTGCCACTTTACTCAACCTCTGTGTGCCTTAAGTTGTGTATACTTTGGATAATTAAAGCACTACGTCATAGGACTGTAAGGATTGAATGAGTTAATGTATATGAAGAATGTAGAATAAGACATGGAACATAATAAGCTTTTATTTAATTAATGCTGAATATTGTGATGATGTTGCTGCTTGTACTGCTACCTTATTGAATTGAAAGTAGAAAAGAATAATTATCTGTAGTATGTTCTGCAGTTTATAATATCACAATCAATGATGCCTAACATAGTATATTCTAGGAAATAGCCTTACCAGATATGTTTATGTCATTGTGTGTATATGTGTGTTAGGTGAAGGGACTGTAGACTAACCTTTTATATAGCATGTTTTGAAACAACTGACAAAAATTATAGTCATATAAAATATGGTATAAAATATCAGTTACATTCATAAAGTATTTTCGAATAATACATTCAAGGAAAAACTTGAGTTCCAACTCAATGGTTCTGCCTTTCACATAAACAGAAGATCATGACTATGGGTGTTAGCAGTGCTACAGCTTTTACTATGGTAATTTCTCCATGATAATCATAGCAGAAATAAAAAAATAAATACATCTTGCTTACATTAACAGAATCAATTTATTCTTCAAGCTGTTTTGCCACAAACACATGCCACTACTGTGACTACCAAGATGCACACATTTTATTCCACTCTAATAAAATCTTCTCATTGCATGGATGATCACAGATGGAGATCTTCATATTTTCAGAGCTTAGCTCAGTGCTTACATATAGTTTTCTTAAGTTAATAATTAAGTAAATATTATGGCTTTTTTTCGTGTATCTTAGATGAATCACTTTTATTAGCCAGTCCAGAGAGTGATTTTTTTGATGGTATTAATCGATTTTTTCTTTGTAGCCACTTATCCTTGTGTCACAGGGTTACATTGAGAATAAGCAGGTCATATATATATCCTAATATTTATTTATTTATAGTTCAGAACATTCTAATCATATAAATATAAAGTATTTTATTGAATACAATATTAAACATATTACCTCAACGTATATAAACTAATGCAGGTGAATGTTTTTATAAAATAACTATTTAAAAATATTTTTATAATGGATAATCAGCCTGAAATCTTTGACATTTTATTAGTTTTTTTATAGACCACTTTAAAGTTGATTTAAGTATTAATTCTAGAAAACAAATTTTTCATCATCAAAAGATTCCCAATAGTGATGAACTTATTTAAACTAACAAAATCTTTTTGGAAGACACAGAAGCTTCAGTTTCAGCCTAGCATGGAACTGCTTGTTGATAAGTATGGTGTTTAAAAACAAATGCCATCACTTAATAATTCACATAGACTTTCCATTCTATCACCTATTGGATATTACAATAAACCTGTGAAGTCATTTAGGTATTTTTATCCCAATTTTACAGCTCGGGAATATGAATTCAGATAAATTTCCTAAGAGTCAGAGGTAGGAATGAAGCTAATGCTTTAGACTCAAAATTTGATGCACTCTCCACTTTACCACTTAAGATGATGAGGACGACTGATCCAGACCAAGTGATAAATAATATACAATATCAATGCTATCTGATAAATAAAACCCCTTAAATATCTTTAGGAAATCTTTTAAAAAACGAGAGACTGATGTTCACTTTGAACAAGTGTATTTTGGGAAATCCCAAGGGGAAAAATAGTATTATTCCAAAAATGTTAAACCATTTAATTTCCCCCTCATTCTTATTACTCTCTTGTACAGAAGTTAAGATATTATCAAATCTCTTAAAATATCCTCCTAAAATCTCCTTATTACTCTCTTGTACAGAAATATTATCAAATCTCTTAAAATATGCTCCTAAAATCTCCTTAACGTATATTAGGAGAGTAGGGAAAGAGCATCCATTCCAAGAGAATTTTTTTCTTTCTAAAGACTCATTCACTCAAGAGTTCTTAAAGTTATAAGAAAGCTCAGAAAATAATGCCTAACCATGAAAACAATAAAACAACATCCATATCTAAAATTGTGATCTTTTTAGTGTTGGCATTCCTAATATTGCAGGAAAATATCATAAAATAGTTATTATAAAATCTCTTAGAGATTCTTGTTATGAAATCTCAGGTTAATTCTTACTATGACTCAGGAATACTATCAATCATCTCTAATTGACTCTCCCCAGTAGCATTTTCAAATCTTTTTAACTCTCCACTGTACTTCCCCACTTCCACATTGCCTCAGTTATTACTGAAATTATTACAACCACTCCACATGAATTTCTATTTTCCTCTTCACTGATAACAAACATGATTGTTCTATTAACTCAATAGTTCAATGTTTAACAAATTTCTCCTTTTTAGCTCCTTTCTAAACCGAACTGTCATCATAATTTCTCTCTCTTTGAATTTTTTCTCCTTCT
The DNA here is from genome assembly GCF_037993035.2 of Macaca fascicularis. NCBI lineage: Eukaryota > Metazoa > Chordata > Mammalia > Primates > Cercopithecidae > Macaca > Macaca fascicularis. The sequence goes on along the minus strand of NC_088379.1, from coordinate 98,204,351 downwards.
TCAGAAAATTTCTGTGGGTTTCATGTTTCACCAAACTCTAGCTATTCTTATATATTACCTTCATCATTATCAAACTTTGAAGAAAAAATCTACTCACAGTATTTAATCATTTCCATCCCCTCACTCCTTACTGTTTGTACTGCTATTCTTTTAAAACAACTACCACCATAATAAAAATTCTCTCCATAATTTAATTTGTTGGTTCCTTATCTCCAAAATTCATAGATTTCTTAAGAGAGGATGTCTCACTTTTTGCCCAGCCTGGAGTGCAGTGACATAATATAGTTCACTGCATCCTTGAACTCTTGGGATCATACAATCCTCCCACCTCAGCTTCCTATAGCTGGGACTATAGGTATGCACTATTCTTCTATGGCCCTTTTATACACCTGATCCAAACAACACCCCACCACAGTTAAAATAATCACACCAAAATAATCATTTTTCCTTAGAGATAATGTTTTGCTCTGATTCATCTTTTATTTTAAACATTTTTTTTCCTTTTTCCCACAAAATGTAAATAGTTGCCAATGAGTTTCACTTCTCTCATATATTTGTCTTTGACAATCTTGTCCAATATCACAATTTTAACTTTTCACCCTCAGACAATATAATCTTAAACCATCACTCCATTTTTCCTTTTCTAAATGGGTCCTGAGACCTATATTCAGACAGGGGTCAAAAATCTCACCTCCAATCTAACCAAGAAGAATAGCTAATGGATGCTGGACTTAATACCTGAGTGATGGGATGTTCTGTGCAGTAATTCACCGTGACACATGTTTACCTTTGTAACAAGCCTGTACATCCTGCACATGTACCCCTCAACTTAAAATAAAAGTCAGAAAAATATCTCAGCTCTGATCTGAGAATGCCTGGGTTAAAATTCTAACACTGTTGTATATTAGCTATTTTATTTTGGTACAGTGGACTAATATGGCTCCCCTAATTTCCTATTATATGCAAAGTGTTATGTAAGGAGTAACTAATAATTTACATAAAACTCATAACTCTGTCTGGTTACAGTAACAATTCAATAAATATGAACTACCATTTACAATTATTTCCCTATATCTGTCTTTCCTTCTATGTTCTTTATTTGTGCTAGTTGTATACTTGTCCAGTTACCAAAGGCCCAATGCTAGAAGTATTTTTTGAGTCTCTCTTTTACTAGTCCCAGATACATAATAAGTTATTCAAGTCCTTCCCAAGACCTCCTGTAACACAGCTTCATAGTAGCTTACTTTTTACCCTTCTTATAATAACTATCCCGACACTTCATTAGCTTCCTTCTGGACTATTTAAAGACTGCTGACTGGTTTGATTTCAGTTTTTTGACCCTTAATCCATCACTTAACATTGTGGGCAGCTATTTCATTTTCCATGAAGCACATCTATAAATCATGTCATTCCATCACTCAGACCCTTCCACTCTTTGATATTACCTAAGATATTAATTCAGAAACCTTAGTTTCACATTCAAAACCTATTACTAGCTCATTTCAATCTCCTGTGCCAGTCTTATCTGGTCCTCAAAATAGATAGTATTCCAGACTAACCACACTATTGACTGTTATCTCCGCAGAATCCACATTTCTGATACTCTTCTCTTCATCAGAATTACCATGAAAAGTAAATTTCATATATTGGTTGTAATTCATGATGCACCTAAAATGATACTTATTCCATAAAAACTGAATCACATGGTCTAGATTTATCTATCCCTCCTGTGGGGGGAAGGCATGTGGAACTTCACAAATGGCCAAATAAGAAGCTCAGCAAATCTCTTTAAAGGCAATGATAAAACTAAATAAAACTCATGTGTGAAACCATTTAAGGATTCTGGAAAAAAAAAAAAAAAAAAAAAACAAAGACATACAACAAATTGGAAATCATTTATTTAATAGCAAATATTGAACATCACATAAGAAGAGTGTGTCTGTGTCATTTTAGCATTAGCATGGCACTGAATTTTAGCACGGCAATGAAAGCCATGAAAACCAACAGCTTCCATGCCGGGGTTGGGAGGGGAGCTGATTTGATTTGGAGTGGTGTGTAGAGAAAACAATAATCAGGGCATCGCCAAAAATGATAACAATTTTAGTATTTAAAAAAAATCAAGGAAGGCCAACATCTCAACAAACCTGAGGTTGCAATACAAACTTGGCTAAGCAACAGATTAGAACACTAGCCAGAAATTTTACAAGATCTGGGGAATGAGACAGCAACACAGTGGTCCTTGATAAACTCTATAAGCCACTCCTGGTCTGGGAAGCTGCATATATTAGCAAAGTTATGCATATGCTCAGGAAAGACTGGAGAGGGCTCTAGCTGCCTACATATTGCTGCTCCAACATAAAACCTTGCACTGTCACAGAAGAAACACAAATGGAATTATCAAAATGCAAAGCCAAGGCATGCTAACATAGTGCCTGAACTTTAAATAAGTTCTCCACTGATCTATCAGTAAAGAGTGGAAAATTTACTGGCTTAAATTATATAAACATAAGCTCTGAATAATCCTTGTCTGACCATTAAGCTATAGTGACTCAAAAGCAACTCCTAGATATTCAGGCTTAAAAAAATAAAGATAAATTCAAACAAAAACTAAACAGAGCTATCAGAGAGAAAGCAATAAAGGGCATCCACATTGGAAAGGAGGAAGTCATATTGTCCCCACTCTCAGAAGACAAGATCCAGAAAAATGTAAGGACTACACAAAATGTCTCAGAACTGCTAAACAAATTCAAAAAGTTTCAGGATAGAAAATCGACATTCAAAAATCAGTAGTCTTTCTGTACACAGACAATAAATTACCTGAAAAATAAATAAAAATCACAATCCCATTAACAGGAGATGCAAAAGTAATAAATTACCTCGGAATAGTAAGTATTTATTCAATGAAGTGTACAGTATTTGGCCAAGGAGATGAATGATCCCTACAAAGAAAACAACAAAACACTGATGAAAGAAATAAAAAATAACAGAAACAAATGGAAAAGCATCCCATACTTATGGATAGGAAGAGTTAATATTGCTAAAATGACCGTATTTTCTGAAGCAATCTGTAGATTCAATGCAACTACTGTCAATGACATTCTTCACAGAATTAGAACAAAATCTCTAAAATTTGTATGAAACCACAAAAGGATCTGAATAGCCAAAGCAATCCTAAACAAAATGAACAAAGCTGAAGGTGTCATACTATCAAACTTCAAAATATGCTACAAAGCTGTAGCAACAGAAACAGCATGGTGTTTTCATAAGAAAAGAAATATAGACCAACTAAACAGAAAAGAGAACCCAGAAGTTAAAACATATATCTACATCCAACTGATTTTTGAAAAAGGTATCCGGAACATACATTAAGGAAAAGACAATTGCTTCAATAAATGGTGCTAGGAAAACTGGATATTCAGATGCAGAAAAATAAAACTAGATCCTCTACCTTTCACACTATGAAGAAATAAAATAGATCAAATATCTAAATATAAGTCTAGAAAATATATACTTTTTAGAAGAAAACATAAGAAAAACGTTTCAGGACATTGATTTGAGAAAATATTTTATGAGGAAGACTTCAAAACGCAGGCAACTATGCAAAAATAAACAAGTGAGATTATGTCAAACTTAAAAGCTTCTACACTGCAAAGGAAACAACAGCATAAAAAGACAACCTACAGAATGGAAGAAAATATTTGCACCCTACTCATCCAACAGAGAATTAATATCTAGACTATAAAAGGAGCTCAAATTTCTCAACAACAACAACACAAAATCATCTAATTAAGAAAAGGGCAAATGACTTCAAGAGATATTTCTTCAAAGACGACATATAAATGTCCAGCAAGGATACAAAAAATGCTATCACTAATCATCAGGGAAATAAAAATCAAAACCATAATGATGTTATATCACACTGTAGTTACAATAGCTATTATCAAAATAACAAAAAAACAACAAATACTGGCTGGGATTTAGAAAAAAGGAAGGAAATGAAATAAACCAAGGAATCTAGCAACAGATTACTGGATAAAAACTGTGGTATGTACTCAATAAATTACCATGCAGACATAAAGAATGATATCCTGTCATTTATAGCAACATGGATGAAACTAGAAGACATTATGTTAAGTGAAATAAGCCAAGAACAAAAGTTAAACACTGCATGTTCTCACTCATATATGAAAGCTTAAAAAAAACTTATGTAAGTAAACAGTAGCATCACACAGCAGGGCCTGTCGGGGTGGGGGACAAGTAGAGGGAGAGCATTAGGACAAATACCTAATGCATGCAGGGCTTAAAAGCTAGATCACGGGTTGATAGGTGCAGCAAATCACCATGGCACATGTATAGCTATGCAACAAACCTGCACATTCTGTGCATGTATCCCAGATCCTTTAAAAATCAAAAGTAGAACTGAGGATACTAGAGGGTAGTAAGGGTACACAGACACAAAATTAGAGCTAGATAGGAGGAATAAATTCTTGTGTAATATAGCACTGTAGGATAATTATAGTTAACAATAACATACTATATAGTTTCAAATAATGAGAGAGAGGATATTGAATGTCCCCAACATAAACATATAATAAAGGTTTGAAATGGTGGATATGCTAATCACCCTGATCTGATCACTATACATTATATGTATCACACAAAACCACTATGTACCCTGTAAATATATACAATTATTATGTGCCAATTTAAAGCATCTTACAAAAAAAAGACTGCCAAAAAATGCACAAAAAGATTTAGCAGAGAATGATTTTCTAGAAAAACATAGCAATCAAAAAAGCAAACAAAAAATAGTAACAAATAACCAGAATTTGCAAACCTAATATGCTATAATATATTATCTAAATACTCCCAGATTTCAATAAATACAAGGAAGAAATTTGATGTCCCTGTAGTCAATAAATATAGGGACATTGTATGCTAAGTCTAACAACTGTTTTTTTTGTTTGTTTGTTTTTTCTCTTTGAGGAAAAAACAAAAAACAAAAACACAACATATGTAATAACAAAAACATGCATATGCAATAACAATGAAATAAGAGTCTCTGAAAAAGGGGAAAAATCTAAAGAAATTATGGATAAAAATTTCTCCAAATTTCAAGAAACAAGTATTAAATCCATATATAAGTTCAATGAATCTACTTAGCATAAACCTGAATGTATCCATTCCTAGACAGATCATAGTCAAACTATTGACAGACACAGCCAAAGAAAAAAACTATAAGGAAACAAGAGAAATATAACTCATCGGTTACAAACAAACCGTAATAAATTAGCAGCTGATGTTTTGTAAGAAACAAAGGAGGCTAGAAGGCAGTGGAAAAATACTGCTTAAACAAATAAACAAACAAACAAAAAAAACTGTCAACCAAGAATCCTACATCCAGTAAAACTATCCTTCAAAATTGAAGGTGAAATCACAATATTACCACATTTTAAAATACTGAGAGAATCTGTTGCTAGCAGATTTTCCTTCCAATAAACACTAAAGCAGCACTCATTCTGAAAGGAAATGAAATCAGACACTAACTTGAATCCACTCAAACAAATAAAAGAAATGGAAAAGATAACTATGTAGGCAAATATGAAGGTAGTGTACATAGTTTATTTTCTCTTTTAACTGATTTAAAAGACAAATGTATAAATCACAATTACAAAACTGTGTTGTTGAACATACAACATATATAGATAATAACAGAATAATAACAAAGTGGGTAGAAGAAATGAAGTTATTTGAGCAATATTGTGTATCTTACTGGAATCAAGATAGTATTAATCTGAAGCAGATTGTGATACATTAAGGCACATGTTGTAATACGTAGCACAAATAGAAAATAATTCATATAGTACAAAAACTAATAAGGAATTAAAATGGTACATTTCAATGTACACATTTAACAAAAAGATCACAGTAAAAAAGAATAGCTGGAATAATATGATGAGATATAGAAATAAAAGGCACAATTCAGGCAAAATTCCAATCATATGAAATATTGTAATAGATATAAATAATTTAAACACTCATACTAAAAGGCATAAATTTTGAGTCTGGATTAAGAAAAAAGATCTAATCATATGCTGTCTGTAAGAGAAGCACTTTAAACACAAATACAAGTAGGTGGATGGTATAACGATGAACTGCATGGAACGTTAACCATAAAAGAATTAGTGTAGCTACACTGATATTAGGAACTGAACTGTTTCCTCTCAAATTTGTGTGTTGAAGCCCTAACCTTCAATGTGATGGGTTTTTGAAGATGCAGTCTTTCAGAGGTAATTGGATTTAGATAAGGTCAAGAGACAGAGCCCTCACGGTGGGATTAGTGTCCTTAGAAGAAAAGGCATCATAGAGCTCGATCCTTTGGGTTTCATGCTTTGTCTTTCTCCCTGCCCCACCCCACCTCGGTGTGTATCAAAGAAAGACCATGTTAGGATTCAGTGAGAAGGCAGACATTTGCAACCCAAGGAGAGAGCCCTTACCAGGCACTGGCACTGCTGGCACCTTGTTTCTGAACTATTAGTCTCCAGAATTGTAAGAAATATATTCCTATTGTTTAAGCCGCCCAGTTTATGGTATTTGATTGTGGCAGCCTGAGCAGACTAAGACAGTTAATATCAGATAAAATATATTTTAAGGTAAATGAGGTTACCAAAAGCAAAAACAAACAAAAAACATAGTAAAGTATAAAAGAGTAAATTAATCAGTAAAATGTAATAATTCTAAACATGTAAATACCTGAAACTGAGACCTAAATATGTGAGGCAAATCTAGATGATCAAATCAAAGAAAATAGGCAATTCAATAATAAAATGCTACTGATTTTAATACCCACTTTCAGTTATTAATATAACAAATAGGCAAAAAGTCAGCAAGGAAAGACAATACCAGAACAAGTCTATCAACTTGTTCAACTATCAACTATCAAATTTGTCCTGTCATCTATAGTACACTCTACCCAATAATAGCAGATACACATTCTATCAAGCACACATGAATATACTCCAGAACAGAATATACTGGACAATAGATCAAGTGCCAATGAATCAAGAATAACTGAAATCATACAGTATTTTATCTGGTCACATAGGGAAAAATCAGAAATAAAGATACAGGAATTTGAGAAGTCCACAAATATTCAGAAATTAAACAATGCACCCACTGGTGAAAGAATAAACTACAAGACAAAATTTGAAAAAAAAAATGTTGAACTGAATAAAAACAGAAACACAACATGTTCACATTTATAGCAATCAGGTAAAGCAGTGTTAACCACAAAATTATGGCTTTAAACGACTTTATCAGAAAAGAAAAAATATCCTAAATCAATAACCTAAGTTGTTAACTTAAGACAGAAAAAAGCAAATAGTTCTCATTCATATTTGGAAGCTAAAAGAAAACTGGTCTCATGGAAGTATAAAGTAAAACTGAGGATACTGGTAGGTGGGAAGGATAGAGAGAACGCAAGATAGGAAGAAACTTGTTAAAGTACACATAATCACAGCTAGATAAAATGAATAACTTCCAATGTTCTATAGCACTGTAGGATGACTACAGTTAACGATAATATATAGTTTCAAATGGTAGAAGGAGGATGTGGAATGCACCAACACACACAGAAAAATAACTGTGTGAAGTGGTGGATATGATAATCACCCTGATATAATCACTATATATTATATGTATCTCAACTATGTATTGCATAAATATGCAGAATTATCATGTGCCAAGTTTACAAAACAAAAATAAATAGACACAATTTAAACAGAAGTAAGGAAAAAATAAAGAGCAAGGTCAGTGAAATACAAAAGAAACACAAAGGAGAAAAATCAATACAATCACAAGTTGATTCATTTGCTAGACTGACAAAAATTGAAAGAAGGTACAGATTGCCAAAATGTGGAATGAAAGAGAACCTCTCTTCCAACCAAACAGGATTATAAAATATTCTCAACAACTTCATGTTAGCAGAGTAGATAAAATAGACAAATTCCTAGAAAGACACAAAGTATCAAACTCACTCATCGATGACGAAAATCTGAATAGATCAAAGCAAGCAAATAATGGAATAATTCAAAATCTTATTGCAAAAAAATCTTCAGAACATACTGCTAACTTCTATCAAACATTTAAAGAAGGGATAATACCAATTTTTCACAAAGCCTTCTAGAAAATAAAAGGGAAAGGCAGACTTCCCAAATTATTTTGAAGTCATTATTAAAATACCAAAGAAATACTAAAACATCGCAAGAACAGAATATCACAGATCAATATACCTCATGAATACAGATTCATGAGTCCTTAACAAAAAAATATTGGCAAACCAAATTCAGTAATATGTAAAAAAGATTTTATTCCATAACCTTTAAAGACTTATCCCAGGAATGCAAATTTGGCTGAACATCTGAAAATCAGTGAATGCAATATACCATCTCAACAGAATAAGGGATAAAAACCACATGATCACTTCAACGAGCAAGTAAAGTATTTCACAAAATTCAGCATCAATTATGATTAGAAATCCTCAACAAACTATGAGTGTTCGGAAAGTTCCTCAACATGATAAATAGCACCTTTGGAAAATATACAGCTAACATCATATTTAAAACTCATGGCTAAATGCTTTCCACCTAATATTAGAAACAGGAAATTATTTTCACTTTCAAAATTCCATTCACCATTGTTCTGGAGGTTCTAGCCACAGCAACCAGAAAATAAAGAAAGAAAAGGCATCCAGACTTAAAAGGAAGAATTATAAATGCCTTTATTTGAATAACATGATTCTACTTGCAGAAAATCCTGACAGATCCACAAAAAACTTTCACAACAAACAACTGAGTTCCTCAATGTCATAAGTTGCCAGACCAATATGAAAAATAGGGTTTATTAGCAAGAAAAAAATCTAACTACAAGTAATGATTCTGTTCATACTATCATAATGAATAAAATCCTAAGATAACCTAAAAGAAGAGCAAGATTTGTACAATGAAAACCAAAATAATCTTTCTGCACAGAAATTAAAGCAGATCTAAATAAGTGGATATGTATTCTAAATTCATAAATTGAAATACTCAATATTGTTAACATGTTAATCATCCCCAAATTGACTTATAGATTCAACAGAATTGTTACCAATTTCCCAGCATGTTATTTTGCAGCAATTGGCAAGCTGACCCTAATATTTATATGGAAGCAAAGATAACTCAATAACCAAAAATAAGTTGGTAGAAAGAAAAGAAAAGTTGGAAAACTTACACTTCAAGATTTCAAAACTTGCCATAAAGCTGCAATATGGTACTAGCATAAAGACAGGAATTTAGATCAATGGTAGATGAATATTCTAAAATAGACTCCTATATTCATGGTCAATATACTATCAACAAAAGTGCCAAAATAATTCAAGAGGGGAAAGCATAACCTTCCTAAGAAATAGTTCAGGTTAAATTGGATTTCCCCATGCCAAAATAGTGCCTCATACCACACTCAAACGCAAACATAAAATAATGGATAGACTTACGTAAAAAAGTTAAATATAGACATTTTTTAGAAGACATAAAAGAAAAATCTTAATGATCTTGGACTATATTCTTAGATACAATATCAAAGTTAAACACAGAAGTTTAAAAAAATAACTGCAACAAAATGTTTAATTTGCATTTTAAAATACCTGCTTAAGAAAATAGGGGGGAAAATAATAGACTAGGAGAAGATATTTGCAAACATATATCTGATTTAAAAAACTCTTATCAAGATTATAAAGGAATACTTCAAAATAAATAAGATTGTCAAAAACCTCAATTAAATATGTATGTATAATTTGAACAAGCACTTCATGAAAGAAAATATACAGATGTCAATAAAAAGATAGTCAATGCCACTAATCATTGGAGAAATACAAAGTAAAACAATAATCAGATACCACTTCACATATTTTGCAAAAGTGGCAAAAATGTGAAGAAATTGGTGGGAATGTGAAATGTTACACAAGCTTTGGAAAACAGCTGTCCAGTTACATAAGAAGGTAAACATTAATTTATCATAAAACTGAGCAATTTCTCCCTAAATATCTACCGTAGCAAATGCTATGACTGAATGTTTGTGTCCCCTCAAAAGTTCGTATGTTGAACACTAACCCTCGGTGTGGATTAATTTGAATATGGGCCTCTAAGGAGATAATTAAGGTTAAATGAGGACATAAGGATGGGGTCCTTATATGATAGAATTAGTGTCTTTCTAAGCAGAGAAATCAGAGGGCTTGAGCACACTCTCTTTTCATGCACACACAAAGCAGAGATCATATGAGTACACATAAAGAGGGTGGCCCTCTGCAACCTAAGTGGAGAGTCCTTGACAGACTTCGACCCAGCTGGCAATTTGAGCTTGGACTTCTCAGACTCCAGAACTGTGAGAAAATAAATTTCTGTTAAGATACCCAGTCTGTTGTATTTTATTATGGCAGCCTAAGCAGGCTAAAACACACAAAGAAATATACACACACACTCACACACACACACATGTGTATATATATGTATATACACACACACTATATATATGTGTATATATATGTATACACACACACACACACACAGACTTTGAAATAAATATTCATTGCAGCACTTTTCCTAACAGAAACTGGAAACAATCTAAGTTTCTTCAATTATTGAATGGAAAAACAAAATGATATATCCCTGTAATAGAACACTATTTATCATCAAAAGAAAAACATCTTGATACATGCTACAACATGGATAAACATCAAAACTCATTGTAAGTTGTCAGACACAAAAGATTTTGTATTGGTACCAGTACCATGCTGTTTTGGTTACTGTAGCCTTGTAGTATAGTTTGAAGTCAGGTAGCGTGATGCCTCCAGCTTTGTTCTTTTGGGTTAGGATTGTCTTGGCAATGCAGGGTCTTTTTTGGTTCCATACGAACTTTAAAGCAGTTTTTTCCAATTCTGCGAAGAAAGTCATTGGTAGCTTAATGGGGATGGCACTGAATCTATAAATTACCTTGGGCAGTATGGCCATTTTCACAATATTGATTCTGCCTATCCATGAGCATGGTATGTTCTACCATTTGTTTGTTTCCTCTTTTATTTCACTGAGCGGTGGTTTGTAGTTCTCCTTGAAGAGATCCTTTACATGCCTTGTAAGTTGGATTCCTACGTATTTTATTGTCTTTGAAGCTATTGTGAATGGGAATTCATTCATGATTTGGCTCTCTGTTTGTCTGTTACTGATGTATAAGAATGTCTGTGATTTTTGCACATTGATTTTGTATCCTGAGACTTTGCTGAAGTTGCTTATCAGCTTAAGGAGATTTTGGGCTGAGACAATGGGGTTTTCTAAATATACAATGATGTCATCTGCAAACAAGGACAATTTGACTTCTTCTTTTCCTAACTGAATACCCTTGATTTCTTTCTTTTGCCTGATTGCCCTAGCCAGAACTTCCAACACTATGTTGAATAGGAGTGGCATCAGAGTGAACAGGCAACCTACAGAATGGGAGAAAAGTTTTGCAATCTACTCATCTGACAAAGGGCTAATATCTAGAACCTATAAAGAACTCAATCATATTTACAAGAAAAAAAAAAAAAACATCAAAAAGTGGGCAAAGGATATGAATAGACACTTCTCAAAAGAAGACATTCATACAGCCAACAGACACATGAAAAAATGCTCATCATCACTGGCCATCAGAGAAATGCAAATCAAAACCACAGTGATATACCATCTCACACCAGTTAGAATGGCAATCATTAAAAAATCAGGAAACAACAGGTGCTGGAGAGGATGTGGAGAAATAGGAACACTTTTACACTGTTGGTGGGACTGTAAACTAGTTCAACCACTGTGGAAAACAGTGTGACGATTCCTCAAGGATCTAGAACTAGAAATACCATTTGACCCAGCCATCCCATTACTGGGGATATACCCAAAGGATTATAAGTCATGCTTCTATAAAGACACATGCACACATATGTTTATTGTGGCACTATTCACAATACCAAAGACTTAGAATCAACCCAAATGTCCATCAGTGACAGACTGGATTAAGAAAATGTGGCACATATACACCATGGAATACCATGCAGCCATAAAAAAGGATGAGTTCGTGTCCTTTGCAGGGATATGGATGCAGCTGGAAACTATCATTCTCAGCAAACTATCGCAAGAACAGAAAACCAAATACTGCATGTTCTCACTCATAGGTAGGAATTGAACAATGAGATCACTGGGACACAGGGTGGGGAACATCACACACTGGGTCCTATTATGGGGAGGGGGGAAGGGGGAAGGATAGCATTAGGAGATATACCTAATGTAAATGATGAGTTAATGGGGGCAGCACACCAACATGGCACATGTATATATACATGTAACAAACCTGCACTTTGTGCACATGTACCCTAGAACTTAAAGTATAATAATAAAAGAAGATTTTGTATTATCTAATTCCATTTAATGAAATGCCCAGAAGAGGCTAATCTATAGAAACAATTCATAGTTGGCTGAAGGTAGTATTGAACTGTCAATTGATTGGGCTTGAGAGCTTGAGGGGTGATGGGAAAGTTCTACAACTGGATTTTAGCGATGGCCATATGACTCTGTAAATTTACTATTAATAGTTTAATTGTACATTTGAATAATATGAACTAAATGATGTCTCAGTACAGCGTGAAGGAAGAGGAAGTGGAAAAGGAGGGCGAAGGGAAAGGAAAAGAAGAAAATGGTAAAAAAAAAAAAAAAAAGAAAAAAAAAAGAAAAAAGAAAAAACAACAATAAAAAAACAGAAGTGGAGCATCTGGGTTCTCAGAATTGCATATCCTCACTAGGGTGGGCAGAATGATACTTCTGTTTCATGTAGTGAAATATTTATAGAGACAGGTATGATTGTTGTGCTTAGGGTTAAAACTGGAACACTATCACACACATAAAGTGGATCTTAAATAAGGTAGAGGTGCCTTTCTGTCACTCATAGCAGTCCAGCCAGGGCAACTCTTCTCTACAGGAGAATCATGTTCCTCCTATCTTGTTGCTCAGCCATGCCCTACTGCATTGTCCCCATCTGCCTCGTAAAAACTGGGTCCCAGTAACGTAAATATTCCAGGTCATTGAAAGGGGGTGAGTGTCAGTCTAAGGCAAAGAGCTTGTGTTTAAGTTGGAATGACTTGGAAGTTGTCCACACCTCCATTCACATCCCACTGGCCTTCTGTATACGATCAAGGAAAGGTATGAAATGTAGTCTTATTTGGGGGACCATAAACCCAACAAAAACTCTGCTACTGTAGAAGAGGGGAAGGGACTCCTTTGAATAGTTTAACATTGTGGGTGAAAACAGTTTATTAAAATTGTGGTAACAGATAACAGTGATAATCCACATACATTTTCAACAGTAAAGAGATTAAGCCTAATTAACAGCTGCACTGGCTCTCTTTTCAAGATCAGAGTTTCTAAATAAAATCAGATATGCAGATAAACTGCATCTACAGTATATATAATTTCAATTTACAAAATGAATTTTCAAAACAAGGCAGGGTGTGAAAATGTAAGTGACTGCAAGTAGTGGTCAGATAATTGAAGGAGGTATTCTCAAAGACACGATAGTTACATGTTAAATGGAAATAAGGTATTAATGTGGTCACGAGGAGAAAGAAAAATTATAGTGATCTAATATTATGTATAATATATAATACATATTATTTCCAGTAACTGTTGTGCACTGTTTTCCACTGGAGAGCCACATCACTTTTGCCCTTCATCATTCAGGTCTCTGCTCAAAAATCATCTTCTCAAAAAGCTATTTTCCTGACCACTTTATTTTAAATGGCACCCCACCACCATCATCTTTATGCCTAGTATGCGGCTTCATTTGTTTTCATACTAACTCTTCAATCTGGAATTGTCTTTATTATTTTTTGTTTCTTCAACTAGAATATACATTCCCAGAGAGCAAGATACTGTGTTTTACGCTGGTACCATGAATTCGTAGACTAACATGTGGTACATAGACACTCGATAAATATTTGTTGCATCAATTAATGAAAGCTTAACCACATAGTAAGGTTCTCAACAAGACTGAAATAATGTTAAATAACCTCAAGCAGACTGTTATATATTTGGTACCAAATATTGGGGCTACACTAAGCCTGTGAGGAAAAACAAGTATTTCAAGCTGTGTGTGAAGAAGGGAAAGTAAGCATGCCAACATCAGTACTTCTCGAAATCCTCTAACACTTTATCTTTACTGCTAATGAAAACTTTATAACTTACTGTACTTTGTATTGTGACTGTTTACATCTATATTAGTGTTATTTATATCTTTTATTTGCTAAACAACAAATTTTTGAAGCCAGAAACCACATTGATGCATCTTGGTATTTAGCACTTACAGTGTTTTGCAAATTAAAAGCTCTTAATATATATTTGGGTCAAAGAATAAATCAATGATTAACAAAGTGGCCAATTGTTACAAATTGAAGAGCATGTTTTATTCAGAGTAAACAAGCCTCAATGGCCACTTGTAATAATCATCAGACCAATAAAAATATTTACGTTAAAACATTAACTATCTCACTTAATGAAAAAAATAGTAACCATAAACTATGCATGTAAAGGAACCACAATACATGATATCAATATTCTTTATCTACTTCTGTCTAACTCAGGAAACAATCCATGTTTTCGTGTAAGAGCACAGCACCATGACACTCTTGAGTTATAGCACAAAATGCCAAATGTGTAGTAAAAATCCTTTGAGAGAATTAGTTAATACACATGCATAGCACTTTTTATATTATAAAACTTGGGTGCTTGTCTCTTTCTTTAATGTGAAAAGCAATAACTCCACTGAAGATGTGGAATAATTATTTTAAAATATTACTTGCTCTTAAAACACAGTGCAGGCATTGTGCCTTTGAAGCGGCATCTTTGAACTCAAACCATTTTCATTACTTCTGCTGTATTTTAAAAGACATAATAAGACTTTGGTATATGAAGGTTGATCTCTTTATTAATGTCTTTATTAGTCTTCAGTTTAACTTGCTGAATCATGATTCTTTCTATGCTGAATTGACTATTGCACCACTAGTTTGGGAAAGAGGTGACCCTGAAGTTGCGAATAGGACACAGATCTTGAGAAATGTTACTCTTTCTGTCCTTGCAGCATGATGTTTACATTCTCAATATCTTCCAACCCCTACCTCCCATTTTTCTATCAATCACAAATATTTATTTTTGAATATACCTAATTCATTTGCTTATACTTTTTCTCCTTTCAGAGAAGAAAGCATGGCTTACTACCTTTCCCTTTTTTTTTCCTTTCTCCCTCAACTCACCATCCTTTGCTGTAAGTCACCACGTTTTCTACTGAACTTTATATTTTGTTTCCCCTTCACTGAACTTACACATACTGCCTTGTTATCCTATTGTTTGTGCACACATTTTTCATCTTCATTCGTAGTTTAAAGCTTGGGAAGAGGTAGAGTGCTTCTAAGTTACCTCTACATTCTTCGCTAATTCTCCCTCAGCGTCTTGTGCTGAAATGCTGAACAATGTTGAATTAGTGATGGAATCGAGAACTGTGCTGAAATGCTGAACAATGTTGAATTAGTGATGGAATCGAGAACTGTGCTGAAATGCTGAACAATGTTGAATTAGTGATGGAATCGAGAACCTTATTATACTGATCACGCCTTGTGAGACCTTTCCTACCCTTCTGCCTGCTGTACTGCCTGGTGTTTGGCCATTTGCTGTTCATTAGCACCTACTTAATGAGTAAGTCTGGGAAATAAAAAGATATAAAATATAAACAGTCCTTTTGTAACTTGTTACTTCTCCTTATTATTCTAGGTAATAAGTAACAGAAAGTTCCCAAGTAAGAAAAAAACCTTGGCTACGAAAAATGTTCACCAGTAACCTGTGGTTCTTCCCTATCCCCAGGGACTTAATAATGAATATAGTTTACACAATATAACACTCCTACAAAGAACGAAATAAAGGAAAAATACAGAAAAATTGTTATCATAAAAAAGGAATATTCAAAAATTTGTGAATAACTGATTCATCAACTTCCTTAATCAAAGTAGAGGCTTTAAAGAAGATATTTTAAATATATAATGGCAGCATTAACGTTCATAATGTTTATTTCATTTGTTATATTATTTAAAGTAAAAATAGCAATGCTTCCTTGACCCATTTATGCTTAGCATTCCATTGTTGGAACGCTAAGCCTGTGGGAGTTATTTATATCCTGCTGCTCAAGGTCATTACCAAGGTCTGATTGCAAAAATTCAAAAAATCGCAACCAGGTATAAATGAGTAAGTTCAGCCATTCAACTGTACTGTGTATTGGCAATTTGGAAATAAGCTGTGTTTCTGCTCAGACATAGTGCCTTTTTGAAGGGGTGTTGCCACTCAGTATCTCCAACATCATGTCACTTTTGCTGAATCATTAAAGTGTCCATTAACATAAAGATTTTAGCTTGTAATGCACAGAAGCTAGAACTCTTTGTGAGGCACTCTTACTGTGCTTTGTAATGTGATACATAGATTGACTTTACAATACAGTCAAAGATAAAACACTTTCTGATTAGATTAGATAAATGTGAGTTAAATAATGATGTTGGTTAAAATTCCAATAGAAAACAATGGCAACTCAAAATAGGATAATTTAGGTAGGGCTTCTTTTTCAATGGGCTAAATTACACAGGTCTGGGTGGAGGTCAGCCAACAAATGGGGAATAGTACAAAAATCCAGAGCCAGTAGCAGTGAAGTGGTACCAGTTCTAGGTCCAACGGATAGAGGAGAAGACAGTGAATTTCAAGAGAAGGTGATATAGAGCAGGTTGCATCAAGAAATACATCGATTTTGTTTAAGGTACACAGTCAGCTTAAGCCAACCACACACAGAAGACAGAAGATAAATGCCTTACCTTCTTTCTTCTTCCTCTCACTGAAACATTCCCGAGCCTCCCAATCAGCAGACTTAAAGAGAAACCAGTGTTCTAGGCACTATTCTAAAGGTTCCAGGTATAATAAGTTAACCTAACCCAGGTGTGGCTCACTTTCTTCATCTGAAACAAGGCTAATAATAGTAACTACCTTATACCTCATAAGTCAGTATAAAGATCAAGAGAAAACGAAGTATTTTTAACGGATCATTGGATGTGGTCAATTAAGAATAAATGTCTCTTACTATTGGCTTTATCAAATGAGGCTTTTCTGTAGAAGTGTACAGAAAAATATAAATGTAAAAGCCACAAAATGAGGTTCCTTTCTTCTGATTCAATAATATATGTCTGTGAATTACTGTGTTAGAAGAACAGGAAAATTGAGTAAATTTATTTTCAAAAACAAATTTTGGTATTTATTTTAGTTTTCCTGGAAAGAAGAACACTTACAGGAAAAGCCCTTATGTTTCCATAATTAAATTCAAAATCAGAATTATAGCAGGTGAATTTAAAATCTAAAAAGGATCCAGTAAAAAAGTCCCCATGCCGAAATGTCAGTGAGATCTGCAGGAATACCAGGTTTTCCTTTGGAATATACACCATGCCCAAGGGGAGTATAAAGAACCAAAGCTGATTTAGGTAAGAAACTCACAAGTAATATAGTTAACAAGCAAGGAATGACTTTGACCATGGAAATAAATATTTGTAAAGCAACAAAATAAAAATTTGAGTGTCCACAAGAACATCTAGTCCCTCAACACAGCAAACTCATACCTCCAAATTATTTTCCCATATTAAATAGCTTGGAATACTATTCCCTTCATATTTTCATGTCTGTCTACTACTCAACCTGAAATCTTAGCTAAAGGTTTTTTGTTCATTTGTTTTTAGCATCCATCATCCTCATCTTATAAAAAATGAGCCCTTGATTTTAAATCATACACAGTCTACCTGTTATTTTAGTATCATTATTTTATATCACTTGTTTCCACTACAAATAATATTATCAACTTTTCTAGATCTCTTTGTATATTGCCCCAGTAGACTAAAAACTCCCTGAATACTTGAATTAAATTTGTCTAATTCATCTGTATAAATCCCAATTTAGTGTACAGTCAGTGAATAAAAATATCCTACAAATAAGTGAACAATTACAATTCTCATTTTTGAAAGAATAATAAATTGATCTTGGAAATTCCTAGTTTCCGTCATTTGACCTCCCCTTCCCATATTTCAGCGTTAAGCAGCTTCCAAAGAAAGAAAATGTGCACTGGTGTATTCGTCCATTTTCATACTTCTATAAAGAACTGCCTGAGACCAGATAACGTATAAAGGAAAGAGATTTAATAGACTCACAGTTCAGCATGGCTGGGAAGGCTTC
Source organism: Macaca fascicularis (assembly GCF_037993035.2). NCBI lineage: Eukaryota > Metazoa > Chordata > Mammalia > Primates > Cercopithecidae > Macaca > Macaca fascicularis. The sequence continues at coordinate 98,185,998 of NC_088379.1, read as the reverse complement.
AGGAAACTTACAATCATAGCAGAAGGTGGAGGGGAAGCAAGGCACCTTCTTCACAAGGTAGCAGGAAGGAGAAATGCTGAGCAAAGGAGAAAGACCCCCTTATAACACCATCAGATCTTGTGAGAACTCACGCACTATCAGGAGAACAGTATGGAGGAAACTGCCCGCGTGATTCAATTACCTCCACTTGGTCTTTTCCTTCACAGGTGGGGAATATGGAGATTACGAAGATTAAAATTCAAAATGAGAGTTGGGTGGAAACACGAAGCCTAAACATATCAACTGGTGACTGTGCTCACATGGATCCCTAGCATGAATTTCAGGTAAGCTGAAGGACAGTGGTTTGACATAAAGTCTGCCCATTTCCATTTTGTCAGACATAATATATAGGACTAAAAAATTATTTTAAGTTCTGAGATACATGTGTGGGAAATACAGGTTTGTTACATAGGTAAAAGTTTGCCATGGTGGTTTGCTGTACCTGTCAACCTATCACCTAGGTATTAAGCCCCACATGCATTAGTTATTTATCCTGATGCTCTCCCTCCCCATAACGCCCAAAAGGTCCTAGTGTGTGTTGTTCCCCTCCCTGTGTCCAAGTGTTCTCATTGTTCAGCTCCCACTTATAAGTGAGAACAGTTGGTGTTTCATTCTCTGTTCCTGTGTTAGTTTGCTGAGGAAAATGGCTTCCAGCTTCATCCATGTCCCTGCAAATGACAGAATCTCATTCCTTTTTATGGCTGCATAATATTCCATCATGTATCTATACCACATTTTCTTTTTCCAGTTTATCATTGATGGGCATTTGGATTGATTCTATGTCTTTGCTATTGTGAATACTGCTGCAATGAACAAATGCATGCAAGTATTCTTATAATACAATGATTTATATTCCTTTGGGTATATATCCAGTAATGAGATTGCTGGGTTAAATGGTATTTCTGGTTTTAGGTCTTTGAGGAATTGCCACACTATCTTCCACAATTGTTAAACTGATTTGCATTCCCACCAACAGTGTAAAAGTATCCCTCTTCCTCCAGTCACACCAGCATCTGCTGTTTCTTAATACGTTAATAATCTCCATTCTGACTGGCGTGAGATAGTATCTCATTGCTGTTTTGATTTGCATTTCTCTAATGATCAGTGATGTTGAGCTTTTTTTCATGTTTCTTGGCCACATAAATGTCTTTTTTTTTTTTTTTTTTTTTTTTTTTTTTGAGAAGTGTCTGCTCATGCCATTTGTCCACTTTTTAATGTAGTTGTTTTTCTTTTCTAAATGTGTTTAAGTTCCTTGTAGATTCTGGATATTAGACCTTTCTCAGGTGGATAGATTGCGATCATTTTCTCCCATTCTTTAGGTTGTTTATTCTTTCTGATAATAGTTTATTTTGCTGTGCAGAAGCTCTTGAAATTATATTTATTTGTCAAATTTTGCTTTCGTTGCAATTGCTTCGGGCATTTTCTTTTCATTTCTTCGGGCATGAAATCTTTTCCCCTTCCTATGTCCTGAATGGTATTGCCTAGATTTTCTTCTAGGGTTTGTATCACTTGGGGTTATACATTTAAATGCTTAATCCATCTTGAGTTAATTTTTGTATAAGGTGTAAGGAAGGGGTCCAGTTTCAGTTTTCTATGTATGGCTGGCCAGTTTTCCTAGCACTATTTATTAAATAGGGAATCCTTTCCCCATTGCTTGTTTGTGTCAGGGTTGTTTAAGATCAAATGGTTGTAGATGTGCAGTCTTATTTCTGAGATCTCTATTCTGTTCCATTGGTCTATGTTTGTGTTTTGTATCAGTATCATGCTGTTTTGGTTACTGTAGCCTGAAGTATAGTTTGAAGTCAGGTAGTGTGATGGCTCAACTTTGTTCTTTTTGCTTAGGATTGAATTGGCTGTTCAGACTCTTTTTTTTTTTTTTTTTTGGTTCTATATGAATTTTAAAGTAGTTTTTCTAATTCTGTGAAGAATGTCATTGGTAGTTTAATGGGAATAGCATTGAATCTGTACATCGCTTTGAGCAGTATGGCCATTTTCATAATATTGATCATTCCTATCCGTTTGCATGGAATGTTTTTCCATTTATTTGTGTCCTCTCTGATTTCCTTGATCAGTGGTTTGTAGTTCTCCTTGAAGAGGTCCTTCACTTCTCTTGCTAGCTGTATTCCTAGGTATTTTATTCATTTTGTAGCAATTGTGAATTGGAGTTCATTTATTATTTGACTGTTTGTCTATTGTTTGTGTATAGAAATGCTTGTTATATTTGCACATTGATTTTGTATCTTGAGACATTGTTGAAGTTGCTTATTAGCTTAAGAAGCTTTTGAACTGAGATGATGAGGGTTTTCTAGTTAGAAGATCATGTCATCTGCAAACAGAGACAGTCTGACTTCCTCTCTTCCTATTTGAATACGCTTTATTTCTTTCTCTTGCCTGACTACCCTGGCCAGAACTTCCAACATTATGTTCAATAGGCGTCGTGAGACAGGGCACCCTTGTTTCATGCGAGTTTTCAAGTTGAATGCTTCCAGGTTTTGCCAATCCAGTATGATATCGGCTGTGGGTTTGTCATAAACATCTCTTAATATTTTGAGGTATGTTCCACCAATATCTAGTTTATTGAGAGTTTTTAACATGAAGGAATGTTCAATTTTATCAAATTCCTTTTCAGCATCTATTGAGATAATCATGTGGATTTTGTCTTTAGTTCTGTTTATGTAATGAATTATGTTTATTGATTTGTGTATGTTAAAACAGCTTTGCATCCCAGGGATGACACCTACTTATACATTGTAGATAAGCTTTCTGATGTGTTGCTGAATCTGGTTTCCCAGTATTTTATTGAGGCTTTTTACATTTATGTTCATCAGGGATACTAGCCTGAAGCTTTTTCTTTTCTTTTTTTTTTTTTAAAATCTCTGGCAAGTTTTGGTATCACGATGATGCTGGCCTCATAAAATGAGTTAGGGTGAAGTTCCTCCTTTTCAAGTGTTTGGAATAGTTTCAGAAGAAATGGTATCAGCTTTTCTTTGTACCTCTGGTAGAATTCAGCTGTAAATCTGTCTGGCCCTGGGCTTTTTTTCGTTGGTAGGCTATTTATGACTGCCTCAATTTCAGAACTTGTTATTGGGCTGTTCAAGAATTCAACTTCTTCCTGGTTCAGTCTTACAAGGGTGTCTGTGTCCAGGAATTTATCCATTTCTTCCACATTTTCTAGTTTATTTGCAAAGAGGTGTTTATAGTATTCTCTGATGGTCGTTTCTGTGGGGTCAGTGGTAGTATTTTTTTTATGATTTTTTCTTTGTGTCTTTTTGATTCTTCTCTTTTCTTTATTATTCCAGCTAGTGGTCTACATTTTTAACTAAATAATAATAAATCCTGGATTTATTTTTGAAATGTTTTTCATGTCTCTATCTCCAGTTCCTCTCTGATCTTGGTTATTTCTTGTTTTATGTTAGCTTTGGGGTTTGTTTGCTCTTGGTTTTCTGTTTCTCTTAGTTGTGATGTTCGGATGTCAATTTGACACCTTTCTAGCTGTTTGATGTGGGCCTTTAGTGTTATAAATCTCCCTCTTGACACTGCTTTAGCTGTGTCCCAGAGAATCCGGTATGTTGTCTCTTTGTTCTCACTAGTTTCAAAGAACTTCTCGATTTCTGCCTTGATTTCATTATTTATCCAAAAGTCATTCAGGAGCAGGTTGTTCAATTTCCATTTAGTTATATGGTTTTGAGTGAATTTCTTAATCTTGAGTTTGAATATGATTTCACTGCGGTCTGAGATATTGTTTGTTATGATTTCAGCTATTTTGCATTTGCTAAGGAGTATGTTACTTCTAATTATGTGATTGATTTTCAGGTAAGTGCCATGCTGTGCTAAGAATGTATATTCTGTTATCTGTGGGTGGAGAGTTCTATTGATATCTGTGAGGTCCACTTGATCTGTGGCAGATCGTGTCTAGACTGCCTCTTTAGGCTGGACCCTGACTGATTCCTCCTCACTGGATGGGGCCTACCTGCAGGAATTTCAGCAACTTCAGGCAGGTGTGTAGGGACAGAGTTCTGATCTCACTGGGGTTGAGCCCTTTGCAGGAGGGATGACTGCAGTCTCCACGGATCAATAGACTTAGTCTTTCTTCCTTGTGGCTCTGAGGAATCTAGGCAGTCCAGATGTATGGGAGTCCCCCATCACAGTGCAGTTCCTCTACCAAGGGGCAGTCAGAGTGCTTTGTTAAGAGGTCCTGGATCTTATGCCTCCTGACTGGGTGAGACTCTCCAACAGGGGTCACCAGATACCTTTTACAGGAGCCTTCCTGCTAGCATCAGGTCGGTTTCCCTCTGGGATGGTCATCCGGGGGGAAGGAGCAGGCAGCCATCTTTGCTGTTCTGCAGCCTCCACTGATGACACCTCCAGGTGTGGGAGGGACCCAAGTGAATAGGGTCTGAAGTAGATCCCCAGCAAACCACAGCAGCCCTACAGAAGAGGGGCCTGACTTTAAAAGAAAAATCAACAACAGAAAGCAGCAACAACAACAGCATCAACAAAAATGTCCCCACAGTCAGTCATCAGTTCAGTCTTTTTACATACTCCCATAGTTCTTGGAGTTAATACAGAGATAAAACTTTGAACTGTGCAACACAATTCTAAACACTAAAGCTTATTGAACAAATAAATATAACAGAATAAAAGCAGGATTTGTGAGCATGTAGAATGAGGCTAATATGACAACTTCTTGTGCTTTGACCTGTAAGAATGTGACCTTTTCTCTTTTGTGTATTTATTTTTAATCCTCTAGTTACCTTCTCTCACCTGAGCCCTCTATACCTTGCTCAGTTTTAATAATATGGATGAGTACATGAGACCACTTTGGAACTTTCTGTTGTGTAAGTATACATTCAAAAATACAAAAATATTTCTTAGCATTCAAAGCTAATACTATTCAAGAATATTCTCTATACTAAGATTGTTTCTGACTTTGATTTGTGAACTGCTTCCCCACCTACACCCTCCCCTAAAATACATTCTGAGAAATATATATATATGTGTGTGTGTGTGTGTGTGTGTGTGTGTGTGTGTGTGTATGTATGTATATATATAAATGAAGTCTTGTCCTGTCGTCCAGGCTGGAGTTCAGTGGCACCATCTCAGCTCGCTGCAACCTCCACCTCCCAGGTTCAAGCAACTCTCCTGATTGAGTCTCCTGAGTCGCTGAAACTACAGGCATAGGGCAACAGGCCCGGCTAATTTTAGATAGAGACGGGGTTTCACCGTGTTGGCTAGGATGGTCTTGATCTCTTGATGTCGTGATCTGTCCGCTTTGGCCTCCCAAAGTGCTGGGATTACAGGTGTGAGTCACAGGGCAGGGTCTGGAATATATATATTTTTATATATAGTAGACATTTCAATGTATCTTTATGTTTGAAATATAGCTTAAGAAATGGACTTAACCAATCTAACTATCATATCACGTTTGTCTATCAAAGACCAAAAAGTAAATCTGTTTTGAAGTGAGGCATAAATTCTTAAGAAAATAACGTGATTATCATGTGTTTTTGAAGAATAGTACAAGAAGTTCAAAAAAACAAATGACCAAATTTTTAAAGTTAATATTTGCCTATGTATAATTGCAACGAAATGTGCAAAACATAGAAAGATAACCTTTTAAACAATCATGTCAGATATAAAATTACCAGAGATGATGCATCTTTCAAAGCATAAAGCTTTCCTCGAATTAATTTCTATATTCGACCTTCACATATATCACTCTCCTACAACATTATGTTGCTCCACAGCTGAATTCCATTTAGCTATGACTCAGTGCCTTATTTACTTCACTGATTGTATTAAGCCTACACAAATCATCAGAAAGCTTTAATTTGGCCTCCACAGGCTTTCTCTGCTTCCCAGAAATGGTAACAAGGTATTTTAAATCCTCCCAACCCTAAGTACACATGTTGCAACATCACTACTATTTGCCAAATAAATTACACTACATGTATAATTCTCATCTTCCTGTGCTGACTAGCAGAACCAGCCCAAGGAAAGAGAGAGAGAGAGAAAGAGAGAGAGAGAGAGAGAGGGGGGGGGGGAGAGAGAGAGAGAAGCAAAAGCATTTAATTCTATGTTTTTAAAACCACAGCATTCAAAATCTTGATAAGGAAAGTCCCATATGGGCAAAAATATGTCGCTGACTAGGCAGGTAATAAGGTTAGACTCAGAGGTATCCATGGGAACCACTAATAAAACTACTAGAATATGTTCGGGAAGGAAATACTGGAAAGGGGTGAAAACTTACTGAGGGACACATGCAATGGTACTAAATCATCACATACAGCACTGTCATTAAAATTGTAATTAGATTAGTGGAAGAACTTATCTACCATAATTATAATCCCATATAATCATTACACAATAATCACATAATCATATTAATGCCATGGAGTATATATTTATCCTCATTGTACTGTGAAGAAACTGAGGCTCAGAAATAGGTGTGAGGGCACACAGATAATAAGATGTAGAGTGGAATTCATACATAAAGGCAGGTATCTAATTCCATGGCTCATGAACTTAATATCTATGTTTTTCCCTGCAAAGTAAATGATGCCAATCTTAAGATTTACATACCAAACTAAATGTAGACATTTTGAGAGTCTGCAGTATAATATGGAGAATCAAGGATTAAAAAGGGGCTAAATAAACTGTTTTAAAATAGCACTATAATGGGAGAGCATAAAGAAGAGAGGTACACATAGGCCAGGACCTAACACAAGGTTACAGAATAAAAGCCAAATTAACCAGGACAGCCAATGGAGAGCACAACAGTGTGCAGAGTAGTTGGCACAAGGCTAAATGTTCACAGTCACCCAAAAGGTACTGGCTGATTCATTTTCTTTTTTTTCCCCCAAATATGCAATTTCCTATTGCACGTTGGCTTATTGCGTGTTCCTTTTAAAAGAGAGCTTTTCTGTAATAATTCCTTTGAAAATTACAAGATAACAAAGTATTGCATGAGTCCCAAAAGACTTCATAATTTGATTCCCATAAACCTCATTACACTTGTCATGGACAACAAAAAATAGGTGTTAAATGTGAAAGTAATTGTCAGCTTGCTATTTCTTGTCAAATTAACCAAGTAAACTGGATTATATAAAAGTTGGGTGTAGAAAATTGTGATAACAGATTGAAAATTCCAAATACACTGAAGTCATCATTGGTTTGTCAACATGAACTTAAACTACTTTATGACTACGTACTGATCTCTTGTTACAACTGTAGAGTGTAGGTAAATGTGGTTTTTAATCAAATAAACCAGACATTCAGAGTTACTTTAAGATACATAGTGATTCCTCTAATGAGTTAGTATCATAAAAGACTGATTAAAAGTGAATTATGTTACCATATCCATACACCATACATATAGTCATAGAAGAATACAAGAAAGTGATGTGCTATTATTAGGAGAAAAGAATTGGTAGCAGAAAGAACACAGACAACAAAAGAATAAATCTTTACTTCCTTTAAACACAGCTTTCATAGAATGCTGCTAAAGGCTCTTCCAAATAAAACAAAATCCAGAGCAGCACAAATTGCTAAAATATATATTTTATGAGGTAACTCACACAGCAGATCACAACTGTAGATAGTGAGGTAAAAGTCTTCGAAGCACAAAGGCTATAAAATTGTGATGTAGAGATCTGTAAATATCTGAATTTCAATCTATTCACTGTAGTAGAGACCTGTTACTTCAAGAGTATGATATCGAATGAGATAAGGGAAAGACTCACACATACAGCAGTAAAACAACAAATAATAGGAAAAAAGATTAGACTATGCAGTTTGTATCTTCATTAATGTTTTGTTTAAAAGTAAAGTAATAAACTTTTTTAAGAAAGAAAATACCTCACTTTCCTGAAAAGTATATTTTTAAAATTAGACTATTTTGTTCCTTTCTATTAACACAATTAAACCCCAAGTTAAATGCAGAGGAGAACGGCATGCTTTTTCACGGTTAAAAATCCACAGCTTTCCTCAAATACATTTTTATTCCTGGAGTTACATGCTGTGTTCTTTTTGTTTTGTTTTGTTATCTTACATTGTAGCTGGCTCAATCTTGGAAGTACTAGGCATTTAATAAGTACTTGAATAAATTAATTTGACTGAGTAGTCTCAAAATTAGGAGATATATATATATATTTTTAATTGCTCTTAATGGTAAATTCTGTATGGAAAAGGTTTTGTGAGCTTTTTTTTTTTTTTTTTTAATGCATGTTGGTGTTGTCTCTAACAAGCATAGAATTATTTATACTTTAATATTACATTGATGATGGACACTAAAGAGCACACATTAGATAGATTCTAATTCCAGACCTTGTGGACCAGTCTTTAGAATGTGACAGGCAAAGAGAAAAAGTAATACAGGTTTTGGCAGGAGATTGCTGGAGAAAGGACCAAGCTAAGTATCTTCACTCATAGAGGAAAACACGTGGTTTAGTCACTGAATAGAGACATCCAGTATCCCTCCTGATGTGCAGATGTTTGGAGATGGCCGTTCCACAGCATGATTTGTTCCTTCTACCAATTCACACATGTAGATGGTCCAGAGTTAACCAGAGCACTGGGATGGACACTGGGACTCAAAGCACAATCTTGACTTTGATGTGGGAAGGAAAGTAGGAATGAAAACAATGAATAAATGAACAAATGAATGAATGAAAATGAATAAATAGAATCAGACCTACATGATTTCCTAGTTTTGTTTCTCAGCTCCCACAGACAACAATTCTCAAGTTTAGTTTATTGTCAGACAATTCAGAAAATAACCTGGAATTGAAGTTATCAAAATTGGTCCAGGAAACACAGGCTTTTGGGGAACACAAACTGTAGTATTATGCTAGGAAGGTTGCAGAATCCAGTGTAAGAAGTTTGAAATTAGCAGATTTTTCTCACAGTAAAATGCCATATTAAAGCAGCAGGCATATAAATGAAATATAAGTGAGACTTATCCCTGAGAAAATGTGTCAAATATCGCAACCACATAAATCATTCTATTTACATCTTCTTTGGACTAGACTATTTAGATTTAATCAATGACACCTGAAATATTCACCATGGCTGGTAATGTGTTTTGGAGATGTTCTTTTTCATAATTATATTTCCTTACACTTTTTCTGATTGTGCTAATTTCCTATCAATTTACACACATGAAATAAATATTTATTTATTTTTATAACTATAAAAGAAATGAGATGGGTAACATAAACCAAAAATGAATGCAGTTTTATTGTTTTATAAGCATAATCATATACAGGTAATTATTTTAGAAGATATATGAGGCAGATCCAATTGAAATCATTTTATTAAAGTAAAATGTTTACCTTTTAAAAGAGCAGTGTGTAAACAACACTGGTGTTGAAGTAGTCTTAAGGTTGACCAGACTGAAACTTGCAAGATGATCTCTCTTAACTACAACTGGTTTTTCTATATTAAAAATACCATTGATTTTGTGTTCATATTTCCAGCATCACAACAGTTTAACTTTAATGAATCCCATTACTGCATATTACAATAAAAGTTTGTTTCTTTGAATTGTACTTTGATATGTTGATTCATATTTTTATATTTCAAAAAGCATTGGACATTTTTTCAAAAACCTGGTGTTTTTGAATTTTAATGATGTTGTTTATAATGTTTTGCAATACACAAAAAAGTATTATAGTTTAATATGTTTTCTTTCAAATAGATTAATTTGTGACATTATAGTATAATTCTGCCCTTATATGCACTATGCAGCTTATTTTTAGGTATTTTTCTAACAAGAGAAATTATTTCAAAATTGTTTATCTGAATCTTGCTATTAAATATCAAAGAATGATGCTTCACTTCCTTCTTAATACATCAAATACATGTGAGAATTATATATGGATTCATACTTCATTCACCTTTTGACTTCAGGATTTCTACAAATATACCACCCTTACATTTCCTGACTTTGTTTTCTTATAAATGTCCACCTTTCATGGCCCATCTTATGTTCATCTCAGCTAAGAGCTAACAGCAATAAGTACTGTTTTCAGAAATGACAGCAGTGTTTTTCACACCAGACATTTGTACATTTATGTTAAATGTCATACATAGATTCCACAGAAGAAAAAATCTGTAAGAGAAAACAAAAAGAGTAACCTATGAATAAAAAGAGTAACCTATGAATAGCTACTTTGGTTCAGGTTAAGGGAATCAGCACAAGACCCTTTGGATTCTAGTGGTAGTAATGAGTGCTGTGGGTTGTGGTGATTAGTTGAGTGAGGTGGCAGAACAAACAATGGATACCCTATATTTATTTAATCTATTTTAAAGTCAGACACAGAAAAACTAGGAGGCAATTTCGGCAACATGAAACCTTCTCTAAAGGGACACTAAATAATCATCATTTCTATAAGGTTCTAATTCTAGAACTGTGTTCTCAAGGTTTATAAAACCACAGAGATGAAAGCTACCTTAAAAATACGTTATATTCAGATTCCTTCATTTTTTACAGACGAGGAAAACCAAGGCCAAAAGAACAAGATTGATTTAGATAATGTAACTGGTCTTTATCACCTAGATTGAAATTTTCCTACTATTCCATAATTGAACATAAATAATAAACAGCAAATAAATATCAAAACATAAGTCTGCTACTTTTTTGAGTCCTTACAGTACTTACTGAAGTCCTATAACACATTGTGCTATCTCGTGTGTGTGTGTATATATATGCATGGGTGGTTATAGTTATTAGATATAGCAAGAAAAATACTGGACTAGTGATGTAAAGGAGGTCTTGGTTTAGTTCTTTTTCTGCTACACACATGCCTGGTAACCCTAGAAGAACTAGGGAGAATTACTTAACCTCTCTGGGTCTCAATTATTTCATCTAAATTGTGAAAATATTCAACCAGATTTGTATAATTTTCCACCGCTATAATTCTCAAGATTTTTAGAAATAACCCATATACCTTATTTATTTATTTATTTATTTTATGGAGAACACTGCATCCTATATACCAAAATAGCCTATCCAAATGAAAAAAATATATTGTCAAGGAAACCTCCTGAGTTAAGGTTTGAAAATGTATTTGCCCTTGGTTAATATACTGCAGCTCAGTACACAAAAGATGCAAAATGGCTTATCAACGAATACATTCATGAGAAAGGAAAAAAGAATAATCTCAAAATAGGTAATTTATTTCCAGATTACTTTTGTGAAAACAGAATTTTTTTCTATTATTCATTTATTTCAAAGATCTGAAATCGATGTTACCAAATACTGACAAAATTAAGAGATGCAGTCATTCATCTCCAGAGAATGGAATGTTAAGCCCATGTTATAACTGAGGTATCTGTCTAGAAACTCATTTTCTAAAGGATTAATTGCTATCCAAAAATGTACTGTAGCCAGTTACAAAGGAAGATTTCAAAAATACCAATACTCTTTATTACTGTTTATGGGTTATATACGCTGTCACTGAATTCCTATCTCTTACTAAGTGAAGACAGTAGAAAGATACAATGAACAGAAATTTTGATTTTTAAAATAAAAAGTCAGCTCTTAAATGTGGCTGATTAGAAAAAATTCTAGCAATAAAATAAATTGAGGATTTCAGGCTATTAGATTTTACTTATCTAATCTCTGAGTGATCCCTATTATCATTTGTCATTATTACTAAATATCTATATGTTTGATGATGCTATTTGTTCAAGGATTGACTTTCAAATTTGAATAAACAGAGCGATCAAAACCGTCAGTTTTTCTCTAAGTTCATTAGGGATGCTAATATGGAAGCAATCACTTATAATTGTATCATTGAATCTTTTGTCCTTTAGATTGTAAAAAATGAAAACAAACAAGGTGATGTTAGTCCCTCTCATTATAAGTTTGCATAGTATTGCAGTAAACACGTGAAAGTTGGCTATCTTCAATGGCACAGTCGAGGTTTTCTACTAAATTACTTCCTCAAAACATTGAAGAAAACAGTGCTTCTGAATGGGTTATTTGTTCTCTTTCAATAGAATATTTTCTCTTATTTTTTCAAGCCACCATTTTACAAAAAAAAAAAAAAAAAAAAAAAAACCTCTATAAATAATTATTTTTACTTCTAACATTAACTGAAACCCTTCTTGATATTGAATAGGGAAACAAATTATCTTTAAAGCTTCCTGGAACTCATTTCAGGTTTATTACCCAAAGCTGACCATCAAAATAACTGGTGGAGAACACCCTGTTAGTATCAGAAACCATCAGGCAAACTGCCCAGCTCTTTCATTTTTCTTGACAAATACCTAGTGGTCTCTATCTGGGAACTTTATTACCTCTTTCAATTTGCTTTCAGTGCCATCACGTCACTATTGCAAGGTATTTTTGTTTCAGAATTTAGCTGGCAGCAGAATAATTAAAGAGAGCAATGTGAAAACAAAACAAAACAAACGGTATAGTATTTAAAAAACTGTCATTACTTTTCAAATTGTAGTCTTTAATAAAGGTGTGAGGGACTTTTTTTTCTGACCTTATAATTCAGGTTTCTCACCATTGTGTTGTCTTCATTTCATTTTTTTCTTACTACTTTTTTAGTCAAGGTCAATTTTTTTAAAAGCGTGGGTAGCTTAGCATGTCTTTGAAGTTAATTCACAATTATTAATATGTAGTTACTCAGAAGATAAAGAAAGAAATCAGTCCTCACATTTTACCTGCTCACATTCTGGTCCTTATAAATAAGAGTTGAGAAAGAAAAGTAATACAGATTTCTGAAAAATGAATGACATATATTTCCTATTGAATATATCTTTAAAATTATTTGGTATCTTCTTCAAACTCGATTTTATTATTTTCCAGATCCTTCTATTATTTCTAATATTAATTTATACTGCTTTTAAATATTTCCACAGAAAATTTATTAACATTCCAATATTTAAATCCCTGTATTGTCAGGATGATTCTGATTTTGAAATATAAATATCTGAATATTTATTTCAATCTGACTTTTTGCATTAATGTTTACTTATTAAAAATTAAAATCTCATTGTATTATTACAAACATTGTTATCCTATTGTTTGTAAAGCCAGTTTTTACTGAAAACAGTTCTATTCATTTTTATAAAAATGATTTTTTTACTCCATTCAATTAACAACAAGGAAAAAACTTTTAGACCACCAATCACACATCTATTTTCTAAACAACACAAATAAGTTTCAAAAGTAGCCAGTGTTATTGATTGAAAATATATTTCAATAAAGGTTACCCGCACATCAAGCAGATAAAACAGTAAATGAAAAGTACACGTTTTCAGACACTTATTTTCCTTACTCTTTCAATGTTTGCATTACGAAAAAAAAAATTCTGCTTAACTTTGTTACAGTTAATATGGTATCTGCCTTTTCTTCTGCCAAATCCTATTTAAATTTTTAATGAGGCAAATGTTTTATTTGACTAAATTAATTTTGCATTCATTATCTTCTGTTTAAATACATTATCACAATAAAAAATAAGGTAGACTAGTTTCTTAGTTTAGGCTGCTATATCAAAATACCTCAGGTTAAGTAATTTATAATAACAGAAATTTATTGCTCACAGTTCTGGAGACCAGCAAATCCAAGATCAAAGGCCCAGCAGATTAGGTGTCTTGTGAGAGCTCTTCTTCTACTTCAGAGATGGTGCCTTCTTGCTGAGTCCTCGAATGGCAGAAGGGGCAGGCAAGCTCCCTTGGGCCTGTTTTATAAGGGCACTAATCCTATCCACGAGGACAGAGCCCTCATGACCTAATCATCTTCTGAAGGCCCCACCTCTTAATACCACCAGAATGGGAATTTGGTTTCAACCTATGCAGTGGGGTAGGAGGGAACACAAATGTTCAGACCTTCCCAATTAGCAACAAATAGTCTCATGTAAAATGAGTGCTTTCTGGATCAAGAGGCTAAATGTTTAATTAGATTAATAGAATCAAACAGAAAATTCCATTTGTCTGGGATCTTTCAATCAAAATCTTCATTAATAGGAGTGATGATTCCAATATATTAACAATAATTGGTATTTGTATTACTTTGTACCAACGAAAAATTTTAATTTACTCAGGTTTACAGAGGCAAAGGAGGAAAGTGCTTTAATATTTGGTGCCTCGTAGAGAGTAAAAATTTATAGCATAGGTCAGTATGTTAGAGTCCTAATGCAAAATCTGTGATTTGTATGTAGTGTCCAAAGGTTTTTCTTGCAGCAGTTCATTTGTCATGAGTACACCTGATATGTCATCCCAAGTTGTAACAACACCCAAGGTGGCAGTTATCTCAGAGAAGTCCAAAATAAACATTCTGTTACAAAATACTACTTAAAAAACAAGTTTCATTTACACTGAAGTCATAAAAATGTTGCAAAGTTTTTACATGTAAATATTTGTTCATTTTCATATTATATTTCAATTAATATAATAACTTCCCACATTCTACACTTTCAAAACTGGAATATAAGATTGACATCTACAACACAGTGATCTCTAAGGAAAATAATGCCCTACTGTCAGCACAGATACAAAAATGATATCCATGTTTAATAAGTTTCATCAAAGATAATTTCATTGCCATTTGAACTGAACCAAAAAACCAAAATAAATACTGATGACCTTACCTTCTTGAACTGCTTGAAAAGGGTTGTTGCCATCAACAAACGTCACTGAAAATGTGATTTTCTCAGTCTGTAAGATCTCCTCATTCTGGTTAAGGTCACCAACTGCTGTGCGAAACACCTCATCATCCTTTTTGGCAGATTCATCAAAAATTGCTCCTAGAAAGAAGTGAGTTTTGCCATTAAATAATAACATAAATATTCTGTCATGCCCTCTGGAAATATGACATGAAGACTTACGTATTTAAAAAACATATACATTCACTTAAAGCATGCACTTTACTTATTAATGAAACACATTGTACTGGAAGCAGTGTTAATAGCTGAGAAGGAGTATAATTACTTCTTCCAAATGGAATGATAAAGAGTACCTCAAAGTGTTATCGCAGGGAGATCATGGGGAAGAAAATGTAATAAGTATCAAAAGCTTCTACATGATAAAGTATCCAATACATTGGATGTCTTATATCATGAAACCTTTAAGGAATTCATAGCTGGAAGATTTCTTTTCTGAATAAAAGGAAATAAGCTCAGAAAACTTCCTGAGGTCAATTCATAGAACATACAGGAATCAAATCATTCTGGTGATCTTAATTTACTTTTCATTTCCTTCCTTTCTTCCCCCCCACTCTTTTTTTTTGAACACGGGTATCATTATCTTTTATAGTAGTAAAGTCAATAATATTTATAGAAAATGTAAAGACATTCAAATCTCTGTGCAGAGGGAATGGAGAAATATTTCTCAAGGAACTAATGTAAGTCCTAATTATAGCATTTTTTATCCATGTGTAACTATGATGATGATAAACACTGTGCTAAATTTTATTGAGTATTTGGTTGGTAATGGCATATTTGGTAAACACATTGATTCTAAGGGCAAACTGATTTTAAATACTGACTCTGTCACTTGTTAAGTATGCGACCTTGACCAACATGCTCAAATTCTAAACCTCACATTTGTCTAACCTCACATTGTATGTATTAAACACATTGGTCTAAACCTCACATTGTGTGTATTAAATGATAATATACAGTGTGTATTATTATATACACAGTGTGTATTATAAAGCCAGTGTGAAGCTGGCTTTATCTTTTCACTGCTCTTTTTATCTGGTTGGTTGCTCGGTTTATTTTGAGATGGAGTCTTGCTCTGTCACCTAGGCTACAATGCAATGGCGCGATCTCAGCTTACTGCAAACCTCCGCCTCCTGGGTTCAAGCCTTTCTCCTGCCTCAGCTTCCTGAGTAGCTGGGATTATACGTGCACACCACCACACTCGGCTAGTTTCTTTTTGTATTTTTAGTAGAGACGGGATTTCACCATTTTGGCCACGCTGGTCTCGCGTTCCTGACCTCAGGTGATCCACCCGCCTCAGCCTCCAAAAGTACTGAGATTAAAGGAGTGAGCCACTGTGCCTGGCCATCGCTGCTCTTTTATATTGGCATGGATTGTATCAGTCTCCTCAAACCATTGCCTTGTTTCCTATATATTTTGAATACCTGTCCATGGCATGAGAGAAAATAATGAAGAATATTTTCTTTTTTTTTCTTTTTTTTTTGAGACAGTCTTACTCTGTCGCCCAGGCTGGAGTGCAGTGCCGCCATCTCAGCTCACTGCAAGCTCCGCCTCCCAGGTTCACGCCATTCTCCTGCCTCAGCCTCCCGAGTAGCTGGGACTACAGGTGCCCGCCACCTCGCCCGGATAATTTTTTGTATTTTTAGTAGAGACGGGGTTTCACCGTGTTAGCCAGGATGGTCTCGATCTCATGACCTCGTGATCCACCCTCCTCGGCCTCCCAAAGTGCTGGGGTTACAGGTGTGAGCCACTGCGGCTGGCCAGAATTTTCCAAATTGACATATAAATTGAGTACTTCCTTAATATGTTACTGGATGTTTACTAACCAGAATATTAATATTTTATCAATATAATTTTATTAATATATTTTTATTGTATAATGAAATTTAATTTATTAAATATAAAATATAAATTTATTAATATAATTATATATATTATATACTTTAATTTTTACTTAACCTGTCTTTTCTGAACCAGATAATACTTTTTAATCTAAGCTCTTGTGAAAACATTTAGACAATAAATATTTGACCTCTCTTGCTAATATAAGCAACTTTCATAAGAATTATTTTAATATGCGATAGTCCTTATGTTTATCTAGATTAATAATTACAATGAAATTTAATACTATCAGGTTTAGATACACAAATTTCCTTAATAGTTTGTTAGAAAGTATGATACAAATTTTTTATAACTGAAGCTGAAATAACCAATTCATTTTAAATCAGATAATCTAAATGTCTACTCACAAAGTAGTAATGTGTATTTATACAAAGATGTTTCAACTTGTCATGGATTCTAAATGAGTCTTTAAAAAAGAGCTTCTAATCAACTTTGTTTTATAGCAGGTGATGTTATTGACTTCTGCTGTATTGGTAATACATTTTTGGTGGAAGCATTTTACTATTACATGGCAGAACACTTAATATTGCCTTAAATATTCAACTTGGCTTAATAAACAGCAGAAACCTGTGGAATCGATAGCACATTAGTCAATCCTTTGCAGAATTAAGATATACTGAAAAAATGGATAAAAGAAACAGTTCATCTTTCTGCAAACAGTAAGGAAGTACACAGAAGAAACAGTTCATCTTATTGCAAACAGTGTAATCAAAGAACAGAAAATCTTATCCAACATTTCAAATCCCAGTTATTTATTTACATTTTTTCTTCAGCTATAAAAATCTCATCTTACACTGACTTTGTACTAACGGAGTGCATGCAGTATTTTGTCTTCAACACAAGCATTCTGAAAACAATGTGATATAGTTCCACAGGAAGGATCCTGGAACAGAAATTCCTTTCTAATTTCACCCACTTCCAATAGTCAAAGAAAAGTCATCTCTTTATTCTTTGTATTAATACACAAATATTACCAGTCTAGATAACGCAATACTATATGTACTAGATCTACTTTTTTAACCATATAGTTGCTCAAATGTAACATTCATAATTATGTAGTTAACATGATGTCAAAGCATCTAGATCCTTCCCAGGTATTTTTATTAGCATGATTTTACAGTCAGTTTTATTTTATAACCTTCATGGGAAAAGCAGATTAGACCTGTCACGATAACATAATTATTATACCATTGATATATACACACACACACCGCACATGGCATTTCATCAATACTCTATATACACTTCTTATTGGCCAAACTGAAGGGAAGAATAACCAATCAATAAAGCAGGAAAGGAACGCCTCCTAAATATTCCTATCATAGCAATTTTTAATTAGTCATTTCCATCACTAAAGGTTGATATTCTGTTGCTTTTATGGGGGAGAAATAAAGGCTTTATGTAATCCTTATGCAAACATACTGACATGCAAGTGGCCAAAACATATATATTTTAAATGAAAATTATATCATGTTTACATGTCTTCTTATATCTTAGAAAAATACTAATGTTAATGAGTTTGTACTATATATGTAATGCTACTGAAAACAATTTTCATGGACTAATGGACCAACTGGCATAAATGAAAAAAATACCAACTTTAGGCAAAGTTCTACAAAAATATAATTGTCAACTTAATTACAATGTATAGTAATATTAAAGCAATGCTAATGTCTTAAATTGTCATTGTGAGGTGTCATATGTAAAAGTATTAATGCAGGTATGCCCTTTGAAAATTCATAAATTATTGTACAATTCAAAGTTATAAAACCACTGACAAGCTATAGTACTTCCGTTAAAAAAAATAATTATGTTATAGAAAGGTATTTAAATATTCCCAAAATACATATACTTACTTGCCAATTTTTAAAATGACAATCCAATTTTTTTCTTTAAACCTAATAGATATATGTTTGGGGTGTGTGTGTGTGCGTGTGTGTGTATGTAGATTTTTTGAACTTGAAATAAGTCAGTACTTCAGACCATAAAATCATTTCACCCAAAAATACATTCACAAATATGCCTTCTAAATAAAATATTTAAAAGTTCACTAACCTAAGCAACTCAACAAGTCTCCAAACATTCGAAGATTTTTCTCCTTTGTGGTTTTATTTTTGGTGTTTCCTCTACCATGGAGGTAGTCTTTATCACATTAGCAAAATACAATTTCCTAGGCCATAGAAACTATTTTTATGCTTACATTGTGTATAAAAGAGCCTGAATATTTTAGACACTCGAGAATCACTGATTAAACCTTTTTTAAACATTAAATTAGGTATAATCTTGTAAAATAAAATACCT
Source organism: Macaca fascicularis (assembly GCF_037993035.2). Taxonomy (NCBI): domain Eukaryota; kingdom Metazoa; phylum Chordata; class Mammalia; order Primates; family Cercopithecidae; genus Macaca; species Macaca fascicularis. Next base: position 98,167,078 of record NC_088379.1, on the reverse strand, counting down.
AAATTCAGATGTATAGATAAAATATTAAGTTACACCTAAACCTAAATTAAAACAAAAGTAGACTTTAAAATGTGCTTGCATGTTAATTTATTGTCACAGTCATTATCACGATTCCAGAAGACCCAACTTAGCAAGGTAGTAATCATACACAAGGTGATTAATAATCGTGTTAAAAACTTGTATTTTAGTTTGAATACTGAAAATTTTGTGTCTTATAAATTTAAGAGACAAGTAGAATAAACATTATTTACCTGAGGAATAGTAGAGAAAAAATGTGTTCACTTTGCACATAATTTCCTCTGAAAAATTGAGAAAAATTTTGATATATCTTGAAGAAATTTTCCACAGCAAATAGAATTATCAGAAGATATATATATTCTATAACAAACCTATCAAGTTGTATTTAAAATAAAAGACTCTAAATATTGAAACCAGCGTGAACACATCTACATTCCTATTGCACAATCAATAGCATATCATTTAGCAAAACTTATATAAAAAATTTGTGCACAAATGTTTCGTTGAATGTCATAGTCCCAAATAAAATCAAAGATGGCTGATCTTCATTTTTTTAGTCACAAAGTTCTAACTTTCTACTCTCTTTTCTCACTTAATTTTAACTAACATATAAATTATATATGGTAGGTAATCATAAAAGGAATAAACTTCATTGAAAGTTAGCAAAGGTGCTACATGCAATGAATATTTTATTTTCTTTGTAACAACAGAGATGATTCTTTGGTTCATGCTCTCTCTTTCTCTACCCCCCAGCTTTTTCTCTTCACTTTTTCTCTTTATGTTAACATATCCATGCATCTAGCCATTCATCCATCTATTCATCAAACCAATCCTTCCTAAACACAGAAAAAAACATCAAAGCCAAGCCACTGTGCTCTTTAACAAATTATTTAGTGGCCAAATATTTGAAATGGGTTAAGCATTGAATAAAGTAATAGTGGAAATAAGATGCCATAAGAAGATCATAAAAAGAGGCAATCATGTTGTTTTTGTAAACTCATAGCTGAAAGGAATTTTAGAGATGGTTTATGCAAACCTCGTCATCCTTCATAAATTATAGTGCAAACATTTTAAGTATTTTCACCCAAATTACACAACCAAAGGTTACAAGATGTAGAGTAGGAGGTTAGGTGTCCTGGTTTCAAGTTTGGAGCTATGTCTGACATATTATGCTTTTTTCACTTCAAACATTTGTTTTATGGTGGTTATATATATAGAGAGAGTACATCAGGACATATATGTGGATGTATATACACCTGTACATATATATTCAATAAATAGTACTATAATGATGATTAGCATATTAAATTCATTTACTTTAACCATGAAGGTTATAAAATTGATGAAACGTAGTAAAATGCTGATCAGAAGAATAGTTTTACATAAAATTTAATTCCTTTGCCTGAGAAGCTTCAACAACTTTACTTTAGGAGGTTAAAATAAAGAAAAAAGTACAACCTTCTGCCTTGGGGAGTTTATTGGTCACAGTAGGATTTACAGTTCCGCAGAGCTATTCAGAATTGTTAAATCATCATATATCCTTACTGTTTTAGATGCTACTATTCACAAGTGGGTTTTTAATTTAATTCTGACAATGCATTTTGCATACACATTAGTTGCACTGTGAACATATATCCAAGTAAAGAGATTTATAACATTGTTTTCATCTACAAACAGGATTCCTACTATTGCCAGTGGAAATTATGCAGCATTTCAAAAGGAGGGCAAATAATAAAAGGCATTATAGATATTGTAAAAATCAGATTTCTCCTTTATTTCATTGTCTCATTCATGTTACCCTCAGTTCAAGGAGAAAAAATGTTGACCATGTTCAAAACTACTAGGTAGTAAGAAAAGTTAGCAGTATTACGACCAAAAGAGATTAGCATTTTTGATACCATTTAGTATCTTTACTTAAGCATAGATAATATCTTTGACACCAATAAGCATCTTTACTTAGCAGAGATATCAGTTACTATTTCAGTGGAGTATCATTACAATGAAGGTGAAGGCATTGTTTATATATATATGTATATAAATATATACACATATGCACGTGTGCATATATATGTGTATATATTTATATTATACATGTTAATATGTGTATATATTTATATTTTACATGCACAAATAGGTACATTTATTACATACACACACATATATATTACAACCGTGTGTATGTAATGAATACACATGTGTGTATGTGATAAATGTGCATATTTGTGCATGTGTGTATATAAATATAATTATATATTTATAATTATATCTACATATATATATCTGTGTGTGTGTGTGTATATATATATATATAAAATATATAAAATTATCTTCCCAGGAAATATTGAGATATCATCCACAATTTAATTCTGCATTACAAATGTTTCAGCAGCCTCTTAGTTAACAGAACATTTCCTAATATGTTCTATGCTTACCCTTGCAGGCATGAAATAGGGTTTTCAGAACTCTTTATCCTTTTATCGTGAGGCATATTTTTCTCAGTTCATCTTATCTAACCCTTCACAATCACTCTGACTAAAAAAGTGAACCAAAACAATGACTCTAATTGTCGGAACGGAGGTGCTGGATATACACCAAATTCATGACAATTAGCAAATATTATTCTGAATTAGAGACAATTGTGCTCTGTTGTGTTTCTCTCCAGTTTATAATAATTGAAATATTAGAAACACTAGCAATTAACATTTATTAGTACTAAGGACTGTACTAAGTGGCTCATAGACATTATTTTATTTAGTTGTGATTAAAAAAAAAAAAAAAAAAACTTTGAGGGAAATGAAACTCAGGTTAAGTAACTTTCCCCTGGCCCAAGCTAGTAATAATTGCTGCAGAATCCACAGCTCTCAGTTTCTCAGCAATCTTCCAAAAACACTAGGAGCTTAATAACTGGCAATATATACATTAAAACAAATTTCCACATAAGGAAATAATATGCATATTTTTATTTTCATAATAATATATATGGAGAGAGATAGAGTCTTTCTCTGTCACCCAAGCTGAAGTGTAATTGTGCAACCATGGCTCACTGCAGTCTCAATCTCCCCGACTCACGTGATCCCCCGTCTCTGCTCCCTGAGTAGTTGGAACTACAGGCGCATGCCACCAAGCTTGGCTAATTTTTAATTTTTTTGTAGAGACTAGGTTCTCACTTTGTTGCCCAGGCTGATCTCGAACTTCTGGGCTCAAGTGTTCCTCACTTGAGGGACTGTACTATCACTGTACCTCTGCATCTCAAAGTGCTGAGGTCGCAGGCATGAGCCACAACACCCATCATTTCATAATAATTATAATAAAATTTTATTGTACATTAAAATTCTCAAATAGGTTTCAATTTCACATTTTGTTTTATAAAATTTTATTAATTATGCCTATTTTAATATAATTTCTAGTACTTTTTGCATACTTTGAAGTTTCAATATCAGTCTCCGTGATTTAGCTTATAGTATATCAGAAGTTGATTTACCTGTTTTATACAAACTTTATATTTAAGGGTGTTTAGGGATAATTAATATATAAAAAGATGTAAATTGATATAAATTTCTAAACCTTAGGTTAAATACAATCTTTGCAGTTACTTTGGAATAGTGTTAAGTGAGTTCCAATAGAATATGCACTATGACATATTTTTCAATGCAGTATTCAGAACAAATCTCCAGCCTTTCAATTTCTAAGGAGTTTTGTTGTTGTTGCTTACTTTAGTGACTAATGATCCTAATAGAGTGACAATAAAATATATATAAAATATATAAAGTCATTGACTTTATATATTAAGGACCATTGATAATTTACCTAGGTCTATAATAAGCAAATTGTAGTCAGGTACAGGAACTATCTGGCTTATTATTTTCCAGTGTCTAGTGCTTACTTAGCACTTTGGTTTGAGAGTTCAAAATACATTATAATATTAACTTCCATTTCACCCACCATAATTATTTAGCCTATAGGAAAGTATCGTTTTTATTTTAAACATAGGTAATCAAGTTGAAAGAGGATATGGTCAAGATCACAGAGGGTATTAGTTATGATAGAGTATAGAAAGGTATAAGTGGAAGGAGAAAATTCCATGCAGATAGTTAAATGATTATACAGAAATCCTCGAATGTGTATTGTAATTTGCATTTAGCTAGTGTCTGAAACATTTTTAATAATTCAGACACATTTACATTCTGTTTTCTTCAATATATTTTTGACAAAGTGACTTAAAATGAGAAGAATAAATCATAGACCAAGAAGTGAAATTTTCAGTACTGTCTCCAGAGATTTCCTCAGAGATTTATGTTTGAATGTGACATTTGCTCACAGTGTGAAATAAGTCAAATTCAAAGGGATTCTTCATTCTAACACAAGGTCCTTTTCTTACCCTTACTTTCCAATAACATGTGAATTCACATTTCATTTGGAAAACTTGTATAGTCATCCAGAAACACAAAGCACATTTAAACTGATAACACTATCACTGGAAAAATCTGACAGCTGTGTGTCTTCCAGAAGTATGTGGGAGAAAGGTAAATGTAGGGTGCTTGCCTAAGGAACAGGTACGCTGAGTCATCCACATGGAGCATAAAAAGGGGTTAATTTTTTAAATAATTTCATTTTAGAACATAGATCCTCTCAGAATAGTTTATGCACTTTATACTAGTTTAGTGAATAAACATTTCAAAGATCTATTCTTTGAATAGGAATACTGCGGAATTTTTTTTTAAATTTATTTATTATTATTATACTTTAAGTTGTAGGGTACATGTGCATAACATGCAGGTTTGTTACATATGTATACTTGTGCCATGTTGGTCTGCTGCACCCATCAACTCGTCATTTACATCAGGTATAACTCCTAATGCAATCCCTCCCCCCTCCCCCCTCCCCATGATAGGCCCCGGTGTGTGATGTTCCCCTTCCTGAGTCCAAGTGATCTCATTGTTCAGTTCCCACCTATGAGTGAGAACATGTGGTGTTTGGTTTTGTGTTCTTGTGATAGTTTGCTAAGAATGATGGTTTCCAGCTGCATCCATGTCCCTACAAAGGACACAAACTCATCCTTTTTGATGGCTGCATAGTATTCCATGGTGTATATGTGCCACATTTTCTTAATCCAATCTGTCACTGATGGACATTTGGGTTGATTCCAAGTCTTTGCTATTGTGAATAGTGCTGCAATAAACATACGTGTGCATGTGTCTTTATAGCAGCATAATTTATAATCCTTTGGGTATATACCCAGTAATGGGATGGCTGGGTCATATGGTACATCTAGTTCTAGATCCTTGAGGAATCGCCATACTGTTTTCCATAATGGTTGAACTAGTTTACAATCCCACCAACAGTGTAAAAGTGTTCCTATTTCTCCACATCCTCTCCAGCACCTGTTGTTTCCTGACTTTTTAATGATCGCCATTCTAACGGGTGTGAGATGGTATCTCATTGTGGTTTTGATTTGCATTTCTCTGATGGCCAGTGATGATGAGCATTTTTTCATGTGTCTGTTGGCTGTATGAATGTCTTCTTTAGAAAACCCCATTGTCTCAGCCCAAAATCTCCTTCAGCTGATAAGCAACTTCAGCAAAGTCTCAGGATACAAAATAAATGTACAAAAATCACAAGCATTCTTATACACCAGTAACAGACAAACAGAGAGCCAAATCAGGAATGAACTTCCATTCACAATTGCTTCAAAGAGAATCAAATACCTAGGAATCCAACTTACAAGGGATGTAAAGGACCTCTTCAAGGACAACTACAAAGCACTGCTCAGTGAAATAAAAGAGGACACAAACAAATGGAAGAACATACCATGCTCATGGATAGGAAGAATCAATATCGTGAAAATGGCCATACTGCCCAAGGTAATTTATAGATTAAATGCTGTCCCCATCAAGCTACCAATGAGTTTCTTCACAGAATTGGAAAAAACTGCTTTAAAGTTCATATGGAACCAAAAAAGAGCCCGCATCTCCAAGACAATCCTAAGTCAAAAGAATAAAGCTGGAGGCATCATGGAATTTTTTAAAGAGTACTTGTGACTATTTCTAAAGAAAAAAAAAGCAGTAGCGGGGACTAGACAGTGAAAGCTCAAATATCTGGATTTTTTTCTTGTATAAAAGCAGCACTGTTTAACTCTAAATTAGTTTACATCTCTTCTTACTGAATCCATGAAGATTCAACCAGAACCTTGTGTGCTATGTTGCAGTTTCTTTCTCTATTTCATATATTTAATTGAAACAATATCCTATTATTACAAAATTCTGCCATGACAAGAACAAAAAGAACTGGTTTGACAATAGACACTTTGAACACTGCACAGCAATTCAAATTCTTCCCAAACTGACATGATGTATTTTTTTAAAAAATAGATAGGCAAAAAGGTGATAAGGTAGCAACTGAAAAGTATATTCATGGAGAAAAGTTGCAGATATTTTTAGAAATTGAACAGATTTAACATTTTTCTTCCTATACAAATTTACTCTCTCTTTTTAATATTATCTTCAACTTTGACAAAAAAGTGTGAGAATTGGCCTATACTACTATAAGTAAAATCATATGCCAAAGAAATATCTGTATGAAAACATAGTGTGAATGTGATCCTCTTAGAAGGGTCAAACACAGTTTGCACACAAATAATGTAATGTAGGCTGTCTTCTACAGAGTAAAAGTTCTAATTTTATGTTTAAGACAAAAATTTACTCTGCTTTGAGATGAAAACTCATTTTACCTATCTGAATTGGCCAAAATAAATAAGTTGCTTATAATTGAGCATTTTAAAACTTCTGTAAAATACTGTTTTAGTTCTAAAGTAAATGATTGCAGCCTGTAGAATATTTCAGGTAGGAAAATGGTACTCTTCCAATATAAATCTCAAACTTCATAGTTTATTAACTCTGAACTTATTTATAATTTTCTTCTTCTTCTTTATTACATGAACGTACATTTAACTAGGAAAAAGGAAGATTTTATAGATATCCACTGATTATTTTTCCAATATGTCCCATAAAATATACAGATATTTCCAGGAAATTGCCATGGAAAATATTTCGAAAGCATTAAGAAAACAGCAATTCTATTACAACTGTAGACTACACAATTGTAAAGGAGACATGAGTTTCCTTTAGAAGGATGTTAAAATTTCTAGGTATTTATTAGCTGCAATATATATTACTGAAAACCATGGCACAAGAACTACGTGACAAATGCACAAGCTTCAGTAGCCGATTCGATCAACCGGAAGAAAGGGTATCAGTGATTGAAGATCAAATGAATGAAATGAAGTGAGAAGAGAAGTTTAGAGAAAAAAGAGTAAAAAGAAACAAACAAAGCCTCCAAGAAATATGGGACAATGTGAAAATACCAAATCTATGCCTGATTGGTGTACCTGAAAGTGACGGGGAGAATGGAACCAAGTTGAAAAACACTCTGCAGAATATAATCCAGGAGAACTTCCCTAACCTAGCAAAGCAAGCCAACATTCAAACTCAGGAAATACAGAGAACGCCACAAAGATACTCCTCGAGAAGAGCAACTCCAAGACACATAATTGTCAGATTCATCAAAGTTGAAATGAAGGAAAAAATGTTAAGGGCAGCCAGAGAGAAAGGTCGGGTTACCCACAAAGGGAAGCCCATCAGAGATCAACCCAGCTGATCTCTCGGCAGAAACTCTATAAGCCAGAAGAGAGTGGGGGCCAATATTCAACATTCTTAAAGAAAAGAATTTGCAACTCAGAATTTCACATCCAACCAAACTAAGCTTCACAAGTGAAGGAGAAATAAAATCCTTTACAGACAAGCAAATGCTGAGAGATTTTGTCACCACCAGGCCTGCCCTACAAGAGACCCTGGAGGAAGCACTAAACATGGAAAGGAACAACTGGTGCCAGTCACTGCAAAAACATGCCAAATTGTAGAGACCATCAATGCTAGGAAGAAACTGCATCAACTAATGAGCAAAATAACCAGCTAACATCATAATGACAGGATCAAGTTCACATATAACAATATTAACCTTAAATGTAAATGGGTTAAATGGTCCAATTGAAAGACACAGACTGGCAAATTGGATAAAGAGTCAAGACCCATCAGTTTGCTGTATTCAGGAGACCCATCTCACATGCAGAGACACACATAGGCTCAAAATAAAGGGATGGAGGAAGATCTACCAAGCAAATGGAGAACAAAAAAAAGCAGGGGTTGCAATCCTAGTCTCTGATAAAACAGACTTTAAACCATCAAAGATCAAAAGAGGCAAAAAAGGCCATTGCATAATGGTAAAGGGATTAATTCAACAAGAAGAGCTAACTATCCTAAATATATATGCACTCAACTTCTTTATAGAAGAATCTTAGCTTTTATTAAATTCTAGCTTTCTGTAGAGGACCTTGCACTTCCTGTAGTCCATTCAACTGGAGATTTATTTTTTCACATATCAAGTCCTGTTACAACCAGTTATTATTGCTTAGCTCCTTAAAAACAATGTCAAACCATCAATTCTCCAATATGGAGTAAAATCATCTCTTCTGAATCCCTTGCCATTTAACTGTCCTACCCTCTGATCCTTCTCATCACTGTCACTGACTACCTCCTGGCCAGATGACTAAATTCATTTTATAAATTGAAACCTGGTTCAAAATCTTTCTCTCTGTCCCAAGTCCTACCATCATCCTTGGTGATAACAGTTGACTTATCGACCTTAGTAACAACTCAATCTCATTTTTCTTAATCCCAATGTTTATACCTCCATGAAACCCACAGCCAATAACAGGTCCCTGACATCCCCTGTACTCTATATGAGAAATCTTGAAATCTATTATCTAACATTCTACACAGTCTTTTTTTCCAGATTCATTCTGTTACATCTGTTCTTCAGCCACATAGAAACTTCCAGTCCCCTGATCACTGAGTCAATGAAGATCCCATTTTACAGAAACTGATAACAGAGAGTAATGAGAGGTAAATCAACAGTTCCCCTTTGAATATGTTATGTTTCTAAAACCTATTAAAATCAAAGTGGAAAATTTAAGTTGGCAATTAACATATGTAAAAAATGGAGCTTAAGAGAAAGATGTCTGAATTGGAGATATATACTTGAGAGTCAACAAGGTACCTTTGGAAATTAAAAATCTGAGAGAAAATGTTATCATATTAAAAAATAGCCCAAATGGAAAGAAAAGGGGCTAGAACAGATCCCAGACCCAGAATGAAGAAAAGCAGAGTGGGAAAATGGCACACCCAAGAGCAACAACCCATCCAGGAGCAACAGAGTCAAGGGATCTCCAACCCCAGCCAAGGGAAGCAGTGAGTGATTGTGTGATCCTGGGAAACCACACATCTACCACAGAGCTTTGCAAACCATGGATCAGGAGGTCCCTTCGTGGGCCCACACCACTAGGGTCTGACACACTAAGCTGGGCAAAGTCTCAGGAGACCAGATGCTCAGGCACATGCAGAGATCTAGGAGCTTTACATACTCCAGCCCCAGGAACCCTGACAATGGTGTCTGAAGCTCAAGCAAGACAGGAGGTACTTCCTAGGAGATACCCCTAGGAAGGGGGCTCAATCCAGGGACCCAAGCAGTGCCAGTCTTCAGGCCCAAATTCCATAGCATGTCACAGGATAAGACCCACTGGCTTGGAATCCAGAACATCCACCAGCAACAGGGTGCAGCCTGCCTGAGAGGAGATAGAGGAAGGGAGGGGTCAGATCACCATATCTACTGTTTAGTTCAGTCAGCCATTCCAGCTTCTGGGTTTTGGAGAGTCCGAATGGTCTGGAAAAGGAAGGGTTCCAACAGTGCAGTACAGCTGCTTTGCCAAACTGTGGCTGGAGTGCTTCAGTAAGCAGGACCTTGGTCCATTCCTTCTCAGTGGGTGGGACCTCCTAGCTGGGGTCTCCAGTCATGTCTGCCTGCATATATTCTATAAATAGATCACTGATTTATCTCTGGGACAGAGTGCCCTGGGGGAAAGGCAGATCGCCACCTTGGTTGTTTAGACAACTCAGCCATTCCAGCCTGTAGACTTTGGAGAGTCCAAGTCAATGGGCAGAGGTGGTTCCTCAGTATGGCAGGGCTGTTTGTCTTCCTTAAGGGGGGGCCCTGATCCACTCCTCCTCATGGGAGTGTCCTTCCAGCCAGGGCTTCTGTCCACCCTGTCCATGTTCAACAGTCAACAGTTCTAATTTCTCTCTAGGAGAGAGTGTCTTGAGAACAACGGAGGTGGCCACCACCTTGGCTGTTCAAATAGCTCAGCTGGTCCAGACTGTGGGTCTTGGAGAGCCCTAAATGATTGGGAGCTGAAGGCCAAGGTCTCTAGCCACCTTCTACAGGTGGGTGCAGGTGGGCAACCAGTCAGTATCCCCCGGAATAGAGCTTCCAGAGGAAGGGACAGGCTGCCATATTTGCTGTTTTGCAGTCTTTACTGTTGATACCTCCAGGTATGGGAAAAAATGAGGTGACTAGGGTCTAGAGCTGACCCACAGCAAGCTGCAGCAATGCTAAAACAAACAAACAGAAAAGCAAGCAACAACAAAACCCACAAAAAAACCCATCCAAAAGTAAGCAAAATCAAAGATCATAGGTAGATAAGCCCACAAATATGAGAAAGAACCATTGCAAAAACACTGAAAACTCAAAAAACCAGAGTGTCCCTTTTCATCTAAATGACTGAACTACCTCACCAGCAAGGTCTCAGAATGGGACTGAGGCTGACATGGCTGAAATGACAGAAGTAGGCTTCAAAATGCAGATAAAAACAACCTTTGCTGAGCTAAAGGAGCATGTTGTAACCCAATGCAAAGATCCTAAACATCATGGTAAAACAATACAGGGGCTGACAGGCAAAATAGCCAGAATATAGAGGAACATAACAAACCTGATGAAGCTGAAAAGCACACTACAAGAATTTCCCATTGCAATTACAAGATTAATAGCAGAATAGGTCAAGAGGAGGAAAGACTTTCTGAACTTGAAGACTATCTTTCTGAGATAAGACAGCCAGACAAGAACAGAGAAAAAGGAATGAACAAAGCCTTCAGGAAATATGGGATTATCTAAAGAGACAGAATCTATGACTGATTGGGGTACCCAAAAGATATAAAGACAATGGAAACAATTTAACAAACATACTTCAAGATATTATCAGAAGAACTTCCCCAACCTAGCAAGAAAGGCCAACATTCAAATTCAGGAAATGTAGAAAACCCCAGTAAGATACTACATAAGAAGATCCTCCACAAGACACATAATCATCAAATTCTCCAAGGTCAAATGAAAGAAAAAGTGTTAAGGGCAGCCAGAGAGAAAGGGCAGGTGACTGACAAAGGGAAGCCCATCAGACTAACAGTGGACGTCTCAGAAGAAACCCTACAACCCAAAGAGATTGGAGGGCAAAATGTGACATTTTAAAGAAAATAATTTCCAATATAGAATTTCATATCTGGACAAACTCAGCTTCAAAAAGAAAGGAGAGGAGATCCTTTCATAAGAGAAAGAGGTCGTTTTCAGACAAGAAAATGTTTAGGGAATTTGTTGTCACCAGACTTGTGTTACAAGAGCTCCTGAAGGAAGCACTAAATATGGAAAGGACCAGCCACTTAAAACAGCAACAACAACAACAACAACAACAATAACAACAACAAAAATGAAGTACAGACCAGTTAACACTATATAGCAACCACATAAACATGTCTGCAAAATAGCCAGTTATAATAGCATCATGATAACAGGATCAAAAACACACATAAAAATACTAACCTTAAATGTAAATGGGATAAATGCCCCATTTAAAAGACAAAGAATGGCAAGCTGGGTACAGTACTAAAACCCATTCATATGCTTACTTCAAGGGACTTGTCTCACATACAAAGACACACATAGGCTTTGGAGGAATATTAAACCAGGAAATAGAAAACAGGAAAAAAGCAGGGGTTGCAATCCTAGTTTCTGACAAACCAGACTTTAAACCAACAAAGAACAAAAGACAAAGAAGGGGATTACATAAAGGTAAAGGGTTCAATTCAACAAAAACAGCTAACTATCTTAAATATACATGCACCCAATACAGGAGCACCCAGATTCATAAGCAAGTTCTTAGAGACCTTCATGAGACTTAGGCTTCTTCAAAGTAATAGTATGAGCCTTTCACATCCCACTGACAATACTAGATCATTGAGACAGTAAATTCACGGATACTCAGGACCTGAACTCAGCTCTGGATCCAGTTGACCTGATAGATATCTACAGAACTCTCTACCTAAAAACAACAGAATGTGCATTCTTCTCAGTGGAACATGTCACTTAATCTAAAATGAATCACATAATTGGAAGTAAAACACACCTCAGCAAATGCAAGAGAACTGAAATCATAACAAACAGTCTCTCAGACCACAGTGCAATAAAATTAGAACTCAAGATTCAGAAATTCACTCAAAACCATACAACTACATGGAAATTGAATAACCTGTTCCTGAATGACTTTTGGGTAAATAATGAAATTAAGGTAGAAACCAACAAGTTCTTTGTAACTAATGACAACAAAGAAACAACATACCAGATTAACTGGGATGCAGCTAAAGCAGTGTCAAGAGAGAAATTTATAGTACTAAATGTCCATATCAAACAGCTAGAAAGATCTCAAATTTACATTCTAACATCACAACAAAAGAACTAGAGAACTAAGAGCAAACAAATCCCAATGCTAGCAGAAGATAAGAAGTAATCAAGATCAGAGCAGAACTGAAGGAGACAGAGACATGAAAAACCCTTCAAAAACTGAAATCCAGAAGTTGTTTTAAAAAATTAAAATAAAATAGACTCATAGCTAGACTAATAAAGAAGAAAACAAATAATATTCCAATAAATGCAATCAGAAATGATAAGGGAGATATCACCACTGACCCCAAAGAAATACAAACAACCATCAGAGAATACTATAAATATCTCTATTCACATAAACTGGACAATCTAGAAGAAAGGAACAAATTCCTGGAAACATACAGTCTCCCAACACTGAACCAGGAAGAAACAGAATGCTTGAATAGGGCAATAATGAGTTCTGAAACTGAGGCAGTAATAAATAGCCTAATAACCAAAAATAGCCCAGGGCCAGATAGATTTATGGGTGAATTCTACCAGAGGTACAAAGAAGAGCCAGTACCATTCCTACTGATACTATTCCAAAAAAAAAGAAAGAAAGAAAGAAAAGGAAGGAATCCTCCTTAACTCATTCTATGAGGCCATAATCATTCTGACACCAAAACCTGGTAGAGATACAAGAAAAAAAGAAAACTTCAGGCCAATATCATTGGTGAACATCTATGTGAAAATACTCAACAAAACACTGCTAAACCGAATCCAACAGCACATCAAAAAGTTTATCTGCAATGATCAAGTAGGATGCAAGGATGGTTCAACATATGCAAATCCTCAGGATGCAAGGCTGATTCAGCATATGTAAATCAATAAATGTGATTCATCACATAAACAGAACTAAAAACAAAATCCATGTGATTATCTCAGTAGATTCAGAAAAGGCCTTCAATAAAATTTAACATCCCTTCATATTAAAAACTCTCAATAAACCAGGTATTGAAGCAACATACCTCAAAATAATAAGAGCCATTTATGCCATACCCACAGCCAATATCATACTGAGTGGCAAAAACTGGAAGCACTCCCCTTGTAAAACCGGCACAAGACAAGCTTGTCTACTGTCAAGACTCCTATTCAAAATAGTGTTGGAAGTTCTAGCCAGGGCAATCAGGCAAAAGAAAGAAAGAAAGACATTCAAATACAAAGACAGGAAGTCAAAGTATCTATGTTTGCAGATGACATAATGCTATATCTAGAAACCTCCATCATCTCAATCGAAAAGCTGCTTAAACTGATACACAACTTTAACAAAGTCTCAAGATAAAAATAAATATGTAAAAACCAGTAGCATTCCTATATGTCAACAACAGACAAGCTCAACACCAAATCACAAATAAGCTCCCATTCAGAAATGCCACCAAAATAATAAAATACCTAGGAGATAACAAGGGAAGTGAAGGATCTCTTCAAGAAAAACTATAAACCACCTGCTCAAATAAATGAGAAATGACACAAACAAATGGAAAAACATTTCATGCTCCTGGACAGGAATAATTAATATGAAAATGACCACACTGCTCAAAGCAATTTATGGATTCAATGTTATTCCCATTAAACTCACATTGGCATTCTTCACAGAATTAGAAAAAGATATTTTAAAATTCATATGGAGCCAAAAAGAGCCCGAATAGCCAAGACAATCCTAAGCAAAAAGAACAAACTGAAGGCGTCATGCTATTTCACTTCAAACTGTACTACAAGGCTACAGTAACCAAAACAGTATGGTACTGGTTACAGAAACAGACGCATAGACCAATGAAACAGAATAGAGAGCCCAGAAATAAGACTGAACAACTATAACCATCTGATCTTTGAAAAAGGACAAAAACAAGGAATGGGGAAAAGATTCCCTGTTCAATAAATGGGGCTCGGAGAACTAGCTAGCCACGTGCAGAAGATTGAAACTGGACCCCTTCCTTACACCACATATGAAAACCAACTCAAGATGGATTAAAAGTTTAAATGGAAAATGGAAAACTAAACCAACCCTTGAAGAAAACCTAGGCAATACCCTTCAGGTCATAGGCATAGGCAAATATTTCATGAAAAAACATCAAAAGTTATGCAACAAAAGCAAAAATTGACAAATGGGATCTAATTAAACTAAAGTGCTTCTGCACAGCAAAAGAAAGTATCAACAGAGTAAAAATACCACCTACAGAATGGGAGAAAATTTTTGTAATTTATCCATCTGACAAAGGTCTAATATCCAGCACCTATGAGGAACTTAAACAAACTCACAAGAAAAAAAAAAAAAATAAAACATTAAAAAGTGGGCATTGGACATGAACAGACACTTCTCAAAAGAAGGTATATATGTAGCCAAAAAACATGAAAAAAGATCAACCACACTGATTATTAGAGAAATAGGAATCAGAACGACAATGAGATACCATCTCACGCCACTCAGAATAGATATTATTAAAAAGTCAATAAAGAACAGATACTGGCAGGATTGTGGAGAAAAAGGAGTGTTTTTACAGTGTTGGTAGGAGTATAAGTTAGCAACCCTTGTGGAAGACAATGTGGTGATTCCTCAAAGACTTAGAGACAGAAATACCATTTAACCCAACACTCTCACTACTGGGTATATGCCTGAAGGACTATAAATCATTTTATTATAAATATACACACATGTGAATGTTCATTGCAGCATTATTCACAATAACAAAGACTTGGAATCAACCTAAACATCCATCAATATTAGACAGGATAAAGAAAATGTGGTACATATACACCGTAGAATACTATACAGCCATAAAAATTAAAGAGATCATGTTATTTGCATGGACATGGATGGAGCTGGGGTCCTTAGCAAACTAATTCAGAAAAAGAGAACCAAATACCATGTGTTCTCACTTATAAGTGGGAGCCAAATGATAAGAACACATGGACACATGTCAGGTAACCAGATACACTGGGGCCTGTTGGAGGGTGTGGGTTGAGAGGAGAGAGAGCATCAGGAAGAATAATGGATGCTGGCTTAACACCTGGGTGATAAGATGATCTGTGCACCAAACCACCATGGTACACATTTACCTGTGTAACAAGCCTGCACATCTTGCACCTGTACCATTTAACTTAAAAGTTGGGAATTTTAAAAAAGAAAGAAAATGTGGTACAAATACATCACGGAATACTATGCAGCCATAGTAAAGAACAAGGTCATATTATTTGCAGGAAAATGGATGGAGCTGGAAGCTGTTATCTCTAGTAAACTAATGCAGGAACAGAAAACCAAATATAGCACATTCTCACTTATAAGTTGGAGCTAAATTATGAGAACACATGGACACATGGAAGGAAACAACAGACACTGGAGGGTGGAGGGTGGGAAGAGGGGGAGGATTGGAAAACATAACTAATGGGCACTAGGCTTAATACCTGGGTAACGAAATAATCTGTAGGACAAACCCCCATGACACAAGTTTACCTATATAACAAACCTGCACATATACCCCCGAATTTGAAATAAAACTGAAAAAATATATATTTTAATGAAATTTTGCACTTCAAGTTCTGACAAGAAAACAAACTAGTAGAGTTCCTCGTTTCCTCCACCAAAATCAAATACTCCAAAACTTCAGAAGAATAGAGGTAGCATATATCTGAGGAACCAACAAAAAACTAAGAGAAACCATGGGGAGACAAAAGATTGTTGTAAAAGTTTCTTCGTATGTCAGGGCAGCCTTGAATGGCATCTCGACACACCTGTAGAAACAGTCAAACTCTTCCCAGGGTTTATTGAGTCTTCTGTAATCAGACCCTTTGTTAAATTTCAGACCTCAGATTCTAGTATTCAGCCTCTTCCTCACTGACATCCAGTTACCCAAGTCTTTTTGTTGCTCCTGCAATACAGAAAGTGTATTCTCATCTCTGCAGTCCTGGTCTTGTTATTCCTTCTACTTGTAATGCTCTCTCTCTTACAGAAAAACACAGTTTCTTCCTCAACTGCTTCAGGTCTTGCTCACCTTAGTGAGACCCTCCTTGATGACCCTGTTTAAAACTGCAGCTTCTGCCTTCAATCCCTTTCTGCCATCCCTGATTTATTTTTCTTCATAGTTTATATGGCCATCTGATACATTACATATCTTAACTGTATATCTCTTGTTTATTATTTCCTTCTCTTTCAAATGCACTTTCCATGAGGGCAAGAGGTGTTGTTTGCTGTGTTAACTCTGAATTACCAATGCAAAGAAATCAAGACCATCCGGGCTAACATGGTGAAACCTCGTCTCTATTAAAAATACAAAAACATTAGCCAGGCGGGGTGGTGGGCGCCGGTAGTCCCAGCTACTCCGGAGGCTGAAGCAGGAGAATGGCTTGAATCCGGAGGCAGAGCTTGCAGTGAGCGGAGATCGTGCCACTGCACTCCAGCCTGGGCGACAGAGGGAGACTCCGTCTCAAAAAAAAAAAAAAAAAAGAAAAGAAAAGAAATATGTTCATTGCATATTAGGTAAGTAGTAAAAGTTCATTGAATAGATAGATAAAATATGATTATGTGATTGAATATTTTAAAAGGTATCACCAATCATAAAATTAATAGTGTAGTAAGACTTCTAAAGAATATTTAAACTATGTTTACGAAGATCTTGAGCCAAAATTGTTGGCAAGAGATCATATCTCAGGTTTATCTGCCTTTGACTTCACCTTGTAGATGCTTTTATAAATCACTAAAAGTTTGAAAAGAATGTCCTGAAAAGCTGCAAGCTCTAGGATCCTATTTTCCCGATGAAACTTTGTTTTATTTATCTAAATGCAATTAGATTTATTAGAGCAAATATTTAACAAATTCCAAATATCCTTCTTGAATGAAGATGTAACGAAGCAGCAGAAATCATCACAGTCCAGTAATGCTATAGATATTCAAATATGCCGTGAATCTAAGCAAGCACATTTTTCTATAGAAGTTGCAAATGTAAGCCTAGCAGGTATCTAACTCAGAAATAAGAAAAACTACTGTGTAGATAAATCATTTATATGTAGCAGAAAACAACATATTTTATTATTTGAGAAGAATATAATTTTGAAGTTAAAAAAGTCGGAGGGAATTATAAAGGAATTTTAAAAAGAAGAAATTACATCATTAGAAAGCTTGCTAATGTCAACTAGAAGTTATCTGATCCATTAAGTTTTGGTGGTATTTCAGGTTATTTCAAACATAAACTAATGTCAACGTATTGCTTTTCTGTAATACCTTTTTTTTGAAAGTGAAGTAGTAAACAATCAAATAAAATTTGATCATTTTAAAACTTTTAAGGTGTAACTATTTACAAAAAGATACTACCTGAATAAAACCTCTGACAAGTAAGTAAATGAGTGGTACAATGTTAATCACAGTGAAACAAATCTCCAGAGTGGTCAGCTCTTCAGAAACGGGGATATAAGATTCAAAAGTTGTTAATAGTAAGTTTTCCTACCTAACCATTGCAGTGAAAATCATTCACAACTGAGTACCAGCATTTCACATACTAGTCATACTTTGAGTGAAACTCTGTAATAGGTGCCTGAAAATGCATCATCTTTCGCACATTTTAGCACCATTTATTTCTAGTTTTCATAGTTACATAGAAATTCTTCCAATTATTTGTTTTTAGTGTGACTAAAACAATATCTGTACTGTTCCTTTACATAGTGTAAATTACTTGTCACTCTACAGTAATAGCATAATTTCTTCACTTATTCTCTAGAAAAATATCTCAATGTACAGTAAGGAGCATAGAGAGACAAGAAAATTTCTCAACATGTTGTTTGCCAAACAGAGAAACTTCCTGTAGCTTTTCTGCCATTGTGAAGGAGGCATGCCAGCTGTTGACAGGAGAATGAATAGATCCAGTCAGGCTTAACATGCATCCTATTGTCCGTAACTGTGTTCATTGGATATGCTGTCAACAAATTTTCTGGTCCCCCTTTTTCGTTGTTGGCAAACTTTATTTTATTTCTCTAAATGCAATTAGAGAGTTACGTGCTATGCAGATTAATGACTCTGTGGCATAATTTTCCATCTTTAAAAATAAAAAAAAACAGAAATTTTTCCACATTGAATTGAATAATAATAAAGATTTTTAGCTTATTTTCTTTGCATGAAAATCATATTTTGAGATGCTCTCCGTTGAGTAGTTTTTACTTTTATTTTAACATGCATCACACATACCTCCCCAAATTAAGGAAATACTTCACCAAAAATTTTGCGCCAGCTGCTAGGCATATCTACACAGTTTATTGAAATCTCTTTGGCCTTCAAAACCATAAATAGTCAGCGAAGAATACATGAACCTCCACTGTTTCCAAATATTCCTAGCTAAGATATAGGGATTGCATAGGTAAACTTAACCTAGCTAATACTTGATTTCTTCTTTGTGATACCCTGACGAGAGAACCACACAGTGCCAGACTTCTAATATGCAAAACTGTGAATTAATAAATATGGGCTGTTTTAAATTAAGTTTGTGGTAATTTGTTACATGGCAATAACAAACCAATACACTCAATTATCAGCATTCTTTAAACTATGAACAGTAATAAATTATTCACTAGTGTCTGAGAGCAAGTAGTACTGGGACTATACAACATGGGAGAAAACAACTTGTTAATTTCTTTCCTTAGCACACACCATAGGAGTATGTACACATGCCACACGCTGTACCACTGCATTAGGAACTAGTAGTAAAAACTAAAGTCAGATACCAGTCTTGAATAGATAATAGTCTAGCTATAGAAATGGATAGATAAATAGGTAGATAAAATTTAATAGATAGATAGATAGCAGTATAATAGCTTAAATGCTGTAATCAAGAAATTGTGTTAAGGGAAAAACCTAAAATTGTGAAAGTTTTAAAATATTTCCCCCGTGGGATGTAATAGTTTGATCCTCTTATATTGTCATATAAAGTGGGAATA
Organism: Macaca fascicularis; assembly: GCF_037993035.2. Taxonomy (NCBI): domain Eukaryota; kingdom Metazoa; phylum Chordata; class Mammalia; order Primates; family Cercopithecidae; genus Macaca; species Macaca fascicularis. Next base: position 98,147,506 of record NC_088379.1, on the reverse strand, counting down.
TATATAAAGCTTCTAGCTCCTAGCAAGCATATGAATTCAGTAAACTAAAAGTATGCTAAGAAAAATAATATGAATTGACAGTGTTAATTCCCATATTTTTATAATGTTTATATTGTTTCCAGCCTGAGTGCTTTTCTTGTAAAGAAGCATCACTTTCACAGAATTTCCTCATCAATCGATCACTATAAAACTAATAATTTTCTAATGCAACATATTATCAAAATTATCATCCAAAAGTAGTAAGTAACATAATTAGCATTTAAAGATAAAATTAGGACCCAGAAATGTGAGATAACTTGTCAAAACTGTATGCCTTGTCAAAACTTTTCCTACATTTGTAGTTAAAGTTAAGGTCAGATACAGGTACAGAAGCTAATAATTCTAAAGCCAATATTGTAATGGTGATCACTTGATAGGGGAACAGTAAATGCATTCCGGCATGAGATACCTCCCACACTTTTGATTAACAGACCTACAAACCACACTGATGATACAGGGCATATTTTCGGACTGGAAAGAAAAAAATATATTTGGCCTCGTAGCAGGAAAATATATATTTTATAAACATATGAAATTCCAGATAGTTTGGCTTTATTATTTTTAATTTCAACATGCTTCACAAAGAAGTGTTTGCATTTTAAATAGACTGGTTAACCCCCTTTAACGGAAACATTTGCCTTAGGAATGTTTGAGACTCTTTTAGTATATGTGCTGCCAAAGCGAGCACTTGAGATTCTTTTAGATGTTAAATTTATATTTCTTTATTTTTAAAACTGTATTGTTCTCAATACTGATGAGGGATAGAAACCCTTCTACTCTCTAAAGAGATGACCTTCTTCAATTTCATTTAAAAAGGAATGCTTTATATTATCATGAATTTTAAGATGAAATGATCTCTCCTCTCGATATTATCAAGTGCTCTGTTTGTACTTGTTTAAGTGTCTATCAACCTTGATTTGTACTAATATAATGCTTCCATGTCTTTCTTCTCCACTAAAATTTTGTCCCTCAGGGGCAACAGTGTTCTTTTTTTTTTTTTAAATCAGCTTTCATACCTTATATTTATCTGTACATACTAGTGATTGATTAATTTTATTACGTTAAGTTCATATGGGCATGACTATGGTATAATTAAAGTTAGCCTTATTTAAAATAATTTTTTGTTTGATTCTTAGAGTTTTATTTTTCCCCATGTGGATGAAAACCTAAGTATTAAATAATATAGACATAGTTTCTTATTTCATTTGGTGTATAGACTAGGACTAAGGTTAAGACAGACTCATGAGTTTCCAAATATGTAATAAAATGTGACATAATCCATGTATTTGAATTAAATATTATAAAGATTAAAAGAGATTCAGAAATCATAGATAGATGAAAGAATGTTATGTGGAAGAATATCGTTTTAGTAGAACGTTGAAGAATAGGTAGAAGACATGTAAAGAGTAAAGAAAGGACAAATTGAGAAAGGAACAACATAAGAAAAGTCATGGAAGTAGATAATGTATGGAGTGCGCACTGATAGGTCTTTCATTTAGCTCAACACTAAGGTTCATGAGAAGGTATACAGAGAAGTAAAGATAATTGAGTAGGTTGGAACTAGAAGGAAGATAAAGAAAAATATCTGACTAATTTGACACAATTGTATTTAAGATATAATTAACTTTACATAAATCTCAGAAATAAAAAATGATCTGAGTTGACTGGCTTCCCTCATTAGTCATATACTGAAAATCTGGTAAGGAAAGAGACTTATAATACTGAGACAATATACTAGGCAATCATTAAAGAATAAAAAAGAAAAAAGCATTAAGTGTTTCTAGTAGAATTGTATTCGGGAGAAGGGTGGTAAAATTAGAACTATACATAATCCTCTCCTGCTATTTTTGCAAGGGAAAATAGTAGCTCTTAGAGAAAAAAATAGTAATATTATTAGGCTTGGTAGAAATTTTCAAGCATTATAAGCATAAAATCAATTTTCCAGCTCAGTGCTTCTTTAGTTTATATATTATGCAGACATTATTGAGGCAGAAAAGTTAATAAGCTTACTAGCTCTTGAAGGATACCACAAACAAGTAGTGGAGGGGAAAAGAGCTTCTAGTCGAGGACATAAAGAACTCATTCCATTCCTTAGCAGCTTTTCACTTTCCAAACTTTCTAAAAGCTTAACTAATATTATTAGCACATAATCCTAATAACCATTAAACCATTTTTTAAACCATTAAACTAGAAAGGGGGAGCACAGTGGAGAGATTACAATTTAATCCTTCCCCAAATCGCTCTGATAATACTTACTCCACAAAGGCCACTGCCACTCATGAGGCAGTTTCAAAGTCATGGGGAAAAGAGTCTATCAAATATGCAGCTGACTCTGTGAGCAAAAGAGTGGGCCTGTGTAATTTAGAACTATAAACAGTATACTTACATTACTTATTATTGATAAATATAAGACTGTAAAGTGATTCTGTAGTAAAATTTCATGGTAAAAGGGAACTATATATATGAGAACTGTTAGCATCAGGGCACTCTGCCAGGCATTTTACATATACATGATGTATGTAAAACGATTACATATTTTAATATATCCTTAGTAAAGATATATTGAATTTTTACTAAAATTTTGTGAGGCGGGCACCATGGATGAATAAATTGTGGTTTGGAGAGCCAAGATTCAAATCCAGGTTAGTCTCCAAAGTCCAGGTTCTTCTCGTTATACTCATTGCCCATCTATGTTCCTTCATGTTTCTAGGTCTGGCCTGCTGGGCACAGGGGACATAGCAGCTCCTCACTCATCTGTGTGTGGGGGCTGTACCTAATGCGGGCAATGCAGAAAAAATGAGAGTTGACTGTTAGTACTGCTTGGAATATAATTTATCCAAATATTTATAGTAAAATTCAATGTTTGCATAAACTATAATGAAGCACTTACCATTAGATTAGTTGTGAAGTTATGGTACTTACCCTCAAACAGAGAAAAAGTTTTTAATTATGTTCACCCATGGTTTGGGATTGTACTAATTAGCACTGGAAATTATTAGATTATTACAATATCATTGAAATGTCACCCTGTGCCCATTAACCTTGGGGAAAATCAGAATAATTTCATCTATGGCACTTAGAGAAGAGCACAAACTGAACTTTGTTCTTTATTGCAATGGCCTCAGTCTAAATAAACTGAACTTGTTCTTTTCAAGGAGATTTCATGTTGTTACGGAGGAGAGAACTCACAAATTAAGCCCTCCAGGAAAGAATGGATCATTAGACTAATTGTAAGAAATGAATTCAAAACCAAAAGCAATCATCTTTCAAAACTACAATCCAAACTTTCTCAGAGATAAAGAGTACATATCTGGCTAAAATGAAGTTATTTATTTGTAGATGTGAGTATGCCAATTAAAGAGAGTCCACTATTTAAGGAATCCTCCCATAATGTGATTTTATAAATATCTTGAATTATGAAATTGTCATAGTCACAGCACCACCAGAATAGTGTGGTCTTCTGATATGTATTAGCAGTAACAATAATGATAAGGCAGTTTCAGCATGGGGAATAACTGAGATTGAATATACTCGTGAAATTACACAGACAACCCAACAATCCACCAACTCTCAAATGTATGGTTAATGTTAGAGAATAATGACATCGGACATTCAAAATTAGAACTAATACAAATTTTTTTGTCAATGAATCTAAAAGTTGTATATCTTCTACATCAGAAATGCTAAACGATGTAGCCACACTATAAAGTTTTACTCAGGCAGAAATAATTTATCCCACACCTAGCATGTGCAAGATTGTACTTATTATTTAAAAGATACACACAACATATTTCCTGCTCCCTAGAAGAAAACACACTAAACTGCATAAAACAATTGAATGTCAGGGCCTGTGGAGAAACAATACAAAAGCAGCATATTTTGGAATACCTACTCATATGAAACATTTCTTTTTGCCTAATGCAAAAACAGAAGCTTAAAGTGATTTAAGTAAATGTAATGAGATTGTTTATTAAGCCATGGAAGTAAGGTTTAAACTCAAGTCTGTCTGGCCCCAAACCTGTATGTATTTCTATTTCTCCAGTGTATTTTGCAAGAAGGTTATTACATGAAATAAAGATGCAATTGTAGAAGTTTAAGAAATGTTCAGTTTTAAAAAGTTAAACAAACTTCTTCATTTACTCAAGGACTTTTCAAAGACTTCCATACATCAATATAGTTTTTAAGTCTTCAACATTTCCTTTCAAATAAGGATATTAAAAAGATATTTTGGGAAAGACTGTGTTGTACTTTGCTGTCTCTATCACAAGGTATAGGCAATATTCGGGAAGATTTAGAAGGAGGATGTGATTCACCTAAAGTAGATTAAAAAATTAGAAAGCAGCCGGGTGTCTTGGCTCACACCTGTAATCCCAGCACTTCGGGAGGCTGAGGTGGGTGGATCACCTGAGCTCAGGAGTTGGAGACCAGCCTGACAAACATGGTGAAACCCCATCTCTACAAAATATAAAAAAAAAAAAAAATTAGCTGGACGTGGTGGCAGGTGCCTGTAATCCCAGCCACTCGGGAGACTGAGGCAGGAGAATCGCTTAAACCCGGGAGGCGGAGGTTGCAGTGAGCTGAGATCCTGCCATTGCACTCCAGCCTGGGTGACAAGAGTGACACTCTGTCTTAAGAAAAAAAAGAAATAGAAAGTTTCATGTAGAAAGTGGACTTCAACAAGTTCTGGAAATATCAGTAGGATGTAAGTGAGATAAATGAGAAATGAGAGGATGTTCCAGGCAGGTAAATGGATCTAACCAAAGACACAGTGTTGGTAATGACCAATGCACCTTTGTGAAACACTGATCAATAAAGGATTAAACACTATTATAAGAGCCTTTAGTATTTTGCAGTTCATCCTTAATGTAATTATTCAGTCTCCCCTCTTGCTTAACGTTCAGGATGTGGGCTAGGGAAAAGAATAAAATATTGTTGCTTTATAACAGTGTAGCTATATTATAAGAGGCTTCAAAAGAGAGAGGAACAGAATTGTTACTCATTGACCTCATAATAAAATACACCTGGCATCTGCCTACCGTCTGCCATGCTAAGTATGTAGGATGGAAAGAGAGGAAAGGGGTTCTAACGGGAGGCTATCTCAAACGCACGTGAATAAGAATTTGATTTGGTACTTACTATCAGTCCACACTATGAATCCATCTGCATCTCATCAAGTACGTTCCCGTCTCCTTTCTTCTCCACTTTTATCCTTCCTCAAAAAGGCACCGTTTTGGATTATGGAATATGGAGGAGATCTGTCCCTCATTTAGAACTCCTAAAATGTCATTTCCTTCAAATATCTCATTTACTTAGTAATGATATAAGGCCAAAGATATTTTAATAATACAGATGTTAGGAAAATGTAAAGAAAATGCCTTTCAGAGCAAATTAAGAATTATACTGATTTGGTTCGTGACTTTTAATGAAATTATAAGCAGCCAAATTTTGGTAAAAAATTAAAATTAATTATTAGGCAATGACCATATTTCTCCACATTTATGAGCACTTTGCAATCCTGAGTTATGATTTGGTCTCAGTGTTCAGTAACTTTTAACAGCTTATCCTCTTATTTGTACACAAACCTGTCACTTGAGTGGAACTATAGTTGCCAGTTTAGAAAAGGGGAGTTTGTCCATGTTTTAATATGTAAATTTGTAATAAATTAGGTGGAGATATTTCATATTTCCTCTGTTTATGCATAGACAGTAGCCTTAATGGGATTTTCTTCCCTCTAAGTTTGGTATCTTTGACTCATACCTTTCTTTGACTGTGGAAGACAATAAAGTGGTAAAATTAATAAGAAAATAATACAGGTTGTGCATGTCAAATCCAAAACTCCAAAATCCAAAATGTTCCAAAATTTGAAACTTTTTGATCACCAATATCATGCTCAAAGGAAGTACTCACTGAGGAATTTTGGATTAGGAATACTGAACCTAAGTATAATGCAAATATCCCACAATCTGAAAAAATCCAAAATCTGAAACACTTCTTGTCTCAAGCATTTCAGATAAGGGATACTCCATCTGTAATTAAAAGGAAAAAATCTCTTTCTCAAATGTAGAGACTGGATTTTCTATCAATAACCAATTTATCAATATTTGATAGTCTGATGTTTGCACAGCAACTATACAAATATATATGTGCTTTAAATATATATTAGTAAATGTTATATAACATAACTATGAAAGTATTTATGTATATTTATCAAATGGTTGATATATAATAAAATTAAATTAAGCAAAATAGGAATCATTTACTTTTAGGTTATAGAAATTGGCCTAAATAATGAACAGGCAAACTGTTCTTAGAAGTTTTCATAGAGTAAGGTGCATATAAATTACGCTGAAAACTGGAAAGGAGTTAATAGTGAAATAAATACGGAATAGGTTTCCAGTCACAGTAAATTTATTAAAGGTTTGACTCAACTTTTAAGAGATATAAAACCGGTCATTGTCTCATCTTTTGTTGACCTCAGTCACAAATATATCTGAGATCAGTTGCTCTGAGGGCACCATCAACTGTAGTAATGAATTCATTATTTCCATTTATCTTACAAAAAAATATTTACGAAACGTGCCCTTGGTGCAAAGCTCAGTGCTGGACACAGGGAATACAATGCCTTGCAAAGCATGATCTAGTGGTTCACGGATAGATAACCCCAACAGTCATAAAAGGCAGCATCTGTTGGTGCCTTTGATAAAAACACAACAAAACAAAGAAATATTGAAGAGATTAGAGATAGGAGGAATAAAAGCAGCTGGGCTCACCAGGGATGTCTTGTTGGAGAAGGAGGGATTTGAGCAGGGACTTGAAGAAAGGATTATATTTTTAAAGAATGGAAAGTAGAGTGAATTTCAGGTGGAGTGAATTTTGAGTGGATTAAAAGCTTCTTGCATTTACTATAAGAAAAATAGTGCTTCTTTTTCTATGAAAGAAAAATACTGCAAATGCTCAGCAACATTTATGAAAGTTCAATTTAGAAGTTTGGCCTTTAAAAAATGTGAATGGGATAGTACTGAAGTTTTTTGATTAGGAGAATGACATTTTCAAAAAATAGCCTTTTCATCCCCATGATTATAACCTCAGTCAATGTCACCATCATCTTTTACATGAACATGTGCATAGCTTTCTAATTGACCTTTATTTTACTCTTCCAAACTCCCCATCTAAGTGTCTATATATCATGGCATTGTAAAAACGATGAAGTTTTATAAGATAACCTCTGTGATATTCGACCTCCCCTCACAGGAACAATGTTATCCAATTTCGAGCATTTGAGAGAGGGCTGGCCAAATACAAGAAACTTCATTGGCTCCAAAAATAGAATGGATGAATCCTACGGGCTGTGATTTTTAGCTCCATTTTCAGATTTGTGATGACAAGACATAGACTAAGTAAATAAAATTAAAAATTATTCTGGCCCTGTGATTCTATGCAAAGTATCTGCAGAATATCTCAATAATGTCAAGACATAAAAGCTTTTTAAAAAGTGTAGTAAGCATGCATGTACTTAAAGTGAATATTTATATTTTGGATTTACTTCGGCTACTTAGGTGTAGCCTTCAGCATTTCACTTGATGCCTTCGTGTTTCATTTTAGTTAGATACACAGTACAAACATAGGACTAGAGGATGTCCAAGGCCCTTCTATAAATTTATGATGCTATATATAAATATACATTTCTGTTCGCTAGAAGTATAGGAAATTGACATTTTGTTCTGTGTGTGTATAACATATATATGTGTGTGTGTGTGTGTGTGTGTGTGTATATTTCGGCAGTAAAGTATTAAAATATCTAATACACAAATATAAGGCCTTATTTGGTTGCAATTTACTTCCATTTTAGAAGAAAAAATGTATGTGTTAGGATACACTGAGAAGTTAAATTTATGTTATATTTGTGGAACCATTCATAATTTTCCATGTCTTTAATATTTCTTATTCCTGTTTCCTGATCAAAAAAGCCAATGTCATTACTAGCTTAAGTATAAAATATCAAATCATTATAAAATTAAAATTTTGAAAATATAAAATATTTTATTTAATACATTTTAAATATTAATTTTTGTGTTTACAAGTGTCTATAGTAGAATTTTTTAATCTTGTTACTTATGTAGGAAACACAAATGAATTTTTGCATTTAAAAATAGTAAAAGCTATATATAATTTTGTTAATATTTTAATCTTTTACTGCAGAAAATTTTTCATATTTTTTGGCAAACAAAAACCAAGAAGGGGCAAAAGAGAACACTTCCACAAGTCTTATTTTTTTTTTATGCTTTCTCCTTATAAAATTAAAATTCTGCATCATTTTCTCTTTTGGGCAATGAATGTTTTATGAATGAAAACTAAAAGGTAAAATTTCCTCATTAGTAAGAGCTGATGATTTTATTATACTAGGATATTACATGAGTGGTACGCAGCATGTAAAATGGTTTCCCATGATCCCACCCCCCAGTATCCATGTCCTTGTGTAATCCTCTCCCCTCGAGCCTATTGATTTGTATCTAATAATTAGAATATGCAAATGTGCTTCTGGGGCTTGCTCCTACTATCTAGAGAGACCATTACTATGTTGTAAACTACTCTGGAGAGGCCTACAAGGCAAACAAGTGGTCTCCAGCAAGCAGATGTCAAAAACTTGAACCAAGTGAGTGAGCTTGGAATTTGATACTCACTAATTTGAGCCTTCAGATGACTACATCCTTGGTTGACAACTTGATAGCAATCTTGTGAAGGACCCTGAGCACTAGGCGTACAGCACCCAGATTCCTAACCCACAAAAACTATGAGCTAATATATGTTTGATGTTTTAAGCCATTAAGTTTTGGGGTAATTTGTTACATAACAGCAGTTAACTAATATACTGCAAATAATAATAATAATAATAATAATAAATGATCCAATGAAAATCTGCTTAAATTGCCTTTCATCTCAAATAAAATTTTGAATTAACTAGGATAATGTTCTAAAATTTTGAAAGGCAAATGTGTTTATTTATAGTTTATGTCTCTAAAATTTGATTTCAAATTTTAAATTAAGCCCTTGTTTGTATCTGGTAAAGGAAGAATCAACATTTGACCACACAAAGAAGGATATAAAAAATAAGAATTAGGCTTTGGAAAATCCTTACCATCTATAGGGACCATTTTCCTTTGCCTTTTGTTATTAGAATTTGTTGGCTTGTCAAGGAAGTTCTGTTCAAATTGTTTTTATGCTAGTGGCCCTCTTTCTTACCTTAGGACATAGGTTGTCCACCACTGAGCCTTCCCCAATGGTTCAGTTTTCCCTGGAGATTACATCTCAGATTAGATTTGGGTCTCCTCCAGGGCCCATTGTCATGGGTAAGAGAAGCCAAATAACAAGGAGGCAGGGAAAAGGTATATGTCTTTGTAACCTAGGAATCCTCTCAAAGTCATCCTTGAGTACCATCTGCCAGAGAATTTAGAGCTCACTGTGGCAGCCTCTAACAAGTGAGGGAAAAATGAGAAGGGTGAAATGCAAACTTTTATAGGAAAAAAGAAATCAAAATAATGAAAAATCCTCACAGAATTGAGGAGCATCTGTGGTCCAATATGCAACATCACACCCCTGAAATTTGAAGATAACTCCATCCTCAACATGGCTTGGAAGCCAAATTTGAAAAGACAGGAAATGTGAAAAACTGTCTTTACTTCTGACAAACTACAGACGAGAAGTTAAAAAGCCTCGAGAACATGCCAAAATGCAATTAAGTAAATTTCATCCCAATATTTTAGGAAGTTTTTCTCTATTTTTCTTCATTGCCAGACCCCTAGAAGATATGATGTATGCCAGCTGCCTTCATATTTCTCACTATCTCTTCCTTCCATTTCTTTTGCAATCTGGTATCATCCTGAACACTATTGAGATGGATTTTCACTATCCTCAATGAAATTGAAGTTAAGCTTCTTTTTCTCCTAAGTATTACTTGAAATATCTGTAGCTTTGACTCTTAAATTACTTCTTTCATCCTGATATGTTCTTCTCCCTTCACAGTTTCATATGATCTGAATCATCCTCCTATAACCCTACATACATTTAGTGCAACTTTACTTCAACACAAATGCTAACTGCAGATAACTCTCATGGGTTAATATGGCCTTTTATATTCACTCAGTGAGGGAAACTGCCTTCCATACCCTACAGATATTAAATATATTCACACTCCTCAACTTGGCATTCAAGAACCTCCTTTATTTAATATTTTATGGTATTTCTTCCTCCAAACTCATGCAACTCTCACAACTGGATCCCACCCTCAAAATCATCCTTCTCTTTTTGAAAAATATTCCCTGCATTTTAATCAGTTAATTTTATTGAACAACTGTAATACATTCTATTATGCAAAATACCTTATGCAAAATATTTTATTATAGTTGCCTTTAGTGACAAGCAATAAACACAATGTACCATAACTTGATTGGTTCAAAGCTAAGGACAAGAAGTGAGAAAACTGAGGACCAACCAGTAAGAAATAATGTCTGACATGACACAAATACATAATGATAGAGCTAGAAGTTGGATTACATGTAATCCCAATACTCCTGATTGGGATTCTATTCAGAGATTGAGAAAAATATTTATATAGGCAGGTCATTTATCTGAGCAGTTACTGATAGAATAACTACTTTCATTATAATCTCTTTTTGAAAACTTGTCAACTATAATAAAATATTTTGCATAAGGTGAAATGAAAAATGTCCAATGGATACTTTTTATTCTACCAAAAATTATATTAGCTGTAAACAGCTTGACGTTACCCAGGAGTCATGATGACAGGAAAATTACTCAATTAAATTGTTAACACTGCATTTACTGACATGTTTTCATGTCACTAACATAAACTTTCTGAAATGAGAACTTATCAATTGTTTTTACATTTTGTCTATAAAGTTGAAAAAAATGTTCTTCAGCAAGCTTTATACTTGGAGCAGAACCTTGTACATTTCAAAGGGCTTGAAAAAATATGAAAGGCAGATTTAATGTGATAATTATTACTTTATAACAGATTATTTGTTATTTTCTAAATCATATTACTCAATTCCTCTGTGTCATCTTTCTTATAGACTGCATCACTATAGGTTTACTGCCACTCATAAATGAACACATTATGTGTATATGTATATAAAATTATGTTAACAGCATGACATCTACCTAATTGCCCCTTTGCAATCTCAGCTATTTCCATTCTAGGAACAACGACCCTCTGTATTATCAGTACCTTGCTTTTCTGCTCCCTTTAGTCTCTCAATATATACATATCTATGTGATTTTCGTGTTTTTCATGTTTAACATAATGTTGTTGAATATGTTGCAGAAACATATTTGGCCAAATCTTTCAAGATATCCTGATACTATGATTCTGAGATAAATTAAAATGTTAATGATAGGCTGGGCACAGCAGCTCACGCCTGTAATCCCAGCACTTTGGGAGGCCAAGGTGGGCGGATCACGAGGTCAGGAGATCGAGACCATCCTGGCTAACATGGTGAAACACCATCTCTACTAAAAATACAAAAAATTAGTTGGGCATGGTGGCACATGCCTGTAGTCCCAGCTACTCGGTAGGCTGAGGCAGGAGAATCGCTTCAACCCAGATGCGGAAGTTGCAGTGAGCCGAGATTGCACCACTGTACTCCAGCCTGGGCGACAGAAAAAGACTCTGTCTAAATAAACAAAAAAACAAAGAAAAGTTAAAGATTTGGGAAGTTGGGGAGGTTTGTCATTAATAATAGATGTAAAGGTCAATATAATTTATGCAATTAAAAATAAGCGAGATGCATCAAAATATTTTATGTAAAATATATAGATATTTTATAAAAAATACCTATAAATCAAATTTCTATGTTACTGAGAATTATGAAGGTATACAAATGCAAGAGGAGTCATAAATGACATTCTCCTAAAGAAATGAGGTAGAGACTTATCCAAATCAATAAGTTTTGCTCATGGTATATTCTGTTCAATACATTAAACCATCATTCTTCAGCTTTTATAAGAATTATCCTTCCCTATGCTATCAAAGACAGATTATACCACCAAAAAAATTCGAAACACATTATAAAAATTTTCATATAAAGAATTATATGATGTGTTGTGTTTTACACAGATTACCCAATGCAGGTGCATTCCGGGAACAAAGTTAAGTCCTTCTTAGATTATTAAGCTATAATTGGTAATCACCCTATTCTAAATTCCATAAAGGGAAAGAATTTTGAAGGAAAAAAATTATGTCCTCTTAGCCTTGCTCCCTACCCACCAAAAAAGGAAGAATGATTTATCATATAGTGATTTCAAAGAAATAAGCAAGTAGGTGTGTTGTAGCTGCCTCTTGCTTGCCCCCATTTCATTGTTTCACTTATGTGAGCAAATCTGCTCACCGAAACACACATTCTGATCTACCTTTGGTAAAATCATTGGAGCAACCAAAGGTGACTGAAAGAGGAGAAGACTGGAATTGTTCAGCTATGCCTGAGATGGGTGAGTTCAGTCTATATCATTCCAAAGGGAAGAATTAAGAGGCTTGCTTTGCTTGTTATTCTAAACAATGTCCCCAAGTCATCTAATCCAATTTTTATTAGTAATAAAGTTGAACTTTGCCTTCCCTTTGTCTGGACATTCTTTGTTGCTCCCCAAAAGTTCAACTCCTTATTTGCTAAGATATAACCGTTCATCCTTTCCTTCAGATTCTTAAGAGTCATCTACTGTAGCTGAGCTTTAAAATCTGCTTCATTCGATCATAAGAGAATGTCTTCCTCTGGAAACTCCTACATTCTCCATTGGTTTCCATCTCTTCTCTTCAGCCATCTTGGATTTTACTAATTCATAATTTGAATAGCTCTGTCTTACAGTTACTTCATACCATTTTGCAGTGCAACATCTGCTTTCTCTATCTCCTCTCCAACCATTGCTTCTGTAACCCATTGTACTTGCCACAAGTTTTCTGAAACTACTCTATCAAATGTCACAAAGTATCTGCTTATTATTAAATTAAGATAATTTCTCTTCAGTATTCATTCTTGGCTGTTGTGCTAATTTCAATGTTCACAAAGGTTCTATTCTTTCTTTCATAGTTTTCTGGGATAGAACTACTTTTTTTTTTTTTTTTCATTTTTGCTTTGCCCATTCTGCATTCTAGTATCAGCATGGTTTTAAGCTCTGACTTTGGTCTTTTAACATTTAAACAGAAACCTAGTTTTTCCTCATACCCAAGTGCTGCTAACTCTGAATCTATGCACTACCCTTTCATCTGAATTCCAGTTTTGCATTTTATTTCATGCTGAATGTATCAGTCACCTCAAAATCAATCTGATCAAAACTGAAATTGTCACTGTTCCGCTAATACTGCCCACCCCTTAGTGTTCTTATTACCATTTTGCCTTTATCTTAGGCTTTAAATCATAACTGACTTTCCTCAGCTCTTTTTTTCTCTATTCCTTTCTACTGGAGAGAGAGAAACCTTATCTCTCTTACTTAAAATGCATTACTCATAAATATGAGGTCTCCTCCATTCCTAGCAGCATCTTTCCAGTAGAGGCCCTTCTTACTTCATGCTTAGAGTACTGCAGCAATTCCCAGCTTCCTGTCCAACCAATGCAACATGTTTATAATTGTCTGATGTTATTAATGATGGTGTTATTTGTGTTTGTACTATTGTTTATGATTTATACATTTCTTCTTCATGCAGTATAAGTCCATTAATTTATCTCCAACATCTTCACTAATGCTTGCACATTGAGTGCACTTAATAAATGTTTGTTGCATGAATAGATGCACAAATGAATGATTAACTAAAACTAATGTAATCCTCCCAGACACTGACACATAGAATTTATGTATCACTGAGATAAGACAGATATTAATAGTTGCATTTTATAGATGATAAAGTTAGTTTTAGAGAAGTTAAATGTCGATGCTACAGGCAACTAAGGGTCACAATCTGGGATCAATTGTACAATGTGTGACAATGTTTTATACATTTGCACAAAACACTCCCCATACTAAATTTCAATTCTTAAAATAAAATTTCATTGTGTTAGTCCTGTGATATAAGAAATGCACACACACACACACACATATATGTGTATATTTCCCTTCAAAGAAATACTGATTTAGATTTCCAGTCTATTATTTGTTGGAATGACACAGCTAATCACTTAGTCTCTCTGGATGTCATCATTTATAAAATAAAAATGATACTATCTATCCTTCCGAGTTCACAGGGTAAAGAAGATCTGCCATATGGAAGTTTAAAATGTAAAGCAATATGTACATTATCTTGTCAGACCTTATTTTTAGTGATCCCCATTTAACAAATTTAATGAAAAAGAAACAACCAGAATCAGAAAATTGGAATTTCTTATGAAGAGTTGACTGATTTTCAATGAAGTTTTAAAATTTGAGACTAGCCTTTGCAATGTAACTGCTTAACATTAAGCTGCAAGTGTCCTTACACTTTTTATATCAATCAGACGCATTCCGTTCCACATTAACATTGATTATCTTATAATGAATTTAGTTCAAATATTACATTTTTGATGTTCAGACTTTGCAATGTATTCAGTTCTTCTTTTTATTTCATAATAGTTATGACCCATCACGTTTTTGTTTTGTTTTTAGGTTTTCCTCAGTGCTGTAAAGTGCCCTGAAAGTGTGAAGGTGCCCTCAATTAGAGAGGCTGAGAAAACAAGGATACCAGAGCAAGCTCTTCAAGCCTCAGACAGAGAGCCTGCTAAACTGGTCTGAATATTTTTAGAGTAAATAATCATTAATAAATATGAGCTACATTTATACTCACAGGAATCCAGGTTATGCTCATGCTTTTTAAAAAAATGTGCTGCCTTTAAGTATATTCAGTTCACTCATGAATAAATTTTGTTAACATTTAATGGTAGGTGTCTAATGAACATCTGTGGAATATGGAATTAAAAGAATAAGTTGATGTTTCTTTGTATACTATTATAAAATAAATATGTGTTACAACAATTTTCTTTTGTATATGGAAATTATTCTACACTTCACAGATGTTACTTATATATTTAATAAATACAAATACAAAATATAATCTGTGTTCATATTTACTGTTACCTAAAAGTTGTCAAAATTTAAAAAAAAAAACCCCAAGTCTTCATTATAATCTACTACTTGAACAAAGCATTTTGATATTCCATCCACTTTTATGCATGGTAAAATTAGTGGCTCTATATACTGTAGATGTATATATCAATGTCTTATTCTGGAGGTTCAGGTTCCATTTGAAAATTATACATCTCAAAATGTTGCATTTTATTTAATGAGTTCTTTTTAATGTTATGTGAGTTGTCTCTTTGAGTTTTACCCTACCAAAAAGCTAAAGAGCTATGGAATAGCATACCTTGTTAAGAGAATAAAGAGTTACTAGATTACATTAGTATTTCTTCTCAAGCACATATAGTCATATAGATTATGTAGGATATCAAGTGTCATGTTACATTGTAGACATGACCACTAGAATTTTAAGAAACATCACGGTCATCTCTTTTTAAGCTACTACATATTTATTTATGAAACAACTTACCTGTAACCTAAACTGTGAATCTTAGCCCTTCAAAAATGAAATCAGAAAAACAATACCAAAAAATGCCTTAAAATTTTGGGGGATTTCTTTTCTTTTTCTGCAAAGGCCTCAGGCTAAGATTTAGATTTTTAAAACTCAAATAGCCCTCAGTCCGTTTGTCATTTAATAACATCAGTTTGATTCTGCATCACTTGGAATCACAGCGTTCAGAGAATTTTCTAAGACTAAGAATCATCAGACAGTTGGAGGTGTGTGTGGTGTGTGTGAATGAGGACTCATCCAATGAGTGAAGAATGACAAAAACGAGATCACTTCCTAGAGAGAAGAACACTAAACGTGAATACAACATGGTGACATGGTATGGTATATAGTCCCTGAGGGTAACCATATCTCAGATCACATTAATGGTATAATGTTCAGCTTTACTGAGCCTCAGTTTCCTCACTTTTTAGTAGGTACCATATAAATTACATCCAAAAAAATATTTAAGTGTTATGTATTCCTTCAAAGTGCAAAATTAATGTGACATTTTCTCATTAAAGCTCATCTATTTGAGATTACTTGGTAAGTGTTGCATTTTTTTTTTTTTTTTTGGAAGACCTAAAAATCTTTAGCTCTTATCATCATCTGTCATTAGTTCTTTCTTAAATTCTCTAAATAAGAGTAACATGGTTTGGATACATGTACCCACCAAATCTCATTTTCAATTGTAATCCCCAATGTTGGAGATGGGTCCTGGTGGGAGGTGATTGGGCCATGTGGGCAGATTTCTCCCTTTGGTACAGTTCCTGTGATAGAGTTCTCATGAAATCTGAGTGTTTAAAAGTGTGTGGTACCTTGCCCTTTCTTTCCTTCCTTCTCTGGCAATGTGAAGTGCGGGCTTCCCATTCACCTTCCACCATGAATGAAAGTTTCCTGAAGTGTCCCCAGAATATGACCAGATGCTGTCCTGCTTCCTGTACATCCTGTGAAACCATGAGCTGGTTAAACTTCTTTTCTTTATAAATTACACTGTCTCAGTGGGGTGTGGTGGCCACGCCTGTAATCCTGGCACTTTGGGAAGCCGAAGTGGGCTAATCACCTGAGGTCAGGAGTTCGAGAGCAGCCTGGCCAACATGGTGACAACACATCTCTACTAAAAACACAAAAATTAGCCAGAAGGGCACCTGTAATCCCAGTTACTCAGGAGGCTGAGGCAGGAGAATCACTTGAACCTGGGAGGCGGAGATTGCAGTGAGCCAAAATTGCTCCACTGCACTCCAGTCTGGGTGATAGAGCAAGACTCTGTCTAAAAAAAAAAAAAAAAAAAAATTACACGGTCTCAGAAACTTCTTTATAGCAGTATAAGAATGGACTAATACAATGAGCTTCCTGGGTCACCAAACTGGATTAAATAAAAGGGCATTGATTGAATACCTGCTACATGGCAAGTACAGTGCTGAGCAGAAGCGGACTGAACTGTAAACATAAAGAAGACATATACCTTGTCCTTAGCAAATAGTGCACCTAACTCAACATATTACATCTTTAATTGAAAAGTCTTGATTTTGTCATTTCCATATTTTTCTACTTCTATATACTTCTTAGTGACCATGTTAAACTTCAGAGTATTATATTATTCCAAATTTTCCTTCTGTCCTCAGTACCATTCTGAATGTATCCATTTTATCATTACTGTTGCCTACTCTTTTGTCTATAATTCAGAAGAATTCAGGTCTTGTAAGTTCTTTTTCCACTTAATTATTTTTTTCTGTTTGTTTTATTTACTTCTGCCATTTCACCACAGTAGACTAATCCTGTTGGAATCTACTTCTTAAAGTTCATTTCCTTCAACTATCTTGCCAATATTCTCCTTTATTTTTGTAGAACCTGGAATTATTTCATCATGCAGTCGCTTCCATTGAGGTTTCCATCCGTTTCTAAATCCTCATTTAAATCCTCCCTACTTATAATATCAAATTATGTGTGAGAACAAAAAGAAGCCTGAAGTTGTGTGTGCATGAGGTATGCTGGCATATAAACAAAGCGATGAATTAGGCCAAAAATAAAAAGTTCCTTTTCAGGATTTTTAACTATTTACCCCAAATAACAATGTAAGTCCTGTAGTTTCCATTTTGGGTAAGACAAAATTTTAAAATGTGAGTATTTTTTGATTTGTCATTTTGTATGTATATAAACTGAAAATGTCACAAAATCATTTACTTTCCAATTAAGCTCACCTTTGTTCACTAGAGAATTAGAACTCTAAAGCATTCAAATATCACTCAGTTTGTTCCAATTGTTTTAAAATGTTTTAATCAATTGATACATAAAAACAAAATATATTCAAAAATGTACTGAGTATATATTTTCAGTATAGTACCTGAACTGTGCCTGTAAATATTCAGTATAAGAACTGTTATAATTCTATGTCTAAAGTGTATCTTCAGTAAGGTAAACTAATTCTATTATTCTGAATAAGTGTTATATATGTGTATACAAATTTAAATAATAGTCTATATACAAGTATTATCAATTTTATACATGAGAAACTGAGGCTCATAGCTCATTGGAAACATTGCTAACTAAAATGAGATAAGATATAATAGAGACCAAATATTTAGGTATCAGAGAAGCTGGTTCAAAGTTACAGAAACCCTCCTGTTTTTGGAAGAGCAATTCTCAAAGGATACTGGAGTAAGACTTAGAAGATCTGGATTCTAGCTCTGTCTTGGCTACTTATCTCTCAGGGTTTGTGAACTTCATAGCTGAAAGACTCAGGAACAATCCTGACTTTAAACAGGAGGGATGTAGGAAGCCTAGACCAACTATTTGGTGTTCAGCTATAAGCATCCACATTGAAGACTTTCACATTATGCCTCAGTTCTGAAAATCATTCTCAAGGTCTAATGTCTATTGAACATACTGGTAATTACTACTGATTATTTTTTCCTTTGTAGGCAGTGTATATCATAATAGTAAGCCTAGGAATCCAAAAGCTAATCTCAGACTCTCTGTGTATCCCCTGGTAGTTTAAATTCTACTCCAATTTAGGAAATCCAGAAAGGGTTATCTCAGTTTACAAAGGTGCATTTCTATGTTTTGAATTCCTATATTACGTTTCATTTTGAAAAACACAACTACACGCACATATGCACATGCAGGTGCACGCACACGCACACATACACACACACACATCAGCATAATTTTAAACATTAGAAGATATTTTTAGTTACCCAACATAAGGTCATGTGGTGAAAGAAAAAAAAAATAATCGAAAAACTTGGTAATATCATGGTGCTAGCTTTCAAAACACTCTTTTTATGGGTCCTTGCTTTTCTGTCCATGATAAAAAGGTCTATCTGAAAACATGGCATGATGGGGAAAAGTGTGGTAACGAAAACTAATCTAAATGATCACATTCATGAAGCAAACAAGCAGACAATATTTTCCCTTTCTTTTGCATGTTGGTTTCTCTGTGTGCTTTTAGAAAACATCATCTACAATAATGATCCCATACATAAATATATGAATCAAAGAAAGACTTCTGTAATTAGTTATCTCTAAATATACAGTCACATTGTAAAGGTTGAGCAGCTTTTTTTTTAATTAACTGTGCCAGATAAATAAAGAGGATTGGCCCTTCCCTGAACAGGCAGATTCTGATAGGGAAGCTAGGCCTTGGTATACTGAAAACTAACAACAACAAAAAGTAAATCATATAAAAGAGCAGCATTTTAAAAGTTTGCCAAATAGAAGTACATTTTTTTCGTATGCTCCTAGAATAAAGCGGCATTGAGGAAAAATAAATTTGGGAACAGTGCTAGTAATATTTTTAATTTGGAGATTTCTATTTTATGTTAGCATATACTCAAGGCTCTGAGAAGTCCTTGAAGGAGGATTTTGGAGGAAGAAAAATTTGAGCTGGCTTTCGTATATATGAATGTGCAATTGCATAAATAGATGAAATGAGTGTCGCAGCCAAGTGAATCAAAGACCCGCTTTATCTGTTACATAAATGGAAAATAAAGCACCATATTGAGAATAATATGTTGGCTATATCCTAAAGATTTTCAAACATACAGAGACAGAAAACAGATTATAATGTTAAACCTTTTAAATTCTAGAACTTAAATTTACCTGCCTCCCATTTTGAACTTTAAAGTATGCCAAATCAAGTACAGGAAAATATTCAGGCAACATTTTCTCATTGCACAAGCTAAAATCCGGAACCAAGCTTACAAAAAAAAAAAAAAAAAAAAAATCAACCTGAAGTTTTAGAATGTAACCTGAATTCACTGGACGTATATTTTAAAGCATTATGCTAATTTCATTCTACTCTTAGACATGACCTTGAGCAAGAGAAAACTGGTATGAGAAGAATTACCTTGCTTAGAACAGCATTGCTATGATATTCATAGGCAGCTATCCATGGGGACCTAGAATATAAAGCCATTTTTTCCTTTATCGTGCGGTGCTACATTTCCAGCAATAGTCCTCATTTCCTTTGCCTTATGCATCTACCACACATTTTTTTTTTTTTACTTTCTTTAGCTGACATAGCAAATTGAAAATAGGTTTTCATTTCATTCTTTTTGAGTTTAAACACATTAGTAAAGTTTGATGCTAAAAGTCAGCTTAGTATGCAACAGTCACATTAGCTCTGGCATTCAGGTCAGTGACTTGTGTCTAGGTGGAAGCATGAACTAGCCATTTCAATCAAAGCAAGTGGCCCCTCAAATGCTTAGAAATATGAAATATGGGATGTATTTCTCAGGTGGCATAAAAGGAATAAAGGTGTAGAAGTAGCACTATCATTTCTGGGCTCATTACCTAATAAATAAATCCTCTGTCATTGAACATAAGAATGTGGCATGATTTAGATGAAGGTATATTGCTCAAATCTAGCAGAGGCTTCTGTTAGAAATTAAGTCAAGAGGACTACATGTGTATTTTCACAAATGCTATGCATGTGTTATTCCAGATAATGCTAAAACATAATACTGGTTACTGAAAGTTAATGGAAAATAGATAAATTAAAAAACTGAAATGTCAGTGAGTTATGTGACCTTGGTCAGGTCACTTTACCTCGTCAGGTCATATTCTCTCTTCTGGAAAATGAAAAGGCTGAATTGCATCAGTGCCCCTTTAATATGTTAAAATGCAGTTCCACAGATAATACAGCCACCTATACTCTTGGCTTCAAAAAATCAATTAAAAGCATTGAGTATAATTTAAAAGAGAAATGAACAATTTTTATGATAAAATGATGTACATTTGAATATATAAATGCTCTAGCACAACCACACTGAAGACATAGCTGAAGTCAGCAGGTGCTTACACCTAAACAGAATCAAACTGAATGACACGGAGGCAGCAAAACTGATACCGGTTGTACGACTCAAATAGCAAAAAAGCCATTTCCCTCAGTAAAGAGATTTTTATAAAATGATGATTATGCAAAGTTCAGTGGTTCATCAGTTTACATGACAGTTACATTGTGAGAAAATTCATTAAATTTCAAAACCAGGCAAAAATTAAATGTATTTTTAAGCAAATCGACATGGGTCTAAGCTCAGATAATTACAGGGCAACATTTTGTTGAGAGAAACTCCTCCAAGAATTGCAGATATTTATCACCCTTGAATTCTGCCAGTCACTAAGCATGAGTAGAAGCCAGTGGTATGCAATATGTCTGCTCTCAAAAAAAGTCATGATTAGTATTTGTCAGTTTTCAAGATATAAATACTCCAACCATCTTCTATGTCAAGCTACCAAAATGATGTTAGTGTGTGCAGAACTGGAATTAGCACTTAGGATAACTGGTTCTCACACCACTGGTAAAACTCCATAAGCATTACGTTAAACAAAATTATTAAGTTTCCCTCTGAGAATAACTGACCAAAATTATCTGTCGATTTCTATTACCATCCCCAGAATGAACTATTTTGTTGTTGCCTTTAATTTTGATACTGTCATTCTTTCCTATTCCATCTATTTCATGTACCAATATAAAATGTTAACCTGCACTAAAAATATTAGAGAAAGAATTTCATTTTTTTGTACTAATTCACCACCCATCCATTCATTCTTTCATTCAGCAATTACTGGGCATTCCAGGTTCTGGTCTTGGTTTTTGAAAAAACAACTTAATCATCTTCATGGATTTCAAAAGGTAATGCACATATAAAAATGTTTCTTGCAAAACTAAATATTTGATGGAGTGAACAAAATAAATGCCTGATGATTGGACAGCGAATTTTCATTAAGGCTAATAGGATGTGCATATTATAAGAATAAATATTTACAAGTTAATTCTTAAAGTATATGCATTTTTGCTATAAAATTTTTATAGAGCTTAGTGCTGTTTGAAATTGGTTATTTTTAATATTATGTGCTATAGTGAAAATAACATTTACTTTCTTATTCTCTAGACTGTTCACCCAGCTCTGCTAACTTATTAGCAGTGTGACCTTGGGCAATTTTCTAACCTGCCAAATGGAGATTATAATGCTGTTTTGTGCTGGGTTTTGAGAAGATCAGAAACAACATAGTAGCGTGTTTGGCATGCAGGAGCAGTATTACCAGTATTGTAGTATATGTCTTTCTTTTCCTCCTATACTCCAAGTGTTCAAGGAAAATTCATCTCTCTTCCTTTATAATATCTGACAGAATACCTTGCACTTTTTTTTAACTTTAGTAAGTATTTGTAGAACACATGAGTTCCAAAAAGGATGAGCCTGTCATTGCACTGTTTATTTAAAAGTGGCATCATGTGTACATATATAATTATAATGCTGAACAGTAGAAAAATGTAAAAAGAATAAAAACTTATTAGATATGAAATAATTATTATTTAGAAGAACAGAGTCTACTGGAATCCACACATACAATAATCAATTATTACCTTCTGATTGCTTATTTACTAATAATTTAATATTATGCCATCTTAGCATTTTCTTTTTAAATTTTTATTTCAATAGTTTTTTGCGGAATAGGTTGTGTTTAGTTGCAAGGAAAAGCTCTTTAGTGGTGATTTCTGAGATTTGGTTCACCCATCACCTGGGCAGTGTACACTGTACCCAATATGTAGTCTTTTATCCCTCACTTCCCTTCCACCCTCCCCACAGAGTCCCCAAAGTCCATTATATCATTCTTACACTCTGCATCTTCATAGCTTATCCCTCACTTATAAGTGAGAAAATATGATGTTTGGTTTTCCATTCCTGAGTTACTTCACTTAGAATAATGGTCTTCAGCTCCATCCACGTTGCTGCAAATGCCATTATTTCATTTCTTTTCATGGCTGAGGAGGATTTTCAATGTATCCTTAACTTTAACTATCTTTTCAACACCCCTGTGAAGAAGGCAGGTAAAACACCTTTGTGAAGAAGGCAGCTAAAACTGTTCTTTTTTATCACATTCAAGAAAAGTGTAGGTACAATGGATTCATAATCTTTTTTTTCTTTTTCCTCTACCCAGGCTGGAGTGTAGTGGTGTGATCAAGGTTCACCCAACCTCTAACTCCTGGGCTCAAGTGATCCCATCTTCATCTCCCAAGTAGAGAATAAATAGTATACTTAGAACTGCTATACTTCTGGCCACTCCATAATTATTATACCATATCAGCTTTTCTGAAAAGTTAATGAGGATATGCATTTGGGAACTACATTTTAAAATATTCTTGACCTAAGAACTAGTTATTACATAGCAATATGGCCTTTCTTGAACCTTATTGCACAAAAAAAGTATTAAGAGTTAAAATAAAAAAGAACACAAACACACTTCGCTCAGCAAAATCATATTCTAAAATCATAATTTTCAGGAAAAATGTATTTTAGAAATCTTCCTCTTCCTTTTTCTATGTTTCACCTATTTTAAAAATCGCAATATTTTGTTGTGGTGGTGGTAGTTGTTCCAGGCGAATGGTGAACAACTGGGATTCTCTAACACTAAACTAAGACTTTTTTTCCAGAAATATCGGCCTGGATCATTGCCCACTCCCACCCTCTACATGGATGCAAACAGTTTCATCATTTAATCATTGCGTTAATTTCTCTTCACTCTTCATTAAAAACAATATTTTCTTTTATTTTCTACCACTCATATTAATATACATGTCTTAAATGAAAATATTTAGGCATACCAAATGATGTATCACCATGTATTAATCCTCATTTTGATAAATAGTATCATTTTAATATGGACATAGATTGCTATAAATTTGCCTGTGAAAAAAATTGGATGGATTAGATATTATTATTATTATCGGAAAATTTAGATAAGATTAATATGCTCTTTTCACATTCCATGAAGCTTTCAAATATAAAGATAATTTTCATTTGATTTTATTTATTATCATATAACTAAAACTTTTTTTATTTCTTTGAACATAAAATTGTTTCTTGAATGTGAAGATTTTGATTTCTTGCAAACAATCCAGAGCATTTCACTGATAATTATTTTAACAATACTTTCTTCCTTCATTTTTTCAATTTTTACATAAAGAAACATATTAGAACATGAGATCCAGTTCATGGAGAGCTAATTTTAAGAATTTATAGGCATATAAGAACTGCTTTTATAATGCATATATCATATATTCCAGCAATTACTAATTTGGTAACAATGACAATCATTTAATTGTTAGTAATTGAGAAATATCTTTAAATATAATCAACTGGAAGTTTACTTTTCTGTTATGTAAATAATCCACTAGAGAAATGGAAAGAATGCATTGTCTAGGATTATAATTATTAAAAAAACAGCCAAAAGTAGTAAAAATTTAAATTAATATTTGAAATGAATTACCTATGGAACTTTAGATTGATATTATAAGAAAAATTTTATTTCTACCTTGAAAAAGTATTTTAATACAAATAAATGCCATGTTTTACTCATTTGCTAATATTCTGTCACCATTAATGCACAGGAAAAGGCCACCATTTTATAGTAATAAGTTCACAGACACAACATGTTTCTCTGTGTAAATTTAAGAAAGTTAAACACTCATTAGTTTCAAGTCTAGAAAAAAATAGACCATACTGTATATTGGACTGCAAATTGTTATAGTGTTATGTTATCTATCTTAAGCAATAAGCCAATTCTCATCCTGCGTATTAATAAAATATAGTCTCCTGCTTTGGAATATATTTCTCAGTTGATGTCAATCACATTCCTTAAAGTTTTGCTCAAAATACATCTCCTATTAGGCACTTTCAATAATGACACTCATCATACTCTGACTTGCCATTATTACAATACCTTTCATTCATTAATGTATCCATTTAATACATTATTTTGTGAATCTTCCTTGTGCTGGGGTCCATCCTAAGACTAGGAATGCAGTAATAGACAATTGTGATGTCTATAACCTCACAGAACATGTAGAGTAATAGCTGTTTATGGAGTATTTACTATGCCAACGGCTTGACCTATATTATTTAAACTTCAAAACAACTTTGTTAGACAGGTTTGCTGGATACAACTTATCCCTTTTGTAATTGCTTTGTGGAGCTCTAAGTCATACTTTCTTTTGAGAATCAATAGGCAAATGTATTTCCTATGTTATTTTTTTTTCTTACAAGCAACTAATAAAACACTGAGCATATTATTCATTCATGCACATTGTTACAGTATCATATAGATAAAAAAGAAGCATCCCTGTACACTCTATTTAGAATCTACATTTACCAGGCAATGAGGAAATTTGGGAAGCCTAAAACTGATAACTATTTTAATCTTGAAAAGAGTTTAGAAGAATGAGAGTAATTGTTAGGGTTATCGAATATGAAGTCATACAGGCGTGGGTTCAAATTACAATCTGTATCTCATGAACTGTTTTGAACACTAATGATAAAACATGCAAAATGTGTTGAACATAAAGTTAGCCCTTAATAAGAGCTCACAGGTAGTTATTATTATATATAATCACTAACAGATCCATAGTAAGTAACTAATAAATACAGAAAAGTAAAATGATTTAATTATGGTTACATACAAGAATCATAATGACTATTTCTGAGAAAAGAACCAGAAGAAATAGGGAAATGGCAACGTGAAGAAAAATTAAACAGATGATAACATTTTCTTATAGAAATGGAGAGAGGGTTTTTAATCCACTTAATACATTGTCAAGATAGGGTATGAAATCTCATTTTATATATATTTATTAGTACTAATTTTTCAGGTGATCTTGCTCAGATTACACACACACACACACAGAGCAAGTTTTTGGAAAGCAGATCACTTGACAGCTGTTTGTATTCCAGGAATGTCTTTGAAAAGGGTAATAGACTGTTTGCAAACACAAACCATGATCACTGCTCACAAGACAAGTACTATTTAGAACTGCTTGCAGAACAAGCCAATTAAAATGTAATTACTCATATAATATAGCATATTTGTTCTGGGTAGATTGTAGCAGGAAGAAATATTAAAAAAAATACATTTGCATGAAAACTTTGAAATCTAAATCATTTCTCCTTTCAGCCATTACAAATAGTGCCAATAAGAAAACTGCTTTAGATTCAATCATAATTGAAGATTAGTGAGTATAAATCTATTTTACCACTGTAATTAAAGGGACACATTCAATACAGCTCACTGCAACCTAAGAATATATCAATCTAGGTCTTTCACTATTCCTGATGTAGATCAAAAATGTCTTATTCTCTTTATGAACTAAATGCTTATTAATTTAGGTGGAAAATACTATCTAATTGATAACAGTATGTATATAAATTACTTAAATTATATACGATAACTTAGAATAAAATTTCACATTCATAACCAAAGTGTATCCCTCATCTCCAACCTATAAGGAATGCACAATGGTAAATTTGTCAAGAAAAAAGTTGTAAAATATTTAAAAATAGAACATTATCATTATTTAGTGAAATTGTGTATTGAAGAGTATAAAGAGGAGGAGTATGAATTCATGCTTGATTGAGCCTATTGGATATGAATCTGAAGTAAGCCTATTTATAGAAGGAAGACTGTGCATGTCTCTTTTTCACTGAGTATTCACAATTCTACTGTTCTTTGGGTAACTGTCTCCTGAACGTGTTATGTTATATAAGGCACTGGCTGATAAACACATAGTAACTACTCATCTAGCGTATTCATATGGAAACAAAAAGAAAAGAAACATTTTTTTCAGGTCTAATTTTGAAAATGGCATCTTAACAGCTGCTTATTACACTTAGTCATTCTTGGGGGCATTTACTTACCATCCATTTCTCTCAGACGATTTGAATTTAAGGAAGAAAGACTGGTGAGCAAGAGGTATATAACAGAAAAAATTTGGGAAAAAAATTATTTTTTAAAGAAAAAAACTAAAATAGCAAGATTTTGAAGATGTTTACATATTCATGTATGTGTTCAGGTTTGAAGGAATAACAGAAAAGTAAGGAAAAATTAAAATAACAATCCTATTAAAGTTTTGTGTAAATCATTTTTATTTCATCCTCATTGTTTAAGCACTTAGGTAAGTTATGAAAAAAAATATGAGAGAGTTATTAGTATTTATAGGATGTTAATTTCTAGGGCAGTTTCACTTACCATTTGTTTTAATAATAACGAAGTTTAATTGATACACTTGCAGACAAGTGCATTTTTTATTTTTTAGCTTGTCTCTTGGTCATTTTCATGTGACAATAATTGCTCTTCCCCTGGCCTTTTATGACCCTTTGTTCCATGTAAATTAATCAGCTGTTTTGAGTGCTACCTTAGTACATCAGGTCATAACTGCAATCCCAGGAAGTTTATATTTTCCAAATTTAACAGTAGGAAATCTATTCTGTGGAATTTCCAAAATTATAAAATCAGTAATAAAGACAGTTGTTTCCATTGTTTTTAAGGATTACATTAATCATTAGCACTTGGGGGAAGGAGAATAATGTAGTACAAAGAGAAATGTTTATAAGAAAGTTGAAATATTTTGGAATGAGTGCTTTACTTTGAATTCTAGCAACACTTGAAAAGTTATGCTTACATTTAACTACTTAAATACAAAAAAAAAAAAACTCTAACCACATTGTAGATATATATTCTCACAGTATAAACATCTGAGTGTACCAGAATAATGACAGATATAGTTCAGAGAACAGGATTGATGAAATGTAGGTCTATAGGAGATTATAATAGTCTCTGCTGTCAAAACTGGATAGCTAGTCCATATAAGGTAGATAATTCACTGTTATATTCAGGCCTAAATGAGAATATTGGTCTTTAAAATATGAGAGAATACTTTTTCTCTATATTTGCTCCTAAAATAATTAACCAAATCCTAAACATGGAACCTATATTTTGCTAAAGATTTTCATCACTGGGGGCTCAAGATATAAACCTGCTATTACATTACTTTCCTGTTAATTAGTTTACTCTTTCCATGCTCAAGTAGGCTACTTTCATTGAAGTATACTCACTCATAATATTAATGTCTTTAATAAAGGTGGTGAAATATTTAAAAAATGTTGAAATCAAAGCCAATGATAAATATTACTTTGTTTTGGCATTCACCAGTGATGTGAGACTTCCATCCACAGCATTCCTAATCACGGTTATGACAGAAGCTTTTGGATTCATAGGGAAAAATTGCAATATTTGTTATAGTGTCATTCTGATAGTAAGAAAAAAAAATGAAGGCTAGCTCAGGTTGACTATTAGATAACATAGTAACACTTAAATTGCTATCATACTTAATCATTGAAGGAATTATCTCACCTGTGGTCACGTAAGAAGTAGATGACTCATTCAGTATTTAAACTCAGGACTACCATCTTTGATTTTCCCCAACTATACAGTCACCTATGATTTACCCTGTTTTTATCTTCAGAAGATAATTATATTTTCACAGAAAGACTGTGGGTCAAATTTGTCTGGTCTACGCTCATGAAATGAATGGATAATTCTAAACTTTGAAGGTGCTACAACAACAAAATAGCATCCAGTCACTTTTGCTGTTAAAAGTGATGTGTGTCTACATTGCTGTTAAATATGTAAATGTAAAAGGTAAGAGGATAGACTTTCTTTGAAATAAAAGCTTTACTTCTAGTTCAAAAGATGACCTTAGATCAAACACTGGATCCTTGATTAAACATTAATATATACCTTTGCTCCTGAAAAATAACAGTCAAACTAATATAATTTGTGAAGAGCTACTTCAAAAAGATTTAAATGAGCTATTTTACTTAAAAGATACATCCAAACAACATGAATAATGATATTTCCATATGAACAATTAAACATATGGATTTATGTTCTTCTAAATTTGTATTTATCAATTTAGAATACAAATATACTTCTAAAGTTTAAATTTCATCCATTACAAAGTTATTATTCCTTTTTAATCTATAGAACTATAGATTAAATCTATAGAATCTATAGCTAACAGAACATCTGAATGTTCTGTTGTACTGATAAATTATTCAATCTGCTGATTGTGGTGTTACTGTGGTTTGTCAAGGACAAAGTACTTCAGTTAAATATTTGACTTTTTAGATTTATTTCCAAGAAATAGTAAATATTTTATTCAGATTTCCCTAAAAGGCAATACTACCATATTGTTTAATATTTTTTCTCTTTGTTTTTAAAAAATATTCCATCTTCATATGTGTTATGTACCTTCTCTCCTCAGGCTTGACACCAAAAAATAAAACTAAAGAAAGGGGATGAACAGTCATTGTGTTTCTCTCATAGGGGTAGGAGTGAGTAACAGGGTAGCGTAGGAAAAGAAATCTTCAGATCTGAATGAAACACATTTGTAATGCCTAAGGTACCCTGTGTGTGTGTGTATGTATGTATGTACGTGTCCTAGTACTTTGAGCATTAAGATTTTTCACAATATCTCTTTTAAGGAAAAATGATTTCTGTATTGTTAAAAGCCAACTGCTTCTTTTTCTTGGACAAAAGCTAAGAAAGATGAAAGCTTTTATAGTTGTGTGTGTGTGTGTGTGTGTGTGTGTGTGTGTTTGTGTGTGTGTGGGGGGGTGGTGTATGCGTTGAATATTTTTTCTCTTCTTTCTTGTACCTTTTTGGGCTCCCGTACAGCTTTAAATCCAAAGTTTTGTGGAAGTTTCTCAAAAAAACAAACAAGAAACAAAAAAAAAACACACCAAAGTTATTCAGTTAGTTGCATACTTGTAGGGCCAGGTATGACAATGAATTTTTATTTAGAATGAACAAAAAGGGAGAATAAAAATTATTTTTATTTGTTTATTTTTTGGAGACAGGATCTCACTTTGTCACCCAGGCTGGAGTGCAATGGTACATTCACAGTTCACTGCAGCCTTGAATTTCTGAGCTCAAGCAATCCTCCCACCTCAGACTCCCAAGTAGCTGAGTAGCTGGACTACAGGTGCAGGCCAACACACCTATCTAATTTTATTGTATTTCCTCTTTTGTATAGATAGGGAGGGCCTTGCTCTGTTGCCAGGGCTGGTCTCGAACTCCTGGGCTCAAGCACTCCTCCCACCTCGGCCTCCCAAAATGTTGGGATTACAGGCGTGAGCAACATTGTAAGTCTACAATTACAAATTTTAAAAAGGGCAAAATACCCTAGACATCATGAAATGTAGAAAATAAAATATATTTGTATTATTCAGTTATGTGACTGAGCTTGATAAATACCTTTTCCATATCCTTTTTGTGACAACATTCTCTAAAATCATTTCTTCGTATGACAGTGTTACTGGTTAGAGGCCATCTGTTGTCAAATTTGGAAAAACTTCTGTTAAAATTATTCTACATATGGGCAATTATAAACATAATTGCTGTTTTTAATACTGAAGCCTTGCGCTGTAAAAGGGACTCTGATTAATTATACTTTCACATGATTATCATCAAAAAAGGGGAAAATATCCAGTACATTTATGATTATATATGCTGTATTGTTGTGTTGCTTAGTAAATCCCTGACAAGGAGAAATTCTATTTAGCCTAGGTATTGATGATAATCAAATCCTTTACTTTTAATTTTTACAGCTCAGTATATTTCAAACTTTGCTTTTTCCTCAACTTCTTTCATACATGTAGGGCCAGGTATCATTGGACAATTGTATATTAGAACACAAATTGTTGTCCTGCACTTTCCTGTCACAATGAGTTTTCACAGTAGGTAGGAGTATTCCTGTAAACCATTGGTACACCTGGCTAGTCAGAATAATTTAAACTCTTACTGAACTACATGAACATATCCCACTCAACAGAAACTGAATTCATTCCCAATTCAAAGTTGTTTTAGTGGGATTCAAAAATGCTAGTGGCCACTCAAGCAGAACTATATTTGAGGAAAAATGCGATGGAAGTTAAGTGGAAATAGGTAACATCTTACCTTTTATACTTTTATAAAATCCTGTGTTCCTACACACACATTGCAACATCTTGGAAAGATATTTGCTAGTAGGGCCTGCGTTAATGAGCTGCTCTAAGCATAAGTTGAATTAGTTTTTTGGTAAATTTGTCCATGCTCTCATTAATCTCCTCTTAGATTTCTGACTTATATTTTATTTCTCTACTAAAAATAAGTTTTAAAATGAAAAAAAAAAACAGAATTATCAAAAAGGAAAATCTTTCATAGCTATGGTTTTAAATAACAGAAAGAACTCTCTTAAATGTCCCATTTTCCAGTCCTCTCATAAATTCATTTCTATCTAGTTTTCCATCTCCTCTGTTCTCTCCATGATCATTCCTCTAAAATTTCTTTAAATATGATCACCAGTGATGACCTATACTTTCAAAATATAATTAATATTTCAACACTTATTCAATGTACACATGGGTCATTTCAGTGACTGTTCATTTTTTGTAACATCTTCTTAGCTTTCTTCCCATCTCCCGATCCTTTTCGGTACTTTCCAATAACTTTATTTCCTCTGCTTTCCCACTAAATGTTGCCGTCTCCACGGTTTGTTTGTTGGTTACATTCTCACCCTGTACTCTTTGTATACATTTCTAGTCATATTTCACTTGTGATTAATTTAGACTGTGCTTTTACATTATGTTCTACTGAAAAACTACACCTGAATGGGCACCTAAAATGAATCTGCTTAAAATTAAACTATTTTCTCCTTCTCATTATGCAATATTTCAAATATTAAGAGAGACTACTACAAGAAACACTCATTGATCCAACATCTATCTATGTCCAAAACTAAGCTCCCGTGATTAGCAAATATTTCCAATCTCACTTTATCTATCCGCCCACAAGGTTTTTTATTTTATTTTATTTTTGTTTGATTTTAGATAAAATCCAAGGCACTGTATTTTTTCACTTGTAAGTACATCAGTATATACTTCTAATAATAAGGACTTTTTAGGTAACATTCCAAACAAAATTAACAATGAATCTTTAAAATATCTAAGGCCAAATTAATATTCAAATTTGGGGTTTGTTTTAAAGACTTCTTTCCCCGCCCCCCCAAGACGGAGTCTCACTCTGTCACCCAGGTTGGAGTGCAGTGGCATGATCTCAGCTATGCCTCAGCCTCCCAAGTAATTGGGATTACAGGCACATGCCATCATGCCCACCTATTTTTTTTTTTTAATTATTTTTAGTAGAGATGGGGTTTAACTATGTTGGTCAGGCTGATCTCAAGCTCCTGACTTTGTGATCCGCTTGCTTTGGCCTCCCAATATGCTGGGATTATAGGAGTGAGCCACCGTGCCCGGCCGTTTAAAGACCTCTTTTTAAAGTTAACTTGCACAAATAAGGACCCAGACAAATTCTACAAAATGTATTTGATTCTTGTGTCTCGGAAGTCTCTTTTTTTTTTTTTTTTCTGTACTAGTCACCCGCACTCCATCTTTCTATTTTTTCCATGAACCTTGCTTCTTTGCTTTGTTGTGATAGTGGTTAACTTTTTCCACTATTCTCACTATTTTCCGTAAGTTGGTAATTAGATACAAAGTCTTGAAAATGTTAGGGTCATTTTTGTAGAAAAAGAGTTCCTATAAGGCACTGTACTTTTCTCCTGCATCACACAACAAGGCATTACTTTTAGTAATGCTGAGACTTATTTACAAGTTCAGATAATATCAGTCTGATACCTGCCTTTTGAAATTCCCTGTCAATATCCATTTGATTACAGTATTCATCGATGACTATCACTTAGATATATTATTTTATGATAGTTTGAAAGTGGTGATTTTCTAATTCTATCATCCTCCTACATTTGCTGGATATCATCTCTGAACAAGGAACTTTCCCTACATAAAATCAGTATATAAAGTTAGGATAAATGCTTGATCTTTTTAATTATTAAAAAAAAAAAACAAAACCCTTCTTATCCTTCTCTTTCTTGCTTACTCTTTCTTCATACTCTATAGATATACTCTATACAGTTGCCAACTCAATGCATATCATGTTGTCTACAATTCTTCCTCCTCTCACCCACATGTAATTGTAGCCAGGTTTTGTCTATCTCTAAAGCTTTTTGCCACTCTCCGCTTCTCTACTGCCAGCAATTTAAGAAAAATATACTCAGCATTTCATGTCAATGGCCATCATTTCGGATTCTACAACTCTAGTTTTTACTTGTAATTCATCCCTGACATAACTATTGAAGAGATGGTCTGAAGTGCAGAATCTGATAACATCATTTGACAGTTTAAAACGCTTAAATCTTTTAACACCTCATCATCATCTCAGGGCAAAATCCAAGCCAGGCCTTTCACAACCCAATCCCTCCTTAGTGGGCCAACTTCATGTTCTACCATTCCCCAGTGAGCTTACTGGGCTGCAGTTCCATTTAGTTGTTTGATAATCTAGAACTTGCAGTATGTTTACACATGTCTTTGTACCTGCTAATTCCTAGGCCTGGAATCCCTATCTCCTTTGTTTCTGCTCTTGAAATCAGTATTCATCCTTTCAGACTGAATTCAAATTCAACTATTCAATGAGGTCTTCTCTCATTCTCCCAGAAGAAAAAAACATTTTGATATGTGTGTTTGTTCCTTCACAGCCTTTAGGCAGACTCTGTGATTGTATAATACCTATTGCATGGCTGAATGATTTGTGTACACGTTTCTCGTTCTCTCTCTCTCTCTCACTCACTATATAGTAAGCGCTTCAAAAACAAGGACAATCTGGTTATTGCCAAAACTTCAATGACTAGGGCAGTCCTTTCCATATATGATAAGTACATAATAATGACAAATTATGATTCATCCTGTAAAGCACATTATGTTTGTTTTCGTTACCTGCACACTAAATAGCCCTCCCATCCCCTACCAAAGTTCAGAGTTGGTTTCTGGCATTCATTCTTTTGACTCACGTCCCAGAAGAATTCACCTACTGTGCAGTTTTTATCTTTTTGCAGTTTCCTATCTTCCGTTGCCTAAATTGAAGATTCACTTAGATGTTCTAAGAGATGACTCTGCTATATAAGAAAAGACTTTTTACTAGTCCCACATACATTTTGCTTATTCCTACTTCTTTGTTCATATTTTTCCCGTGTATGAAGTATCCTTCCTTTCTGCAAGACTTTTTTTTTTTACAGGATGTTCTTGGATTTAGAACAAAGAAACGACTTTAGTGGAGCATGTTCAGAGGCTGCCAAAAGGATGTTCGACCCCTTCCTTCATTTACAGTCTGAGAACTGAGTTAGATAATTTTACCACATATTTCTTCAGCTGGCTTTACCCACATGTATGTATGCTCTGCCTGCTTAAAGAGCTCATTACTTTCTCAAGATTATAGTCAAACATTTCTTCCCCAATACACCCTGAGAATGCTGCTAAACATAGCATATGCTCTAAATGCTTATATGAACAAAAATAAATCCCATCTAAATGAATGGTTATTAATTTTATGTCCTAATAATTTTGAAAGTTATTACAATGTCACATTCTATTTTGTAACATTATTGTTCTTATTTGGAAAAGGAAAGTTTTAAATACTGAAACAAAGAATACAAGGATCAATCTTCAAACAGTGATTCTTAAGATGATACAACTAAACTACATAATTACTAAATATACATATAGCAATTATCTTTGGAGATAGATAGATAGATAGATAGATAGATAGATAAATAGATAGATAGATATGAATGGTTAATTTGTCAGGTTAAGCCTGCTTGTACATTCACTTATTTTGTTATCTTTTCTAGTTAACTGATCAGTTTCTTCATTGTTTAAAATAAATCATGAACCATCCAAACTGTGTTTTAAGATTAGTAATTTTGATGATGCTATCTCAAGTTTTACTTCTCATACTAACTTACCAGAAATGGCCAATTCAACAAATTTCTCCATATTTTGCAAGCTGTAAAATTCAGTAATTCGCATTATGTGTCAAAAATATCATTTTTATCTTTAGCATTATAACTCACTATTTACAGTGAAATAAAAGCAAAGTAACAAGAATGGAGCACTGTAACCTGGCCCCTGTACTGAACTGTTATGATCAATAACTGTGTTGTTAGGAGGCAATAATGCTATGTTCACATAAAATGGAACATGTTTTCTGAATAATATTATTTAGTAAAGTTTGAGGTTGCAGGTTGGCTCTATAAACAAATGTTACACTCTCATTTTCAATTCCTCATGAAATGTTAAAGGAAATGCACTTTAACTTATAAATTTTTGGAGGTTTTGTCGTATGCTACTAACACACTAAGTGAGAAAAATTCACACTTGAAATTTTTCTGTCTTATTACCTTTGCCATAGTGATTCTGAAATAGGTAGTCATAAATGTTCTCCGTTGTAAATGTATTTGGAAATATTCATTTAATGCTTCAGCTATTTTAGTACCTCAGATGACTACATCTCCCATTATAATTTGTAATACTGTCTCTCTCTTTTTCTGCTACTACTTCCCACATAGAGCTAAAAGATATTTCTGAATATGTCCAAACCCTTTTGAGTTACATATATATATACACCACAGATTAAACGGCATATCATTATCATTTTAAAACATACACTGGATGCAGATATATATTAAATAGTAGCTTTGATAATTTTAAATTTACTTTGCAAATCTGTAGAAATCCATTTTAAAATCATTTTCTTGCTCAGTTTACATTTCTGGTGTAGTAATGTAATCAGAATCATTTATTCAAATTGTAAGAGGTTATAAAAGCTTACATCTCTCTTTTGTTGTACTAAATGCATGGATATTCCATTAGGAGTGACAGACTGTAACTACACAAAGACGTACACAAGTGTTATGCCACTATTTCATGCCATTCTTCAAAGCAGAACCTTACTAACATTGTGAGTTTTTCTTTTTTTCTCAGTCAAACACATCTTCATGCCTTGACATTAACAAACACTCATCTAGCAAAACCAAAACAATGCCAATTTAAAAATGGAGATCTCTAAAGATAAAAACATTTTATATCTATATAGATGCTCCTCGACTTATAATGTGGTTACATGATGATAAACTCGTCATATGCAGTATTTTCAACTTATAATGTACTTATGTAGGCATAACTCTATAGTAAGTCAAGGAGAGTACTGAATATATTTCACATTTCCACCATCATAACGTTGAAAAATCATAAGTCAAACCATATGACTTACGGTTTAGGAAGACTGTGTTTGTGTGTGTGTGTGTGTGTGTGTGCATGTGGCCAATTACATAGATGTTTATTTTAATGCAGAATTGACCTAACTTAAGGCTTATATTTTAATATTTAAAAATGCAACCATCGGCCAGGTGCAGTGGCTCACACCTGTAATACCAGCACTTTGGGAGGCCTGAGGTAAGTGGATCACCTATGGGCAGGAGTTCGAGACCAGCCTGGCCAACATGGTGAAACACTGTCTCTACTAAAAATACAAAAAATTAGCCTGGTGTGGTGGTGGGCACCTATAATCCAAGCTACTCGGGAGACTGAGGCAGGAGAATCCCTTAAACCCGGGAGGTGAAGGTTGCAGTGAGCCGCGATCACGCCATCGCACTCCAGCCCTGGCAACAAGAGCAAAACTCCATCTCAAAAATAAAACAAACAAAAAAATGCAACCATCAAAAGTTTTTGTTTTTTAATGCCATCCTGAAAAATAAAGGATAATATCAGGGGCTGTGTTGATAGTATTCAAGGACAAATTTACTATCATTATAGCACTGGGAAAAAATATAATGAATTTTCTTCTATTTCTCCCCTTTAAATTCCTTGACTCCTTCCTTCTTCCCTTCCTCCCTTCCATCTTTTCTTCCATGCCTCCCTCTTTCCCTCCTTCCTTTCTATAGATGACACATCTATTTGAGATTTATTCCTGAGCCTGCTGTAGTATCTATAAAGGATACCATCTACTCTTAACTTGATCAGCTTCCTACAAACAGCTTCCTACAGGACCTCTATTTTCATCCATGGTAGTATAAATATTTAGAAACCGTTCTTTGTGAAAACCTATTATTTCTATCCTTTACTGTCATTTAATAGTTCAATAACTTAGAGCCCTTTAATTTCTCTTGTGTTCTCACAAGCATAGCTCTATAACTCCTCTCTCTGGCCCCAAATGCTGCTCTCCCTTGCAAAACTTTCCACTGTACCATTTAAGTGCTGCTCTATGGTTAAACAAATGTCTCTGCATCTTCACCCGCTTATAGTGCAGTGTCATCATTTTTGCACCTTAAATAAAACCTGGCTCAACCCAAAATTTCCTCTGCAACCAACTTTAGGAAATGGTTCTTTATTCTCATTCCTCGTACCGACTCCAGTGCCAGGAGGTGGAGGGAGGCTTCTGTTTTTCTAAAGCTGTTTCCAGATGGTTTCTTTTCTAGATTCAAGTATAAATCTCTGCTTCTTTTTTCTCCTGCCATCTATACCTCCACTATGAGTAGCTCCATGTTTGACTACTTTCCTGACAGTTCTTCCTCAGTGATTTAGGACGTATGAGTCTCGTGGTCTTGCTACTGCAAGGTCAGCCATCACCCTAGGTGATTTTAGGGTATGTAAGGTCCATTTGACACCATAACTTAGCAAATGCTTGACTGCCTCCACTTTAATGCTCATCATTTCCGCTGTTCTTTCACCACTTATTCTAATGATTATGTCCTGTTTTTATTTTTGTTTTTTTCACCCAGAACTAATCTGACTCTAAGATTTTATATTCAAATATGCTATTCTCTGAATATTCTCTTTCTGGTTCTTTTACTTTCTTAAATATATAGTAACTATTTTTCCATCTCATTGGTTCCACCAATTCTTTGATTCCTCCATTTCCCGCCTTACAGCCACCCTCTGCAACTGATCAGCCTTTTCTTTTGCAAACGAGTCTGGACACTTTGGTTTACTTTTATACTGAGAGAGCATAAAAAATACTCTGTCATTATCACATTATTCATCTGTATTCTTATTCTTCCACCAAAACCACAAGTTTGAACCCTAAATCCATGCTAAAACCAGGGGTTTATATTCCTTTATTGCATTCTGTAAGTGTCCCTGTACAAATTGGTATAATTTCCATTCACTGTATCTAAATTCAGCTTGACCCTCAACATCAGCCATTGTCATAGGCAAGATATTGGTTTCCCAAAGATATATACCTCCTAATTCCTGGAAAATATATATATGTTAGGTTGTATGGCACAGGAAACTAAGAAAGTAGATGGAATTAAGTTTGTTAACAAGTTGATTTTAAGACAGGGAAACCACCCTGGATTTTTCAGGTAGGTCCAATGTAGTTACCAGGATCCTTTCAGTGTGGAAGAGACAGACAAAAGAGTCAAGGTCAGTGCATTGTGGTGTGAGGAAGGCTCAACTGACCATTGCTGACAGTGAGTATATGAGAAGTCATAACCAAGGAATAAAGACAGCATCTAGATGGTAAAAAAAAAAAAAAAAAGACAAGGAAATGGATCTCCCTAAATCCTAGAGCAGAAAGACATATAGGCCTGCTGACACCTTAATTTCAGCTACTGATACCCGTGTTAGACTTCTGACCTATAGACCTATAAAATAATAAAGCAGTATTTGTTAAAGTCATTAATTTGTTGCAGTAGCAAAAGGAAATTAATATATCCATTAATAATTTTGACTCCCTAAGACTACGATTTATGTCTATTTTTTTCTGCAAGTATTTCAAGTTTGTACTTAACCCTTGTTTACCAATAAAGACAACTCTGAGGGTTCCATCAAAAAGTTTGTGGTCACAAAACATAGTTTTCCCTGACTTTCTTCCTTTTAACCCCTATACATTTATCTGAAGGATTGTTCTTCCTCATCAACATCTATGCTATTAACAGTAAAGCAAAATCCCTCTTTAAGCACATCTTACCTTCTATGGGACTTTGCTCCAATTGCCCTGTTTCCTATATTCCTTCCTCCCAGTAGTGGGGGAGACATGGAACTCTTAGAGGATAATATAATTCTCTCTTTGCCCCAAAACCAAAGCTACAGTTCCACCTTAGCTCTTCCCTTCTTGTTAGAACCTGTTGGAAGTGTAAGCCCTGTTTTGACTCCCACTCTCTGAGCCCCTGTGGTCACCTGACTCTTTGTATACAGCCCACTTCTGCATCCTTCTACTTCCACCTGCATCCTTCTGCTGAACCTGCTATCACAACTATCATGAAGATCTCATTTCTAGCATACTTGTTACAGTCTTTATCTTATAGAGTGACTGTGTGCAAACAACATAGTGGATCATATTATTTTTGAAATTTTTATTCCTTTACCAGTGGCTCATGACTCTCTTTGCTATAACCAGTCTATAATTTCTTTCACATGTCTCTCTTCCTTTACCTAAATTTTAAATGGTTGCATTCATCTGGATATGTTGGGAATATTCCATTTTGTACTCTCCAACATGCTCACAACTGATCTCATGGTTTCAACTTTAAAATTAATCTAATTTTTGCCTTAATTTATATGCTCTGCTTGGACCTGTCCCAGAATTTTACTCTAATATTTACAACTGTCTACTGGTTGCCTCCATCTGAATATTCTATATGAGCTGAAATTGAACAAGTCAAAAATCAATATCTTCCACCTAAATATGCTTTTTATATGCATTCTTGATTTCAGACAATGACATTTCCATTTAACAAGTCAATCAATTTAGAAAACCATTTTACTTTTCCCTCTCTCTTGGACTCACAATCATGGCCATGATGATTTTTACTTGTAAAGAATTTCTCAAGTCATCCTATTCTTATCCATCTTTGCCACCACTCAGTGTTTATTTGTTGAAATTATCTTGCTATACAGAACTATTAACTGTTCTCCCTTAGCTCAGTCTTTTATTCTTTCACAACTATCTTCTTTTTTTATCACCAGAGAGCACTAAACTACAGCACACAATTGACTATAATTCCTCTAAACTTAAAACCTTGCAGCGGCTTTCCACTGCTTAAGGGGGCATCCAAATTTCTAAATATCTAATTACTCATCTTTTGTCTCTATTTGATTTTTTAGTAAACATCAACTTTCTATGTCCAATATCGAACTCCTCACATTTCTCAGCAAACCTATCCCGTCACTGCATTTCCAATCTCATTTGAGAAGCATTCCTTCATCTCAATTTTCCCAACCCCAAA
Organism: Macaca fascicularis; assembly: GCF_037993035.2. Classification (NCBI taxonomy): domain Eukaryota; kingdom Metazoa; phylum Chordata; class Mammalia; order Primates; family Cercopithecidae; genus Macaca; species Macaca fascicularis. The sequence goes on along the minus strand of NC_088379.1, from coordinate 98,107,418 downwards.
ACTTGAAGTTATCTTTGACTACCCCTCTTGCTCTGATCCTATATCCAATCCATGTGAAAATCCTTCAGGCTCTACCTAACAGTCATATAAATAACTTGACTACTCACCACTTCCACTACTAGCAGCTTCGCTGGAGCAGCTATCAGCTAGAGATGATTAAGTCATAGCTTCATTAGGAGGGTTCCTACCTCCACCTTGGCTCTTTGTGAGATTTAGTCACATCTAGGCAGCTGGAATGACAGTTTGAAAGCCTAAGTCCTATCTCAGATCCTGCCTCCTCTGCTGAAAAACCCTTTAGTGATTTTCTGTTGGGCTCAGAGTAAATGTGTAAGTTGTCACAATGGCTTATAACGCCCTGCATCGTCTTGCTCTCTGTTCATCTTTTGTACTGCTTTCCTGTTATTTTTTTTTTCCCTGTTTACTATAATGGAGTAACCCCTGCCTCCTTATTGTTCCTTCAGCCTGACACTGCAAGACACAATTTAACATTAGAATATGTGTTCTATCTCTTTCCTGTATCTGGAATGCTCTTCTCCCAAATATCTGCCTGGCTATCTCCCTCATCTTCTTCAGGAATTCACTCACAATTCACCTTCTCAATGATGTCTACTCTTACGCTCCTCCTTAATACTGCCACCAGCCCCTACTCTGTCTGCCCCACAGTGGGTCATCTTTATCTTATGCAATTTCTCCCAAAGGCACTAGATAGCTTCTAATGTTATAAAATATAGGCTCCATGAGGGATAGAATCTTGATTTGTTTTGTTTACTATTTCCCAAGCACTTAGAAGAGTGCTGCATACATAATAATAAGTGACTATATGTATTAAATGAATTAAGTCATAAATATATTTTGCAAAATGCTTCATCATCTGTTGTATGCCTCTGCTCTCTCAATTCTCATCTCTCCAGGAGACTAAGCTATTTGTACTGCCTGCCATATACACTCACACCACTATTCCATGCTGATTCTCACTTACATGTCTTTGTTTATAATGCCTCTTCTGCAAGAAATTTTATCAACCAACATGATTCTTCACTTTTATCATGCTGATTTATCATTTAAGATAAGCTCAGGCACTATTTCCTCCAGGAAAAATTTGCCTAAATTTGGATTTCTGGCCAATTTATATAATATTTGTCAAATAGAACGTATTCAATAAATGATTCTGTGTGAATAAAGGAATTCTATGCAACAGAGATAAGGACAATAATAGCTCAGTGAATTAAATGTTTAGTAAATGTTAAGTAATGCTCAGTAAATAGTGAATCCTGAGCATTTAATAACTCATTTATTTTAGCAAATCTTTTAAAGAAATTGTTGATAATATTAAAACCTAGCAAATCTGAAATATATTATGACTTTCTTTTATATTTTTATGATTTTTGATTTTTATACATGTTTATGTTCTATAATAAAACTTGCATAACATAGATAAATCATGTATCAAGAATTATTTACTTCTAAGACAACTGTGAAATTTCAATAGTAATAAGAATTACAGTTTTAAGAAATTTTTTAATGTTTATTTGCACCTGAATTCCTTGTAAATGATATGCTGATTACTACTAGTTAGGGAGATCACTTTTGTGATAACTGGAATTTTTTATTTTAAGTATTAAACTCTAAATTTTTTTATTTTAAGTATTAAACTCTAAATTTATTGAGGTAGTTTTTGTTCGAAAAATATTATATAATGTTCTGAAAACAGTGAAATTGTTACTTATGAACGGTAATTGTTATAATGGCTCATAGCTCAACTGTTATGTTTCCTTTTTTTCTCACCTCAGGGTAAAATGGAAGTGGCATCATTCACAATTTCCTCTAGTGATCCACAATCCAAATTTCTAAGTTTCTGTTTCCTGTCCCTATGACCTTATCCTCCGCTGGCTTAGAGATCTTAGTTACAAAGGGAGGAATGCTTCTACCTTGATTGAGACACAATGATGCCATTGAACTGGAAGTTAAGACTGCCACCTGGCCACTTTGAGCTCCTCACACGTCTGAATTAGCCATCAGGGAAGTGAGTCACTGTTCCAGCTTAGCATGATTGATCCTGACTACCAAAGGGAAATTGGAATAGCACTCCCCAATGGAGGTAAGAAAGAGTGCATCTGTAGGAGATCTGTAGGGCATCTATTAGCATACAATTCCCTGTGATTAAGATCAATGGAAAACTAGAGCAACCTCATCCAGGCAGGGCTTAGGTCACTCCACCTGGTAAAGAAACACAATCAGCAGAGATGCTTGCTGAAGGCAAAGAGAATACAAAATTGGCAGTGGAAGAAGGTGGTTATAATCACCAGCTATGCCCATGTGAATAGTTACAAAAATGAGGACTGTCATTGTCATACGTATTCCTTGTTATTTTGTTATCAATATGTTCATGTGTATAGAAAATATCTTTGTTTTCTTTCTTCTCTTATTTCCTCATCATGTAACATAAGGTATGTTGACTTCGTATTCTAATATATAAGTATTATTAATATTACATTATCCTGAAGAAGAGTAAACATTAATCAATAATTCTATTTCCTCTTCTGGGAAAGGGGTAGTACATTTTCAGCTGTACACAGGATAGCTGTATCATGTTAGGAAAATTATGACCTTCTTATTTCCTTTATTTAGAGATTAAGTGTGACTTAAGGAATTGCATACGGGTGCCAAGTTGACAAAGGGTGGACTTGTAAAGGTTACTTTTTTGTGTCAAACTGAAAGGATCATGGAGTGCCTAGATACTTGGTTACACACTATTCTTGGAATGTCTGTGAGAGTGTTTCTGGAGGAGATTAACATTTGAATCTGTAGACTGAGAAAAGCAAATTCCCCTCCCCAATATGGGTGGAACTTATCCCCAGTATGGGTGGACGTTATCCAAAGGACTGAGTAAGAGATAATTCACTTTCTCTGCCTAGACTCTATTTGAGCCTCGACATCAGTTTTCTCCTGTATTCAAACTCAGGCTAAAACTGTAACTTACACCATCAGCTCTCCTCGTTCTCAGGCCTTTGGACTCAGGCTGAAACCACTACACCATTGGTTCTCCTGGGTCTCAGCTTGCTAAATGGAGATCTTGGGACTTATTCTTTTTATAAATGTGTCAGCCAATTTCCTGTAATAAATCAATCTCTCTCTCACTCTTATATATACACACATTATATATATTATATATATAATATGTGTGTGTGTATATATATATATATAAAATCTCATTCATAAGATGTATGTATGTATAACCTATTACTTATGTTTCTCTGAAGACCCAGAGGGACTCAGTACAAGAGCTCTAATTCATGGTATTAGGAATAAGGCCCTTATGTGCCTGTGTAGTTGCACATAAAATTAGGTTTTCTAGATGAATTATTTTTCAGTACTTAGATTCTTAGAACTTTGAAATAAAGAAAACTTTGCATTAGTTCTAGGTAGGGTAATTTTAGATATTATGGCAGGTAAATATCTAAGTACTAGTGGCATATCTCATTTGTTCTTCACAATAACTTATGGGTCGAATTGCTCCCTTAGCAAAATTACGAATTCAGTGACTTTTTTCTTTGGTGACTTTTAGGAAAATGCTTCTCAAGTTTGGGCTTGATAATTTTTTAAAAAGTCATGCCATCCTATGCTGCCATTGAGTATTATTTGAATAAATAACTAATTAAAATTATAACTAAACCAATCTAAATAAAGTTTAAATTTAATACATGTATTTCAATATGCATATTTATTTCCCTTATTCCTCATCCTAGCTATGCCATACTATCATAGTTTGTCTTCAATTTGGGGTTCAGGAATTCTGTTTTCTTACATGGGTCAAAACTCTGTGTCAGAAAATTATCCAGTGTCAACCATTTCATATGGATTTAAGTAAATGTGATATTTTATCCCAATAGGCTATTTATTTCAAATCTGATCACTTGTGATAAGCTATGTGGCAAGATAGTTTATAATACTTTGCTTCAAAGAATGGTAAAGCTTGGCTGATTTTCAGAAAAAGGAATATAATTGAAGAGATTCCTTATAATATTCTAATAAATGACTGCATTTTAAAGGAATAAACTATTTCTTAAAGGTCAATGCCTTTTTTGTATTTATTTATTTATTTATTTTACTTTATTTTTAACTGTGGTAAATTACACTTTAACTACTTTTAAATGTACAGTTCAATAGTTTCAAGTTTATTCCCATTGTTGTGAAAAAAAAACAATTTCCAGAACTTTTTTATCATGCAAAACTGAAACTCTACACCCATTAAATAATTCCCCATTTCCTCCTCCCACAATCCTCTGCGTCCACCATTTGACTGTCTCTCTACATATTTGACTACTTTGGATATCTCATATAAGTGGAATGATGCAGTATTTTCTCATTTTTAAACTTCTTTAAATTTTCACCAGTAACCAGCTTCAGTGCTCAACCAAATGCACTAACTTAAGGCTTTTCCTTATAAGGTTTAAATCTGTGAAAAGCAAATTGGGTCTTGGTGCAGATATATTCTGAGCTTTTGTATCTTGGCAGGGCCAGGATTTAAATTTATAGTAGCAATAAGCCTGTGAGTTAACCTCTACCTTAATTTCTAATTTGGAGAATTATCAGGCAAAGAATCCACTGAAAAGCCTAAATCTGCTCTGAAGAAAATAACGGAGAAAGAACAAAAAAAGGGGGGGATGGAGGGTGGAAGAAGAAAAGGGAGAGAGAAAGAGAGGAGATGGGAGGCATGGACACACTAATTATGAGATTGTAGAAATAAGGTACAGGTTGGGAAAAGTAGTTATTGTTTGGCTACTTGATATAAGTATTAGAAGTTCATTTCTTGATTTGATGAGAAACACTTTATATCTAGAAATTACTTATAAAATCTTGTTATTGCATTACAATGCAGTTGTTTTTTTTTTTGTTTTTTGTTTGTTTGTTTTTTGTCTATCTGAAAATACAGTTTTTTTGTTTTGTTTTGTTTTTACCTATCTGAAAATATTGTTCATCTTTGATACACCTCAAAAGCTGATAAAGTAATTTACAGATAGGAACACAAAATGTGGGTCTCCACATAGCGGCACTCAATCCTGGAAAACCAAGTGAGATGTATTAATATTTGGCACATTTCCTTAAAAGTATTTTTCATATACTTCCAGAAATTTTTTAAAAATTGAATATTTTAACTCTGGAAAATGTTAGAGTAAAAACTACCACCTCATGTAGCTGACTGAAGGCACAGTCTTCTGAATTAAATCCAAGTACTACTCGTTTTGGTTCAACTGTTTATGACTGACTTTGTTCATTTATGTTAAAAGGAAACAGAAGATATGAGGCTAATATAGTTGAAAGATATTTAATATTTTAAATAACATACACATTCATAAACACACACAAATTAATAGAATAATATCTAAAATATGAAAAGCTCTCCAAGACTTTCGCTTACAAAGTACAGTTATATCCTCAAAGGTATGAACACGATCATTTTTGTTTACCAGTTCTCAACAGATATGATGAAAGATATTATTATGAAACCTTCTATCCTGAGTGAAAAATGAAAGAGTGTTTGAATAAATAAAGCAAACAAACAAATGACTAACAAAATGGGAGGAACTAATTTCTTTCCTTTTGTTTCACTTTAAATTTACCTTTGGGACTGTTTGCTACAAAGAGTAGGAGCCGTCTTGCTGAAGCATCTTATTATGAGTAGGGTTTGAATTCTGACTTTACGATTGAAAAGTTGGGTAAGCCTGAGAGGGCATCCAGTAGGTGGCAAGTTGGTCACTATTATACAAGCAAAAAACAATACTATAAAAAGTGAAAAAAAGTCTTCAAAATATGTAACTATTCCAGAAACATTTATAAGTTTCTCTTTTTATCTCTATGAGTTCTTATCACTCTGTTAATGGTGCTTATTAGTCGCATCCTTAAAATGAAAACAGAACTATGATTATATTTTTATAAATAGTAAAATCCATAGAAAGAAAGTAATTAGGCAAAGAATCTACTGCCTACCATACAACCTAACGAAGAAGAGAGGACTGTATTCCTGGAAAGGGTAAAAAGATGGCAGTGTCGAGGGCCAGTGGGAGCTAAGAAGGGACACTGGGAATTTACACTGCAGGAAAACTGCACAGTAACCGACACATGGCCACACTCATCTCGTTGCCTGTTTGCCTGGCACCTCCTCTTAGGGAAGGATGGTTTTCTGCCACCATGATTGATGCACAGAATCACAGACGTGTCACAGCATTAAGGAGCTACATGTACAAAGACATGCTGCTTTAAAGTGAGCCTTATCTGAGCTTAAATATAGACCACAGCTGTCAAACCACACAGGGCTCTCTTCCAATCTGATATCATTAAAATGATTTTGTGAACTGATTGTAATTTGAAACGATGGGGTTGCTGTAACTAGAGAAGATGGGTCAACTCTGGGTCAAAGCTGAACATCATTGGTTGCCTACTATTAAATTTGGTTTATTTTAATGATGTTATAGTAAAGAAGTTGTTGGCTATTTTAAGTGTTTGATTGCCTACAAAGTTTCTCCTAGAATTCAAAGAATTGTTACAGAATAAAGGATATATACAACATGAATGACATTATAAACCAAAAGGTCAAAAGGTATAGAAAAACTGCATCTTATCATCAAATAAAGGTTAACAAAGCAAATGTTTTAGCCAGTCTTTCCCTTTAGAGCTAGTTGAGTTGATTCTCTGCAGCATACGTTAAGCATTCCTCCACATAATTTTCAAACAAAATATTTGAGTTATAAAGGACAGAAAGATCACAGCTACAAGCCTTGTGCGACTTTTCTTTCTGCATGTATCTGACAGAACCATAAATTTCTAAGAAAAACATAAAAGTAACATGGTTTAAGGAAGTCAACATCGAGTAGTTTGGGGTCTTCAGGACTCTCTATATGAGCCTGACTAAATATCAATTTTTTAAAAAAGTCTACTTTCTATGTAAAAATGTTAATCATTCTGACAAATGAAGTGAGAAACTAGTGTCAGAATAATTTGCCTTCATAGAAAGTCACAAAATGTAGATAACATCGACAACAAAAGAACTGTATTTTTTTTTTCTCTGCCAATCACAGAATGTATCCAAGCATTTAAAACAAAGCTTAACCCTTAGTAGGTACTCAATAAATGTCACATAAATAACAAGATTGTAACAGCTGTGCCATTTGTGTGAATATACTTCTACAATACCCAAGGTAGATTTTATCCAGAACAAATATAAAACTTTTGAAAGTTATCTGATGGCCTCTGAACTAGTGACATAGGATAAACCCATTATTAATAAAATCACTGGACTTCTTGATTGGTTGGAATACTCTTTTATTATAATTGCCAGGAAATTAGGTTCTTCTGAGCTGAAATCTAACCTCTTTGTGATAAATTAATAAGTGAAAAAATAGATCCCAGTGGAAAAACATATAGTTATTCAATATAATATCTTTTATACACTAATGGAAATAATTCATTGTCTTTTATGTTGTCTATTTTAGTTGATAGTTTAATTAGAAGATTAGTTTTCAGAAACAAGGTGACGGGCACTACAGTGATCACAGTTTATTAAAGACTGGTGTCAATTGGATTTGAATGGTGAATTCTATGTGGGAACAGAAATAAAAAATGGTGAACAACAGAATTTTAATATAGCTTAGCAATTTTTCCTCGTTCTCATAGTGGAATCAGAACTGAAATTATAAACTATAAATGAATTATAATTTATACGACATAATCACACCAATATAAAAATATAATAACATTATGTGTTTCGGTTATGTCAAAAAGACACTGCACTTCCCTCAGCTTGGTATTTCTGCATAGTTGAGGGCAGTTGTGGAGAATCACTAATCCAATCCGCTGCTGGATGGAGACCTGATATAGGGCAATTGCAAAAGAGTAAGAAGAAGAAATACTTTATACACATACTGAGCCACAACCTCTAATATCTCTGCTTAGAAAGAAGAGAAACAGACAGACCAACTTAGAGCATGGCTGCAGGCATGGGGTAACTTTGTGATCAAAGGAGTCTGGCAGGCTTTGTGACTATGAGGCAGGGATTCAAGCAGAGCTGAGTTTTACAAATAGCAGCAGCAGCAGCCATAGAGCAAAGTACAGTTTTAACATGTGTATTATGTGGAAATGACCAGTGGCCACTTCTGTCCTTTTTGTCACATAGTCTATATGGATACCAATTGCTATAGAAGTGTAATTCTTCATAGAAAGATCTAAGAGTTTATATGATCATTCTTCATTGTAAAAACTTGTGAAGTCAGTGAGGACACATCAGCTAGCAGTGGTAGTAACAGTAAATCTATTTAAACTTGACTGAGTATAGTAACATTAGATTTTCACAGCCTATGGAAATAGCAGACTTTCTTTTTGTTTAGTTGAAAACGAAATGTAAAATATCTTAAAAACTAAAAATGTGTGTAAATTACCTAAATTAGTACCTGAGTCATAGAAGTGCTAAATGAGTTCTTACTCACACTGTCAATAATAAATTCAATAAACTTTCATATATCTCAAGTTTATTGGGATTATAAAGTAACTTGGGCTGTCAAAGTGATTATAAAGTGATTTATAAAATTAAGTTGTATTAATAAATTACAGTTATACATAAGGGTTGAACATGACAGATTCAAAATACAATAAAACACATTATCAATAAAATAATATAATGCTGTCTATGTGAAATTAAGGCTGTTATGGGTAAAACAGGTCTCATCAGTTGGCCCACATAAGCAGCTTAGTAATGAAACAACAAACTCGTTTCATGATTTTTATTTATAGTCTTCCCCTGAGAAATGTCTGCCCATTGTTGGTCCTTCCACATCCCACAGTTCCAAAGTTTCAATTCAAGGTGATGAAATGGAAATACAGCTTGGGTCTTTGATATCAGCTCTTAACTTTTTATAGTTCAATTCTTCTTCAAAACCCTAAAGAAATTGTTGACCAAGTTCTATGCTATGCTTTCTACTTAAAGGTCTACATAGTACGTTAAACTCACATAAAATATATTTCAAAAAAGTTTTCCTTTATAGATCTTTATCAATCATTCATTCATTTATTCACCCTTCAACTCATTCAATAAATATTTCTGAGGACGGACTACAGTATCCAGCACTATGCAAGGAAGCAGGGATGCAGCATTGAGTGAAAGCAGGCAGGGTCTCTACCCATATGGTGCTGACAGTTTTGTGGGGGAGGAAAGGTTAGTGAAATTACCATACCAAAAATGTAATTACAATGATAAGTACTAGGAAAGAGTGCTACATTGTGCTATGATACTCTATAAGAGGGAGCTGACAAAGGACACAGTAAAAAAAAAAAAAAAAAAAAATACTTCTTTGTGAAATTCACTATTGAACTAGAGGCAAAGAGGAGGAATTCTTTTTGAGTAAAGGTGGCCCTGTGTGCAAAGACTTTGGAACAAGAACTTGCAATACTCCAGGAACTCAAACTTTCTTCTGTCAATGTGGATAGAGTTCCCAGAATTAAGCAGAACGTGGTGTGTAACAGAAACAGAAGCTTGGCCAAAATTTTTCATTCTCTAGTCAACCAGCTTGTACTGGTCAATTTCAAGATGCTAGAATCCTGTGATAAAATGTGTTCCATTGTATTGAATAATAATGTTGTAATGTCTAACTGATGCCATTGGTACGATAGGGGCAATAGGTTAAGAAAGAGTCAGCTTTTATTGACAAAGATCACAGTAATTAACAATATTACAAATTCATTGAATACAGTACACACGAGTTTAGGAAGGTTGTCATTGCTATAAAAATCTTGCAAATGTGCTATTTACACTATTTGCTAAGGTATTCTCTAGGAGCCATTCTATATGTCAATTTTCTACTCACGTTTTACTATATATTCACAATGTGTGTTCACTCAATGTCTCACTCAATTCAAGGTAAGTTAAAACTCTAAGACTCAACACAATATACATCTATTAAGATGATACTTTTTAAAAAATATTACAGCCAACTAAAAGGAGGCAGAGTAAAAAGAATAACTATATAATTCTCTTCTTGGGGTCAATCTTTATTGGTTATACAAATCAAACTATCCCATTCTTACTTCTAACAGGATATGATTGGCCAATTGAGATGTAAGCTAAAATAGCTATGAAGGTAGATTCTGAAAAGAAAGAGAATTAAAGTCTAGGCACCAAGCAATGAAACAGAACTTTGAATAGATAATAAAGATGCTTTATTATTAATCACAGTGTATACCTCTACCTACCTAGGACCCCAAAGTATTAATTTAATTAAAGCATTTATTAAGGCTCATTGCCATTTAAGTTTGTATTTTTTTCCTTCCTAAATGATATCTGGGAGCTATTTGTTGGACATAGTGACAAATTATTCATCTCTTTTCCAGATTCTGTACTGGCTGACAGACATAGAGAAAGCTTACTAATGTTTTAGAATTTATTTTGTCTTAAAATAATCGTATATACCCAAAAGAATTAAAAGTAGAGACTTGAATGAACTCACATGAATGAATATTTATACAACCATGTTTAGAGCAGCATTATTCATAACGGCCAAAAGGTGAAAGCCACACAGATGTCTATAGACAGATAGACGGTAAGTAAAATATGTTGTAATACGTACAATGAAGCATTATTCAGCCTTAGAAGCAAGAGTATTCTGACACATGCTACAGCATGAATGAACCTTGAAGGTACTACACTAAGTGAAATAAGTCAATTACAAAGAACAATTATTACATGATTCCACTTATGCGAGGTATCTACAGTGAGTAAAGTACCTACAGTACCTTAAATAAGGAAAAAAAAAAAAGTAGAATGGTCATTGTCTTGGATAAATTCATGGACATGGGATGTAGAATGGTGAATGTCAGGAGTAGAGGGGATGGGAGACTGGGGTATTATATATAATGGGCACAGAGTTTCAGTTCATGAAAATAAAAAGTCTCTAGAGAGAGATGGTAGTGATTGCTACACAAAAATGTAATTAATGTCACTCTACCACACACAGTTAAAATCATTAAACTAGAAAATTGTACATTATGTATATTGTATTTCAATTAAAAACCAAACATCATTTCCCCATAACCTCCTTCAGCTCCACTTTATTTTCATAGCAAAATTTTCATTGATTTGCTTGTTCCTACTGTCTTCAATTTCCTTCCTCTCTTGAACTGACTTAACCAGACTTTTAATCCTAATATTTTAACAAAACTTTAATTCTCAAGGTAATCAAGATCTCTACATTGCTGAATGCAATACTTATTTATCAGTCTTCATCATACTTGAAATGTCACTTTGTGACTACATATTCCAGGTTTCCTGAAAGAGTACCAGTTTGTGTTTATAGTTTAGATGTAATTAATAGTGCCCCCTTTCATTTCCCGAAGTGTACCAGATTGGACAATAATATGGTTTGGATATTTGTCTCCTCCAAATCTCATGTTAAAATGTGATTCCCAATGTTGGTGGTGGACCTGGTGGGAGGTATTTGGATCATGGGGGCAGATTCTTCATGAATGGATTAGTGCCGTCCCCTTGGCGATAAGTGGGTTCTCACTCCAGTAGTTTATGTGTGATCTAGTTGTTAAAGTGGGCTTAGAATCTCCTCCACTTCTCTCTTGCTCCCGCTCTTGCCATGTGATGTGTTGGCTTCCTCTTCACCTTCTGCCATGATTGTAAGCTCCCTAAGGCCTGCCTAGAGGCTAAGGATATGTCAGCATTATGCTTCTTGTATAGCTTACAAAACAACGAGCCAAATTAAACCTTTTTTTCTTTGTAAATAACCCAGCCTCAGGTATGTGTTTATAGCAATACAGGAAGGACTAAAACAGATAATAAATCTTATGGTAGGCCAAACTCTCAGTATTCTATATATTCACTCACTTTATCCTTATTTAAATATGTTATTTACTTGACTTCTAAGACACCACGCTCCTGGTTTTTGTTTTAGAAAGTGCACTCTTTGCCTTATTCTTTCTTACTGCCACTGTTTTGATTTTTTTTTAATTGACACATTGTAATTGTACATATTTATGGGATAAGGCTTGATGTTTTAATACACATATATGCTTTCTAATGATCAAATCAGGGTAATCCGGGTATCCATTACCTCATGAATTTATCATTTATTTGTAGTTTGGATACGCAAAACCTCTTTCCTAGGTATTTTGTAACATACAATGACTTACTGTTAACTATAGTCACCCTACTGTGCAATAGAACACTAGAATGTATTCTCCCTATCTAATTGTAGCTTTGTACTCACCCTCTCTCCATCTTCCCCTCTCCTTTCCTCACAACCCACTATTTCTTAACTTTGAACTTCCCTAGAGTTTGTTTCTATCAAACCCTTGATGACTATACCCAGTCTTTCAACTTAAAAAATAGCTAAAATTTGCTTACTCCTAAATCCATACCTCTAGCCTGGATACTTCTCAGCCTGCATTTCAGAGTTATGTGGGAAACGCCTCTGTGCTGTCTACAATTAGAGGTCTAATGGATATCTCAAATTCAACAGGTTCTCATTCAAATATGAGCTCCTCATCTTCCTCATTGATTTCTCCATCTCAGTAAACAACAAATCCACTGTAGTGGTTCAGGTTCAAAACCTTATATACTTTTATTTCTCTCTTGCCCCAACTCAACCTATCAGAAAATTCTATAGATTCTGACTTCAAGATATATCCACAGTTAAACCACAGTTACCATCATTCACTATTACCACCTTGGACTGGGCCTCCACCCTCTCAGATTATTGTAGCTGTTGTTTTGCTTATTTCTGTCCCCTCAACCCTTCCAACCCAATATAGTCTGTTATTAACACAGCATCCAGAGGAATCCTGTGAAAGTATATGTCAGAATACGACATTAGCCTGTGGAACACCTCTAGTTGTCTTCCCATTTTTCTCAGAGTAAAAGTCAAAATCTTCACAGTAGCCAACATGACTCTACATAATTTGGCCTTTCCTTATCCCTTGGAATGCCTCTTTTTCTGCTCTAACTTTTCCAGTATGATCTGGCAACACTGGGCTTTTGGTAATCTTACGACATATGGAGCATGCTGCTACCTCAGAGCTTCTGTGCATGCTGTTTCCTTGAGCCACAATGTTCTTTCCTCAAATACTCAACTATCTCAAAGTCTCATTCCATTCAGGTATTAACCAAAGAAATGCTCTTTTCAACCACTCTATTAATTTGCAATGCCACCACTCTACCTCAATGGCCTTTTTCTACTTAACTTTTCTGAAGCACTTGTCACAATCTAATACACTCTATATTTCATTTAAAATCATCTCACTAGATTATAAACTCATAGTTTCCATGAGAGCAAGCATTTATGTCTGTTTTATTCATTAATATATCCTTTTTACCTCATTGCATTTAGTAGGTACTCAATAACATCAGTTGAGTGAATGAAGGAAAGAGAATTTTTTTAAAAGTGAAAATAGCACCAATAGTTTTTTGCTGATTAAGATCCAGGGATGATCACTTTTTATTAAGTACCTACTTCTGCTAAGCACGGTATTAAAGATACAAAGAAGAATAAGCCAAGATCCTTGCCTTCACTGAGTTCATGTTCTATTGGAGATACAAACAAGTAAACTAATGGTTACTTTTTTTCTGAAGTTCTGTCCATTTTTAATAGCATCACCATTTATATTATTGCTCATGTTATAAACATAGTAATTATTCTTGACTCCTCTTTTATATTCAATTCCAAATCCAATCTCTCAGTTCTTTCTTTCTTTTTTGGTTTGTTTGTTTGTTTTTTAACAGACAGGGTCCCACTTTGTCACCCAGGCTATAGTGCAGTGGTGCAATCATAGTTCACTATAATCTCAAACTCTTGGGCTCAAGTGTGCCTCCTGTCTAAGCCTCCTGTATTATTTTTATGTAATACATCTTCAAAATGAATCCTCGATCTAACTACTGCTCATCACCTCTAGAGCTACTACCATGGTACAAACCACAGTTATTTCAACTGGGGATTTTATTAGCCTCTTAACTGTTCTCTCCACTTAAACTCTTTCCTCTCTCAGGCATCCTTTATAAAAGTATTGTCTACCATTCCTGCTCAAAATCTTCCAAAGTTCTCCCATCTTGCTTAGAATGAAATCCAACCTCCTTACCTAGACTTACAATGTCCCACTCTCCCACACCATCTTCTATAACTTTTCTTTTGTCTTCTCCAAACACCAAGTCTTCTTGCTGTTCCTACAACATGGTATACTGATGTCTCCCTCCAGGCTTTTGTGCTTGCTCTTTCTCAGTCTTGTCCTAGATCTTTGTTCCTTTATATTGTACAGGTCTCAACTGAATGCCATGTCCTCAGTAAGGGTCTCCGTGACTCCCTTGCTAAAATAACGCGTAGATCTGTCAGTGTTCAAAATACACCATTCCTTGATTTCTTCATAGTACTTATGACTGTGTGGAATTAGAATATTCACTTGTTCCCTTATCCCATTCTAGAATATGTCCTATCAGAAACTTCAAGTATTTACAGCCATTCCCTGAGAACTAGAACTGTGAGTGGTATGTAGAAGGTTTTCAATTAACAAGTGTTAATTGATTCAATAAATGGAATGCAGTAAGTGCTATAATCAAAGCACTTTACACAATAGCTGTGCTGAATTCCTACTATGTACCAGACACTTGTTCAAAAACTGTGTTTACAAAGAGAATAAGATATAAATACTGTTCCTAGGAAAAACAGTCTATTTTGAGTTTCAGAAACATAAGGACCTTCCAGTAAAACATGATGCTGCAAAAAGTGCTACTAAAATAAATAAAATAGAATATTTCTGCTTAAGACAGAAATAACTTATGAAAGAAGTGGATTTTTGTACTGTGCTGTGAAGGAATTTACAATGCAGCAAAGCCAGGGAAGGGTATTCTACATAATAGAGGCTACACAGCCCAAAGCATGGACCATATGAAAGGGCTTGCTGCAAACATGGCACTACTGCTCTGTGGATATAGCACATACTAGAATACCTTGAGAATGACTTGAGATGAAGTTGGAAACCTGGGAATTACATTCCAAAAGTGTTATACGTTGTTTGCCAGGAAGTAAATGGGCAAGAAACACTGTTATAAAGCTATTGTATCATGTAAAAGAGGAAAAGAAGGAAAAAGTGAAAAAAAGATATTAAGTAATCACTGCTAAGATAAATAAAAATATGGACAATATTGAGAGTTTTTACAGAAGTAGCTCTTGCACTGATTTTTTATTTTTTTTATTTTTATTTCATTAACAATAAAACTGGACTCAAAAATTAACTACCAGGTTATGAGGAATAGTGAAAGGGAGAGGATTCCAAAGTTTTTATATTGAGCACCAAGTAAAAAGTGACGCCCTTCACACACACACACACACACACACACACACACACACACTTACACATGAGAAAGCACATTAGTAGCAGTGGAGTAGGCAGTGGGAAATAACATAATTTTTCATTTTCAATGTCTTGAGTTTGAGATTTTTTCAGGACATCCAGGTGGTGTATCATCTTAGAAGGAGCTGGGATATGCTCTGTAGTTTCAGAGAAAGATCCCTGCAGGAAATATATGACACTCTTCAAAGAAGACTGAAGTGAAACACTGCATGTAAAGCTATCAAAAATGTTAACTTCACAATATTCTGACAGAACAGAATCATCAAAATGCTGGGGATAGAAAGAAGTCAGATTATAATAAATTAACACATGAATTGACAGTGAAGAATAGAGATAGTGAAAGTAGACTGTTTTTTCAAAGAGGTTTGCAGTGAAATTAGGGAGGGAAAGTGACATAGCCTGAGCAGGAGGCAGGGATGCTAAAGTATTAGAGGAAATAATCCATTTAGCAGTAGAAGCACAGGAGGCTGACAGAGAAATAGAGAACAAGATGAAGAACAGAAATAAAAGACGTATTAGAAAAAATGGAAGACTTTTTTCAGAAACTGATGATGCCAATTGCTACTTTTTTGTTTCTGTTATATCTAGAGTAGAAATAGGAAGACACGTACCATATCAACCCATTGTCTCCAAAGAGGCGAATGTATATTATTTGGGAATACCTGAATGCTCTATATTCTCCAATTCCTAATAACTCCCTTCAGCAAAGCAAGAAGAAAAGGATAGAAATGTATTATTATATAGGTAAGGGATGCGGTGAGAATCCATGCCAGAAGATCATTTTCTCTTAATCTAATTTAAAAAAAGACAATTTTCAAGCTGTCATGTGCTCATACATTCAACAAGATTCAGTACTCCTCATAGTCATGACAAACTTTTCCCAATATAATCAACTGGCCATCAATGTTTCTTCTGGTTATTTTGCTCATGCAAATAAAATGTTATTACACATTTCTTTTCTAAAAACAACTTCCCTCTTTCATATTAGCTTGAAATTGTACTTAAGACAATCTGTTTTACACATCCATGACACTTTGAATGACCACACAGATATTGTGTCACAGAGTCACTTAGAGTTCTGTCCAGAAAGCTAATGTTGTTATCCTCTCCAATTTCCTAGAAAGGAGCTCAACTCATTTATCACAGAATCATTTAGAATCCCACCACCACGTTCTGGCATCAAGCTGGTTGCCTACAATTGATTTTCCTTTTTTACACTGCATGCTATATTTTGTATCCCTTGAATCTTGGCCACACGTACTTCTAGAATCCAGCTACTACTACACTAAATTGCCCAAATTATCACAAGATAAAGCTCCAAAGTGTCTCCTTAATTTTAAAATAGTCCATGATTTCAATGTATACATTTTCATGTGCTTAGTCAATATGCAAATGCAGAAGAATTGCCATTCTTAACCTATACCTACTTTCATTTAATGTTGATTGAAGTATCTTTATTGCTCAATATAATAAATGCCAGCTTCTATAATTCTTTACCTCAAATATAAAAAGAGATTTCAGGAAATGATGGTAGAATATTTAACTTATTGACACTCTTCTTTTGTGAGCAATACTTACTCAGAAGTATATATCAATATAAAGCCCTGCTGAGGATTAAAGATATACATTGCACTAAAAGATATATTCATCAAAAATTTAGAATGCCTACCAAGTACTCCTGTCCTCTGGGTCTTCCACTTTCTCCCTACTGTCTTCCCTGATTAACATCTGAAATAACAGATTTAAGCAATGTCTTTCTTACAAGTTTTCTTTGTCACCTCACAACTCCCTCTCCTCCACTCGCCTAACATACTGCTTTCCAGACTCTAACAAAGGGCACATGTGGCATTAAATTCAGTAATCTATTACAACACTAACCCGTGGGCATCATGACCATTGACTGTGCAAAATTTTATCAGTATGCTGTGCACGCTTAAGAATAAGAAGAGGTGTTTTATATATGTTAACTGGTAAAAAGAAAGGAAGAAGAAAGAAAGAAGAAAAATAGAGAAAAGGTCTATATTATAATTTAGGGGCACTTGATATGACTCTGACTTCTTCAAAAGATTTTGCCTTTTTCTCAGCAGTAGAAAGTTGCCATTTAATACAGGACATTTAAACTAAAAAGTTATGGACAGCATTCTTTGTAAGTACAGAAAATAAATGAGAAAATTCAGTGGGCTTACATTATGATTGCTCCAAGAGTCCTATTTTATTTGCAGAAGAGAGAATCCACATGTTGTGAGCAGAATGGCAATGACACTGCATTTTATGAGGCTATTAAAAAACCCACTATGGTTTATGTCGTGTAAAAGCTCTCAAGTTTTGTAGATTAACTCTGCTACTTGATGCCATCTTCACACCATCTTACGTTATATTTTCTCTTTTTAATGATTCAATGGTTTAATTAATGAAATATGTCTTGCAATATTTGGACCCATTATTATTACTTTTACTTGTGTTCTGGTATAAAACAAGTATAATTTTATTTTCCAGTATAAATGTTTATATTGGAAAAAAAATTCTGAATATTATTGGCTCATGTACATATACCTAAAGTCTTGATATCCCAAAATGAAATGTTTTCTCTACTTCGATGACAAAATACATTTCAGTTTAAAAGAAAGATAGAAAAGGTAGGATTTTAATGAAATCTTGGATGCCAGCCAGTATGATTATTTTAAGAACCTGTCTGTTTTGTCATAAGAGTTTTATCAAACTGCCTGCCAAATATTCATGATCTATTCCTAAGCACATCGAGAAGAGTTGTGCTTTTGAGAGGCTGAACCTTATTAGTGATAAAAATTATCTCAACAACTGCACCAAAACATATGAAAGAAAAAGATTTCCTATTAACTTCCTTTGGCATGAGAGAATTAGATTGTTTATTAGGTATGGAAACTCCAAATACAATTTGTTCATTCTCTTCTGGAGCCAATCTCAACATATTCCTGCAAAGAGTCTGTAGATTTGGTCATTTTTTCTACAGGCTGTCTCCTTATCACCACCACCCTGAATCCTATTTTCCAACTTGCTTAGGTAGCACACAGTCCTGACATGTAATATACCCTATCATACAGAGGCCTCTAGGAATTTGGGTTCTTCTCCCATTCTGATGTCTTTTCTCTTAGAATCTCATCTCATGTGATTTCTCTTAGAATCACACCTCTATTACTTTGCTTACATTATTCCATACACAAAGAAGATCCATTTTCTCCTCTCTTCTGGGTATGGAAATTTTACTCATTCATCAAAATTACTTTTCCAATTTCTACAAAAATCCTTTCTCAATATCAGCACTCTGATGTGATTTTTCCTTTTTATGAAGTCATCCAGCAATTATGGTCTGTTTTATGTAGCTGACAATTAATGTACTACATATTTTTGGTCTTGAAATGATAATATAAATTTGTATTGCTATTTTCATACTTTTATTTCTTATATCTTCAAGCTAACTGTTATTATTTTGAGATCAGGAGAGTGGTTTACTCTTCTTGAGCTCCTACAGTTCTCCAACTATATACTTCTACCTCATTAAGCTCAATAAATATTCATGATTATTCTATAATAGATCTGTTAGAGATCCCTAGGCACTTTATTAAGTAGTAACAACTTTCCTTCAGATTTACTCTACCTTTATAATGTAGGAAAAATAATTCCTGGCATTAAGTCATAATTATAAGTGTTATAAGAAAAGTAAAATTATACAGTGTTACGTATGTTCAGTGGGAAGGAAATCATGCTGCTCTGGGACTCAGTATCAGACAGCATTTCAGGCAGCATTGGCATTTAATCAAACAACTGAATGATGCATTGGATTGAGAAGCACAGGTATAATGATCTTGGAAACAATTCTGTGATACATTATCAGATTATCACAATAATCAGATACTTCAAATAATATTGGGACATCGTTTTAGGAAACCTCATAAAAAATGGAAATGACACCAAGAAATTTGCGTAGAACCATAGTTGTAAACTAAATTGGATTGGATGATTTGGTTGTATATCTCTTTGAGATGGGGTCATTTCCAATGCCAATACACTGTATCTTCATAACTTAATTCTAAAATGAGCTTAGTAAACTAATTTTACAGAAGAATCAGAAAACAGAAAGGAGGAATTATACTTATTTAAAATTACAATCTCTGACATTCAAGCAGAAATATTGTTTTTAAAATTTAGTGTTTGCTAACTATAATGAGAATGGAAGATATTATTTTTTTATTGTCACGTTGTCACATGCTATATAGCATGTATGTAATTAGTACAGGCTTTCTGGATTTCTAGAAAATAAAGTGTTTAGATAAAACTGTGATCAATGTATCCACATTTCAAGGAACTCATTTTAAAACCACCTGTAATGAGAAGTCTTAATTTTTTATCTTTGCTTTTAAAAATCACATGGCACGCCTATAATCCCAGCACTTTGGGAGGCCGAGGTGGGCTGATCATGGAGTCAGCAGTTTGAGACCAGCCTGGCTAACATGTTGAAACCCCATCTCTACCAAAAATACAAAAATCAGCTGGGCGTGTTGGCAGGCGCCTATAATCTCAGCTATTCAGGAGGCTGGGGAAGGAGATTTGCTTGAACCTGGGAGGCAGACGTTGCAGTGAGCCGAGATTGCTGCACTGCACTCTAGCCTGGGTGACAGATCAAGACTCTGGATAGAAAGTAAAAAAAAAAAAAAAAAAAAAAAAAAATCATACGGCTTTAGTTCATTGCTTTTATTTGCAAAATTATACTATTATTTCTGCTGTAATATATTTCCAAGAAGTCTGGGTGGATAACAATATATCTTTGTATCAAAATGTAATTCTACTTTAAAAACACTTATATAATAACCGTATCCTTGATGTTCCAGACCAGACTTCTTACTCAGAACATTTCTTTCTAATGTATCATGTAGTTGCATTTATTTATGCTATATTTAATCAAACTACCTTGAAACATCAAAATAAACTCTTAAAATCTTTACTCATTTTACATTTTATGTGTGGAGTTGAAATCATCTGCAGTTCTCAAGAAAATTTGCATTTGGCCCCTAATAATTATAAAATAATTGATATTACCTTTAATGAATTATACATTTTAATATAGCTTTTAGTTAACATGTAATTTTTATGTAAGCTGATTATGTTTTTCTTTCTAACATTAATTGAATATATAAAATAGAAATGAAATTTTTGAAAACTGCAATAGAAATATATCGTTAAAAAATTTAAATACTTTCTCACTTTGCAGTAACTATCATAATTTGGTTTTTAGTCTTTTTTTTAAAAAAAAAAGGAATACTGAACACTTTATTCATAACTTGACAACAGTCAATTTCCAAAGGAAGTTTTTAATAAACGGATATATATATATATATATATATATCTGTTAAGCTACTCTACTTTGAAGTCATATAAAGGAGATAAAATATTATATTACCATGATTCAAGAAAGACAATAAGTTTACAAATTTAATCCATGAAAATATTCTATACCTATATCCAAAAACAAAATCATCAAACTGTTGCATATGTCATCTGATGATTTTGTTTTTATTGTCATATTCATCACAATCTTAAATATATGTAAGCAATCATTTCTTGCTTGGAATATAATTTTAAAAGTGCAGGAAGAAGAAACTTTAAATACTACTGACAGTATAGATCCATAACAGTTCCATTGTGACTAATTAGTAGACTCCAACCTAGTAAGAACTTGCTGGCAGTGCTAAGCAACCAGGTCATACAGGGTAAGGCTGGAGGCTGCTGGTATGATTTGTTCACTGATAATTGAAGTGATACCTGTTTCAAAGAAGTTACTAAAGAGCTTAAAGGCCTTTGTCATTAGAGGAAGAAGGCAGAATGAGATGGTGCTGTGGCACTGTGTTTTACCTTGTAAGCATTTCTCTTGGAGAAGACTACGCAGCTGAAACTCCCCATTAGATGACATGCTCTCCACTCCCCTCATGCCTCCTGTGCCAACCCTGTTTTGTGGGCACGTTGAAAGCACTATCCTTACCTTGTTCATAATATCATTTCATGGACTAGCTTGACACAGTGCCTAGAACATACTTTAAGTGTTCAACAAATGTGGAATTGAATTGCTGGTAAAATGAGCCCATTGGCATAACCTGCCCCTTCACAGATGCTCTGGCCAGCATTCACTTTATTCCTTGCCACACAATAGTTGGCTACTCCTGTATCAATCCATTATTGCAACTGACAGTAATTACTGTCAATTAAAGTATACATCTGAAAACAAATCATTGAGAATTCCCAAATGCATTCCTGTTGTCCTTCCCTCCTAATCAAATTCAATTAACCAACACCCCTCCTGAGAGGAGAATCTTCAGGGGTTGGCAGAGCATCTGAAATAAGCCTAAGGTTTCTATTCGCATTCAGAAAAATAGTATGTAACTCTGGGCCGTAATGAAAGAATGAGAACCAGAGCTCTAAAGATAAGCGACAGAGAACAGAACATGAATGAATCTTAGAAAATAAGAAAATAAAGGGAGCTCTGGTAACCTAAACAGTACTGGGAGACTCTGATTAAGTACTGGGAGACTCTGATTAATTAAATGCAATACTCACTTAAGAAACCTTCACCCAAAAGACCTCATGGTTTTTATGGCCCCAGAAGAGCTTCTAGACCATTGTTCCACCCATATTCCTGAGGCTAGAAATGCCCTAGCTTTATAACTGAGAAAATCAGGTATCAGGCAGCATTCCTCCTTGGCTTCCGGCAGACAGAGATTTCATACCACCTGGTATTCTTTTAAAGCCAGAGACAGCCCACCAATTTCAGGGCTTAGCAACATAAAGCATTCCAACAATTGGACTGGTGTATGGTGAGGCAAAATAATGGCAGCAAAAGGTGGGAATAATAAGTAAAAACACAATATTTGTATTTATTTTAAATGAAACAGACTTGCTAGAGAACTCAGATGCCAGCCTGAATAAAAAAACAAGAGAATTCAGAGAACTTTCACTTAAGTCCACCTAAACAGAAGATACTTTAAAAATGTAGTTCCCAAAGGAATATTTATAAAAATATGTTTTTTTTAAAAAAAGTTAACTTTTGTAGATAGACTGAGAACAGAAGTATCACTGACATCTTAACGATAGAACTGGGAGATCAAGTGGAGGAAATATCTCAAAACAAAGCATAAAAATAGAAATTACGAAAGAAAAAAGTTTTAAAAATATGAAAACAATGCTGATATTGGAAACTACAGCTAGGTAGGGGTCACTAAGTTACTGGATAAAAGATGTTAAAAAAAAAAAAAAAAAAAGAAACACAGGCATTTTACCAGGATTTCTGTAAATCCTGGTAAAATGCCTGAAACTTACAAAGAGAGAAGCTTGCACACTTCAAGACCAATGAATTAAGACCAAAAAATGACAGAGAATGAATTGTTTGTCAACTTTTCAACCACAATAATAAGAAGTTGCATGGGAAAAACATTAATGAAAGAACAGGACTGCAATCCTATAATCCTGAATTTAAAATATCAATTATTTGTCAGGAATAAGAAAGAAATTTGGACTTATAAAAACATTCATAGACCAGGCGCGATGGCTCATGCCTGTAATCCCAGCGTTTCGGGAGGCTGAAAGTTGGGCAAATCACCTGAGTTCAGGAGTTAGAGACCAACCTGGTCAACATGGTGAAACCCTGTCTCTACCAAAAATATAACAATTAACTGGGCATGGTGGTGCATGCCTGTAATTCCAGCTAGTTGGGAGGCTGAGGTAAGAGAATCGCATGAATCGGGAAGGCAGAGAGGTTGCAGTGAGCCAAGATCGCGTCATTGCACTCCAGCCTGGGCTACAGAGCAAGACTGTCTCAAAATAAATAAATAAATAAATAAATAAATAAATAAATAAATAATTCATATTGTAACACCTACCCACACTATTTATTTAAAATGCTCAATATGAGCTTCTTCCATTTGGAATTTTATTTCTGCTGAATAATAATTCTTAATATAGAAGAGCCAGTCTATAAAGTAAATGCTATTAATAATCTTGAAGGAAAGTATTAAATTGTTTGAATAAATCTTAGGAACAAATGATAAAACAACATAAAAGCACTTGGATAAATGGAGAGGAATGGGCAGCAGAATAAGGAAATAAACAACATTCTAAAGAAATCTTGCCAAAGATCAAATATAAACTGCTGGAGAATCAAACTTTTGGTGGGGCAGGATATACTTTCTCTTTTTCTTTCAAATATTAGAGGAGTTACATGTTTGATTATTAATATAAGGAAAGGAACAAACAATAAATATAAAGCTGTGAAATGTGATCAATGATAACTTCATCAAATAAAAACAAGAAAAAAGGGAAAATGTAAAGAAAACAGGTAGTATACATATCTACGATGTATCTTATTTCCTCAAACTATGCATCTGTATAAAAGTTAGACAAATATTAAATACTTATATTAAGATTGTCCCTAGATTTGATTTTAAGAAACAATTTCTTTTTAATCAGGTCACAAAATTGGACAATGTTATGGTCACAGTTCTTCTAACTTGTATTTTTTTTTTTTTACCTAAATAAGTTCTTGTGTCACTTCCTACATTATTTGGCATATTCATAAATGTGAATTTCCATGATTCATACTACCTACGCTATATATGAATGATTGTGTATGCAAGGTAAATAATATAATATATTAATTTATTTTTATTTTTGAGAACATTCTGAAGGAATATGTGTTTGTGCATTTACAGAATTGAATGTCAGTGGGATTATGCTTCCCTGTAAATGTATACAATACTCTCAGAGATGTTTTAAGTTTGTGCCTGATAGACTCACAATTTAAAGTTTTTAATTTTTGTCATGTTTTATTTATTTATTCCTAGTCCATTCATTAAGAAAGTTAATTTTTTAAGTCAATTGAATCCAATTGAGCAAAACTTTAAAAATAATCAAGGAATTATTTTTAAAAGCAAATAATCTTTTTTTTTTTTTTTTTTTCTTGTTGTTGAGACGGAGTCTCGCTCTGTCGCCCAGGCTGGAGTGCAGTGGCCAGATCTCAGCTCACTGTAAGCTCCGCCTCTCGGGTTTACGCCATTCTCCTGCCTCAGCCTCCCGAGTAGCTGGGACTACAGGCGGCCGCCACCTCACCCGGCTTGTTTTTTATATTTTTTAGTAGAGACAGGGTTTCATCATGTTAGCCAGGATGGTCTCGATCTCCTGACCTTGTGATCTGCCCTTCTCGGCCTCCCAAAGCGCTGGGATTACAGTCTTGAGCCACCGCGCTCGGCCAGCAAATAATATTTTACAATTAAATACCTTTACACTTTTCGTGTATTCAACAAATTTATCTTTTGCATAATCAGTTTTTAGCTTTGGTATTTAAATATCAATACCTTTTAATTGATAAATACTTTTTTTTTTTTTTTTTTTTTTTTTTTTTTTTTTTTTTTTTGTTGAGATGGAGTCTGGCTCTGTCTCCCAGGCTGGATGGAGTGCAGTGGCGCGATCTCGTCTCACTGCAAGCTCTGCCTCCCGGGTTCACGCCATTCTCCTGCCTCAGCCTCCCGAGTAGCTGGGACTACAAGGGCGGCCGCCACCTCGCCCGGCTAATTTTTTTTTTTTTGTATTTTTAGTAGAGACAGGGTTTCACTGGGTTAGCCAGGATGGTCTCGATCTCCTGACCTCGCGATCCGCCTGCCTCAGCCTTCCAAAGTGCTGGGATTACAGGCGTGAGCCACCGCTCCCGGCTGATAGATATACTCTTAATTGCCCTTTACTGGAACATACTTGGCGCATATATACTCTTATTGCACAAAGTTCTTCATTATTTCTAGTAAATTTTAGATTTTTCTAAATAAGTTCCTGAAATTCACTATATTTTTCAATCCAATTGTGAACTAACTTGGAACCCATTTACTAATGCTAATTATTGATTTCCAATCACATCATTCCCCTTGTACTACCTTATAATGATACTTAACAACTACAACATTTATGCACAGGTGGGATGCCTTCCTCCTCCTCTCTTCATTTTTTACCTACAACCTCTTCTCTCCTTCTCCCTTCTTGTCTTCTTTATCTTCTTGTATATATCTCATTTTATTTTGAGCAATAAAGTATATATCTTTTTTAGTTTGGTTTTTGATTCTCATTGAGCTCATGATATTCTGAATGCTTTTTAAATTTTAGTACATAGTCAATGTTTACAGTTGTATTTATTACTTATGCAGCTAAGATTTAAGAAGTCACTTTTAAAAAGCAATGAGAATTTTTTATTTCCAAAAATAAAAAAACAAACATATGGCACAATCCTTTTATATAAAATATGTAAATATGTACTAAATTTATATATGACCATAAAGGAAAAGGTACTTGCAATCAGTGGAAAAGAAGTCAATAGGAAAATTCAAATATGTGCTGGAAGCAAAGCTGGAAACAAAGATTGTGCAGGGAAATAATTAGTGATGATCTACAAGAGAGAAAAAGGTGAAGAAGTGCAACACGTCTGTAATTCTCTGGCTCTTGAAACACGTTTGTACCGTGCCTCCTCAGAAAATTCTCAGCTAGATTTTGAGATACATGTAAAGCCTTTCTAAGTAATGCTGTAAAAGATCATTCAATCTGAATACAAATATATAATTTAGATAAAATTATAGGCTAATGTATTAAAATTTGTATTCCCTATTTTTTTTTTTTTTTTAAGTTTTAAAATAGTAATGCTTTCAGGTAGTTAAGGCTGGTGTTGAACAACATCTAGCTTTTTGTTTCACAGACCTTCTTTTAGATTTCTCCAACCTGGATAAACTAAATAGGATACACACAGATGGTAAAACCTTATGTTATCCTAGTCTGAAAAGATTAGCTTCATTAAAATGAAAATTAGCTACCACCTGCTAAATATGTTTTGGCACCTACTAAGTGGCATTCCATAAAAAATTCACAAATTCTTTTTTTAAACCTTCAAAGACGCCTTGGAAGTATTTTGAAGCATTAAAGTGAACAACAGAGTCTCAAAGAATTTTTTTTTAACCAGAGGAAAATTATCCTATCTCATTTCCCACTCCCCAAACTATTGCTTTTATTTGTAAAAGAAGACTAAAAGTAATCTTTGAACTAAGGACTAAAGAAAGATTTATGACTTTCTTATATAAATATAAGGTAGAAAATAAGGGAGAAATGTAATTTTAACTATATGCTTCCCTCTGTGCCAATTTTAGGGAACTAGAAACAAATAGCAGCTGAATGTAAAAAAATATATATATATATTTAAAAGTGTATAAATTGAATATTTTTTTTTAATTTCACCGGAAAAAGATATCTGGAGGATTTTTAACAAACGTGTCACATATTTAGGTGGGGTGAATATATGTCCTTTCCGGTTAGCCACAGTCTCATTTCATGTCTACTGCCTTAGCATAAGTATTAATAACATTCACTTTCATTTTCACAATAACACTGTTTAAATGTCAAATTATTATCCTTCATTCCTTCATTTTAGTCATATATTCTATAAGAATTCTAAAAAAACTTCCAATAATTTAATTTAACATAAATAAACATGGTTGGGAATCTGAAAGACTGAGAAAAGGATCTATAAAATATCTCTGGAAAGAATACCAGAAATAAAAACTTCTCTTTCAATCTAGTGCTTGAATTTCTGTTACAGCTTTAGTGATGATTTTCAACTCTTACTTGTAGTCAGATACATGAAGTTCTGTTCGCAAAAGGCAAGTTCTGCTAAATCTTCACTCAGACCTTCTTCACTGCTCATTTATACAAGATCTAAGAAGTTTGGCTGTCTGTTTTTTTGTTTTGTTTTGTTTTCAGATTCCAGTAAACTGAAATCTTCAAAGGTAGGGTATAACTAGAAGGAGGGTCAGAAGCTGTGATTTCTGACATTCAGAAAGAAGGAATAAAAGGTAAAGGAGAGCATGTACATGAATTGAAATTGTGTGCCAGTCATTCTGAAATTAGGATATCAGTTTTTTTAAATAAATAAAAATGTGCAATTCAATTTGTAAAGGATCATTTTCAAAATATTCAATATTAATTTAAAGGGCATGGTGCTTACATGGTAACTTTACTTATTTGAAAATAATAATCAGTGCAGAATAATTTTTGCTAAAGGAATAGTACAGTTTTTTTTTTTTTTCTGTCTTGAGGAAAGAAAAATTCAGCTCATATATATTTACTTTAAAGCCTCTATAACTTATTTAGCCATAATGATGGCTCATAGTTGCATCAAAAGTTTGCATGTCTGGGTATAGTTGCATATGTCATGGAGTTGAATACTATCTGAAATCTTTCCGACCTCACTAGAGAAGTATAGGAATATGTTCTGATGTTCCTTCCTCTCCACAATTCACCTACCAGAAGGTTCTCAGATCAGAAAATGACCACTTTACACTATTTTGAATTTTAATTTAGAAATAACTCTAAATATGTTAGTGTATTTTGTAATGTTGTATTTATATTACATTATATTTTTATAATTCTAAGCAATCAATATCCTTTTTAAATGGCACATTAAGCTGCTGTGATTGTTCATTCAGCCTCCATGATGCTTATGTACCCTGATCTCATTCAATCTTGCCTACTTTTCAGTTAGTTCCCTTAATTTCTATAAAACTTCCAACATTCTACTCTTATGCCTGCAAAGTATATTTGTGTCAATCCTGCTAATTGTCTCTATGGCAACGCAAAATTATCAGCATCTCTGCCTGTGATCCTCTTAGCCACGTAAAATTATTTCATTCTACCTGTTTATACAAGAGATTCTCTACCTTATTTCTTCATTGTGTAACAGGGAATCTATGTTGCTATTGCATGCGATGAGTATTCCCCCATAGCGACTAGCCCTAGATTCTAGGAAATATTTTCTTCTCAATGACCAATAACCAGATGCTCAGAGGTAAAATAAACCTGCTGGGAAGGTTATGTGAACGTGGGGAGCTTGAAATGGATTCCAAATAATTTTGTGGTTAAGAAAGTGAAGTAAGAAGCAGTTTCTTTGATCTAGACACTCTCTCATGGGGAGAATTCTGGTTTTGCTTGACTAGAAACACATTATAATAGATTCCACATGAACACTCTCATTGCTCTACTACTACAAAAGTGATTTTTAAATACTTTTCACACTTTCTGTATATTTGAACAAAATTTGATAATACTTCTATTAATTTTTCTCTATTCTAGAATTTTAATTGTACTTCACCCCAATAACATGAAATATAATAGAAATTCACTGCATAATTTTTATGTAACATAAGCTCTAACAATGGAGGAAAATGTAAACTGAAATTATTTTTTTAATAATAATTTTTTATATTTTATTAAAATGGCAAAAACTACAACGACTTTTGCACCAACCTAAAAATGTACTAAATGGCTACTGTGTACATATCCCCTTTTTTAGTAAAATTAGAAATATTACTGATATAATGAAAAAAATGAAATGCATAGACATACTACAAATGTAAAGATACACAATTGGCAAATCTTTTATAACAGAGCCATTTTAGTACAGTGTTTATGTGTGCCAGCAATTTTATCAGTAGAATTAGACTTGACTCTGGTACTTGTTATCTTGGTAAACTTGCCCAAACTCTCTTTTACAGATATGTGGATATAAATGATATAAAACAAAGCCTAGATACATGCAGAAGTTTTTTTTTTTTGATTAATATTATCAAAACAATATTATTTTTCTCATGTGTCATGTAAAATAAGAAACACATTAAATGTTTCTGTGTCTCTATACTGTAAGCTAATCCTAATACTAATGACCTGGTTATCTAAATACATAGGAATAAAATTCCCTACTTTATACATATGAAAGTGCATTGCTAAAAAGTTTTCCTGAAAATAATGATCAAACTATCTAGGAATGTATGAAAAGGAAAATCCATTAAATTTATAAAATTCTAATGGCTGTCTCTCTAAAGAGTAAACAAAAAATAAAAATTCCACAGACACAAATATATGTTCACATCAACATAATAGAGTTTTATGTGGAAGAAAAATCTTGGTGATATATGCAAAGTAATTATGAAAATTTTTCTCAATAGCAGATGTAATTGGTTTCAGAGAATTTTGGACATGATAATGAATATAGCACAATAACGTTTTGGCTCTGCAACAAAAACGTAAAAAATAATGGTTATATAGCAGAAGTGCAAGGAGCTAATACTAATTGTCTTTGTCTAAATTTCTTTTTGTTTCTTCAAATCATATTGTGTCTTACACATAAACTAAAAATACAGTGTTAAGTCAGTGTATGCGATGTTTTCTAACAAATGCTTCTGTTTTGAGGAAAATGTTTAACTGATTGCTTTAGGTGGTTATTTCTAGTGGTCTCCTATTGGAAACGGCTAAAGGTTAAAAAGAGTCAAACTGTTCAAAATGACAACAATAATTTAAATAAACTGGATAGCTAGAAAAGTCTAGATTTCAAAAAATATCTGTGTTTAGCTATGGCGATCACACTTTATCCTAAGGCCAGTGGGAATCAATGAGAGACAAATAAAGGAAGTGAAATAATTAGATTTAAAATTTTATTTTAGAGATTGATTAGCAGTATGTGAGCAATGCGCAAGGATGCAAGACACACCTCTAAGCTGCTGCACTTGAGTTTAGAGCAGCTGACACACTCTGTCATTAATTGTAGGTTAGTCTCAGAAAGATTTCATTTATGTGGAGAATGATGTAGCTTTAGAATTTTACGAGTGCTGGGCTATGTCTGTCTTGTCCACTGTGATTTCTGGCTGGCTTCAGCTACTAAGCTGATGGCGATGCATTACCCAGTATAGGTGTCAGGTGAAAGAAAGTTTAATAGGAATATTTTAGAAAGACATCTGAATTCATGGAATTTGTAGAGTCTGGAGTCTGTGCTTCTCAAAGACTTAATAGAATAGTTTTATAATGCTGTCTTTTAGAAGAGTGGCTAGGATAAAAATTACGTTTTTCTTGGTGAAATAGTAACATTAATCCTTAGCTTTATTCAATTCAATTTTTTGTTTGTTTGTTTGTTTGTTTGTTTTTGAGATGGAGTCTTGCTCTGTCCCCCAGGCTGGAGTGCAGTGGCATGATCTCAGCTCACTGCAAACTCTGCCTCCAGGGTTAAAGCAATTCTCCAGCCTCAGCCTACTGAGTAGCTGGAATTGCAAGCATGTGCCACCACACGTGGTTAATTTTTGTATTTTTAGTAGAGACGGGGTTTCACCATCTTGGCCACGTTAATCTTGAACTACTGACCACCAGTGATCCACACGTCTAGGCCTCCAAAAGTGCTGGGATTACAGGCATGAGCCACTGCACCTGGCCTAAAACTGTATTCCATTTGGCCCCAGGCATTGTTTACTTAGTTATTATGGAAACCCTTTAAACGTTTTTGATAATAATACTTTTTTCGGTGGATTTCAGATATGACTTCTTAATACCTATTGTGCCATGCATCATTTTAAAACCTGTTGGTTCTTGTGAGCCTTTGAGCTTCATATTCTATGTTTACAGATATACCACTTACTCTGAGAAACATGGAATACATGGATATCTATGTCTCAAATAACATGTGGAAATAGACTGAAACTACATAAAGGCTTTGTAGATATAAAAATGTGGTTCTGTTCTCTAAGATTATCTGAAAGGATGTTCTAACGGAATATGTGAATGCTAACCAATGATCACTAGAAAATAATCCTTGCTGTAACTCAGAATGATACATGCTATTATGTATCTATGCAATTGCCTGTCTGATTACAGAATAAATAATGCTAAATGTTTACACATGTAATAAACATCATTTTGTCAAAAATTGTCCCACTTTTGCTAATTGCACAACAATGGGGATTGTTAAAATCTTGAGACTATTTTACCACGAAAGAATCTTCTAACCAGCTATTATAACCAAATAGTGAAGGAAGAGAATTGTCCTTGACAGTTCGGTAGAGTCCTGTCTTTCTTTCCAGAATACACTCATAGGTAGGAAAACAACAGGTTTAATAAGATCCTTTTCTAGATTAAGACTCTGTATACTTTTTAATAGGAGAATATTCTTCCATATTTAAAATACCTGTCCTGGTGAGTATACAAAGCCTTTTAGGATAGATATAACTAAAATAATATTTTTAAAATGCAAGCTTATGAATGACTAAAGCTTTGGATTCTGGGAATAGACTGATGCCAGGGAAAGCCCATCCTCATAGAAAATGTTTTCATTCACTTTCGTATCCTATACAACATTTAGGAACATGTACAATGCACAGTTTAGAAAAAGCATTACTGAAGTGGTATAAATAATTTTGATCCAGCTATTAATGCATATCTCCAAAAAGTACTCTATAAAATGATATGAGATATGTTTAGAAATGGTACTACCTTTATCATCCACTGAAGAAACCATAGAACAATTAATCATCATTTATGTTTATCCACAGTGAAATCATAGAATATTGAAAATGAATTGCTTTCTTCTGTTGACATCATGTACACACACACACCCAATAAGGAAACAGCTATTTATTAACAAATTCCGTCTATCCACAAAGCATATACAAGCCAAATGTGAAACATGACAATAAAAAATAAAACAATTTAATAAGAAAAGGCACAAGTCATTGCATCATTAATTTCAAATGGCAAGGGAAAGAGAATGTAGTAAAATACAAACATTTTTGAGCTAGATATCAGTTGTTAATTTGTTACTTTAAACCAATTTGGAAGTGATAAAGAACTGAGCTAACCTGATGACAATGAGAAAAGTACACAAGAAGGCATATGTTATACTTGGGGAGTACACCGTTATAGCAGAACATAAAAGCATCAATATCCAGCACAAAACAGGACTGGATCTCTTAGAAACGATGGAACTGGAAGCATAGCTGCTATTATCTAAGACCCCTTAACCAAGATGTCACAAATGCAAAAAAGATGCATATATATGCATATGGTAGACTTTTCATTCAAAAACTCTCTTTCCAAAGGTTTACAAATAAATGTTTTTATCTAGTCATTTATTATTTTCAAAAATAGTGATTCAGCAAATACTTATTAGGCTGATATGTTAGGGAAAAATGCCAGGTGGCTGGAATGCAGTCATATACAAAATCCACAATTTACCATAAGTTGGTTATTGTGCAATAGGGAGAAAATATAAGTAAACAGAAAGATAAAATACAAAAGAGCAATACTAGCTTAATAACTCCTATTGCATGAGTTTTTCATTCCATTCTGTTTTTGTTTTTATTTTTAAATAGATATTGGATTTTATGTTTCCATTGTATGGATTTCTCAATGTGAACACTTATGGTTAATGATGCGAAACAGGCATCATTTGTTGGTATTTTAAATTTGCTTCTTCTGGTTTTCCTTAAAGATTAATACTGAAAATTTGAGGAGAACCAGCCCCAGATGCTTTATTTGGAGAATTTGGAGAGGACTAGTTCTTATGAAATTCCCCATAAATCTCATGCTGAGATGGAACTGTTTCAATAAGGGATTTCATTCCGGGAATTCAGAATTGGCATTTAATTTTTTCCCATATTAATGAATGTACCACAGTAATGATTCCACTACTTCTTCAATATGATAGAGTAATAGTCTCTAATGGAGGTGAGAACAATAAACCAGCGTAAAATAACTATCCAGAGTCTAAATCATCTTGGGAGCATAATGGCTGCAATATGCTGTTCGCCTCAATAAAGCATTTGTCCATTTGCTATTCAGTTTAATAAAGCCTACTGATAAATATACTAAACTGATCAGAGCAGAATGCTATATAAGGGTTCATAAAATGAACAAAAATTACAAGCACATAAGAAAACTGGCACTCCAGATTTTACAAATCAATAAGGATACCTAAAATTTTTTCTTCTATTTCTGTGTGTATATTCCTAATTAATTTTAATCATCCGCCATTCTCACAAACATACACCATCCAAATGCATCTTTTACTTTTTAATATGATAAACATTACAAACAGGCAGATTGTATTTCCATGTATTTGCTATCTTATTAATTTTAACTGAATAGAGAACATAGTCAAAAAGTTTTAATGATATGATCTATTACTACAAAGCATGAGTAACAGAATTTGTAGTTCCAAATGAAATTCTTCCTCAACAACACTACAGTTAAATAAGATACTTTATTAAAAAGTGACCCCCATGACTAATTTTTGTTAGGAACACTTCCTCATATAAAGAAGTAGCTCCAAAAATGAAAAGACTTCCTTAATTTTAAATTTTGATGAATTTAATAGAAGAAAAGTCATCTTTTACTCTAAGTGAAATCATTTACTTCCTTTTTTTTTTTTTTTGATGGAGTCTCACTCTGTCACTGAGGCTGGAGGGCAGTGGCACAATCTCAGCTCACTGCAAATTCCACCTCCCAGTTTCAAGTGATTCTTCTGCCTCAGTCCCGTGAATAGCTAGGATGACAGGGGTGCACAACAACGCTTTGCTAGTTTTTGTATTTTCAGTAAAGACAGGGTTTCACCATGTTGGCCAGGCTGGTCTTGAACTCCTGACCTCAGGTGATCCACCTGCCTCGGCCTCCAAAAATGCTGGGATTACATAAGTGAGTCACCGTGCTCGGCCCTCATTTACTTTCAATAATGAACAAATTAAATGAATCATTTCATCATCGTTCAATCAGAGACAACTAAACTTGTGCCATAATATGATTTTATCTGTTATTTTTGTTACATGGAAATACTCCTCTGCACCAACCAAAGGGTTCAATAATTTTGAGAAATATTGTTACAAAATTAAGATTTTGATGACATGTGTATCTAAATATGCTTTTGGTGTATCTAATTCTATAATTTTGATGTATTTTGATTTCTTAAATAACATTTAATACATGAATGTTTTTTAAAAAATATGAATGAATATAATTATTTCTGTTGAGTTAAGTTAAAACAGCTTCATTTAAAAAAATTATATTGTTGCCGGTCACGGTGGCTCACGCCTGTAATCCCAGCACTTTGGGAGGCCGAGGCGGGCAGATCACGAGGTCAGTACATCAAGACCATCCTGGCTAACACGGTAAAAACCTGTCTCTACTAAAAATACAAAAAATTAGCCGGGCGTGGTGGTGGGCGCCTGTAGTCCCAACTACTCGGGAGGCTGAGGCAGGAGAATGGCGTGAACCCAGGAGGCGGAGCTTGCAGTGATGCAGCCTGGGCGACAGAGAGAGACTCATTAAAAAAAAAAAAAAAAAAAAAAGAGGGGGGCAGAATAAGATGGCCGAATAGGAACAGCTCCAGTCTCCAACTCCCAGCGCGAGCGACACAGAAGGCCGGTGATTTCTGCATTTTCAACTGAGGTACTGGGTTCATCTCACTGGGGAGTGCCGGACGATCGGTGCTGGTCAGCTGCTGCAGCCCGACCAGCGAGAGCTGAAGCAGGGCGAGGCATCGCCTCACCTGGGAAGTGCAAGGGGGAAGGGAATCCCTTTTCCTAGCCAGGGGAACTGAGACACACAACACCTGGAAAATCGGGTAACTCCCACCCCAATACTGAGCTTTAAGCAAACAGGCACAACAGGAGATCCTATCCCACACCTGGCCGGGAGGCTCCCATACTCACAGAGCCTCCCTCATTGCTAGCACAGCAGTCTGTGATCTACCGACAAGGCAGCAGCGAGGCTGGGGGAGGGGCACCCGCCATTGCTGAGGCTTAAGTAGGTAAACAAAGCTGCTGGGAAGCTCGAACAGGGTGGAGCTCATAGCAGCTCAAGGAAACCTGCCTGTCTCTGTAGACTCCACCTCTGGGGACAGGGCACAGTAAACAATAACAAACGCAGCCGAAACCTCTGCAGATGCAAACGACTCTGTCTGACAGCTTTGAAGAGAGCAGTGGATCTCCCAACACGGAGGTTGAGATCTGAGAAGGGACAGACTCCCTGCTCAAGTGGGTCCCTGACACCTGAGTAGCCTAACTGGGAGACATCCCCCACTAGGGGCAGTCTGACATCCCACACCTCACAGGGTGGAGTACACCCCTGAGAGGAAGCTTCCAAAGCAAGAATCAGACAGGTACACTCGCTGTTCAGAAATATTCTATCTTCTGCAGCCTCTGCTGCTGACACCCAGGCAAAAAGGGTCTGGAGTGGACCTCAAGCAATCTCCAACAGACCTACAGCTGAGGGTCCTGACTGTTAGAAGGAAAACTATCAAACAGGAAGGACACCTACACCAAAACCCCATCAGTACGTCACCATCATCAAAGACCAGAGGCAGATAAAACCACAAAGATGGGGAAAAAGCAGGGCAGAAAAGCTGGAAATTCAAAAAATAAAAGCGCATCTCCCCCGGCAAAGGAGCGCAGCTCATCGCCAGCAACGGATCAAAGTTGGACGGAGAATGACTTTGACGAGATGAGAGAAGAAGGCTTCAGTCCATCAAATTTCTCAGAGCTAAAGGAGGAATAACGTACCCAGCGCAAAGAAACTAAAAATCATGAAAAAAAAGTGGAAGAATTGATGGCTAGAGTAATTAATGCAGAGAAGGTCCTAAACGAAATGAAAGAGATGAAAACCATGACACGAGATATACGTGACAAATGCACAAGCTTCAGTAACCGACTCGATCAACTGGAAGAAAGAGTATCAGCGATTGAGGATCAAATGAATGAAATGAAGTGAGAAGAGAAACCAAAAGAACAAAGAAGAAAAAGAAATGAACAAAGCCTGCAAGAAGTATGGAATTATGTAAAAAGACCAAATCTACGTCTGATTGGGGTGCCTGAAAGTGAGGGGGAAAATGGAACCAAGTTGGAAAACACTCTTCAGGATATCATCCAGGAGAACTTCCCCAACCTAGTAGGGCAGGCCAACATTCAAATCCAGGAAATACAGAGAATGCCACAAAGATACTCCTCGAGAAGAGCAACTCCAAGACACATAATTGCCAGATTCACCAAAGTTGAAATGAAGGAAAAAATCTTAAGGGCAGCCAGAGAGAAAGGTCGGGTTACCCACAAAGGGAAGCCCATCAGACTAACAGCAGATCTCTCAGCAGAAACTCTCCAAGCCAGAAGAGAGTGGGGGCCAATATTCAACATTCTTAAAGAAAAGAATTTTCAACCCAGAATTTCATATCCAGCCAAACTAAGTTTCATAAGTGAAGGAGAAATAAAATCCTTTACAGATAAGCAAATGATTAGAGATTTTGTCACCACTAGGTCTGCCTTACAAGAGACCCTGAAGGAAGCACTAAACAGGGAAAGGAACAACCGGTACCAGCCATTGCAAAAACATGCCAAAATGTAAAGACCATCGAGGCTAGGAAGAAACTGCATCAACTAATGAGCAAAATTACCAGTTAATATCATAATGGCAGGATCAAGTTCACACATAACAATATTAACCTTAAATGTAAATGGACTAAATGCTCCAATTAAAAGACACAGAC
This sequence comes from Macaca fascicularis, assembly GCF_037993035.2. Classification (NCBI taxonomy): domain Eukaryota; kingdom Metazoa; phylum Chordata; class Mammalia; order Primates; family Cercopithecidae; genus Macaca; species Macaca fascicularis. Next base: position 98,070,634 of record NC_088379.1, on the reverse strand, counting down.
TGGCAAACTGGATAAAGAGTCAAGACCCATCAGTCTGCTGTATTCAGGAGACCCATCTCACACACAGAGACATACATAGGCTCAAAATAAAGGGATGGAGGAAGATTTACCAAGCAAATGGAGAACAAAAAAAAGCTGGGGTTGCAATCCTAGTCTCTGATAAAACAGACTTTAAACCATCAAAGATCAAAAGAGACAAAGAAGGACATTACATAATGGTAAAGGGATCAATTCAACAGGAAGAGCTAACTATCCTAAATATATATGCACCCAATACAGGAGCACCCAGATTCATCAAGCAAGTCCTTAGAGACTTACAAAGAGACTTAGACTCCCATACAATAATAATGGGAGACTTCAACACTCCACTGTCAACATTAGACAGATCAACGAGACAGAAAGTTAACAAGGATATCCAGGAATTGAACTCATCTCTGCAGCAAGCAGACCTAATAGACATCTATAGAACTCTCCACCCCAAATCAACAGAATATACATTCTTCTCAGCACCACATCGTACTTACTCCAAAATTGACCACGTAATTGGAAGTAAAGCACTCCTCAGCAAATGTACAAGAACAGAAATTATAACAAACTGTCTCTCAGACCACAGTGCAATCAAACTAGAACTCAGGACTAAGAAACTCAATCAAAACCGCTCAACTACATGGAAACTGAACAACCTGCTCCTGAATGACTACTGGGTACATAACGAAATGAAGGCAGAAATAAAGATGTTCTTTGAAACCAATGAGAACAAAGATACAACATACCAGAATCTCTGGGACACATTTAAAGCAGTGTGTAGAGGGAAATTTATAGCACTAAATGCTCACAAGAGAAAGCAGGAAAGATCTAAAATTGACACTCTAACATCACAATTAAAAGAACTAGAGAAGCAAGAGCAAACACATTCGAAAGCTAGCAGAAGGCAAGAAATAACTAAGATCAGAGCAGAACTGAAGGAGATAGAGACACAAAAAACCCTCCAAAAAAATCAATGAATCCAGGAGTTGGTTTTCTGAAAAGATCAACAAAATTGACAGACCACTAGCAAGACTAATAAAGAAGAAAAGAGAGAAGAATCAAATCGACGCAATTAAACATGATAAAGGGGATATCACCACCGACCCCACAGAAATACAAACTACCATCAGAGAATACTATAAACACCTCTACGCAAATAAACTGGAAAATCTAGAAGAAATGGATAATTTCCTGGACACTTACACTCTTCCAAGACTAAACCAGGAAGAAGTTGAATGCCTGAATAGACCAATAGCAGGCTCTGAAATTGAGGCAATAATTAATAGCCTACCAACCAAAAAAGTCCAGGACCAGATGGATTCACAGCTGAATTCTACCAGAGGTACAAGGAGGACTTGGTACCATTCCTTCTGAAACTATTCCAATCAATAGAAAAAGAGGGAATCCTCCCTAACTCATTTTATGAGGCCAACATCATCCTGATACCAAAGCCTGGCAGAGACACAACAAAAAAAGAGAGTTTTAGACCAATATCCCTGATGAACATTGATGCAAAAATCCTTAATAAAATATGGGCAAACCGGATTCAGCAACACATCAAAAAGTTTATCCACCATGATCAAGTGGGCTTCATCCCTGGGATGCAAGGCTGGTTCAACATTCGCAAATCAGTAAACATAATCCAGCATATAAACAGAACCAAAGACAAGAACCACATGATTATCTCAATAGATGCAGAAAAGGCTTTTGACAAAATTCAACAGCCCTTCATGCTAAAAAAGCTCAATAAATTTGGTATTGATGGAACGTACCTCAAAATAATAAGAGCTATTTATGACAAACCCACAGCCAATATCATACTGAATGGGCAAAAACTGCAAAAATTCCCTTTGAAAACTGGCACAAGACAGGGATGCCCTCTCTCACCACTCCTATTCAACATAGTGTTGGAAGTTCTGGCTAGGGCAATCAGGCAAGAGAAAGAAATCAAGGGTATTCAGTTAGGAAAAGAAGAAGTCAAATTGTCCCTGTTTGCAGATGACATGATTGTATATTTAGAAAACCCCATTGTCTCAGCCCAAAATCTCCTTAAGCTGATAAGCAACTTCAGCAAAGTCTCAGGATACAAAATTAATGTGCAAAAATCACAAGCATTCTTATACACCAGTAACAGACAAACAGAGAGCCAAATCAGGAATGAACTTCCATTCACCATTGCTTCAAACAGAATAAAATACCTAGGAATCCAACTGACAAGGGATGTAAAGGACCTCTTCAAGGAGAACTACAAACCACTGCTCAGTGAAATCAAAGAGGACACAAACAAATGGAAGAACATACCATGCTCATGGATAGGAAGAATCAATATCGTGAAAATGGCCATACTGCCTAAGGTAATTTATAGATTCAATGCCATCCCCATCAAGCTACCAATGAGTTTCTTCACAGAATTGGAAAAAACTGCTTTAAAGTTCATATGGAACCAAAAAAGAGCCCGCATCTCCAAGACAATCCTAAGTCAAAAGAACAAAGCTGGAGGCATTACACTACCTGACTTCAAACTATACTACAAGGCTACAGTAACCAAAACAGCATGGTACTGGTACCAAAACAGAGATATAGACCAGTGGAACAGAACAGAATCCTCATAAATAATACCACACATCTACAGCCATCTGATCTTTGACAAACCTGAGAGAAACAAGAAATGGGGAAAGGATTCCCTATTTAATAAATGGTGCTGGGAAAATTGGCTAGCCATAAGTAGAAAGCTGAAACTGGATCCTTTCCTTACTCCTTATACGAATATTAATTCAAGATGGATTGGAGACTTAAATGTCAGACCTAATACCATAAAAATCCTAGAGGAAAACCTAGGTAGTACCATTCAGGACATAGGCATGGGCAAAGACTTCATGTCTAAAACACCAAAAGCAATGGCAGCAAAAGCCAAAATTGACAAATGGGATCTCATTAAACTAAAGAGCTTCTGCACAGCAAAAGAAACTACCATCAGAGTGAACAGGCAACCTACAGAATGGGAGAAAAGTTTTGCAATCTACTCATCTGAAAAAGGGCTAATATCCAGAACCTACAAAGAACTCAAACAAATTTACAAGAAAAAAACAAACAACCCCATCAAAAAGTGGGCAAAGGATATGAACAGACATTTCTCAAAAGAAGACATTCATACAGCCAACAGACACATGAAAAAATGCTCATCATCACTGGCCATCAGAGAAATGCAAATCAAAACCACAATGAGATACCATCTCACACCAGTTAGAATGGCGATCATTAAAAAGTCAGGAAACAACAGGTGCTGGAGAGGATGTGGAGAAATAGGAACACTTTTACACTGTTGGTGGGATTGTAAACTAGTTCAACCATTATGGAAAACAGTATGGCGATTCCTCAAGGATCTAGAACTAGATGTACCATATGACCCAGCCATCCCATTACTGGGTATATACCCAAAGGATTATAAATTATGCTGCTATAAAGACACATGCACACGTATGTTTATTGCAGCACTATTCACAATAGCAAAGACTTGGAATCAACCCAAATGTCCATCAGTGACAGATTGGATTAAGAAAATGTGGCACATATACACCATGGAATACTATGTAGCCATAAGAAAGGATGAGTTTGTGTCCTTTGTAGGGACATGGATGCAGCTGGAAACCATCATTCTTAGCAAACTATCACAAGAACAGAAAACCAAACACCGCATGTTCTCACTCTTAGGTGGGAACTGAACAATGAGATCACTTGGACTCGGGAAGGGGAACATCACACACCGGGGCCTATCATGGGGAGGGGGGAGGGAGGAGGGATTGCATTGGGAGTTATACCTGATGTAAATGATGAGTTGATGGGTGCTGACGAGTTGATGGGTGCAGCACACCAACATGGCACAAGTATACATATGTAACAAACCTGCACGTTATGCACATGTACCCTAGAACTTAAAGTATAATAATAATAAATAAATTTTTTTAAAAATAAAAATATATATATATATATATATATAGTTAACCCTATAATGCAATGTAAACTTCCTAAATCTGCAGATTATTGCTGTTTGTAGTTATAGTAGAAGTGGTAACCATATTTATTTCATACTTAGTTTACTCATAGGGAGTATTTTTGTGGGTAGTAATGTTCTCTGAGGCCTTACCCACCTATACACAGTGTTTTCTATCTATTGGCTAATATAATCATCACAACAATACATGTGAAATGTACTATCATTAGGTATGTTTGTGTTATAAATTGGTGGTATAAATTGGGTTTTCTCTGTTGTTCTACTGTAATCACAATTTTAGACAAGCACAGAGAGGTTCTTGAGACTCCTTGGGTAGAATTTTCTCAGCATTTCTATTCCCCAGAGAAGCCAAACCTTGCCTTTAGTTTTGATCATTCTTAAATGGATGCGAATTTCCTGGTCTTTCCCCAGGATTATCAGGCCTGTGCTTGCCGAATGCGGACTCCTGAGCCCAAGATGATTTCTCACTTCTCCTTCAGGTGCAAAAGGTATGTTATTTTACCCTCCCTCAGCATTAACATTTATTTGATTAATTCCCATGGGCTGCATGCCCATCCCAGAGACAGAAGGGTTTTGCTTATATTTTGACCTCAGAAGCAGTGGAATTTTGCCTTGCTTCTGGAGATGAGTTTGTTTCCCATTTTCCAGTAACTTAAAAGAGTTTGCTTCATATGAGAGTCTAGAAAAGTAGTGTGAGCTTCCCAATGATGGCTCAGCAATTACCTCCTTCATGCCTGCACCCCAAATCCTTCTAAAAAAGACCCAGTGGAGGCATAAGAATGTAAACTGTGAATGAGTGCTAAGTTTCCTTGTAACTGGATCTCTGCTATTTCAAACTGACATACAGGGGAAGTGGATTTATTTATTTGCCTTGTGATCTCAGCTCTTCGATAGCTTGAATAATAGCTATAATTTTGTAGATTATTCAACGTATTCTCATTGGTTGTCAGAACCAGTGTCCTCTTACAACTTTTAATATCCCAAAAAGACCTGTAAGAATTTAACCAATATTTTGACAGGAATTGAGCATTAGATTATGTCACATTATACCTTTATAGAAAGTGCAGCACTCAAGCAATGGCTACCTATCAGAATCATGACATCAGAGATTCAAAATTCCATCAGTGAATTCATCAACAGAATCGACACAGTTAAGGCAGTGAACCTGAATCTGAATCAAAAGAAGTTCTATAAACTGAAACAGAAAGAGGAAAAACAAAAATAAATAAATAAGACTATCCAACAGTGATATGGCAATATCAAATGCTATAACACATATGAAATTGTTTTCTTAAAGAAGAGCAATAGGACAGAAAATGATCAAGAATTTCATAAAATAAATGAAAGCCAAAAACAAAACACACAAAACTACCAATCCGAGAACCCAGGATAACACTATGTAGCAGGAAAAAGTAAACAACAACAACAAAAAAAAAAACCACAAAAATATAAAAACACACAAACACTTAGAGAAAACATTGATAAATCATTGAAACTGAAAGACCAAGAGAAAATTCATAAAGCCAGCAAGGATAGGGAAAACAGGGGAGTGGGATATAGCATATAAAAGAACAAAGATAAGGAGAAAGATAGAGAGCATACTTCTAATTAGAAATTCTTGCAAGACAAAGACAATGTAGTGATTTCTTAGATATGTTGAAAATACTAAAATAAAATCACATTCATCCCTCAGTCTATTATCTAGTGGAAATATCTTTAAAAAAAGAAAAGAAAATGAAGAAATTGACAAAAACTTGAGAGATTTCAATGTCAGAAGGCCTGTTCTAGAAGTAGTATTAACTTCTCAGCAAAATGAGTATAATATCAGATAGAAATTTGAATCTACCCCAAAAATAAGGAACACTAGATGGTAAACTTAAAAGTAACTCTAAAATGTATCATATTAAATGTTTAAATTAAAATACAATAAATAATATAATATGTATGCTTCTATATTAAGAAAGTGGGAAAATAAATTTAGGTCTAAAAAATTAGACTCAAATTAAACTTTCTGTTTAAATAAAAGAGATAAATTAAATGAGAAATAAATCAATGAAATATAAATCAGAAAAACAAAAGGAAAATCAATTAAAATAAAGTTATTTGGAAAGATCAGCAAAAACAGTATACTTCTAGCCAGATAGATCATAACAAAAAAGAGAACATACAAATCACAAATATCAGAAATGAAAAAGAGGCTATCCTATAGACATGAAGAGGGTAAGAGAGAAAGAATATAAACAAATGTATGTCAATATATTTGATCATTTATATGAAATAAACACAAAAAAATCTAATGAAGAAAAGCCATAATTAAATGTTTCTTTAGGGTCATACTGTATATCCATATCTCTGAGCTGTATCATTGTGCCAAAACCTAATATTAAAAAAATTTTAGAGATGTTAAGCATCTTTTCATGTACCTGGGGACCACTTGTGTCTCTTCTTGGAGAAATGTCTATTTATGTCCTTTATCTATTTTTATTTGAATTATGTTTTCTGCTTCAGTTGTAGGAGTTCCTTATATATTTTGAATACTAATCCCTTATGAGATATATGATTTGCAAGTACTTTCCTCCATTCCATTGGTTGCCTTTTTACTCTGTTGATTGTTACCCTTCTTATTCCGACAGAATGTAAGTAAATTTCAGCAGACATAAACATGAATCTGGTTTTCTATGTCAAATTGGAAAATGTTATGTTAAAGTTTCAAGTTTTATTATATTTATGTATATGACAAGGAGTATATTAAAGGAAAAAGTAAGAACCTCAATTTATATAAAATATGAGGCTTATGATGTACCGCTTTATTTTTATTTTTTGTGCTGTATACCAATGGGCATGATATTATATCACTGATTTTTTACTAAGTGCTTCTAATGGGATGATAAAGATGATTACCAGTCAGTTATCTTTAGTTTTTAAATGGTTGAAAAAATAAAACTATTTTTAAGGTTAGTTTTTATTTTCATTATAAGCATTATATAATAGCTGGAATGTTGAATTGGCTACTTTATGTTTTGGAGATTCAAGTTTACAAATATAAACCGGAGGTCAGGTAATCTAATTTGAGAGTTAATGAGATCCCATTAGCATAGTTTCCTTGGTGAATTTCACAAGTTCCACCATGTTTGTTATCTACTGTATATTTACATCATTAATTTTCACTACACTCATTATTGCTACAATTTCAAATCTTGTTTCCAGGCCCAGAAAATTTTAGAAAGCTATTTATGTAAATTTCCATGGGTCAGACATACAAACATAAAATTAATGCAGAGCACATGATACACTGACATATGCAAAGTTTGAAGCTCAAAATTCTCAAGCGTGTCTTTATACATGTTTATTACAGACATTTTTGCAAGTATTTTTCTCTCTCTCTCATTTTTATTTTTATTTATTTTTTGAGGCAGAGTCTCCTTCTGTCACCCAGGCTGGAGTGCAGTGGCGCGATCTCGGCTCACTATAATCTCCGCCTCCCAGGTTCAAAAAGTTCGCCTGCCTCATCCTACCAAGTAGCTGGTACTACAGGCGCATGCCACCACACCTGACTAATTTTTCTATTTTTGGTAGAGGTGGGGTTTCACCATGTTGGGCATGCTGATCTTGAACTCCTGACCTGAGGTGATCCGCCCACCTGAGCCTCCCAAAGTGCTGAGATTACAGGTGTGAGTCACCAAGACCAGCCTATTTTTCTCTTTATAATGGTCCTGAATTATATACACAAACATACAGACACACACACAAACTATATATATATATGCACACACCTTATTTATTATATATAAGGGTAATATAAATCACAAATAAAAGCCATATAAGCAAATACATTTATTCAATTATAAATATTTGAATATTCTCACTGATTCTTTCCCAATCCCCCACTGTCATCCTCCAAGTTTAGGATGCTTCATCCAGCCTAAGTATATTTTCCATAAATGTCCTCAAGTTATTATCAATATCAAAAATAAAAGTAATGATAATAGTAATACTATAAAACTAACAATAACAAAATGACTTGCCTGTAGCAGCCATTTAAATATTTGTTTAATAAATAGATAATTCTTAAGTGGATGGTAAGCACCATGATTAGATTGCTACATGAAGTTTTCCATGTAATCCTCCATATTACATATTTCCATGTAATATGAAGCAAATATTTTCATTCATCTGAGTTTAAATATGAGAAATTATAATGCATAATAATGTAAAATAGCTTGGCTTAAGATCATAGCTAAAAAGTGGTAGATATGAGATTTAGATCAAGTATACACAACTCTATATCTCATAAGTCAAACCCATATGGTATTTCTTCATATGATGCTCTTCATAATCATCCTACTATCTCAGTATCTACTGAATTAGACCTGGAATTTTCAGTCTGAATCTTCGTCTCTCCATTAACTTATTCTGATGTACCTCTTCAATTTTATGCCATATTCCTCTTTATTCAACAGGTATTGTATAAAACATTATACAAAATTACGTTGGCTTTGCATAAAATATTGAATGTGTCTCTCCACCTCCCTAAACCATCATCATTTAGAATCTGTTTGGAACCATTAATCTTTCAGAAACTCTTCTCTGAGTACTCTATGAAGTCGTGGTTCCTTAATATTCACAATTCCTGTAACATTTTATTTCTCTCTTACATGCAGTATATAATAAAGTATATTACTGCTGGGGTTTCTGGACGTCAGAAATGACATTTTATCTTTACCTTCTTTTAATAATTACTAACTTTCTTCAAGGGAATTACTAAATCATTATGCAGCTTGGATAAGGCATCTCAGTGCCTGACCTATAGCAGTGATCTTTCAATAACCAACTCTAGTTGTGTCAAGTACCATCTTTGTGACTTTGGGTAGGTTACAATTACTACAAATGAATAGAAACATTGGGTATAGCAACTATTGTCAGTTAAAGTGTTCCATATCAATTTGTAATGTTTCTCTCTCCCCCTCCATCCCTCCACCATAGATTTACCTTGTTCTATCACAGTGTGAATAAAAGCATACAAATTTGGGAGTGGTCAGTTTTACAAGTTAGTTTTATGGAGAGAACCTTGCTACATCATTCAGGTAGTTTAATCTTCTTTCCTGTGCCATATCAGAGAGGTTTACTAACTGTGCATTCTCATATGCAATATTTCCATTTCTTAACATTTTTCAAAAATTTATAAGCTAATTTGCCACACTGTGAGGTGTGGCAGGAAACACCAATGGGGCAGTCTGCTAATGGGGCAGTCTGCTTAACATTCCAAAGTGGCATTTTAATTTTTTTCTGTTGCCTGTTTACCTCCCTATCCCTGTAGCAGCCTGAAAAGGCTCCCTCAGACTTTAAACATGACTTTCATTATTCTGACTTCAGTCTGGCAAACTTACTCACACCTTTCACTTCTACTTCATCCAGATCCTATTCTCCAGGCATCTGACCCAGCTTGGTAATCACATTCTGAAATCTGATTGCTCCCTGAATTTTGTTGTTGGTGTTCCTGATCCAGGATTTTACTCTAGCTTTGATCGTCCTAGTGATATTTATTCAGTAACGAGAGTTTTATTGCTTTCCCCAACATACCTGTTGACCGTCTTGATAAATTAAACTGATAAAACATGACATCACTTGAAAAGGGGAAAACTGACTCGACATTCAACTGACGTCTTGTATAAATCAAAATTCTCTGAGCAATTATAAGCTTACATTTTTATTGTTGTTGTTGTTATTATTATTATTATTATTTTGAGACAGAGTCTCACTCTGTCGCCCAGGCTGGAGTGCAGTGGTGCGACCTTGGCTCACTGCAACCTCCGCCTCCCGGATTAATGTGATTCTCCTGCCTCAGCCTCCTGAGTAGCTGGGACTTCAGGCACGTGCACCACAGCCGGCTAATCTTTGTATTTTCTACTAGAGACAGGGTTTCACCATATTGGCCAGGCTGGTTTCTAACTTTTGGCCTCGTGATCCACCCACCTCAGCCTCCCAAAGTGCTGGGATTACAGGCGTGAGCCACTGCACCCAGACAAGCTTGTACTTCTGACTAATTATGTCAGTTGAACAATAAGTGTCTCTAGATGTGTCTAGTGTATTCTGTCAAAATATTCCATGTATGGATACAATCCTATGTTGCAACATATTATTAGTATTTATAGTTCATAGATATTGCTATTAAAAATAAATTTCTAAACCAATGATAGATATAGAATTTAGAGAATAATGTTAATAATAAAAATAAGCATTTAATATTGTAAAATCATACATTAAGTGATGTATACTGAGTTTAAATAATTAATTAATTAGCAACATTCTCTTCTCTCAGAGTTTTTAAGTTATGAATCTCTAGATTCTTTCAGCCAGAGACAAGTCAATCACAAGTCAGAATTGAGCAACAATCTGCCCTGTTATATGATCTGATAAGACCAAATTAACAAATAAGTTCATATTCTGACTTAAATTAATCTTTTGTCTTAAAAAAAGTAGATTTTAAGTGGGAAACTATTATTGTACTATCTAAAACAGTTAACATAACTAAATGGAGTCAAATTATATTCTTATTTGCCTTTGACCAATTCAACCAGAAAGAGAAGGTGCAAGAATGGAATAATTATTTTTATTTCATTTTTTAAAATTTAACTTTTATGTTAGATGCAGGGGTACAAGTGAAGGTTTGTTACATGGGTATATTGCACCCAGGTAGTGAGGGTAGTACCCAGTAAGTAGTTTTTCAACCCACGTCCACCTTCCTCCCTCTGCCCTCTAAGCAGGCCACAGTGTCTATTGCTCCCACTGTTCCCAAGTTTATGTCCATGTGTTCTCAAAGTTTAGCTCCCACATGTAAGGGAGAACATGCAATATTTGGCTTTCTATTCCTGTGTTATTTTGTTTAGGATTATTGCCTTCAGTTCCATCCCTGTTGCTACAAAGGACATGATTTCATTGCTTTTTGTGTGTGTTTTTTTTGGTTTTTTTTTTTTTTTTTTTTTTTTTTTATGGCTGTGTAGTAATCCATAGCATACATATACCACATTTTCTTCTCCAGTCCACCACTGATGGGCATGTGGATAGATTCCATGTCTTTGCTATAATGAATAGTGCAGCAATGAACAGACAAATGCATGTGTCTTTTCAGCACAGTGATTGACACAAATAAATTGAAAAACTTTCTCAGCTCATGGATTGAAAGAATCAATATTGTTAAAATGGCCGTAGTTCCCAAGGCAATTTAGAGATTCTATGCTGTTCTTATGAAGCTACGAATACCATTCTTTAAATAATTGGAAAAATAACTTATAAAATTCATTTGGAACAAAAAAAGAGCCTTAATAGCCAAAGCAATCCTAAGGAAAAAGAATAAAGCTGGAGGCATCACACTACCTAACTTTAATCTATACTACAAGGCTATACTGATGAAAACAGTATGATACTAGTACAAAAACATACATATAGACTAATGGAATGGAATCAAAAATTCAGAAACAAAGCTTCACACTTTCAACCATTTGATTTTCAACAAGGTCAACAAAAACAAGCAATGAAGAAGACTCATTATTCAATAAATGGTGCTGAGATAGATAATTGGCTAGTCATATGCAGCAGAATGAAACTATACAATCATTTAAATAGTGTCTGTGATTCATGTAAATTGCTTATTAGCATTTTATTAAATGAACACTTATCCTGGAGTAATTACCTCTACATTTTTCTTTCCATGATTGCTCAAAATAGAAGAGTAACGCTTCTCTACCTCCAGGAACTTTAAGGGTACTCTATAAGATTACAGAAAAAATTAGAAGACTGTAAAGGTATATGAAATTAAAGATAATAAACAATTTTCTCAATACCTTTGAGTAAATTAAACTTCCAATTTTATGTACTTGTCAGTGTAGCTATACTAATTCTGGCTTACCATGTTTCCGTTGTTTACACATTCAGCCTATCCCACTGACTTCAGAAATTTAACTCTGTATTGAGAGATGATTCCACTGTATTGAGATCATACTTACTACCCTTGTCAGCATGTAGAGCATTGAAACCTCACGAAACTAGATACTAGCAATAATAATCAAATGAGTAGTCTTAAAAGATGAACAAGAGAATTGACAACTTCCTAAGAGCTACAATGAAGTAAAAGGGGAGCACAGTGAGCAAGGGAGCTCTAATCACAGGTAGCAGATGAAATAGGGATTTTGAAGAAAGCTCAAAGGAAAAGAGGGCTGTAGTAGGTTGAGTGATGGCACCCCCTGAAGATATGCCCACCCCTTCATTTCTGTAACCTATGAACGTTACATTACTTAGAAAAAGAGTACTTTTGCAGATGCAATTAAGGTTAGAGCCTTGAGAGACCACAAGTCAAGGAAAGCCAGTGCAGCCAAAGGCAGAAAAGACAAACAACATATTCTCCCCAGAGCCCTGCAGGGAGCGCAGCCCTGACAAGTTTGAATTTTGGACTTCTAGCCTTGAGTCCTTTGAAAGAATACATTTCTGTTGTTAGAAGCCACCAAACTTGTGGTAATTTGCTACAACAGCCTCAGGAAACTAAGACAGACGCTGTGACAAGAAAAATCACTTCATAATTTTCCTGGAGTTCTTGATGATGAGCTCACCCGTAGTTATAGAATATCTTTCTACTAAGGAGAAAAATGTAAAAATCTTGTTATAATACAACATTATATTGACCTAAAAAACTATTAAGTAATCTCATGCAAACTTATGAAAATAAAATTTGATTAATGATTATTTGTGATATCATAAGACAGCCACTTAAATAAAGCAAGACATCCACTTAAAGCAAGACAAGTCAAGTAAGTTACTTAATTCTCATTCAATTTCTTTCCTTTCTAGATCCTGATGGTTTCTCATGCTTTTACCCTAACAAATTCATATTAAACATTCATTTTAGTAGAACTTAGAAGATACGTGTGTTTTTTGACAAAAATAATTATTATTTGTAAATAATTATTATATGGAAAATTATAAGAAAACTAATCAGAAGGGAAAACATGTTCCAAAATAACAATAATAATAATACTCAATATGTAATAAGCAATTTTAAGCTGGGAATTACAATGTTTCAAAGAATCACATTCCTATCAATTACTGCTAAAATTTAATTTATGAAATGCTTTAATAATATTTGATATTTATTTGAATATTCTATGTACTCACTCCAACATAATGTCTCCCCAATTGCCTCTCTATTGTCTCCAATGTCCAGATCAAGCCTGTCTCCTCGCTAACATGTTTTCAGCTAACTGAAGCGCACAAAAGTCTCCACTTTTTAAATTAATTTATATTACTTATTAATCATTTAACTTAGTTTGTTCCTGTTGATCAATTAACCTATTTCCTGATTCACCAAATAAAATTGAAATGTCTGAAGAATACTCCTCAATAAGCAGCAACTTTATAAGCTATATCTTTCATTTTCATAATCTGGTTCTGCTTTTCCATGTGAACTTAAGTTAATGAATGTATCTGTGCCTCCATTTTCCCATATGTAAAATAAAGAACATCATCAAATCTAATAATATGTGAGTGTTCATTTAAATAGAACGATATGGAGGTATTGTAAAATGCTATGTATTTGTTGACTAATGTGGTAAAAAAAAAAATCCAAATAAACACATTTTGTAAAACTTTCTCTGGAAAATTTAGGCATTTTTTATTCATATAACCACAGTTTGTAATAGGTAAAATTTTATTATGAATTAGACTTGGACCATTCTAAAAGTTTACCTTTTGTAGTACACTAAAATCACTTTAGCAGAGTAGAGACTAGGGAGGACTATGTATCTTAACAACTTTAAAAAAACCGTAATTATTTCCATAGCTTGCTGAAACTAAACTTGAAAGAAGTCCACTAATGTATCATGATTATCTATAAGGTGTAATGTTTCCCACTATTATTATTTTTTCTGAAATCACTACATTGTTAAATAAATCTTTATCAATAACCACAAATATGCAAATTGCATTATCTTTTCAACTGGCTCATACGAGATACTTATTCTCACTGTAATGAATTTTGACACTGTGATGATCCTCAGAAATGTGGCCACGCCATTAAGCAAGTCAGCTCAATAAAGGAAACTCATAAATTCTGAGAAGTCATTGGAGATGTCACATTGGACCTTGAAGAGTAGCATTTTACCCCCACAAAGAATTACTGTGAGTGTTCCCAGCCAGAATTACCTTATTAGCAAACATGTCAGATAGGGAGATATGGACAGAAAATTGATTACAAATTTGAAATACTATATTGGGAGAGGGGTACAGAAGGAAGAGAATGTTTGCAGAGACAAGATGGAAAACTATAAAGGGAAAAAAATGTCAGATATATTTAAAAGTGTGTCCAAGGTAAGCCATTTACTTAAGAATGTCATAGAAGTATGATGACAGCATGGTGATCAAAACTATTTCATACTTTTGCTTTGGCCGTTAAGGTCCTAAAGAACCTGTTTTCAATGTCCATCAAAAATATGCAAAATCTAATCATCTGAAAGAGTTTTGATATAAATATGAGCATACAGCTTCATAGTGCTAGGGAAAACACAAGAAAAATGCATGACCAACTTTATGATGATGCTTTAAAGACAAGTTAAGATATCTCCTATCATTAAGATGCATAACTAATTTATTAAGCACATCAAGTCATGCTACTAAAATGCAATTTTATGGAGATCAAGCAAACAATGCCTTTTCAGGACTAAGTTTAAAATACAAAAATTAACTTGTAGGGGTAAAGCCACTGACTACTTCCGAAGAGTCAAAGAAGCTTTCATGGTGCTATACTTTAAAGTAACTTGTATTTTTTTATTTTAGTTATGTTTAGCTTAGGCAGGAGACACAAAGAGGGAGAGCACTAGAGGAAAAAGATAACTGCACAAATAAGAGGTTGGTGGTAAAGAAAATCAAAGATATGGTAATTGCGGTAATATAGAAAATATTATTCTATGATATTGGATGGGATACAATCAATTTTTAATGTTATTTAGGTCAATTTTATAGGTAGTTTCTTCATTTGCCTATGCAGTCATTTAATCAAGAAATATTTCTTGAGTTTATACTATTTATAGGGCTTATGTTGTTCTTTAAAAGATGTAACTCTTATATAGTACCAAAATCACATTTTATGATATGCATATGTTGTTAGTCAATTTTTGTATCTCTATGTGTGTGTGATTATGTGTAAATACATATATTTATATATAAACACAATATATTATATGTATATTAATATAATTAATATATTATATATATTAAAGAGGATATATATAAAAACATATATGCCCTGTTTAACAGATGTACATTTTGTCAAAATAAGTTTCCTTCAGAAATATGATGTACAGTATTTCTCTCTTTAAAAAGTAATATATATTAAAAGTAAATATAGCCAGGGTATTCATGACATTTAAGGAACAGCCAAAATAGATTTGTGTGTTGTACTCATATGCTCTAGAGGGTTAGAGTGATAAGTAGTTAGTACGATGCATAGATTCACATATTAAAAGTATTCAAGTATAAACTGACACAATCAAGCATTCTGTCTCTGGCTCAGTAATCACTGAAATAGTATTTGGGAAACCTAGAGTGAACCATGACAGTAATATGTCAAAAACTGGGTCACTGGAAACTGTATCTATAAACTTGAAAGATGTGTCTGTCCATTTATTTTAAACTAAATGACTTATTCTAGATTCAGATTGCAACTCTCTCCACAGTAATACTAAAATAAGGTTAACCATTGAGACCTTAAGTATCTTTGCAATGGAAGAGTAAGTGCTGCATTAGCAAACCAAAACAGTTATAGTTAAAAAAAATATTGTGCTGGAGTTTTCAAGTGCCTGCACTGCTGATTATGACAAAAATATTCTTTCATGCTTAAAAGATTTAAGTACATCTTCATACATCTAACAATACTAAGCACGCACAAACACACACACATAAACACACACACACACAAAGTTAAATCAAATAGTTTAGCCATCTGCTTTTGCAAAGGATTTTTTTCCTGAGAATGAGAGAATTTTAAATAACTTTTCATTCCATTGTTATTTGGACCACTCCACTACTCAGTAAAGTATATATTATTTTAATTTTATTAGGCTTATAAATTAAAGATAGAAAAGTCACATTTTCATTCCTAAATGGATTTCACTGACGTATTTTTAAAATTCTATCATTACGCAACATCACATTTTAAACATCCATATTTGACTACATCTTGTGATAGTAATTAAGTAAAATCATTATGCAATATAGGAAATCCTTTTTAGAATATAGCTTTAAATGCTATGTTATTTAGAAAAATGTATGAAATTGCTTTTCTTTAGTTAGTGGTTATAGGTAGATTCTGAGATATATATATAAGTTTTCATTTGCTACTGGTAAAATATTTTATTATTTTAATCATTTTAAGTAGGTAAAGTGATTGGATAAGTAAAGCAACACAGAGTGAAGGATATCTAATCATATAACATCTTTACTCAAAATGCCATCATTCAATTTTAATATCTGTATGGGCTTACAAAAGTTATATAAACCTCATCCTGTGTGCCACAATTTCATCCTCTATTGAAATAGTGTAAGAATCTACTACATTAGATTGTTGTGGTGATTAAATAAGACAATATTTAAACTTTTAGAAAATTATATTATGTTTAATGTAAAGAAGCACTGAATTTCAGTCGAGCGCAGTGGCTCACGCCTGTAATCCCAGCATTTTGGGAGACCCAGGCGGGCGGATCAGTAAGTCAGGAGATTGAGACCATCCTGGCTAACAAGGTAAAACCCCATCTCTACTAAAAACACACAAAAAATTAGCAGAACATGGTGGCGGGCGCCTGTAGTCCCAGCTACTAGGAAGGCTGAGGCAGGAGAATGGCCTGAACCCGGGAGGCGGAAGCTTACGTTGAGCAGATTGCACCACTGCACTCCAGCCTGGGGGACACAGCTAGACGCCGTCTTAAAAAAAAGAAAAAAAAAAAAGAAAAACAACAAAAACAAGAAAAAAAACGAGAAGCACTGAATTTCTTAAATCAGTAGCATTTCTATACACTAACAACAAACTATCCAAAGAAGATTAAGAAAACATTTCAGTTTGCAATATCTACAATAAAATAAAATAAAGTAAAATATTATATTTAGGAATACATTTAACTAAGGAGGTAAAAGATCTGTAAACTGAAAACTATATAATATTGACAAAAGAAGTTGAAGCCACAAATAAATGAAAGGATATCACATATTCTTCTTTGAAATAATACTATTAAAATACTCATAATACTCAAAGTGATCTAAAGATTCAATGCAATCCCTATGAACTCCCCAATGATATTTTACATAAAGTTGAACAACAATCCTAAAATTCATTACACAACCATAAAAGACTCCAAGTAGCCAAAACAATCTTAGACAAAATAACAAAGTTGGAGGCATCACTCTCCCGGGATTTCAAAAAAAAATTACAAAATTATAGAAACCAAAGCAACATGGTATTGACTTAAAATCAGATACATATGCTAATGAAACAATACAGACAGACTAGAAATAAAATCCACATATTTACTGCCAATTGATTTTTGACTAAGATGACAAGAAAACACAATGGGGAAAGGACATTCTCTTCAATAAATGATTCTAGGAAAGCTGGAAACCCACAAGCAGAAGACTGAAATTATATCCTTATTTCATAACATATACAGAAATCAATTCAGCATGGATTAAAGATTAAATGTAAGTCCTGAAACCATAAAACATTTACAAGAAAACACAGGAGAAAAGCACTATGACATTGATATTGGCAATGATATTTTAGATATGACCCGAAAAACACAGGCAACAAATTTTTTTTTAAAGGCAAATGGGATTAAGTCAAAATAAAAAGCTTTTTTTGAGCAAAAAAAATTAAAACAATCAACAGAATGAAGAGACAAACTATGAAAGGTAAAATATAACAAATGCAAATTATATACTTGATAAGAGGCTAATAGGTAGTCAAACAAATCAGGAAATAAAAAAGAAAAGAAAACTAAATTGATATTTCTCCAAAGAAAACCTACAAATGGCCAACAGGTGTATGACAAAATGCTCAACATCACTAATCCTCAGAGAAAGGCTAATCCAAACCTACAATGAGGTATCATTTCACACTATTATAAATAAGAACAAAAGATAAGTGTTGGTGAGGATATGGAGAAAAGAGAACCATTGTACACTATTGCTGAGAATATAATTGATACCATCATTATGAAAAACACGATGGAGATTCCTGCAAAAGTTAAAAATAGAAGTACCATATGATCCAGCATTCTCACTTCTATGTACAAATACAAAGGAAATGAAATCATTATTTCAAAGAGATATTTGTGCTCTCATGTCCACTGCAGCTTTATTCACAAAACTCAAGATGTGGAATCAACCTATGTGTTCATCAGTGGGTAAATGGATAAGGCATATATATACAATGAGGTGTTATTCAGCATTAAAAAAAAGTAAATCTTGCCATTTGTGACAACATGGATGAACCTGGAGGACTTTATGCTAAGAGAAATAAGCCAGGCATAGAAAAATAAAAAATATTGAATGACATCACTTATATGTGCAATCTAAAAAATTCGAATTCATATAAACAGAGAGCAGAATGATGGTACCAGGGGATAGGAGGGTAGGAAATAGGAAAGATGTTGAGGTCAAGTGGTATAAACTTTCATTCATAAGATGAATAAGTCCTGGAGATATAATATTTAACATGTTAACTACAGTTAATAATAATGTATCTTATACTTGAAATTTGCTAAGAGAATAGACCTTAAGTTCTCAATTGTTGTCATCACACACACACACACACACACACACACACACACACAAAAAAAAAACCAAGATAACAATTTGAGGTGATGGGTATGTTTTTCTATCTTGATTGTGGTAATCACTTCACAATATATAAATATATAAAATCATCACATTGTAGACCTTAAATATACCAATTTTATGTTCAATTGTACATTAATAGAGCTGAAAAAATTAAACACTATTTCATCATCAAAAAAGAAACAAATTATAGAAGGATATTTCAACTGTCTCTCTGAATAAGACTTGAACAACACTATCATCCAACTTGACACTATTGATGGTTTTAGAATGCAATAGTTAACCACAGCTGAACACATATTTCTTTTCAAATTAATAATGAATATTTACCAAAATAGATCATACTCTGAGTGATAAAATTCTGAGGATCCTAGAAATAGAAGAAAAATTACTTAACCTGAAAAGCAAATCTATGAAAAACCTACATCTAACTTTATATTTAATGGTGAAGATTGAATACTTTCCTGTCAAGATCAGGAAAAAGTCAGGAATTTCCACTATTCCCACTTCTATTATCATTGTCCTGGAAGTATTGCCTAGTGCAGTAAGTCAGAAAACATAAATGTAAGCCATTAAAAATTGAAAAAATAAAACTTTCCTTATAATAAGATGACCTGACATGTAAGAAGAAAATCCAACAGAATCCACAAAAACCCACTGGAACTAAAAAGTGTTTTGCAAGTTTTCAGGATAAAAAATCAAATACATCAAAACAGTCAAATAAAACAATAAAGCAGAATGGAGAATCTAAAAATGAAACACAAAATTACATGGTCAATTGATTTTTGATGAAGGTGTGAAGGGAATTCAGTGAAGAAAGCATAGTCTTTTCAACAAATGACACTGACTATACATATGCAAAAAAATGAGTTTTGATCTATAACTCACAAGATATGCAAAATAACCCAAAATCATTCACAGAGCTAAACATTAAACTTAAAACTATGAAATGTCTAAAATAAGCATAGAAAAAAATCTTTGTAAATTTAGGATAGGTAAAAATTTTATAGACACAACACTAAAATAAAAACCCATAAAAACGAAATGGACTTCACCAAAATTAAGAATTTCTACTTTGAAAAACACTGTTAAGGTCAGCAACAAATGGGGGAGAAAATACATGCAAATCACATAGTTGACAACAGGATTGTTTCCAGAGCAGAAAAATAATGTTCAAAGCTTGATAATAAGAATACAAACAACCCAATTTTAAGACAGGCAAAGCTTTGAAGAGACATTGAAACAATGAAGGAATATGCACGACAAACATAGAGAAGATGCTTAACGTCCTTTGTCATTAGGGAGATACAAATTGAAACCACAATGAGACATCCCTATGTATCCTACTATAATATCTAAAATTGAAATGCGTAACCACACCAGTATTGATGAAGATATGGAGCAACTGGAACTCCTGTACATTACCAGTGGGAAAGTAAAATGTCACAACTTATTTGAGACAATTTGGAACTTTACTAAAAAGTTAAACATATACCAACCAAATGAACTCATCATTCCATTCCTAGGTATTTACCCAAAATTTAAAAACATATGTTCCTATACAGACTTGAGTGCAAATGTTCATAGCAACTCTATTTGTAACAGCCAAAAGCTGAAAACAACACAACTGTCCATGAACGTGTGAGTGGATAAACAAATCATAATATAGCCATGCAATGAAATAGTATAAATTTATAATGAGCAATGAACTATCAATATTCATAGAAAAATATGGATAAATCCCCAAATATGTATGCTCAGTTAAAGAAACAAGACCAGAAATGCAATGTAGATTGTATGAGTCTGTTTATATAAGCCTGTATAAAATGCAAACTAATATAGTGACCAGAAAAAAACAATGTTTTCCTGGGGATAGAGTTGCAGTCAGGAAGTGTGGGTGAGAGGAATTACAGAGAAAAAAGGGAGTTTTGGGGGACTGATGATTACTTTGTGTTTACAATGTTTATATATGTCAGTATTTATCAAAATGTACGATTTAAATTTGTGGAAGTTAGTGTATGTCAATCATACAACAAATATTTTAAAATGCCTGTGTAAATTATTTTTCTTATCTCAGTCATTTATGTTTATCATAAAAATATTAAGTTAGATAGAGTTAAAAAACACGAACTTTACCATTATCTTTATACCAGGCAGTATGATATGGGAGAAAACATAATGGGAAAAAACAGTTTGGAGATTTGGGTTATAGTTTTGATACTGTAATGACTGACTTACCAACAGTCTAACCACTTAAGCCTTTAACTTACTCAATTATAAAGTGAAAGGGTTGTACAAGGTCATTGGTCCTCATTCTTGTTTGGAGTCATGCAACATTATATAGTATTAGTATTTTAGGCTGGGTGCTTGAAAGGATTGAAGGATGCCCAGTAGAATGTTTTGCAGATCAACAATAATTACAGCATGATCCTAACCTTATACCAATACCTCAGCATATTGTTTAAATGACTCAGACTTAAGTTGCCATTTCCTTGGGTTTTTTACTGTACCGTTTGCCCTTACACGGTGCTCATATATACAAAAGGCAACGTTCTCATATGTCCCAGAAAATGAGATCTTTCCTTGGAATTGGCTTGACCTCACCATTATATTTACAACTTGCTGTCAGGATTTGTAACCAGTGTTACAATATACTACACAACCCACTTAAAGTTGTTCCAATAATATTGTATGTAGACAGCATTAGGAAAAGTATAATGTACATTGCTGAAAATGAGACAACATTCCTGTGAAGCAGTTAAGCCTACTTTGAAAGCATGATTTTTAAATCTATAAAATGGGAAAAATCATATCTATTATTCTGGCTTATTGTGTTAAAGAGATAATGACTATATGTTATGAGTCATAACTGACGCACAATAAATATAAATTATGTTCACCTGGTGGACACTCATAGTTTTATGTCCTTGGCCATTATTGAAAATACAAATATAATTCTGAAAGATTTCAGTCAGTTCTTGCTTAGAGCTCCTTTTCCTGTTCCTAATGCATTTTAGTTTGAGGAAATAGTTTATTTCTTGATTAAGTTTTGGCAAACATTTCTAAGAACTCCAGCCATATCTTTATGCTTACAAAAATTTTGATAAATATAGAGTCTGTTAAAGGAGGATGAGGACCTGCTTTTACATTATGGAAATAAAATTCTACCTCTTTTCTTCAGAAATAAATGAAAGGTTGCATATTTTTAGTGAATAGAGATTGCTATTATTTTCTAAGTCAAAATTTTGAATTTTGGGCCAAACTCAAGGAATTCTTTTTTTGTAGGGGGTTAAAATTAACTTTAAAATCATGTTTGTGTCTCTTTGTCAATGTAATATGTTTTATGCTTTTTGGAAGTTTTTAATGAGGATTTTTTTTTTGGATGATAAAAAAGAGAGAACTTTAGTATTCTGGGAAAATTCTCTCAAATCGAATATTCCACATCCAATTATAGCTTCGGATTCCAAGTATGGAGCTGTAGAATTTCCAATGAGAATGTATGTTCTTCGAGTCTCCCGTATGTCTTCTTCTAGTTCATCCTATTTGTGTTAAAAATGTTGACACCTGTTTTAATAAATGCCTTTTAGAAAAATTTTAATATACTTATGAGACATCTATCTTTTCAGTAAAGTTTGTTATATAATACAAAAAAATGGTTTTGTCTGTATAGTGACATCTTATAGACTACAAGAAATCACTGCCTCCTTAATTTGTTAATACAATTACATTTACAAATTTGTGTCCTATTAAACTAATTTGCACCTTTACCATTGTGAAAATATTCTAAAAGCAATTAAGTCTTCTCTGTAACTGAAATTCCTTAGTTTTTTTTTTTGTTGTTGTTGTATTTTACTTTGTTTTGTTTTTTCCTCCAAGTATCTCTCATCAACTCTTAATCATACTTTTAAGGACAAAAAAACATTATGAAACTTGAATCTAACTGAGTTGGGTTGTTTTTATTGTGGCTTTTTTGTTTGTTTCATTTGTCTTTTCTTATTTTTATGCCTTTTTTTCTATTACTCTCTTTTTGATCCAATATCAATTACAGTTGGCCTTCTGTATTCTTGGATTCCACATCCATGGATTCAACCAACCTCAGGTTGAAAATATTTTTTAAGAAATAATAAAAATAGCAACACAACAATAAAAATATACAAATAGAAAACATGATATAACAACTATTCACATAGGATTTACATTGATTTAGGTATTATAAGTAATCTAGAGATTATCTAAAGGGAGGCTGTGCATAGGTTATATGCAATTACAATGATACCATTCTACATAGGGAGCTTGATCATTTGCAGATTTTGATATCCACCTGGTTCTCAGAACCAATTATTCCTGCTGATACCAAGGGACAACTATATTCTAACCTTCTTCATTCTCATTGGATTGCTCCAATACAGAAAGTGGAAGTTATCTTTTAATGAAAAACAAATCTTCAACAGAATACAAAAGAATTTGACACTGAAGAAAAAAATAATTCCAAAGAGAAAGTTTTCTTTGATAAGGAGTTTTCCTGATGGGACAATAATAGCCAAAGATTTTTGGAAAGTGAAGTTTCTTAAGTATGCTAGGTAGTATCTTCAAAAATAATATAAATTAAGTAACTGAAAACAGGGAAAACAACAATTGGCTGTCAAAAGCCCAGGCAGTGACATAGGTTGAGCTGATTTACTTCCACTCAGAAATGTGTGTGGTCCATGATTGCTGCTCCTCAAACCCCAAAATCCCTTCTCTTCATAGTACCTTGTCTCTGGAACTACCTCTCTTCGGGCCTCCATCTGGCCTCACTTTGACTACTTCAACAGCCTTTTAATTTGGCTCACTGTTCTCAACTGAAATCCTCTTCTTCATTCATGTCCAGTGGTTATAATTCAGCCTAAAACATTTTAATGGCTTCCCTTCAGTAAGTGAATACCTGCTAACTATTCACAATGAAACTCAGACACAATATATTTATGGACCTTGCATAAAACTTCTTGAAAGTAAAAGTCCAAAAGGAACAGACCACTCTCTCTGTACAAAGGCAAAAACTTAGAGGTGTTTGTTTTTTGTTTACAGGTCTGTCTCCCTCTATTATACTGTAAGTTCCTCAAGAACAAAAACTGTATCTTATTTAAACTTTGTTTAAATAAATAAATAACTGTTTCATTAAGTGTTGTTTAAATAAGTGTTTGGCTCCAAATTAAGGATGCTACCAAGTAGGTAATTTGAAGTAATTATTTATAAAAGCCAATAAACAGCATAATGGTTAAGAGAGACTGGTGATTCTGTAGGAAGTAGGATTCAATCTCAGTTCTGCCACTTTCTAGTAGCAGGGTAATATTGGAAAAGTTATTCAGTCTCTCTAAGTCTCGATTTTATCTGAAAAATTCAGCTAGTAAAAACACCTAGTCAGGGTGATTATTATGGAATTATATTAGTCAATGATCTAAAGCCTTTAACATGATAATCACTTGAAAATAAGCACTCAATAAATGTTAAATTATAGTATTTTATTTGTATCTCCAAACCAGGTAAAATAATTGAATATAATTAAATTTTCATTCATGTTGGGTGGATGAGACAGCATCCCTCTTGGTATGAAAAAAAGTGACACAGTCTAGGTTCATGACAAACTCTTTTGTATACACATGCACTGATAACCCAGCTTTCCTTGGGCCCAAGTTTTCGTATAGTCATAGGTAAGTTTACATTTCATATTAGTGTGGTTTTACTATGATCATTCTATATCATTCACTTCCAAGGCTATACTATACTTAAAGGGTTTCTAAGGTTTCATTTGTTCAGATAAATTTTGGGGGTCAATTTTAAGCCTAGCTTCAATTTTCTGTATCCCCTCTTTGTATTAATTCCCAATATTAAAACTGGATTCTTTCATCCATCACTGCATTATTTTTCCATAACATATGTACATATTAATTTGAGTGTTCATTCAAGTTACAGCACCTTAATTTGGAGGAAGAAAATTAAGGGAAGAGATGCTTTTCCATCTTGGTTGGATATCTTCCTGTCCCCTACCCCTGTTCTAAACACACAAACAAACCCACTCATGCTTCATCTTAGAAAACAGAAATAAGAGAATGTGAAAATAATTTTTTTCTAACATATTTTGATGTATACGGTACTTGGAGCAAAAATTAAATAATGTAAGGTCTCACTCAACTGTCAGTTGTCCCTTTTCACATATTATTGTTTAGTAGTACTTCAGTCTAGTTTAGATTAAAATTTTCTGAATGAAAAACTTAGTGAAGTGTTTTTATTAATGAAGCATCATTTTAAAAAGAATTTAAGCCTCTGAAAATTATAAGGTGTTTATAAATATTTTGTAATAATATATGATATATAAGGTGTTTAGAAACACACATATATACTTCTACATGATCCAGTTGCTTTTCAACATTTTTAAAACTTAAAGATATAATCAACATGATAAATAAAAACATTCATACTTCATAGGTATTTTCACATTTGAAAAATTGAGCACTTCAAATAAAGCATTGTGTAAATCCTAAAACACTTTTAACGTTTGCTTTTTCCACTTAAAATAGGATTTGTGTTTTTCTAAAAGATAAAAAGTAAGATTTGATAACAATAATTAAAATGTTCTTTAATAGTAATAACTTTGCAATGAAATGAGTGTATTTATTTGAAGAATTATCATTGATAATTGAGATTTTAAAACAAACTGAGTCTCACTACACTGTTAATTCAAGGAATAAGGCAAAATCTACTTTCCCATTAAATAAAATAAGGAATTATCGTATTAGCCCTGTATGCATCCCATTAAGGTGGTATGTTTATATAACACACACACACACATACACACACACACACACACATATATAACACATATATAACACAAACATACATGTTTGTGCCCTAAAAGAAGTATGACTGTGAATTAAAGAAGTACGTTTCGAAACAATACCTATTACTATTTGAATACATAACAATTTTAAATATCTTGTAATGCTCCATGTATTCTATGTGTACAGAAATAGCTGCAACACAAAAAAAGTCAGCTATCAAACACGTAACACAAAATTTCAGGTATAACTGGTGGTATGATTTTATAACACAAACATATCTATTTGTGTGTGTGTATATGTGTTATATATATATATATGTATGTCTTTTACGTAAATATATATTCATTTACCTAAATAATATGTTGATATCATCTTCTAACAGAAATATGCCAATCCACTCTAAAAGTAATCACCTAAATAACTGTGTCATAGGTATGTACAATTTAGAGAATGGAGAACGAATTATAAAAGCTAAACAAAAGCTAATTGATTTAATAGGGAAATTACTTTAAAAGAAACAAAGGAAATGAGGAATGGAAAATAATTTTAAAAAAGTAATAGATATAGAATTTTTTAAATTTTCATGGGTACATAGTAGGTGTACGTATTATAGGGTACATTAGATGTTTTGGTAAAGGCATACAATGTGAAATAAGCACATTTTGTGGCATCTAAAAATCAAAACAATTGAAGTCATGGACATAGAGATTAGAAGACAAATCTGAACAGGAATTGCAAAAGGAAAAAATGTGCAGACTAAATATAGAAAAAATAAAAATAGTTTTAGCTCTCTGTACAAACTCTGAAAGGCAGTGAAAATCTACCACTGTGGAATGACTACAGTGAACATTAATATATTATACAGTTTCAAATAGCTAGTGAGTGTATATTGAATGCTCTCAACACAAATAAATTATGAATGCTTGAGATGTTGGATATGCTAAGCATCCTGATCTGATTACTATAACATTATATAGAGCATAGTAAAATTAATTGCACATTATATATAGTGCAATTACTTTTGCACCTACTTAATAAATCTATATATATATATAAACATTGGTATGCACCCCCCAAATATGTGAAATTATTATATGTCAATCTAATATAGATATACTATTATTAAATACAAAAAAGGGTTTCTGAGAATCTCAGCTTCTGCCTGTATAGGAGCATTCTTTTATTTATGTTTTCTACCCCCAGTAGATGTATATAAATGAAATTTACAATTCTGTTTGTTTATTACCACATTTATAAGTCAGGATTTATGCAAACATGTTAGATGCTTTTCACATTGGTGGAAATGGGTAGAAAATTGAATTGACCTCTGTATTAACATCTCACAATCTCATTTTTTCTACTGGCACTTAATTTAATAGCAAGACTAAATATAAGAACACGTCAAGCAGGATTTTCACACAAATGAGATCATGTTGCTTTATGAACTGCAAATAAACATTTAATTGCATAATGTTAAAAGGAAAGATAATTAGAGGAATGTAACTTCTTCTTCAATTAAAATTTTGAGAGAACTACTAAGAAAGTGCCAACATCATCTACAATTCTACTAGTTTTTTATTGCTACTGGTATATAATTGTGAATTATAACTCTATATAATTAATTTGTAATGAGTTCCATAATATCAATAAAAAATTTAGGCAATCTGGTGAAAAATTCATATCAGAAATCTGCTATTTTTCAGTTTTGTCATATATGTAAGCCCATTTCCAAATAGTCTCTAATAAATTCAATTACGAATGTTAATTATATAACATCTTCTTGAGTTTGTACTTGTTCTCTCTGCCTGAATTTTTTATTTTTCATGTCACTCTCCATTCTTTGCCTATGAGATATTCCTAGTTATCTTTTAAAACTCTGCCCAGGAATCTCAACTTTTATGAATCACTTGCTTTGATACCTGTATTAGTCTATTCTCATACTGCTATAAAAACATACCTGAAATGGAGTAATTTATGAAGAGGTTTAATTGACTCAGAGTTCCACAGGCTATACAGGAAGCATGGCCGGTTTGCCTCAGGAAACTTTCAGTTATGGTGGAAGGCAAAGCTGAAGCTGGCATATCTTCACATGGAAGAGCAAGAGAGAGAGAGCGAAGAGGGAAATGCTACACACTTTTAAACAACCAGATCTCCTGAGAACTTACTGTCACAAGAACACCAAGGGGGAAATCTGCCCCTGCCCCCGGGATCCAATCACCTCCCACCAGGTCCTTTCCCTAACATCGGGAATAACAATTCAGCACAAGATTTGGGTGGGGACACAGAGCCAAACCTCTCATACTGTCTTATGAGAACGAGACATTTTTCTATATAGTTGCTATCGTTTATAAATCCTCCTGTTTTTTAATTATTCTTTTTAATATTTATGTACTTATATTTTTAGCTCCCCAATAGAACATAAGCTGCTTGAGATTAATGAATTTGTCTTTTTTGTCTTTGATTCTCTCAATGCTGGGATATGCTATTGAATGGAGTTGAACCTAAATGATGTATTACCTTTTTTTTGAAGATTTTTGAAGGTCTTAAAAGTCACTTGAAATATTAGCAGGCATTATATTGTTTTGCCATCAGAAGAAAATAGTTAACATATATTGGCCTAATACTTCCAGTCTACTCTAAAGTGGGTTGAGCCAAAATTTAATATACCTACTCAAAATCCTTCTGGTGTGGAAGACTAGAGTTCTATATCTAACATTAAAGAGAACAGTATTTCTCTTAACTGAACTGACATGGTGTGAAGCCTTTATTTGAATTGGGGTTAGGACAGGAAAAGAACGGTAGTAAAAATCCTCTTAGAATACTGTGGGTTTGAGTTTTTACTAAGAGAAAGGGCAAGATGAAAGCAGTTTTAACCAGAACTGTGCTATTTCCACTATCTTTCTCATTCTTTTGGTTTTTGCTATGACACACCTGATTCTTAATTTACTCATCACAGATTATAACATACATGATAGAATAAGAAGGAATATTGGAAATGAGAGGAAAATTATATGCTCTACAATTTAGAAAAGGGTATTTTAAGAATGTTTGAGAATAGGGTAGGGTTGAGTCTCTGAAAGTGACTTAGCATATTAAAAGGGAGGGGAAAGAGTCATTTCAATGGAAGAGAATTAGAGAAAAAAAGCAAATGAATAAAAAAAAGTTTAAAGGAAAAGGGAAAAAAGGAAGCAGAGAGATGGAAAGATAAGATTCTTAAGATGGGGACAGCAAAGTCCCTAGGCATCCATGATTCTAACTTCAGTATCCCACTTACAACCACACAAGAAATACAAGCAATTGAGAGTTAAATATCTATTAAAATAAGTAGCGGCAGGAGGCTTAAATCCCAATATTCTTGACCTTTTAATATAAGATTCTCTACACAAAAAGAAGCTGTGAGAAAATACCATAAGAAGATAAAAAACATCAGTACAGAAGTGAATAAACAGTACCCTTCAGTTTATTTTTGTAAATCACTATTGACAATTTCAGTGAACTGGATTTGACACCTCAGGATTGAATATACAGATTTATCTGAAACTCTTGACTTCACTAACATAAGAATTGAGACTCACTGTTTTTAAACTTCTCAGAGACAGTGGAATTCTGAGTTTATTTTTTAAATGTTTTCCCAAAAGTTGTCTGAATGATGAAAAGTAGGGCCTAATTTAGTTGAATTATTATCATAATAAATATGGTAGTTCAAAAAATGTCAGTCAAAACTGTGCTGATATACCTATAGGAGGAGTGGTTTTATAATTAATGGCACATACTAGATACAAGTGATTTACCAGGCAAGAGGCCTTAAAGACAATTCCCAATACATAAGAGCAAAATCCTTCCTTTGAGAGGATAATCCACACTTCCTAGATTGATAATAATTTCTGAAACAGAAATTAAATAACTGAATCTCCATTCGTTTTAAATAAAAATGTTACACTAAGTAGTTACTATATTTTAGGACTTTTTAAACTTTCAATTTAAAAGCATCATGCCATCAAGAAGCATGTAATGATAGCATTTGACAATGATAGTGATAATATAAAACTTCAAACTATTTTGATAAGGTATTCAATGGTTTACTTTATAATGTTATACATTTATTTCTGTCTCTTGCATAAACAGGACTTTTGTGGAAATTGAAATAAATATCTATGCAAATCTGAACCAGGGACAATTGTGTCCTTCATTGTAAGAAAGCACCTATTTCTTCTGGTCACATGGCCCTCCATAGAAAAGGGAACTTTCTCGGACATCACAATACAGTTGAGTAGCCACATGTACCCATGTACCTGTATAACAAGTCTCATTGGTTTTCTTGCTTATTTTTAACATTTCAGTAATACATTGATACTGATTTAGGGGTGTCTTATAGAAAGCAATTTTTTTTAAACAAGATCACTTAACAATTTAACACATATTATAAAAGAATAACTACTTTAGGAATATGTTTTGGTTACGGAGTCCCTTAAATTACAAACTAGAGGAAATCATCTCCATAAATAGCAAGCCATTTTTTTATCCTTAACCAATTCTGCTTGAGTTGTCAAAGAACAAAAACAAAAAAATATTTTTAAATAGTGACCTTTATCACAAATTGAGAACACTAACTTTATTCTCAAGGCAAAACATATTTTTGCTTCCAGCAAAGAGCCACTGGAAAAAAATCAACAGCCACAAAAAAAAAAAAAAATTCCTTTTTATACTAAATGTTTAAGTGATAGCAAAGAATGAAAGGCAGTTAATTCTCTCCTACTATTTACTTGTCTCCCCTCAATAGATAAGAATAGTCAGCAATCCTGCTTGAGTAGCGTACAATTAAAGGTTAAGCTTTCTCCTTGGGAGACTGATGTGCAGGCAACTACAGTCTTTGACATCAACCATAAGCACACTTCTATTTTAGTGATGTGAGAATGGTAAATTGTAATTGTATAATGCTATTTATTGATCTTTCTAGAAAGAAAACAAAAACATGTTTGCTTTGTGTTTTTAAATCCCTGGCCAGGTGCCCTAAAAGAAGTATGACTGTGAATTAAAGAAGTACGTTTCGAAACAATACCTATTACTATTTGAATACATAACAATTTTAAATATCTTGTAATGCTCCATGCATTCTATGTGTACAGAAATAGCTGCAACACAAGAAAAGTCAGCTATCAAAGACATAACACAAAATTTCAAGTATAACTGGTGGTATGATTTTAAAAGTCCAGAAAGTTGCATTAGACACTTCTAGGCTAATGAAGATCTCCCTTAGGAAAAGTACTTACGCATGTCCTACTAACTTAGCAGAAAATGCTCTCCTTGGAAAACAATCACTGTGTAAATGTCTTCTAATATATTAAAAAAGATGAAATGATTATTAGCTCACAGTCTATATTTGTAACCATATGCCAGATTTAAACAACAACAACAACAAAAAAAGTACAATGATTTAAGAGATCAGGAAGAAAATGAAAGTATAATTAGGGTACACTTAGGTTTTATTTGTTAGAAAAAAAATACATTTTATTACCAATTCTCATTAAAAATCCACACTTGTACAGAAAGTAGCTATATTATTATCTATACTGAAATTATCTGAGTTCTTATGAAAAGGATATCGAGAAAGTATATTGAAATGCTCCTCCTTTCAAGTTTCTTAGAGTTTTTGGCTAGAAAATATGGCAAACACAATACGTCCTCAGTTAACGTTGTCAGTAGGTTCTTAGAAACTGCAACTTAAGCAAAACAGTGTATAAAAATACCATGTTTTTCTCAACATTACAAGAAAATGATGTTATTCAAGAACCTGCTGTATGTCCTTTTGCTTAAAGTCACAGCTTCTGAGAACCTATCAATTATGTTAAGGACTTACCATGTGACCTTCTTATGATAAAAGTTGACAAGTTTAACGGGTATATTTGATGTTTCATAAGTATACCTGATTAAATTTTTTACTTTAAACACTTATTCTTTGATTATTCAGTTAAAAAACACATATGAAAAAGAAAGTTATTTAAATATATGATTGTATATACTATTTATATAAAAATTTAAAAATTAAAACAGTAGAGAGAAATGTATGGAAAAATAAATGCGTGGTAAAATAGATACATATGAGGAAGAAGGGAGGAAAATAGGTTAGTGCTATATATATGAAGCTTCAAATGTCTTTTATGTAACATTTTTCTAAAGAGATCTAAAAATGTCAAAATAGTAATAACAATAAACCTAATTAGTTTGCATTTTCCCCCACATTATTCTCTACTATTTTTAAATATTATATACTTTTTGAAAAAGGAAAACAGTGAAGTAAATGCCCAATTTTACTAAATCCAGTAAAAAACCTTCAGGAGATATATTTCAAATTCAAAGAATTTAGACTTTCAGAATGAGTCCTGAGTTAAATGCCTTCATCAAAAATATAGGAAAATCATAAACCTATAACCTAACATCACAATTCTAACAGTTATATATTTTATAACTATATTTACATTAAAGTGTGAGCAAGACAGAAAAGCAGACAACAGCAGTAAGTGTAAAAATTGAGAACAAAAATTGTATCACTATCAGAAATAACAATTTTAAGAATCAGTTCCCTTCCATTACAGATGGATACATTTTATTTCGTCACCCAAAGTTCTGTGTGGAACATTTATTCAAATATCCAGCACTGTGAATATGAAATTTAGAAAGGGAGAAGTAAAGAGAGGTTGGATAAACTTTCTGAAGAACTGAAGCATTGAAGCGTTCACGAATTCCCTCTGCAAATTTAACTAATGAGTATTTAACCAGCAAACATGTTTCCACCAGTGCTTCTTGTCTCTGGAAGAATATCTGCTGACCCCATTATCTTTATCACACAGTATTTGCCTTCTCAATATCTGTATCACTATATCACATCACATACACATTGAGTGACTTTTCTGGTTTGGGCTAATTTTTTTGTCGTTCAAACTATTATAAGACGGTCAGCGCTTTCTAGGTCCTGAAGCATATATTAGTCAGAATTCTTCAGAAAAACAGAACCAAAAAGTCGCATATATGTATATAGTGAGATTTATTTTAAGGAATGGGCTCATGCAGTTGTGGAGGCTGGAAATTCAGGGTGCAGGGCAGGCCAGCAGGCTGGAGACCCAGGAAAGAGAGACAGTTTGAATCCAAAGGCAGGCTGCTGGCAGAGTTCTCTCTTCTTCCATGGAGGTCAGATTTCTTCTACTAAAACCTTCACCTGATTGGATGAGACTCACTCCATACTATAGAAGGTCATCTGCTTTACTGTAAGTCTACTTACAAATGTTAATCTCATCTATCAAAATACCTTCACAGAAACATCTAGAGTAATGCTTTACTAAATATTTGGGTATCTTGACATAGCCAGGCTTGATATATAAAATTAGCCATCACAAGTAAATACATATTTCAATTACAACAGAATAAAATTTTGGGTAGACAAGATGTATGTATACCTGTTTTTAGGCAAAGAAAACTCGAAGTTCAAAGAAAGATAATAGAAAGAAAAGGAGAGAATATGCTAATTGGCATAGGTAACCAACTGAAAACTAAGACTCTGAAAAGCAGCATAATAAGACATTTATATTTCTATACTTATGCAGTAGTACTTTTCACTCTAAAGTTGTCCAATTAAATATTGAAGGTAGATTGCAAACAAAGTGGTTATGGATGGTTTACATATTGCCAGGCATTTTTCACTACATTAATTATGTTATGCTAGTACATAACACACTTCAGGGTGTTAAGGTCTTAGTGGATATATCATGTGGACTTTGGCATATGTATTTGTATATTAAATTATTTATAACAATTATATACTTACGTATTTGAATATTAATTTATTTAAAACACTTATAAATGTTTCCATTTTTATACTTGCATCACAATGATCTTCATACTTCTTACAACCTATAAATTTTAAGTTATTGCTTTACCTCTTTTGCTATAAGGGTTAAAAATAGTATACTGTATTAAATTAGGTAATGTATGCATGATGATCATTTTTTAAATAGAAAATGTTTCAAAGATAACTTTTCATCAGACATTTGCTTAAAAAATAATGATACTGAAATAAAAAGTGCTTCAGTTCTAAAACCAAGTCTGAGACCATAGGACTTAAACAACTTGCATTCATCTCTTACTGTGGGATCATTACCTGCCCAGAGCATGGAAGAATGAAGTCTCTGCCTTTATGCTTTAAGGACATTTTATTTATATTTCTGCCATAACCCTTATCACATGGATTTTTTTTTTTAGCTATTTTCCCAATAGATTTTGAACTTTGACACCTTTAAATTTCCAAAACACTGGACACAGCACTTTTTACATGTAGTAACTTCTTAATAAATGTTGGATGAGTGAATAAAGCAATAAGAAAAATGACAATTATCTTTATCTGCTACTACCCATGTTCCATAGACAAGTAAAAATTAAGATTGATATATGAAACCCAGAAGTGATTCCATCTAGAATTTTAAATGTGTTGTTGTTCGTATCACGAACATATTATAAAGGGAATTTTAACAAACAAATGAAACAGAATACAAAACAAACACAAAAAATGGTGGCATCCTAGGCCACCCCTTGTGAGGTTGCTTCTCAAGGGACTCCTTGTACCACTGTGACTCCTAAGAGCACGTTAAAATTTACTATTAAAGACTAATTCCTAAATTGTACAGATAAGCTTCCTGAGAAAGAAAATATTTATATGAAAAGACGAAGGTCACAGACTTAAATATTTATGTGAAATGACCAAGGTCATAAACTTAATTCAGTGGCTGAACCCAGGCCTAGAACTAGGATCATCTGATTCACAGTCTCTTTTTGTTGTCACCATGTCTATCATAGAGACTAATCATTTTTTGCAAAATTTAGCTTCCCTATTTATTTTTGGAATTAAATTAAATAAATTTTAAGGTACAAAACATTTCATTCTTATTTTAGGTAAAAAAAGACATGACCATTTTTCAGCCAGGAGTACTTTTCAGCATAGTTCAAATGTATCAGTTGTGTTGAAAGAAAAGTCCTTCAGGCTATTCTAAATGCACAGTTCATGACTGATTTCATCACTTCCCTTTATGTCATAACCTCATACTGAAAAATAACTTCATTTATTCTAGGTGCTGAAATTATTTGCAAAAAAAAAAAAGTATTACAATGGCAGAAATTATTTTTCATTTCAAAGCACTGAAAATTTGTAGTAAAGAAATTTCTTTAAGGGGGAAGGTACAAGAGTACTACACAAATCCCGGTATACAGACTGGCATAGATTCATCACAATTACATTCTGAAGACGCTTTCTCTTTGCTCTCTGCTTGTTATGCTTGCATGCCTTTTCTCTTGGAGGTAAATGTCACATTTTTAAAAAAGTCTCAGCTGAAGATTGTTATCAATCTTGAATTCACAAGCTACACATATAATGTTCCTAGCCCACAGGTGATGCTCTACAATTACTTGTGGAATATAACTTTAAATAAATTATAATGAGTAAGCTATTGCTAAATTATACCCTTCCTGAGGATGAGACATCCCTTAATCAAGTCAGCTAAACACTTAGCCTTTCTTGTGTATGTAGATGAAGCCTACATCTTTCAATGCACATAAAAGTAATATATTTTCTCTTCTTATATATTTATTCATTCATTCTATGCATATTTACTATGTATAATTACTATGCAAGGTATAGAGCCAAATGACTCAGACATAAACTTTGCCTTTAAGTTCCTTACAATCTAACACATAAACATAAATAATTCAATGGAAAATGTGAAAAGTGCTATAAAAACAGCATAACTAATGTAGCACAGGAATTCTTTGATGAGAAGGCAGTTATTTTTTCATATGGGTAAGGAAAAGGCACAAGGTTTAAGCCAATTAAACTTGGTTTTAAAGAACAGTCTGAAATTGAGGTGACAGTAAACATAGAGAACAAAAAATTACAAACAGAAAAAACAAAGTGACCAAAAAAGTGACCTGAAGGTAAGAAAACCTAGAATATATAGAAACTATAACAAGAAGCTCATGCCAGTTGTAAGGAATGTTGAAAATGAGCCTAGAAGATAAGTTGAAGAGAGAAAGATACACATACACATATAAATGTGTGAGAGTGTGTGTAAAGAGAAAGATAATTATTTAAGAATTTTAGGCACAAATATTTCATAACATACCTGTTATTTAAAAAGAAAAATGCATGTGTGTCTAATTTAGATAAGAAGGGGATACAGGAAGCAGGATGACTAGTACTTGTTATCATAACATAGTTAAGTTGTTATCATAACATGCCAGGACAGAAGTTAAGGAAAATGGAACCTGTGTTCCCTAATAATATACAGTAGTTTGTATATTGCTGTAATTTACATATCGCTTATTATTCCAAACATAAGGCATAACTGTCATATCATATAGATCGCAAAAATGATATGTAGATTAGATCTTTTGCTTTAAAGCCACACCTCATACATATCTTTTCTTTTTCATTATGTAGGTTGATATTGAGACCTTTTCCCCTGAGTTCTGTATCCTCTACACTACCTCATGTATTCAGTGAACACCAATACTGTAGGTTTGAATTTAGTAGAAAAAGATAGTTCCTAACCACCAAACTTGACTAGTCTGTCACGTATCAAATCTTACTTTTAAAAGGGATTTCAAACTCATATATAAACAATTCAATATTTTTTTCTGTACAGAATTGGCTGTTAATGTCAAATTTTTCATGGGAGTGCATTTTCACATTCTACCAGAGCTACAAGATCCTAAAGGAATAATGGAAGAAAATCAGAAAATTTGGTTCCAAATACATATTGTATAATATTTCATATAAGCCTCTTATGTGAGTTTATTTTACATTATTTATAATTTTCCCCTACTCATTTCCAAAAATGCTAGAGGTTTTTTTTTTTTTTTTTTTTCTGGGAAAGCTGCCAAAAAAGTTCATTTTATTGCTTCCATTGAGAAACACCTTTAGCACTTTAGAGAGAAAGCTTTTCACTGAAATATAATTTAGCAACTCGGAAAGATGGGAGAAAGTTCTAAATTTTTGACATATCATCCACCAACTGATATAACCCATTTCCAAATATATGAAATAAGCAACCTAAGTAAAAGATATAATCTTTGCAAACTGCGCATTTAAAAAACGCAACAAGTGGCAGCAGTTTGTCTTTTGTAAAAGAGAAAAATCGCTGTAATTAATCAATCAAATCGCAGGCAGCAATAAGATCATACAATTTACTAGTGCACACTTTCTAGTATGAAAGTGTGACCTAAAGTTTATGAGGACTGTCCCTCCACAAGCATAACAAAATTCACCTGAGGTGTATTCTTGAGTTGCATGAGGATGCATTTAGCTCTTCCCCTCTCTCCTACCTCACTTCTCACCATTCCGGTACTGCTTTCCAAACCCTACCTAGACACAATGGTCTCCCTCATTTCCTTGAGCACATTCTCCTCTGCATTTCAGAGCATTCTTCCATGTTTCTATTCCCTCTCACCGGAACGCTCTTCCTGTGCAGTTTCCCTCTCTTTCACACCTCATTCTTCTGATGTCTGATCCAGTAACACTTCCTCAAGGACATCTCCCCAGGCCCAACACTAAGTCTACATTATATGCCCTCCTGATGGTGTACTTCTCCTTCTCACATTCTTCGCAGTTGTAATTCACATAATTGATACTCTGGTGGGTTGTTCGAGGTACACAGGAGTATTAGAAAATAAGATTTTCTCTGAATATAAGAATCCTGGAATGTAAGTTTCACAAGAACACGGAAATGTCTCTATTATTCACCTGGCTCTTAGTAACTGAGTAGTGTTCTGGCCATAAACCTCAACAAATACTTGCTCAATAAATGCATTAAAACATTACTACAAATGAAAAAGGAATAAAATTAGAAGTATCTTTTTATTTCACATAAATTCTAGTGCCTTTCAAAGATATGGGCTCTATTAGGATTTTTCTATTTTAAAATAGTTTTAATGAATAGAAATTTAAAGTAGTGCTATATAAAAATAGTACCAATTTTCATTCCATAATCATGAAATTGTAAAACATTAATGGCTAGACATACAGTAGAATCTTAACCAATTAGGAAAACAATTACATGACAGTTAAAAATCAACCTCTTAGAAATGATTTTGTTTTAATATGCTAGTTCGGTTTTATCTGAGTTTTTGGGACAACATATTTTGTGAATAATTTGAAAGTAATCCAGAGACATTGCAGGGGTGCAGATTTGATGTGAATGTTCCATGCCATACAGAAACCACTGTGTTTGCAAATACATAGCATTCACATAACATTTTTTAGAGGTTTATAAAGGTAATAATTTCAGTTATATTTATGCTTCATTTGATCAATAAAACTATTTATATGGAGAATCACAAGATTTTTAAAGTTGAAAAAATTTATATAAGGAAACTTGTAAGATACTAGCCAAATTTATCCTTATGCATAATGCTCATTTCCATATAGTTAAGTACTTTTCTCTGTATTCTTTGCTGATCAAGTAACGAATAATTAATAGAGTTATTAATCCAGGTGACCAATAAGTGGAAAGAACATATAAATCTAATTATTTTGTCATTGTTTTAATGTGGGAGAGAAAAACACATTTATGATTTAGACACTCAAATTTTGTAAGTAATAACAGAGCAAATAATGTGTTATTATTTATTATTCATATTTCTCTAAAAAGTCAATTATCTATATGTCATGTATTATTATGACATAGTACTGTTTATTTAAAACTAAGAGGCATTTTTGGAGAAATCTAATTATGTTTTGGCTGTGGCCAAAGTGTACATGCTGTGGTTTAGTGCACACATATTTGCAATTATAGTCAGTGTTGTAATATTGTCTTTGAGCCATAATCACTATTTTGATTTCAGTAAGAAAGAAACAGTCAGTGGTCTTAATTTTTTAAGGACAGTATAATTTAGCTTTATTAAGTCATATATTTTAAAAATCTCAAACACAGCTTAAATATTTTCTACTTGTAAAACACATTAAAATTTGAGAGGAAAAGTAAAAGGTAAGCTGCAAAATTTAATTTCTGGATGATAAAAGCCTTTCACAAACACTAGGTAACTCTCTTCAACAAGGCACACTCCTAGGTAATATTACTCATCTTTTTATATCCTCTAATATAGTATATAGAAATTTTAAAACATAAATGAAAGAAATAAATCCATGTCTTTACAATAACTTTATATGCATAATAGTAACACAACGAATATGTTTCAACATTTGCATTAAAATGCATGTGATGCAATAAATATATACTGGTTTTTGATACTTATGTACACATATGTGAATAAACTTATGTGAGGCCATACTCTCTATGAACCCATTCTCTGCTAATGACTAAGCAAGACAGGATTAGCAAGACAAGTCCATTTCTAAAAGATGTAAGACTCCTCTGATAGGCAACTTTGGCACAATGACTCCCTGCTGGCCTGGCCAAAGTTTTTTAAAAACTATGCTTCATCAAAGATTCTGTCAGTCCAACCCTCCTTCCTTCTCTCCCCTCCTTCTTTCCAGGATCAGAACTGCTTCAATGTTTGATGGTTCTTCCTGCCTTCTTTATTTCCCTCTCCTTCTCTCACAGGCATTTTCCTAATAAATATCTTGCATGATAAATTCTGACATGGCACTTGCTCTTCAGAGGACATGATTTAATGCATGTATACACACACACACACACAAACACATACACACACCACATATTCGTAAGTAGAAAATCACACATGAGTTACATGGATACATAGAGATAGACCGACAAGTGCATAAGCGTATGCACACACACACAGTCTACCTCTATGTATCATATATAGAAACATATATATATATATATCATACATATGGTAAATATATATGGTGTGTGTGTATATATGTGTGTGTGTATATATATATATTTGCTATCTACTCATGAGCGGGCAGGTGACAATTCACAAAATATTATTAAGTACTTCCAAATATAAGTTCTCACAAATTGTTATTATGTGTATTAGTCTCACTTTCATGCTTAAAATAACCCAGAAAACTTCATAAAAAACTTACATTAAAAACCTAAAGAGGGCCGGGTGCGGTGGCTCACCTCTGTAATCCCAGCAATTTGAGAGGCCAAATTGGGTGGATCACCTGATGTCAGGAGTTCAAGACCAGCCTGGCCAATCATAGCCAACATGGTGAAATCCCGTCTCTACTAAGAATACAAAAATTAGCAGGGCACAGTGGTGCATGCCTGTAATCCCAGCTACTTGGGAGGCTGAGGCAGAACAATTGCTTGAACTCAGGTGGCAGAGGTTGCAGTGAGCCAAGATCATGCCACTGCACTTCAGCCTGTGTGACAGAGTGAGACTCTGTCTAAAAAAAAAAAAACCTAAAGATATTTACTCTTGCTGAATTTGCTAATCAAAGCATGATAGAAAGGCAATGTTGACACTAATAATAGAGAACATTTCCATATGTACTATATAGAACATTTATGTGGCATAATCAATATTATTTTTATTAAAACTTTCACTGTTAGGGCATCTGTGTTCAATAGCCAAGGATATAATAGTAGCTTTCCACAATTATGTATGCCATTACACTACTATACCTGTCTTTTACACTTATACATACTTGGCTTTTTACAATTCTGAATGGATAATAAATTAAATGATGAATAAATGGATGAATATGTAGTGACTCAACATTGACTAGCAGAGTCTCACATTCATAGAAAAACATGGTTTACAGTGGAGAAAGCCAAATCGCAAGACAGCCTAATCCTGGATTTGTTTTAGTGCTTATCTGGCTGTATTACAAACATCTTATCTTGTGACCCTCCCAAAGTCTAATTTTCCAGGCTCAGTTTGAGATGAATGCTTAGGCTCTTTTGATATTTGGGCAACATAGGATTATTCTGTGAACATATCCTTCTGCCTAATTTTCCTGAATTATCCCTCAATGTTTTCTTAGTCTGAATGTTCCAAATTGTCAATGTGTCATAATTTAAGCCTGAAACCAAAGATGAACTCCACTATGAAGCACTCATGCATATCATTGGTGACATGGGTTTCCCTTCTTTATAACATTCAAAGGATTTGCTTCTATTATGAGTCTATCAAATTCTGTATATTAAAAAAATTAATTATTTCTACACTGAGCACATAAATTAAAAAGTGGGAAGTGATTGTACCTTATTGAAATTCGATTGTATGCATGTGTCTGCATGTTGTGATTTACATACTATAAAAAAAGGTAAATGCCTAGTGGCCAAATAATTTTTCTCACTCTGTTTTATCTTTCTTAATATTGGCTTCAGCTTTTCCCTGTCTTCATTCCCTTAGATGAATCATTTCTAAATCGAGCGTGATTCTAGACAAATTATGATGATTTAATTAATATCACTAACATTTAGAAGTACCTGCTTTCATGTTCCACCCAGAATTCATCAGTCTGATTCAAACACGTATTCTCCAATTATCTGTGGGCGCTGTACTCAGAACTGATGTACATTCTTTCTTTGTCAGCTCCACAGTCAGGCTAGTCTCTTCAGTTCAAGTTCTACTCTCTAATTCCCATAAATAAGAACTTATAATTAAAGGTCTGGGGCAGAACTTACGTGAATTAGGGTGCTTGACAACTGCAAAAGTGCATTGCATTGAGAGGTGCTGCATATGTTTGTTAAATAACGTTTCTTTATGAGTGAATTGAATAGAAACAACTAGTTGTGTTATATGGTCACAGTAATAAATTTAAATTACATTTATTTTTAATTTAAATTTATTTAAATATTATTTTATATTATTATATTTTTATTTTAATATTTATTTGCATATATTTAAAAAATAAATTTATTTAAATTAATTAAAATAAATGAATTAAATATTTATAAAGTAAATTAAATTTAAATTTATTTTTCAATTTAAATTTATTAACACATTTTTACACATAAAAACTTGATTGACACAGATCAACATAAAGAGAGACATTTA
Source organism: Macaca fascicularis (assembly GCF_037993035.2). Taxonomy (NCBI): domain Eukaryota; kingdom Metazoa; phylum Chordata; class Mammalia; order Primates; family Cercopithecidae; genus Macaca; species Macaca fascicularis. Next base: position 98,028,928 of record NC_088379.1, on the reverse strand, counting down.
AAAGAGATTATTCAGAAAAGTACCATTAAGAATATTGAAAAACTATGACAATATATGAGTAGAAAAATCAAGTGAGAAAAAGTAGTCTCATTCTGCTAAAACTACGCCATCAAAGCCCACCTCATAACAAATACAGTTTAAAATAAAACACAAAAGGAGGCTGAAGAAATAGAGGATGGAGCACAACCAAAGAACAGGAGAATACAACTCAATGAGCACTATAAATCAATGAACTAAAACAGGTCTGTCCCTGAAAATGAATGAGGTAAAAATGTACCATTTTGCCTTCGTTGACTTCTACTGTTCATTCAGTTGGATTTCTCTTTTCCTTTGAGGTTTTAACATTTGATTTCTACTTCTTTTTCAACTCCTAAGCAAGACTTTTGGCAATCCTGAAGGTATCATGAGGACATGCTTAATACCTCTCCGCATTCAACTTCAGGAAATTCTCCTATTCATTCCACAATTATAAATTCTGCATCCATTATACATCAGGCACAAGATAGGTACACCAGAAGATGAAAATATGGCATTATTATAACATCACACTATTATTAATAAAATTTTTGGTTTTAATGACTAAAACTACTTTATTTTCCAACATGATTGGAGCTAAACTTTTGCTTCTAAGGAATAGTGACCAAACTTAGCAAAGTTGAAAACAAAGCTGAAATTATTTTTCATATCTGACATATTTGATACCCATGATAGAATATTAAAAACTCTGAATCAAGATGAATTATGTTTTACATGCTTTTACTGTGAGCCAAGATCCTAATTTTCTTTTAATTTAATTGCTTTCTCTGAAATTCAAAGCCAACTTTGATGCAATTGCTTTGATAAAGGTGCTTTTCCAGAAGGAGCCAGCTTTTCTCACTGACTAAATTACTCACACTAACCTCTGGTGTTCTAAAGCCATGACTTAAAAATTAAATATAATGATAAGAAAGAGTTAATGAAGCTTCTAGAGATTCCTGACTGTTCTGAAATATAAACGAATTTGGCTTAAGTTATACATATATATATATTCAGTAAGAAAAGGTAGAGATATTTGATTATAGTACAAGTAAAAACTTGAGTATAAGGTATTAGTAAAATTAAGAATAAATATGAATATTTTTGCAGTTATGACAAAGAATTATTATTATATGAAGAGTGTATACAAAAGATCACAAAATACTAAAGTTCCTATTTTCCAAAAAAAAATATTTTAGAGGAGAAAGGCAAATGTATTTTCCATTTATGGAAAAAAAAATCTCGACTCCAGTAATCTCCAGTAATACAATAATTTGTATTTCACATGGAGCTCACAATGAAATATTATTTTCAACTATCATATTTTATTCAAACTATAAAAGATGAGCACCAAATTCAACAGAAAAGTAAGGCTGTGAACTGGATGTTTGTCTATCTTGCTGACAGCACTGTAAGTTATGGAAATCAACTTTGCATTACAAAACAAAAACTTAATGTTGAGCCTCTTTAATAATCCCACTTCTGGCAAATTATCCTAAGGAAATAATCCAAATATGGTAAAACCTTACTGACATGAAGATCTAAAGCAATCCTATATGTAGTAGCAAAACCCAAGAGTAAGTCTACATAATGTATAATTATGGGAGAAATAGCTAACTAAATCATGTTACCCAATAAAATATTGCATGATAACTTCTAATTACGTTTATGAGAAATAGGTAATAATGTGGAAAATATCAATAAAATGTCAGTGTGGAGAGGGATTATCTATTACATGGGCAATATGACTGCAATAATCTTTATAAATAAATATCAAGAATGAAAATCTAAGGCTCCAGAATATTGGAAGTGCTTGTGATGAATAATGAGATTGAAATTGATTTTTATGTATTAATTCCTTTAAAACATGTTCCTGTTAATTAAAATGTTTTAATAAAATATTTAAATGTGTTTATGCTTTTTACCCAAATATATCTTACATAATTTTTACCTCATTTATTTGATTTTAATAATTTAAATTTTTGGAATTTTTCATAAATTCCTAAAAATAAAATTTTCATAAATTTTATAAAATTAAATTATTAAAATCAAATAAATGCAGTAAAAAAAGTCTCTTCCATTTATGTAAATTTTTATTTTTTTAGATGTTGATCTTAATATGGTTTAAGTACTTACATACTATTTTCCTAACTGGGATAGTTACTTAATTTGTATATAATTTGGTAGAGAGGTGATAAAACAAATATCCTTTAAAAATTAATACTGCTTGGGCTGGGAGTGGTGGCTCACACCTGTAATCCCAGCACTTTGGGAGGCCAAAGCAGGAGGATCACTTGAGGTTCCGAGTTAGAGACCAGCTTGGTCAAGATAGTGAAACCTCATCTCTACTAAATATTAACTGGGCATGGTGGCGTGTACCTGTAGTCCTAGCTATTCAGAAGGCTGAGACAGGAGAATCACTTGAACCTGGGAGGTGGAGGTTGCAGTGAGCCAAGATGGTACCACTGCACTCCAGCCTAGGCAGCCTGGGTGACAGTGTGAGACTGTCTTGAAATAAATAAATAAAATAAAATAAAATAAAATAAAATAAAATAAAATAAAATAAAATAAAATAAAAATCAATACTACTACTCTACAGGAAAGAAAGTCTTATCCAAGCATGTCCTTGCACTGGTCATTTCATGTACGTTTACTTGGCCATGAGGTCTTGTGTTAGAAATGCTTTATTATTGGCCGGGCGCGGTGGCTCAAGCCTGTAATCCCAGCACTTTGGGAGGCCGAGACGGGCGGATCACGAGGTCAGGAGATCGAGACCATCCTGGCTAACATGGTGAAACCCCGTCTCTATTAAAAAATATACAAAAAACTAGCCGGGCGCGGTGGTGGGCGCCTGTAGTCCCAGCTACTCGGGAGGCTGAGGCAGGAGAATGGCGTGAACCCGGGAGGCGGAGCTTGCAGTGAGCTGAGATCCGGCCACTGCACTCCAGCCTGGGCGGCAGAGCGAGACTCCATCTCAAAAAAAAAAAAAAAAAAAGAAATGCTTTATTATTTGACTATTTTTCAACATAAGGGATATGATTTGAATATTTGATTCTCCTCCACCCCAAATTTCTGTGTTGAAATTGTAACCCATAAGGTGATGGTATTAGGAGGTGAGGCCTTTGGAAGGTGATTAGGTCACAAGGGCAGAGCCCTCATCATTGGAATGAGTCCTTTTATAAAAGGGCACTCAGAATGTTAGCTTGCTTCTTCCACTATGAGAAGACACAGCTAGAAGGTACTGTCTGTGAACCAAAGGGTAAACCCTCACCAGACCTGGAATCTGCAAGCACTGTGATTTTGGACTTCTCAGCATCCAAAACTGTGAAAAATAAATTTCTGTTGTTTATAAGCTATCCAATTTATGGTATTTTGTTCTAGCAGCCTGAATGGACTAAGATAAGAAGTTAAGTACTCTGAGAGCCAGCTATTCATAAAGCAAATATAGGAAAATAATAGAACTGTGTGGGCTGGTGAAATGATAACTACTACTTGGTTTAGGAAATAAGTGTAAAGGGACTCTAGTGTGACTCAGAAGAGCACTTGACACCCTTCAGCTGTTTTTCACTCACACAGATGCACACAATCTGCCCTTAGAAGGTCTGCCAATAGTTTGCCTTGGGAGGTGTTACCATAGCCATTTCTGAAGATAATTTTATTTTCCTTTTCCTCTAAGGGGTCTTAACCCTTTATTTCATTGGACTAGTTTTATTCACTTATAGAAGGAAACCACATACACAAAGCAAATCTATTTTTGAGGTCTTGAGGTAATGTATTATCACATAAATACAAACTGGAATGTATTTTATCTAAAGTTATTTTTGCAAACCCAATGCATTACTATCTGCAATCTTATTTATGGTTGTTTTAAAATATTAAAGTAATATCACAGTTATAAAAGTACTTTTAAGGAGGAAAAAAATACATAGAATCATAGAATTCTGAGTAAGGTAATCTAATTTAGTGTTTCTGAACCCTTGCTGACTAGCTGAAGTGCTTAAAAAAACACAAACGAAATCGTCAGGCTTTACAGCAGATCTGTTGGATAGAATCCTAAAAGGGATAGTGCAGGAGCAAATCAAGGAATCTGTGTTATGTCAAAGGTTATCAGGTAAAACTTGAGAACTTCTGCCCTTACTCATTCATGCAGAGCAGATATTCTCTGCATTTCACCCAAGTGGTCCACCAACCCATGCAAGGTGTTGCAATGGAACAGGCTGTAGACTTAGTAGTAACTCTACATAAGTTCGACACGAGTCAAGTAAATATACAAAATGTAGTGGACCTAGAGCCACTGGATAGTAACTGAGGAGACCTCAAAAACAAGTTCCAACAGTGTGTACAGCTTGGGGTTCACTCTAATGGAGGCTAGCCAGCTTGGACTCAGATTGAATCTCCCATATCAGAAAACTTTGTAATAGGTCTTCTGAAGAATTCACGAATGAGCCTCATAAGAGAGCCACACAGAAGTCTGCAAAGCAGAGAAAGCAAATAAATAATAATATTAGTAAATGTTGAATAAAGATACACTTAGCATTTTCTGCTCTCTCTTTTCTGACCTAACATACTGGAACAACTATACATCAAAGAGAAAGAAGAGACATTTATCTCAGAGTCAAACCTTGTGGTATTTCTTCGACACTCCAATTTGTTAGGGTCTCAATTTGTGGTCACACCAAGGAGAGGTAAGAACATACAATGTAAATCAAATATGGGATAAAGCCAGGCGTGGAGGCCCACACCGGTAATCCCAGCACTTTGGGAAGTTGAGGTGGCCTGATCACTTGAGGTCAGGAGTTCGAGACCTTCCTGGCCATCGCAGTAAAATCCCATCTCTCCTAAAAATACAAAAATTAGACGAGCGTGGTGGCGCAACTCTGTAGTCCCAGCTACTCTAGAGCCTGAGGCATGAGAATCGCTTGAACCCGGGAAACAGAGGTTGCAGTGAGCCAATATCGGCGCCCCAGCACTCCAGGCTGGGCAACAGAGGGAGACTCCATCTCAAAAGAAACAAACAAAAAATATGGGATGAGAGTTTTATATGCATTTTAGTAACAAAACATTAGAAAACAATTAAAAATGTGTTCACGGTGACATTAAAGCATTGGAAATGATTAACAATAGCAGAGCTACAAATGTTAATTGGAAAAAGTTTAGAATTATGCACTAACCAAGGTAAGATTATTCAATAAATAAATCACAACACAGTAATGCAGCCTACCTAAGAGAGAATTTGTTCTTTGGGGAACCACACCACACTGGGGCTAGTCCTCTTCCCATGGCTTGTTCCTAAACCAGCTCCCTCCTATGCTCTACTTGTTTCATACTTGTTTCATGGTTTATTGGATTCAAAGGTAGCAACTTACATTTATCCCTGCTATATTGATTGTTGAATTTCCACCATTGCTCCTTTTGAATACCAAATCTGTTATTTTACGTATCACTTTTTAAAACACTCTTTCAGCTTTATATAACATGAAAGTTTAATGAAATCTCCTTCAATATCTCCATGGCTGATAAAGATTTCCAACAAATAATATAAACTTCAGACAACAGCCTTGAACCTTCAACTGGAAAGTGTCATCCTTCACTTTTATATTCTGATATGGTACTTGAAGGGTAAAGGCAAAGATTGTCAGGAATGATGCATCTCAATTGTTTAGCAGCACGACATTGTGATTATAAAACTAATTCTAGAGCAAGAGAGTCTGGGACTCAAATTACCCATCTGCTACTTGCTAGACTCATTTTGCTCATCAATACAACAGCAAAAATTAAATCATCTACTTTGTAGAACTGTTAACAAGATCAAATGAGTTAAGAGATGTGAAGTAATTTGAAGAGTTTCTGGCACGTAATAAGCCTTATACAAATATTAACTACTTTTACTAGATGATGAGTGATCATGACTGGCTAAAGTCTGGATACATGATGTGTGCTACAGTTGCCTAATAACGAAAATCCTTTCACAAACAAACAAACAAACAAACAAATATGGCATACGTGACAAAACTTGTGATTTGTTAAGTCAATAATTTCTCATAGAATTATCTGAAAAAAAAAAAGTCTTCACTTTTTGAGAAAATATTTATGTTTGTTTAAATACCAAAAGGATACCAAAAATGTTTCAATCCTCCAAAAATGTATGAGGGCAAAAATAAACATCTAAGTAAACCTGCTGTCCACATGTGCTAATTTTTTTTGGATATATTCTGGCATTTGTCATTTATTATGTTGCAGCAGAGACTTTTGTAATTATATTTAAAAAGAAAAGGCAAATGCCCCCTTTTTACGTTATATTCATGGTATGCAAGGCACCAGTGTTGGAGACGAGGCAGTATATAATGTGACTATCTCAAAGTACTGGCAATAGTCTAGAAAACCAAATGTTGATATTGTTTCATGGGATATTACACGAATAGATGCACAGGGGACATTGGTTAAAGAATAAGCATTCATGTATCTACAGATTTTCTTCTTGAGGGTTAGATCAGATCAAATAAGAGAATTCAAAAATACAACTTTCTCCTAGAATAACTGGGATTCTTCAATTAAAAGAAGACGCTAGTTAAGTAGATGCCATGGTAGCCAACAAAGAGTTGAGAAAAACAGCATGAACATGTGCCTGTGGCTATAATACTAGTATAGAAACACACACACACACACAGAAGGTAAAATGCCATATAAATACTATTCTATAAAAATTAATAGAATTCTTACAATATAATGCCAATATTGACTTTAGATGCCTCATCACATATACACTATGAAATAAAAAGAAAGAAAATGACAAGAAAATGAGAGTTAGATATTAAGATAAAGGCCAGAGAGTATGGGAGCACAAAAAATGTATGCAGTAAGATGATAATCAATCATTGCATCTGAGTATATGCTCCAAGAGTCCTGGCAGCCTATTTTTCTTTTAATGACAAATACATCATACTGTCCCTCTGCTTTCTTTTTTTTAAAGTAAGTGTAAATTTTGTGTGACATAGTTGGCTTAGTGCTTAGACACACAAACCTGCAGTTGTATAAATTGTGTCCTGATTTTAAAAGGAAAAAAAAATGGTGAGATGTTCATGAAATTTATTGACAAACTTTTTTTGTGTTATTTCTGGCATATTTACATATAAAATAACTACAATGCCAATGATGGAAAGTTATAAGTGGTCTTAGGAAATACTTAACAGCCTTAAATACTCTTGGAAATTATTTATTGTGGCACACTAAGCCCAGTAAAAGTCCAATGAATAAAAATCAGAAAAATTAACTTTAAAAAAGTATGTAAGGCCGGGCGCGGTGGCTCAAGCCTGTAATCCCAGTACTTTGGGAGGCCGAGGCGGGTGGATCACGAAGTCAGGAGATAGAGACCATCCTGACTAACATGGTGAAACCCCGTCTCTACTAAAAATACAAAAAAAAAAAACTAGCCGGGCGTGGTGGCGGGCGCCTGTAGTCCCAGCTACTGGGAGGCTGAGGCAGGAGAATGGCGTAAACCCGGGAGGCGCAGCTTGCAGTGAGCCGAGATCGCGCCACTGCACTCCAGCCTGGGTGACACAGCGAGACTCCGTCTCAAAAAAAAAAAAAAAAAAAAAAAAAAAGTATGTAATCTTGACTCAAGAAAAAATACTAGTAAAAAGAGTTCAAAGAAAGACTTTAGGGCTCTGAAAATAATATTGAGGTATAAATCATTTTAATAAGCAATAAAACATCTAGGCAATTTTGTTTTCTTCAGGTATTAGTTCTTAAAGTGGTGGTTTACCTTGAGCCCAAGCAGTCCAATGTATTGGAGTCTCAATATCCACAAGTTGCCATGTAGATGTGATATAGAAAGAAGTTAGTATTAAATGTGTTTTCATGTCTGAGTAATAACTTCTATATATTGATTTTGTTAGTGAAACCTTTGAGGTTAAGCAGAAAAGAACCTATGAATAATCAAATATCAGCATATTAAAGACGTCAATTCCAGAACCACTCAAACATTTAATAATAGTACTTTAAGCAGTCAGCTGGGCCCAGTAGCTCATGCTTGTAATCCTAGCGCTTTGGGAGGCCAAGGCGGGCAGATCACTTGAGGCCAGGAGTTTGAGACCAGTCTGGGGAATATGGTGAAACCCCGTCTACAAAAATTAGCTGGGCGATTTGAGGCACACCTATAATCCCACCTTCTTGGGAGGCCAAGGCATGAGAATCGCTTGAACCTGGGAAGGGGAGGTTGCAACGAGCCAAAATTGCGCCACTGCACTACAGCCTGGGCTACAAGGTGAGACTCTGTCTCACAATAAAAAATAAAAATAAGCATTCCTAGAGAAATATAAATGAATCTTTTTTTTTTCAGATCATTGAAGGTGAAATGCTAGTACTAGTCCAATTTGTAAAAGGTCAGTGCACCAAATTTTTATTTATTTAGAATTTAAAGAATCTTACAATTTAAAGTAAAATTTCTCTTTAATTGGTATAAGACCCACATGATTTAAATATGAACATCTTAGTCAATTATAGACACATAGTTTATAAATTAACTAGAATCTGTCCTTCAAAATTTACTCATTTTTAAAGAATTTATACATTTGGTTGAGTTGGTTAAAAGTTGTTATAGCCAAATCTACAGCTAAATCAAACTTGTTAATATATTTTATACTACTATATTTAGTACATAAAACATTCATTACATACTATTTCATATGATAAAGATTATACACATAATTTTAAATAAATACGCCACTTATCGACCCAACAGACATTATTCTCATATCATAAATAAATTATTCCTTAATAAATTATCAAAGTATCAGGCATTTAGGAGATTGTTTTCCTTTGTCTTCAATATTAAATATATGTAGAATAAGTCTAATATGTCTAATACATATTTAACACACATTTATAGTTGCATATATATATTCATATACACAAGCAATCTAAGAGAGATGCCATAACTATTATTAGGCAATGTATTATTCTTAATAATCTTCTAGTAGATAGCACTTGTTCAAGACTATCTGTACACTTCACAGTTAGAAATAGAAAATGATATTTATGTCAGTTAAACAAATTCAAAAATGTAAACAAACAAAAAAAGCTGAGAAAGTTTAAATAGTAGTAGTATTTCATAAATAAAATAAAATCAGATGCCCAGAAATATGTACTGAAATCTTTAGCCCTATAATACCAAATTGATTATAATTAAATATTGAAAATGGGAACATTTCAAGATTTTATTTATTGCCACATCTTAATATTTTGAGGAATTTGTAATTAATTGATACAGGAATCCCTGAATTTTTGGTAAGGTCAACAGTTAGTGTTTTCATATTTACTTAGTTAAATGTTTGTTGCCCACACACAAAAAGTGTATTATATAATGATGGTTACCTAGGCACATTGCCATTATTTATCCTCCAAGAATTATTAATTTAAAAGCAACTGTGAATTTAATAGAATAATTTTGTGGTACACATTCATAGCAAGCAGGATCTACCATTATTAATATTTCTTTCACTATGACAACATGAAATATAATCCCAAATTCTCATTAGTCAGCAAAACTTCCCTGTGAAGTCTCGTATGCCTGCTATTATCTTCTCATATGACACACCAATTCCAGTTTCTTAAAACTATACCAAACAATCTCAGATACAACAACAAAATCTATCATAAGGTCCAAAGGAAATGCAAGGATAAAAAGAACCTAGTTTATCAAGCTACTCTGATAAAATCTCTCTATGCAAATCCTGACAAATACATCCTATGTCTAGATGCTTCCAGTGATGGAGAACAAACCACCTCTTGAGGCAGGCAATTCCAGAATCAATCATAGAGAGTTGTTCCCCACAATGAGTTAGTCTCCTTCACTACAGTTTCATCCATGAACCCTCGCACTCTTCTCTGCAATGGCATGGAAAACTGAAAGTACATTTTATATAAAAGCTCTGAAAGTTCTTGTAGAAAATAGTGAAAAGCTTTTCTTCTCTAGGCTCAACATGCTAGCAACTTCAATAAGTCGTCATATGTTGTGATTCACATAGTCTCACTCTGGTTTCTTGTATTCCAGACAGGGTCTAGTTCCAGACAGACTCAAGTAGGGTATGACATAAATGAAGAAGGGAACTATTATCTACTCTATTCTAGACAGATGAATACTCATGACACTTGTAGCACATTCTTCCACTGTAAAAGGCACATCTATCTTCTTCACATCTCCCCAATCATTTCCATGGATACTGCTTCCAGTTAAGTTTGACCCTTTATGTTTTGAGCAGTTACATTTTACTATTTTCTGTCATAAACTCCTTCAATCACAAAGGTACACTCAGTTTGAAATAATTTATATACCTTATAGGTAAACTTGTAAAATGTCCCAAGGATCTTATTAACCCTGCCACTAATAAAAACACAAATCCGGCTTGGTGGCCCAGGAACAGAAAGAAACCTCTAGGAAAACTGCACATGGGATGCCAACTTACATAGGGCTCAATACATATTAAAAATGAAGAGGTACATAATCCTATGTAAATAAAACATAGAAGATATACTGCTATCATAAAGACATAATAATCTTGGATATAAATATGTATTTTCCTATGCTATTTAGCCTTTAGAGTGTAAAAGTAAGAATGCTAACATTTGAGTTGTTGAATTCCATTCCGATATGATCAATGACAGCAAGTAATTTTCTACTTTTAAATACTCGAGTTTTCTACAGCATTATAGGGATTAAAGGTTGCTAAATTTTCATATGAACATTTTCTCACATATCCAGTAGGAAATACAGTTGACTTCAGAGAGACCTATCGAATTATATCTATCTATACATTATATTAGTTTCCCTTTTGGAAAAATTTATATTATTAGAAAATACTTTATTTAATGTGCTATTTATTTTTCAAATATATTAAAACTTATTTAAACCATCAAAATTGATTTATGTGAAAATTAAATGATATAAAATTACCCTATCTGTATTCTATTTAATCGACCTCCAAAGGAGGTCAGTATATCTTCAAATTAAGCTGTTGTCCTTTCTAGGCTCTCCATCTTTGACCTAAATCTATGACACCTATCAATCTCATTTGGATTATATTTTAAGTCCTGTGGTCTGACTTTAACTGACATTAGAATTTACCATAGGTGCAAGGCAAACAGCAGAATCTCAAATGCATTGTTAGGTTATGTTTAACGCCATTTAACAGAACATTGTTTGAGAAATAAAAAAGCTACTTCAAATCCTAAATATACACATACTCCTTGATCCAGTCAGTCAGGAAGTGCCTCTGTTACACTCTACAAACTTACAAAATTGTTCTGACTGGACCGTCTTTTGCTGTGCTGCCATCAGGGACTACAGGCAAAAAAAAAACAGTTCATGAAAACTACTGTGGAATCTCCTGAAAGGATGCTGCTGAGAATAATTATATTATGTCACACAGTGTCTGGAATAGCCACTCTACTTGGAAAATTTCTACTCTGATATCACTACTGGAGAAAACTGAGAACAATGTATTATCTCAAAGAATAACTAGTTTCAAATTTACGGACAGCATGAATTGTGTAACAATTTTGAAGTGGGTTTATAGAAAACTGAAAGTTAAATCCATGATCCAACTGTGTAAAGTATATGATATGCATTATTGGCCTAATTCTATGTTCTTCTTTTTTATTTATTCCTATTTTTGTTCTTGCTTGCTCTCTTTTAATTTTCATTAAATATGTGTATGTTATCTTTTAAGGAAGGTGACAAACTAATTACTGATTTGATAAATTAAAATAGGATTTTAGGAAAGGAAGGTAGAGCAAGGTATCTGAATACCCTCCAGTATTCATCCTCCCCACAGGAACACCTACCTACATAAGAAAGCACCTCCATAGGATACAAAAATCAGGTGATCAATCACTGTACCTGGTTTTAACATTATATTGAGGACAAAGGCACTGAAGGGGGTGGAAAGACAGTCTTGAATTGCTAATGCCACCCCTCCCCAACTCCCCAGCAGCAAGTGGGGAGAGAATCTGTGTGCTTGCAGTGATTGTGGGACTTTGTGTTGGAACTCAGTGTGTCTGTTCCAGCAGAAAGCAACACGGGGCAAAATTCAGCTGGCACCCACAGAGGAAGCACTTAGATGAGACTGAGCCAGAGGGGAATTGTCTATCCCAGCAGTTGGAACCTAAGTTCTGGCAAGCCCCACCACCACAGGCTAAAGCACTCTGGCAACCTACATAAACTTGAAAGGCAGTCTAGGCCGCAAGGACTGCAATTCCTGAGCACATCCTAGTGCTGTGCTGGGTCCAGAGCCAGTGGACTTGAGGTGTACATGACACAGTAAGGCACTGCCTGGGGTGACTGAGGGAGTCCTTGCGTCATCCTGTCCCAACCCCATGTGGTGCAGCTTGCAGCGCTGGGAGTCTCCTTCCTTCTACTTGAAGGGGGAATGGGGAGAGTAAACAGGATTTTGTCTTGCAACTTGGATACCAGCTCAGCCACATTTGAATAGGGCACCAGGCAGAGTCCAGAGGCCCCCATCCCAGGCCCCAGCACCTGGATGATACTTCTAGACACACCTTGAACAAAAAGGAAAGCTGCTACTCTTAAGGGAAGGATTCATTTTGGGAAGGATTCATCACCAACTGAATAAAGAGCACTTGGGACTTGAGTAAACATCAGCAGATGAAGGCAATACTCATTGCAGGCCTTGGGAAGACCTAGTACCCTGCTGGCTTCAGGTGTGACCTAGCACATTCCCAGCTGCAGTGGCTACGGGGAGAGACTCCTTCTGTTTGAGGAAAGAAGAGGGAAGAGTAAAGGGGATTTTATCTTGAAGCTTGAGTAGCAGCTCAGCCACAGTTGTGTAGAGCATGTAGAGCACCAAGCAGGCTCATGGGGTTCCTGATTCCAGGTCTTAGCTACTGAAGGGCATTTCTGGACTTGCACTGTGCCACAGGGGAGCCCACTCCAGTGAAGAGAGAAACTCAGGCCTGGCAGTGTTTGCTACAAGCTGACTGAAGAGCACTGGGCCTTGAGTGAACACCAGCAGTAGTCAAGTAGTACCTCACAGGCCTGGATTAGTGGCGGCCATGAGGAGAGACTCCTCCTGCTTGAAGAAAGGAGAGGAAAGAGTGGGAAAGCCATTGTCTTTCAGACTGGCTATCAGTTCAGAAGCAGCAGAATAGAGCACCAAGTAGATTCCTAAGGTTTGTGACTCAGACCTTGGCCCCCAAACAGCATTTTTGAACCCACCCTGGGCCAGATGGAACTCCCTACCCTGAAAGGAAGGACACCAGCCTGGATGGATTCACCACCTGCTAACTAAAGAACCCTTGGGCCTTAAATGACCATCAGTAGTGGCCAGGCAGTGGTCGCCGTGGATCTTAGGAGAGATCCAATACTGTGCTGGCTTTAGGTATGACCCAGAGCAGTCCTAGTGGTAGTGGCCACAAAGATGCTGTGTCACTCCTCCCCCAGCTCCAGGCAGATCGGCATGAAAAGAGAGACTCCGCTTGTTGGGGGGAAAGTAAGGGAAAAGAACAAGAGTCTCTGCCTGGTAAACCAGGCAGTTCACCTGGATTTCATCCAAGACCATCAAAGTGGTATCTCTAGAAGTGTGCAAGAGTCACAGCATTACTGGGTTTGGGGTTCCCCCAATGCAGACCCAATTGCAGTGACCAAAGGCTTATATTATAACACGCAATTCTATTTGAATATTTGGAAAGCCTTTTCAAGAAGAATGGGTACAAACAAGCATAAACTGTGAACACTACAATAAATACCCAGAAATCAGTGAACATCCACGAGTATCAAGAGTAAAACATGACCTCATCAAGTGAACTAAATAAGGCATCAGAAACCAATCCGGGGGAGACAGAGAATTCAAACTAGCTGTTTTGAGGAAGCTAAATGAAATTCAAGATAACACAGAGACGGAAAGTCTTTTTTCTGGAAAGTCTTTCTTATTCATCTTTGAAGGATATTACTCTGATAGGAAAACCAAAAAAAAAAAAAAAAAAAAAAAAGACACATCAAACAATAAATAAATAAAACTACAGGTCAATATCCCTATTGAACACTGATGCAAAAATCCTCAATAAAATACTAGTAAATTCAAAAATATATTAAAAAATCATTTATCATGACCAAATGGGTTTATCCCAGAGATGCAAGGATGATTCAATATATGCAAATCGATGTGATACATCATATAAAAAGAATGAAAGGGAAAATAAAAATGATCATTTCAATAAATGCCTAAAAAGTGTTTGATAAAATTCAATACCCCTTCATGAAAAAAAAAATAAACAAACTGAGGATAGATAAAATATACTGCAATACAATACAAGCCATATATGACAGACTGACAGCTAGTATCATATTGAATGGGAAAAATCTAAAGGCCTTCATTTAAGATCTGGAATATGACAAGGATGCCCACTTTCACCACTGGTATTCAACATTGTACTGGAAGTGCTAGCTGGAGCAATCAGACAAGAGAAAAATATAACGGGGCATCCAAATTCTAAGGAAGAGTTTAAATTATCCTTGTTTTCAGCTTATATGATCTCATATTTGGAAAAACCTAATAAGTCCACAAGAAAACTATTAGAACTGATAAACAAATTCAGTAAAGTTGCAAGACAAAAAAGTCAACATTCAAAATTCAGCAGCGTATGTATATGCCAAGAGCAAACAATCTGAAAAAGGAATCAAGAAAGTAATCTTATTTACAATAGCTACAAATAAAATAAAATAACTGAGAATAAACTTAACCAAATAAGTGAAAGATCTGTATAGGGAAAACTATAAAACATTCATGCAAAAAATTGAAGAAGACACAAAAAAATGGAGATATTCAATGTTCATGGATTAGAAGAATCAATATCATTTAAAAGTACATACTACACAATCTATATATTCAATGCAATCCCTATCAATATACCAATGAAATTCATGAGAGAAATAGAAAAATTAATCCTGAAATGTATACAGAATCACAAGACACCGGATAGCCAAAGCTATCCTAAGCAAAAAGACAAAAACTTTAAAAATCACATCACCTGACTTTAAATACTACTACAGAGCTATTGTAACCGGAACAGCATGGTACTGGCATAAAACAGACACAGAGACCAATGGAACAGAATAGGGAACCAAGAACCAAAACAAATCCATACATCTACAGTGAACTCATTTTTGACAAAGATGCCAAAAATATTCTTTGGGGAAAAGAAAGTCACTTCAATAAATGGTGCTGGGAAAACTAGACATCCATATGCAGAAAAGTGAAACTACCCCTATCTCTCACCATATACAAAAATAAAATCAAAATTGATTGAAGGATAAAATCTAAGACCTCAACTTCTGAAATTACCACAGGAAATCATGGGGGAAGCTTTCTATGACATTGGTCTGTGCAAAAATTTCTTGAGTAATAACCCACAAGCACAGACAACCAAAGCAAGAATGAACAAATTTGATCACATCAAGTTAAAAAGCATCTGCACAGAAAAGGATACAATCAAAAAAGTGAAGAGACAACTCACACAATGGGAGAAAATATTTGCAAACTATAAATCTGACAAAGGATTAATAACCAGATATAAGGAGTTCAGACACCTCTAGAGGAAAAAATCTAATGATCTGATTAAAAAAATTACTAGGCAAAAGATCTGAATAGACATTTCTCAAAAGAAGACATATTAACAACAAACAAGTACATGAAAAGGTGCTACATATCATTTATCATCAGGGAAATGCAAATCAACACTACAATGATCTATCATCTCCCTCCAATTAAAATGTTTTATATCCAAAAGATAGGCAATCATGAATGCTGGCGAGGGTGTGGAGAACAGAGAACGCTTGTGCACTTCTGGTGGCGAGTAAATTGCATTACTACAGCCACTATAGAGAACAATATAGGGGTTCCTCATAAAATTGAAAATAGACTACCATATGATCTAGCAACCTCACTGCTGTATTCCTTTCCAAAAGAAAGGAAATTAGTATATCAAAGAGATGTCTGTACTCTCATGTTTATTGTAACACTATTCACAATAGCCAAGATTTGGAAGCAACCTAAGCTGTTCATCAACAGATGAATGGACAAAGAAAATGTGGTACACATACAGAATGGGGTACTATTCAGGCATGGAAGAGAATTAAGTTCTTGTCATTTGCAACAACATGGATGGAACGGAAGAATATTAAGTTAAGTGAAATAAGCCAGGCGCAGAAAGACAAAGTTCACATGCTCTCACTCATGTGTGAGATCCAAAACCTAAAACAATTGAACTTATGAAGACAGAAAATAGAATGATAGTTGCAAGAGACTGGGATATTTGATATTTGATTGAAATAATGGATACCGCATTTATCCTGATGTGCTTATTATGCATTGTAGGCTTGCATCGAAATATTTCATGTACCCCATTAATGTATACACCTTCATTCTCAGAAAACTAACACAAGAACAGAAAACCAAACACCGCATGTTCTCATTTGTAAGTGGGAATTGAACAATGAGAACACATGGACACAAGAAAAAGAATATCACACACTGGGGCCTGTTGGGGGTTGGGGGTAGGGTAGGGATAGCATTAGAAAAATAGTTAATGTAGATTATGGGTTGATGGATGCAGCAAACCACCACGGCACATGTATACCTAAGTAACAAACCTGCACGTTCTGCACATGTATCCCAGAACTTAAAGTATAATAATAAAAAAAAAAAAGTTTGTGGAACATGTACATAAATAAATTCATAATGTTTTCAAAAAATTTATACACCTACTGTGCATATATAAAAATAAAAAACTATCATGGAAGTGGCATCGTAAAATAAACATTAAAAGATAGGAAGCATAGGTCTTAGCTTCACAAAATGTCTCTGACATCTATGTGTTTAATTTATAAAATATGGTAAATAAAAGTAAATTAGTTTACTTACATGTTCTTATTAGCAAATAACAATAGTTATAACTTAATATCCAAAGCAAAATGTCCAATAAAAATAAAATTATGATAAATGTTATATTTTCTTAATATCATGGGAAAATAATATATGGGAATATACCAATTGTCCACAGAGAAAAAATAAACCTGTTATAGTTCTATTCTCTTTTCTTTTCCTTACTGAAAATTTAGAAACTGTGACAGGATTACCAAAAGAAATATCAGAAGTTAAGAGAGAAAAAAGAAAAGAGAATAAGAATTAAAAATGAATTTCTTACAATGCCTCCAGTAAATTCTTTAGAAACTTGAAAAATAAATGCCAAACAAAATGTTTTTCAAAACTTTTTTTTTTTTTTTTGAGATGGAGTCTCGCTCTGTCGCCCAGGCTGGAGTGCAGTGGCACGTTCTCGGTTTGCTGCAAGCACCGCCTCCTAGGTTCATGCCATTCTCCTACCTCAGTCTCTCGAGTAGATGGGACTACAGACGCCTGCCACCACGCCCGGCTAGTTTTTTGTATTTTTTAGTAGAGACGGGGTTTCACGATGTTAGCCAGGATGGTCGCGATCTCCTGACCTCGTGATCCGCCCGCCTCGGCATCCCAAAGTGCTGGGATTACAGGCATGAGCCACCGCGCCTGGCCCAAAACTATTATTTTTATTAGCATTGATCAAATATTGAAAACAAAATAATTCTATTATCCAAAGAAGCACGGAGTAGATTGTTTCCCTAGCAATAGCTTGATTTTTTATGTCTTTAAAATATTTTCTGTTTTTCAATTATAGTAGAAACACAACAAGAACTTTGCATTGATTAAGATAAGAAAATCTATAAAACTCATTTACTATAAAACTTTGTACTGTATTGGGCTTATTATATTCATTTAATTAAACCTAACAATCAAGTGAAACCAAGATAACTTGGTCTATTCGCTCTATTTTTAACTTTTTTGTTGCTGTTTTGATAAAATATTCTATTTGCTACCTTTTCAAAAAGTCATCTCTTATCATGATCTCTTTATTTACATTTTCTTAAAAATTGAATTTTCCATCAACAATTATAATAAGGTAAAATAGAAAGTTTGGGGACCATGCATTGCATTAGCTTTACGTAGTATATTTTTCTATATATCATCTGAGATGGACTGAAAATAGAGCATTTAACAACAAGAAAACCGTTTTTTATCAATAACGTGGGTTGTAATTTAGTCTGTAACTCAACAGACTTGTTTATATGCTATCTTTTTCATTTTCATGGGGCTGTTTCTCCCAAACCCTTCATGTATTCACTCATTCATTCATCAAAATATGTTTGTAGTATGTTTCAGGGAACATAATCGATCAAGAATGTGGTCTAAATACTGATAGGG
Organism: Macaca fascicularis; assembly: GCF_037993035.2. Lineage (NCBI taxonomy): Eukaryota > Metazoa > Chordata > Mammalia > Primates > Cercopithecidae > Macaca > Macaca fascicularis. Next base: position 98,010,608 of record NC_088379.1, on the reverse strand, counting down.
TCCCGTAATTGGAAGCCACTAAAGCCAAACCCAATATGAAAGAATGTAAGATTGACTAATAGAAGGATGAAAATGCATGTATTATTTTGAGCATCCTTCTGATATTTTGAGCCAGAGCAGAGTACAAGAAGTTACTAAGACATTAAGCCAAAAATAGAACAAACACATGAAAGACTGAATTCAAGTCCATTATTTAATAATTCAATGTGATCTGAGTTCCTAGTAGGTGAAATTAAAGGGAAATGACATAAACCCAGTAATTTTGATACCACTGGACAAAATCCTGTGTCCTGACACTAACACACATAGTTATACTCACCCTCCTCCATTTTAAGACATATGAGCCCTTGGATGGCTCACTTACTAAATATGATTTTCATGTCAGATAATCTAGGAAGGTTTCTTCTAGGAGGTGACCTTATGCTTTTTGCATGTCTAGGGTTTATATAGTGATAAAACAGAGAGGAGTTCCCTTCAGGTCCATGAACAAACACTTATATCAGTGGAAAGAAAAGGTGAAAACAATGTATGTGATAATTTTCACATAATGTATAATAAACAGTGTTTCAACAAATCAAAGGAAAGATATTTGCTCTTGTTCTTTGTGATCGCATTTCCAAGGAGGAAGCATTTCATATTGTTGCTCTTCATATACTTGAGTATTTACAGAACCTCACTTAAGCAGTACCTTCTGGATTTAGATGAAGCTATCGTTTCTGTGTATCTGAAGGTTTCACTATGTTTGTAATTCCTTGTTTTAGCATTAATACTGATTGCTGCTGTGATTTAAAATGGACACACTAGATCGAGTAAACATCTACAATTATTAGTTATTCCCAGCTATGTCACATTATTTTATCACATCCTTAAGCAAAGCATATACCTTATCTACCCTGAATACCATTGTCCTGCTTCAGCTCATCACATAAAAGTTCTTTGTATCCCATGTTATCATACACTCTATGCACAAATAAGTCCTAGGAATTTGTGTTATTCTAGGTATTTCAGTATTGGTGGTCAGAGAATGACCCAAGGTCTTCTTTTTAGTTATAGTTTAATTAAAAGTGACATAACTTTGGAGGTATGAAACTGATCAAATATCTGAGAAACTACATGCCACAGATGTATGAAGTACAAGTTACATAGAAAACCTGAATTGTCTGTTTGAATCATAAAGTATTCATTGCATTGTACTATGCATACAGCAGTTGCTCAGGTGTTCAAGTGAGATGCTAAAGAGAAAGAAAGTAGGCAGGATTAGGTTACCTGTCATAGGTTAAGGAAGAGAGAACTATAGAAAGCTAGAGAAGGTAGAGGATAACTTTCCTGATAAAACAAAACAAAACAAAAAATACAAATAATAGCAACACCTAATATATATATTGAGTAGTTACAGACTGTTCAATGCTTTAAATATATTAATTTGCATAACCACTTTGTAAGTTAGTTGACATTTTTCATCTCTTTTTTTTTTTTTTTTTTTTTTTTTTTGAGACGGAGTCTGGCTCTGTCGCCTGGGCTGGGGTGCAGTGGCCGGATCTCAGCTCACTGCAAGCTCCACCTCCCAGGTTCACGCCATTCTCCTGCCTCAGCCTCCTGAGTAGCTGGGACTACAGGCGTCTGCCACCTCGCCCGGCTAGTTTTTTGTATTTTTTTAGTAGAGACGGGGTTTCGCCGTGTTAGCCAGGATGGTCTCGATCTCCTGACCTCGTGATCCGCCCGTCTCGGCCTCCCAAAGTGCTGGGATTACAGGCTTGAGCCACCGCGCGCGGCCAGACATTTTTCATCTCTTTGGTAAATTATTAAATGAAGGTACAGAGAAGCTGATTACTTTATTTTAAATCACACAGCTGGGACATAATGGTGCCGGAATTTAAACTAGGCAGTCTAACTACAGTCTCTTTTGGCACTTCAGTAATGCCTGCCCAATCCATGTGGGAAAGTAGGCAGTTGCCTAGAGAGAATAAGCTACACAAACATGCTAGAGAAGAGGTGGTCAGAAGTGAAACACCATATCATATAGATTACCTTATTTTGCTACTATGTGTCTTAAACAACACCCTTTTCAACCTTGGGAAGAAATCATTGTTTCATGAAATATCCAGCTAAAGTATAAAAGTTCAAGCAAGTAAAATATTTTGATGCAAGTTAAAATTTCATTTTGTGGTGATCAGTTGCTAGCTAACACTTGTTTTCTTTTTTTATTCCATTGTGTTTTTGTGCTTATGTTTGACATTTTTTGGCAGCCTTGTTAATTAAGCAGAAGTTATCCCTGATTAATGTAGTATGAGCTGTTCCTTAAGTACTATAAATAATGCAGTGATTAATTGCCATATCTAAACCAGCCACCCTTTAGCACACTTCAAAGATGGATTTTCTTGGTTGTATTTGCTGTTGTCTACTTAATAACGATACTCATGTGGGAAAAAAAAATCATCTTCCTTACTTCTTTTTCTACAGGAAACTGTATTTAAACTATTTGATATAATTGCTTTGGCTTGGTAGTCAAGAAAATTCATCTTATAATAATTATAATAACGTCAAAGATTCTGCTGAATTCAACACAATTAAAAATTTAACTGCCTTACAAATGTTTAATAACAATATAAGACTTAATTTTAATGTTTAAGATATAATTTAGATAGTCATGGGAATTATGTTTTTCTTATTCATTAAATTATTTTATCCTAGTATACTTAATAATGATTATTAGCTCCTCTGTGTACAAGCAACTTTTGAATTTTTGCTTAATCAGAGGAGTATAAAAAGTAGTATTTTTTGTTGTTAGGACTGCCGCTGTAAATATACAATTTTTATTGAAATATGAGAAGAAACTAGAAGTTTGTCCTTGTATTTTTTTCAGTTCAAAAGTCTATTATTACTCTGTAGAAATAGTGAGAAAATATTGTTAAATTGACTCCCGTATTGATGTTGAGATTTTTATTTCTCATATTCATTACACTGAGGGTTTTTTAAATTTTAGTTCTTTGAAAGATGTTTTATAGTTACTCCTAAGTACTACATATTGGTTGCTTATGTGTCATTGTTCATAAAATACTACTTCCATTTTATCACTATAGTCATCATCATGAGCATTTCTTAAGTACCAAAATATTTCTCATTCCCAAAAATTTGGAACTAAATTTAAAAATCCAATTTATTTTATCCAAAGGAGTTGGTCATCCTGTCATATCAACTAGGATCACAGGGAATTTGGAGTATTGTCCAGTTCTAAACTTAACATCCCAAGGAATATAGAAAAATATAATACATGGTATCATATGTTATACATGTGAACAGAAAGAGAAAGAAGTACAGTTCCTTTGAAGAAAGAATAACTCTTTCCTCTGCAATAATTATCAAACTCCTAGTTGACAGAATTTTGTGGAAGATTACCTGAAATAAATGAAGTTTATCTTGGATCAAGACAGACTACTAGAGCATTACAAACTTGTATAAAACTGCTTGGGTCCCTGTAGGACTGTTTTTATTGAATTTCATTTCAGTAACATAATGTCACAAGAATTCCAAATATCACCTGCCATACTATGTAATATCTCGGGCAATTCAAATGAAATTGATTTAACACTACTTCAAGTGCATAGAAGTTCAGAGCCTTCCCAAATATTTCCAGAGCAATTCTTCCTTTTCCATTTCTCTTTTTTATTTTTAAGTTTATGAATATTATAAATCTTCTAACAAAATTTGACTATTTGAGTTCTTCCTCCTGTTTTGGACACTGTGAAAAAATCTGCAGCTCATCTTTATCATCATTTCTTTTTAATACACCTGTGCTAACTTACTTTTGGCTTCAAAATTTAACTACCCTGGTTCTCTCTTATACCCAGCTACCCTATGTTTGCATTTTATTCTGGAGTGCCAAAAGTATTATTGAACATTAGCTCAAATATTTTGCGAAGGAAAATAGGATATAAATCAGGTTATGCATAAGAAGTGTTACTCCCTCCAAGTAAGCATATGCTATAAGAATGTAACAACACTTCTCTTATTAAACTCTACACAATCTTTGCCACAAGAATATCACATCTCTTCACTTTTTAAACTCTACATGGTCTTCCTCACTGATTTTCTAGTATTGTGTCCCTAAACACATTATGGACTTGAATAACTACAAAATGTACACCTCAAGATCCATCTCTTCTCGCTTCACCTCAATTCCTTTCTTTGTAACTGCTTTATCAACATGAAATCTCTAACTTCTAATAGAGAATAATTTATCTCCTAAACTCACCGGTGTTCCGTTCTTACTCATCTCTGCAAATACTACCAAAATTCACTTATTTGCTAAAAAATATTAGGATGATCCTTAACTCCATTTGCTTTTTAAACAATGATCTATCTGCTAGTCTTATTATATAGCTCTACCTTCAAGATAGATTCAGGCTATGACTATTTCTTTCTACCACATAAACTAGATTCCCAGTTTGAGCTATCACCATTTTTCACCTAGACTCCATTTTTCTAGCGTTGGCTCACCAGAATCTACTCTCTACAAAGATGGCAGGATTTGTCCCATCTTCATAGCCTGCACCATAAGATCGATGTGTTTTAAAACCCAAAGGGAGGGATTGAAACTGCCTTTGCAAAATTATGACTGAGACAGTGAAAGAGATCTAACCTAACAGACTCTATCTTGCTTCTAACCTCCAAGCTGTCTTTGTTCATTCCTGGGCGTAGGGTGAACTAACTTTTGAGGGAACTTAGTTTATGGTTTAAAACAAAGATGGTAACAGCCCTTTCCCAAAATAAACCTCTTTCTTGCCTGGGGACTAGACTGCTTTTGTAGGACTAACAAATTAGCCACAAGATTAGAAATTATAGTTTAGGAGTAATGCAGTTGGAGACTACAAGATTCTGACCCTCCCTGAACTGCTTGCTAAATCAGTGCTTGAGATATTTTGCAGACCTTGCACTTGATGAATTAGCTGGAACCACCTAGACAGTTAACTGGCTCATCTGATCTTGTGGCCCCCACCCAGGAACAGACTCACACAAAAGGACAGCTTCAGTTCCCTATGATTTCATCTCCTACCTAATTAGCACTACTGGCTCACTGACTTCCCCTTGCCCACCAAGTTGTCCTTAAAAATTCTGATTGCTGAATGCTTGGGGAGATTGATTTGAGCAATAGTAAAACTCTGATCTCCCACAAAAATAAAATAAAATGTAAATTCAAACTCGTCTCATCTCTGCTTAAAACTCTCCAGTGGACTCCTATCTTACACTGTCCAAACTCATTTCATGCCTATAATGTTCTCCTTGAATGAATCCCTGGAAAGGTCTCTAAATCTGATCCTAGAACTCTCCATTTCACTCATTCAACTTTAGACACACTGCCTGGCTCTTCCAAAAAATCACCAAGCATTTTCCCACCTGCTGTCTACCCTCTGCCAGTACTGATCTGCCTTAGTTAATTGAAAGATTCACATTATATCACTGAGGTCTCTAAGGCTCATTTGCATTTCCTTAGATGAGTCTTTCTCATCCACCTTACTCAAAAAAGGGAATCCTCATCTCATCCTCCACTCATGCTGCTCCAAGGCATCATTCTCCATTACTTTCTCTGCTTAATTATTTTTCCTGCACTTCCACTGCTTGACATTAAATAAAATGTTTATTATTTTATGACTCTACCACTAGAATGTAACTGCAAGAAGCCAAGAACATTTTTTGTCTTTTCACCACTGAATCCCAAGCATCCCTTGCAGATTTGATCTACTGGCTCTCTAATTGTTAAGCTATTAACCACATTGCCCAGTATTCTTTTCTCGATATAGTTCTGGATTAGAGTTGAACAGAAAAGGAACTTGTGCAAGATCTGGGACAGGAAAGTGAAGCAGTGGTCATTACTCTCTAAACCTACATCAGACAGAGAGTGACCGAAACAGAGCACCCAGCAAACTCTAGCTTATTACTCTCTTCTGCTTTGTGTCTAATTCTTATTCTCAACTATTGGTCCTGTTTGAATAACAGCAGCCTTGGACCCACTACCAGACTCTTAGCAGTGGGCCAACAGCAGATAGATCTTACAGGGGCATAAGCTTCTAGCTGAATTTTCTACAAACTTTCATTTGTAGTCCCACTTCAGCAACCAAATGTGCCTGGGTTCTCAGCATTCTCATGCCAAAGGTGACAGTGCTTTGGGAAGGGTGACTGGTGATCTTTTCTCAAACTTTCCCCTTTTCCATCTTTATTTCCCCAACTCCTCCCACAATTGCATAAAGTCTAATTCCTATAATACATATATTCATCCACTGTACTGAATTCAAATACCAGATATATAGAATGAACTCAGCAGGTATTTACTAAATTAATAAATATAAAACAGTTCATACAGATCTTAGCACATGCAGAGCACTCAAAAAATAAATACATAATTTAAATAATAATGATTAATACATATAAATAACATTAATAAAAGATAAAGCTCTCAGAGCTGATCATGTAAAAGTTGCAGCATCTGGAAACTAGCCATATGAAAGAGTAAATTATGGAAGTGAGAAAAACGAAAAGACCTGTTCTCATTTACCTTTTAAGTTGTGTAGTAACTGATAGAGAATTTACATTAAAAATACTTCAGTGTGAGTGCCAGGCACCTTGGCTTATGCCTGTAATCCCAGAACTTTTGGCAGCTGAGGCAGGCAAATCACTTGAGGCTAGGAGTTTGAGATCAGCCTGGACAACACGGCAAAACACTGTCTCTTCTAAAAATACAAAAATTAGCTGGGCATGATGGCACATGCCTGTAATTCCAGCTACTCAGGAGGCAGAGGCATGAGAATCACTTGCGGGTAGATGTTGCAGTGAGCTGAGATCACACCACTATACTCCAGCGTGGGCTACAGAGTGACACTCTGTCTCAAACAAAACAAAACAAAACAAAAAACATTTCAGTGTGAGTGATGTCCATGACTGCTTCATCTATTTGAAAAGTTATCACTTGAAACTGGTAATTGATTTTTGTATTGATGTGTTATGTGAAGGACAGACTAGGGATTAAAATTAGGAGAAGACAAATCAAATACGAAAACAAACCTTGTAACCAACGAAAATATGATCTGTCTTATAACCCAAGCATGTTCTCTCCCTTTTGTTATATTCAAAATATGCTAATAAATGGTATTCAGTGATAAAAAGACTCCTGTACTAGGCTGGAGCTTAGATAGGATAATCATAAAATTATAATCAAGTTATTTGATTCTATGCATTTAAAAACAGTTTCGATATGCATCATAGCACCATATTAGGTGTTAAAACTTACTATTTAAATGTTTATGGTAATAATTTCCAGACAAATGCAATAAATGCATAAATGGATCAATCCAATTAAGTTTATATTATAGTTTAGTATTATATATGCTCTCTAGCAAAGCTATAGCAAAGAATTGACAAGAGTGGGTTTGTAGTCACAGCAGAATTTGCCAAAGGGAAACAAATTTTCCAGTGATATCTTTTGTGCAATGGATTTCTTAAAAGAAGTGCTAAAGTCCCTTCAATGCAAACAACTCTATAATCCTCAATAGTAAGTTATAGGCCAAGTCTATATATTTGATCTAATTCAAGCTGAAAATATCATGATGCTTTATAATAATGACTAAGAATCTTTGATGAAATTTCCCTTTTACATTTTCAGAGAATAACAGTGTGAAATTTGAAATATTTAAGTAAATTAAATAGGTATATTTTCTAATTTTCAGAGTATATTTTCTGATGATTACTATGGACTATATAAATAACCCTTGAAATAAATGTCCTAGAATTTTTCTAGTGAATCATTTTTTCCTCAAGTTAAGGCACCTAAACAAGCGTTAGTTCTTAGAGATGGATTTTTAAGGAAAAAAGGAAAGAAAATGGTGATTTTGAAATTTCCTGCTATCTTTTTCCTCTCAAGGTTTGCTCATTCTCTTCCCTTTTCTAACATTTACTCAACTTTAAGAAGGAGTTAAAGAAATATCTCTTCCAATAAGTTATTTCCCACTTGAACCTGCACAATCACCTAACACGACCAGAAACACTGGATACAACTTCAGTCTGGCTTCTTACTATTTTCTAAAATCACAAATATAATGCTCGTGTTGTTTAAATTTATTTGATATATTTTATCCCTCATCTTCATTTACCAGAACTGACACTCAGTTGTGATTAGATGTTCAGTCTTAGGTTATTCACCTACCTCTCGATTCTATCTCAAGGCAGTCTCATCCATATCCATAGCTTCAATTACTTCTAGAGGCAGATTACTCATTTCGTGAGCTACATGTAAGAGTTTTAGGAGGTTTAAATCACATTCCCTTTCCCTCATAAGTTAAAAGCCAATTAAGAGACAGTCACAGGAGAAAGACAAATGGAAGACTGAAGTGTTAGCTTTATTACAGGTAGACTAATTAGAGTACAGGTTATCTCTGTGACCAAAACGAGCTTTCAACATACTCTACCTGAAAATGACAAACTTGTCTATATTTTAACAAGCAAGAAGGGTAATTCAAAATCTATCCCACTATAGCAGAGGCAAATTAAGCTTTTAAGCTTTCTGGAAATATGTAGAAATACCCCAAACCTTCAAAAGAAAGAGAGGAGAGAAACGAAAGAGAGGGAGAGAGATATGAGTATATCATTAACTTCCAAATTATTAACCAGATAATATTTCCACCTTCACTGGAGAGCACTGAGTAAGAAGTAAAAATAAAGGCCAACATGTTATTATTATGATGATTTGAAGCTCTTCTCTATAGAAATATGAGGCCAGGGAAAATGAAGATTTCTTACTAATAGGACCTACTAAACAGGTCATTTATGGTATCTCAACAAACATTAACCTAATGTCCTTTTTAGGGGGATGTGGAAGGGGGAGACCCAAACTTGATGAATGATATCATTATCATTTAATTAAGCTAGTCAGATATCTAGATGTTGTCCTTGACATCTTTCCCGCCTCAACCTTTTTACTCATTCGTTAGCAATCCATCTCTACTTTGTCTCATATTTAAATATCTGATCTGCCTCCAATTCTTTCTGTCCATGCCACCATTATCTTATCCTTGCCCACTCATCTACTTCTATCACCATTAGCCCTCTCTAATCTTTCCTCTACACTACGGCCAGTGTAACGTTTTAAAATCCCAAATACAATCAGGTCACAATTCCACTACTCCCACCCCATCCTTCTCTTGGCCCTTGGTGTTTTTTCCCTTTACAGAACTAAGGTGTTCAGTGGTCTGCTCCTTATCTGCCACTCAGCTGCATTTTGCAGTGTATTCCATTTCAGTCTTTCCATGAGCCATTTTGGCCATCTCCCAGCTCACTGGATTCACCAAACCCATTCCAGCCATAGAGTGTCGTACATGCTCGTCACTCTCATTTATGTTCATGCTTCAGATTTCAACTCAGTCACTGCTTCTTCAGAGAAGCATGTATGAACACCAAATCTACCTCAGAATCTTCCATGGTACAAGATAGTAGCTCTATGTATTAATCCTTTTCTTCATGTATAACTGTATTAGTCTGTTCTCACACTGCTAATAAAAACATACCCATGACTGGGTAACTTATAAAAGAGGTTTAATGGACTCACAGTTCCACATGGCTGGGGAGGCCTCACAATCATGGCAGAAGGCAAAGGATGAGCAAAGTCACATCTTACACAGTGGCAGGCAAGAGAGCCTGTGCAGGGGAAATTTCATTTATAAAACCATCAGATCTTGTGAGACTTATTCACTACCATGAAAATAGCATGGGAAAGACTTGCCCTCATGGTTCAATTACCTCCCACTGGGTCCCTCCCATGACATGTGGGAATTATTACAATTCCAGGTGAGATCTGGGTGGAGACACAGAGCCAAACCATATCAGTAACTATTACGATTTTGTACTTTTTGTTAATTTCTTGATTAACATCCACCTCCTCACATTAAACTGCAACCTCCACAATGGCATGTAACATGATAATTTCTGAACACTATTATATATATTGCTTAGTACATACCTGGTAAGTTTTTAAAATGTTGAATATGTGGTGATATTGTGCCTTCACCTTTTTAATACAATTAATTACTCTACTAGAGTGTTAGTTCCTCGGGGCGTAATTGCTTTATATTTTCCCTATATGAATCCTTATGAGCCTTATGACCTAATCACATCTTAAAGACCTCATCTCACAACACTGTAGCATTGAGAATTAAGTTTCCAACACATTTAAGTTCCCCTATTTGGGGGAACATAGTCAAACCGTAACAATTGTCTTTGGGATTACTTTTCAGAATATTTTGCTCTCATTTTATTTTCTTAACCTTTCTAAATTCTCTGTTACTTATATTTATACCTAGGACTTTTAAGTCAAATCTGGAAATGTGTTCTTTATGGAAGCATGATTAGTGTGTATTATTTTCCAATTTTCAAAAACAAAAATTTATTTTTATTAACTATTACATCACTAATATAAACTTGCAGACAATTATTTTTACAACTTACTTGAGCATTAAAATTATATATATTTGAAAATACTGATGAAAGTAGTCATAGATGACACAAATGGAAACATCTCATGCTCATGGATGGGTAGAATCATTACTGTAAAAATGACTATATTGCCAAAAGGAACTTACAAATTCAATATAATTTCCATTAAAATACCATAATAGTTCTTCACAAAGCTAGAAAAAAAATTCTAAAATTCATATGGAATCAAAAACTACCATGCATAGCTAAAGCAAGACTAAGCAAAAAGAACAAATCCAAAGGCATCACATTACCCAACTTCAAACTATACTACAAGCTATAGTTACCAAAACATCATGGTATTGGTATAAAAATAGGCACCTAGACCAATGGCATAGAATGGAGAACCCAGAAATAAGGCCAAATATTTACAGCCAACTGACCTTCAACAAAGCAAACAAAAACATGAATTGACAAAAGGACATCCTAGTCACCAAATGTTGTGGGATAATTGACAAACCACATGTAGGAGAATAAAACTGGATCTTCATTTCTCAACTCATACAAAAATCAACTCAATATGGATCAAAAACTTAAATCTAAGACCTGAAATTTTAAAAATTCTAGAAGATAACATCAGAAAAACATTTCTAGACATTGGCTTAGGCAAAGAGCTCATGACCAAGAATATCCAAAAGCAAATGCAGCAGAAACAAAAATAAATTTGGGGGACCTAATCAACTAAAAAGCTTCTGCACAACAAAAGAAATAATTAGCAGAGTAAACAGACAACCCACAGAGTGGGAGAAAATATTTGCAAACTATGCATCCGACAAATGACTAATATCCAGAATCTACAAGCTCAAACAAATCAGCAAGAAACACTAAATAATCCCATCAAAAAGTGGGAAAATGACATGAACAGACAGTTCTCAGAAGAAGATATACAAATAGTCAACAAAAATATGAAAAAAAAAAAAGTTCCTCATTAATCATCAGGAAAATGTAAATTAAAACCACAATGAGATACCAACTTAGTCCTGCAAGAAGGGCCATAAGTAAAAAATAAAAAATACACAGATATTAGCGTGAATGTGGTGAAAAGAGAACACTTTTAAACTGCTGGTGGTAATGTAAACTAGTACAACCAACATGGAAAACTGTATGGAGATTCCTTAAAGAACTAAAAGTAGAACTATCATTTGATCTAGCAAGCCCATGACTGGGTATCTACCCAGAGGAAAAGAAGTCACTATATGAAAAAGACACGTGCACATGCAAGTTTATAGCAGCACAATTCACAATCGCAAAAATATGAAACCAGCCTATGACCATCAACCAATGAGTGGATAAAGAAAATGTGATACACACACACACACACACACACACACACACACACACACAGAGCATGGAATACTACTCAGCCATAAAATGGAATGAGATATTGACATTTGCAGCACCCTGGATGGAGCTGGAGACCATTATTCCAAGTGAAGTAGCTCAGAAATGGAAAACCAAACATCATATGTTCTCATTTACAAGCAAGAGCTAAGGTATGAGGATGCAAAGCCTAAAGAATGATATAATGGACTTTGGGTACTTGGGAGGAACTGTGGGAGGAAGGTGAGGAATAAAAGACTACACAGGTACAGTGTACACTGCTTGGGTAATCAGTGCACCAAAATCTCAGAAACCACAGTGAAGAACTTTTCCATGCAATCAAACACCACCTGTTCTCCCAAAACTATTAGAATAATAATAATAATAATAAACAAAATGTTTAAAATCTGTATTTGCTATAGAGTTTAATGTAATTATCTCTATATAAGATAATATATATATAAGTAATTTGTCAGTGGTAAATTGTAGTAGGAATATGAACTATTGCTAATATTATCAATAATTTCTGTTAAGATATATCAGTAATTATTCATGAAAATAAAATATTAGATGAAAATTGTGCAAGACAAAATTTGCTTTTGAATTTTAAGAAGCTATGAAATACTTAATGTCATGGGTTTAAGATGACAATTTATCTTGTTCTTTTTCAAAAAAAAAAATAAGGCAGTTTGAAATGCATGTTCTGACTACTGTAACATCTTATCTAGGATATCTAGATACCAACATGAATGAAAAGTTTCATGAAATAATGAAGTGAGACAAATTTCCACTGCAATATAATCAATTCCTAAGATTTTAAATTCAAGTTTCAGTTTTTATTGGAAAATATACCACTTAGTGAAGTTTTCTGCTGTATAAATGGATCTAACCCTCTAATGATAAACAATAAATTTAATGTTAGACTAATACAGTCCCAATAGAAACTGAATATTAAAAAAACCTTCATGCAGCATCCACATGTTATTCTACAGAATTTATGATGAAAATGACTGCTGGCAACATCACAGTATTTACAAGGAGAGGTTACTTTCTAGGTTCACTGTCCACAACCAGATGTTTGCCTTTGCACCATTTACTAGGATAGCTCATCACTGTCAATGGCACCATCAGCCAGAATGAATGACTCCTCCTTGCTTTCTCTCCTAAATCAAATTTAGATTCAACTTAGTGTTCCATTCCTTTGACTATCATTTGAAAAATGTTAACTCTATTGCTTCTCGTTTTTTTGTTTATGTAATATTCATTCTGAAAACTCCAAACTTGCATTAATATTGCCATATATTCCCCTTGTTTCTATATTCAGTCTACTGAGGGCCGCTGGAGACAATCACAAAAGCTTTGCAGATTTGTGGCCCACAGATTCTATGTATCCAGCCTCATTTTTGAAGATGCAGGGCTATCTGAACATCATTCTAGATATCTCTAGTATGTTTTCTCTTCTCACTGTACGAGAAGATGCTTTTAACTTTTACCATTCTGATAAGTTGATGACTTCCCATTAGCTACTGCCTCAGACAGTAAGATACCATGATGCAGCTAATCTCAAGCTAATCATTTCCAGTCTACAAACTTACTTATGATGCCAGGACTTTATTATGTATCACCATTATCAGTGCAAAGCTGCAACTTCTACTTATCAAACAATATATTATTCCCATTTTGTTATTTTCAATATTTCATTTTGTTCTTTTATGTTAACCTCTTTCTAAACTATTTATTAATCTACAGTAATATTCTTTAAGTTGTTCCTACATTTAAAAAATCCTCTGTCAACCCCACACCCTTCTCCAGCACAGTCTAGTATGTTCCTCTTCAACATTTGTAGGGATCATCTATCTTTTCTTAAAATCCATTTATCTTTCAAAATACTAAAGTTTCTTCACATTACTGCAATGAAATTACTATCACTAACATCAAGAATGTCTCCCAGATGCATATATTTAACACAATAAACAGTCGTTTCCTTTTGAGATTCTCTTTCCCTTTCATTTTACAGAATTACAACTTCTCCCATATTTCCTGCGGCATTTCTCATCCCATCCTTTTGGAATCCTTCACACTTTCCATATATAAACTCATTAAATGATGGAATTTCTCAATATATAGTTATTGCTGCAAGTTTATCACTTTGGACACCTTTCTTTTTTTTTTTTGATTTTCTCCTTTTGTGTAATCTTTCTCCAGTGGCCCACAATCTAATCTTACTACTGACTTGGATAGTTACTGGCACTCAAACTCAAGCTGTAAATCTAAACTGCTAATATTCTTCTTCCACCTTCTTCATCACTCACATTATCAATGGGTATTGTCCTACTATTTAAGTCCTTCTATGAAATTGATCATTTTTTAAAAAAATCTAACATACATAGTTTAATTTCAACCTAATTTATATTAAGCCTATATACAATCAATAAAAATATAGGAAATGCTATGACTGGGTAAGGGTAGAGCAATGAGAAAGCTACATGCCTCCTATCAAGAAACTCACTAAGGATGGGAGGGGGTGAGGGATGAAAAATTGTTTAATGGGTAATATTTGGGTGATGGTTACACTGAAAGCCCAGACTTCACTACTATGCAATATATCCATGTAATAAAACTGCACTTGTAGCCCTTAAATTTATACAAATAATAAAAAGGAAACACTGAAATTTAGTATAGTACAATGTAATAAACACAAACGTAAACACATGTATCTGGGAAAGAGAAATACAGAGGAACACCAGAAGTAACACAGAGGAATGCTCCCTTGCAACAGAAAATTTCTGGAAGCAATGACCTCTGATTTGGGATGTGAGGTCACGTAGGATGTGTTCTAGTGAGTAAAGGAGAAGAAGACATTTGCTACAGGCAGAGGAAAAACAGGTATAAAGAGATAAAAATCTGAAATGCCAGGGTGTGTTTGGTGACCTATAAGCAATTCAGAGATTCTGCCTTGTAAAGTGCAACAGGGTGTGTGCATGGGCTAATAACAATGCTAAGTAGGATGGCAGGGATGAACAGTTATTTTTACCACAAATTCTTAGTTAGTGATATTTGAGTGTAATGAATTAATGTGAAAGCGGGAAAAATGAGGTGTGCTTAACTCATATAAAATAATTTGTTTCTAATTTTAAAATTATTTTACACGATAAATGAAAATCTCTGAGGTTAGAGGTAAAAATATAAAAATTACAAATCAATATTGTAGAAAACATGGTTTTCTAGAGAAAAATATAAATGTTTTCCTCTTTTTTTCTTTCCTTTGCATCCACATTTCTAGGTATAGGTGATTCAGTAAAAAAAATTTGAAGATTTTTACAATGTGTATTGCAAAGAAATAAAGTGACTTAATAGTGAAACACAAATATTCTTTAAAAATATGCAACAAATAAGCTGGCACATAGCTTGGTTTCCAATTTAGAAATAGTTTTTATGTCAGTATGGAACTGTAATGGAAACATGCAGCTTATTTCTTGATAGAAATCAGAGTATAAATGATGATTACTTTTTTAGGCTAACTCACAAGAGCCAATTTAACACGCACACCACACACACACATTACATGCACAAAACATGATACATATTTGCAGTAAAAATTGAAAATAAAAATGTATAGTAAACAGATGATGGTTATTGGATTAGTCTAGGATCTGAAAATATGAAGGAGATAGCAAAAAGAAGAAATATACTGTGTGTATATTATATATATATACACACACACACACCACACACATACACACATACATATATATATATATATATATATATATATGTTGCACAAATTTATTCTTTATGTCTTGATACAGAGAGGCCTGAGACAGCATATGAAAATACAGTATGTCAGGTGAAAAGTTTAAAAAGTGAATTTATTAAAAATCAAGAAAAGTTGGTTAAATATTGTAGGAAATGAAAGAACGTTAAGAATAAAGTAACATATTTAGTTTATACGGGGAAGCCTTGTACTTTGCTGGAGATTGATCTCTATTTTGTAAAATTTCTACTAGTCATTGCACAGAAAGACACATAATCTATAACATTAAGGTAATTATGAAGCAAATAATATAGTCAGTATCACAAGCCTACATTTCATATTATTTCCATATAAAAATTCTAAAGGTCCATTCTGTAAAAATAATTTGAGGAGAAGTTAGGTGTCAAATGAAAGCAGTTCAAGTATATAAATATCTGCTGGAATGGTTGAGTCAATAATAATTATTTTACTTTCTAAAGAAATAGCTAGGTCAATTCTGATATTAATAACAAATAAGAACCAACCACATGCCATAATCTGTGCTGACCAGACATAAGTTGTCTTCTTCAGGCCTCATAATGAGCCAGGGAAGTAAGTGCTACGTATCCATAAACCTTAGTTATAATTCTGAAATACAAAAACAAGATGAAAACCAAAGGCTGCTTTCATTGTTGCTGTTGTTTGTTTTTTTCATAAGTTTGACATTAAAACCCTTTTATTGGCAAATACTGTTGACCCAAACTGAGGTGAGACTGTTTATAATCTCTATTTATTCCACTGAGAGTGAGTATTATTAATGTGTTTCTTTGCAAAAAAAAAAAAAAAAAAATGCTTTTGCAGGCCTCCTTAGGTTGCTACATATTACACAGATGGGTACCACATTACCTTTCTAAAGATACAATTTTTCTGAATTCTGAAAAATATCTGCCCCCAAGAGTTTCAGATAAAGGATTATTAATCTGTATTGCTATGTGAGTTTTATAAATGATGTAAGAGAGGCTCAAGATCACACATCTAAAATGTGCTTAAAGTAGGATTTCATATATATATGGTATTTGTGGAAACACCATATATATATGAATTATTGTATGAAAATTTAAGAAGACAAATATAAAAATATTTTAACACCCATAGCATGGAACAGAAAAAGAAATACTTGAGTATCTTGAACTACCTAAACACTTTTATAATTTATATTACTTTTTTCTTTTTTATGTAGTACTTACCAAAATTGGTAATTACATAATAATTTACATGGTTGTTAGTTCAGCGTTTGTCCCCGCTAATAGAATGTCAGTTCCATGACAGTAGAGATTTATAATAAATTTTATGAATAAATATAACTACCATTTTAACATTTTGTGTGCAGTAATAACATGCCAGTCATGAGCTTAAGTATTTTAAATGTATTAACATGTTTAATTTTCATAACTGTCCTATGTAAATATTATTATTATTTGCACTTTGCATGGATGGAAATGCAAAGCAGTTAATTAACTAGCCCAAAGTTGAATTGCTGGGAGTTTGGAGGCCATTCTTCAAACCCAGGCAGTTCTCTACCTCTGACATTCAAGCTTTCAACCACTACCATATATTTTGTGTGGTTACAGTATGCTTAGAATCTACTTTATTTTTAATTTAATTTAACTTAATGTTAAGTTCCAGGATAAATTTAAAGGGACGTGCAGGTTTGTTACATAGGTAAGCATGTGCCATGTTGGTATGCTGCACCTATCAACCCATCACCTAAATATTGAGTCTCTCATGCATTAGCTATTTATCTTGATGCTTTCCCTCCCCACCAGCCCCAACAGGCCCCAGTGTGTTTTCTTCCCCTCCCTGTGTTGATGTATTCTCATTGTTCAGCTCCCACTTTTGAATGAGAACATGTGGTGCTTGATTTTCTGCTCCTGAGTTAGCTTGCTGAGAATAATGGCTTCCAGCTCCATCCATGTCCATGCAAAGGACAAGATCTTATTTCCTTTTTATGGCTGCGTAGTACTCCATGGTGTGTATGTACCACATTTTCTTTATGTAATCTACCATTGATGGGCATTTGGGTTGATTCTCTTTGCTACTGTGAATAGTACTGCAATGAACATACATGTGCATGTTTCTTTTTAATAGAATGATTTATATTCCTTTGGGTATAATCAGTAATGGGATTGCTGGGTCAAATGGTATTTCTGGTTCTGGTTTTTGAGGAATTGCCACACTGTCTTCCACAATGGTTGAACCAATTTACATTCCCACCAACAGTGTAAAAGCATTCCTATTTCTCCACAGTTTTGCCAGCATCTGTTGTTTCTTGCCTTTTAAATAATCACCATTCCAGTTAGCATGAGATGCTATCTCATTGTGGTTTTGATTTGCATGTCCCTAGAATTAGAATTGTTTTTATCTTAACTCTATCTTCATTCTTTCATACAATGACTTCAGAAAAGTTCCCTAATTCTTAATTTCTTTTTGGAAAAAAAATGAATATAGGCATACCTAGATTTATTGTGTTAAACTTTACTGCTATTTGCAGAAATTGATTTTCCACAAATTGAAGGTTTGTGGTAATCCTTCTTTGAGCAAATCTATCGATGCCATTTTTCCAACAGCATGTGTTCACTACATGTCTCTGTGTCACGTTTTGGTAATTCTCACAATATTTCATAAACGTTTTCATTATTATGTTAATCTGTAATTAGTTATTTTTGATGTTTATTGTCATTGCTTTGGTCGGCCATGAACTATGCCCACATAAGACAGTAAATTTAATAAATATTGTGTATGTTCAGACTGCTCCATTTTCCAGTCATTCCCTATCTCTCTCCCTGTCTTTGAACCTCCTTATTATGTATCTCAAGAATATTGAAATTAGGCCAGTTAACCCTACAATAGCCTGGACGTTTTCAAGTGACAGGAAGAGGGACATGTCTGTCACTTTTTATTTATGTATTTACTTATTTTTGAGATGAAGTCTCGCTCTGTCCCCTAGACTGCAGTGCAGTGGCATGATCTCTGCTCACTGCAACCTCTGCCTCCTGGATTCAAGCGATTCTCCTGTCTCAGCCTCCTGAGTAGCTGTGTTACACCACCACACCCGGCTAATTTTTGTATTTTTGGTAGAGACGGGGTTCCACCATGTTGATCAGGCTGGTCTCCAACTCCTTACCTCGTGATCTGCCTGCCTCGGCCTCACACTGGAATTACAAGTGTGAGCCACCACGCCTGGCCATGTCTCTCACTTTCAATCAAATGTTACAAATGTTTAGGCTTACTGAGAAAGGAACTTCAAAAGCTGAGAGGCAGAAAGGTAGGCCTCTTGCACCAAAAACCTGAGTTGTGCAACAAAACTGTTCTAGAAAAAAATTAAAAGTACTACTGAAGTGAAAACATCAATAATAAGAAAGCAAAAAAGCTTCATTCCTGATATGAAGAAAGTTTAGGTGGTCTGGGTAGAGAATAAAACCAGCCACAACATTCCCTTAAGCCAAAGTCTAAAGCAGAACACGGACCTCTCTTCAATTCTCTGAAGGCTGAGAGAGGTGAAGAAACTGCAGAAAAAAGTTGGAAACCAGTAGAGTTTGGTTCATAAGGATTAAAATAGAAGCCATCTTCATATCAAAAACTACAAGGTGAAGCAGCAAGAGCTAATGTAGAAGCTGCAGCAAGTTATGCATAAGATCAGGTTAAGATCATTTAAAGAAGGAGGCTACACTAAACAAGAGATTTTCCATGCAGACAAAACATCTTCCTATTGGAAGAAGAAGCCAAGTAGGACTTTCATAGGTGGAGAGAAGTAATCGCTGGCTTCGAAGCTTCAAAGGATATGCTGATTCTCTTGTTAGAGACTAATGCAGCAGGTCACTTTAAGAGGAAGCCAGTGCTTCCTCTTAAATGCTCATTCACCATTCTGAACATCCTACGGGCCTTAAGAATTATGCTAAATCTATTCTGCCTGTGCTCTATAAATGGAACAACAAAGCCTGGATGAACGTACATGTGTTTATAGCATGGTTTACTGAATATGTTAAGTGAACTCCTGAGATCTGGTGCTCATAAAACAAGATTCCTTTAAAAATATTAGTATTCATTTGCAGTGGATCTGGTCATCCAAGAGCTCTGATGGAGATGTACAAGGAGATTAACGTTGCTTGCCTGCCTGCTAACCCAATATCTTTTCTGCAGTCCGTGAATCCAATAGTAATATAAAGCTTCAAGTCTTATTATTTAAGAAATACATTTCATAAGGCGATACCTTCCATAAGTAGAGGTTCCTCTGATGGATTTGGGCAGATACGTTGAAAACCTTCAAGAAAGGATTCTCCACTCTGGATACCAATAAAAATATGTGTGTTTCATGGGAGGAGGTCAAAGTACACACATCAACAGGTCTGTGAAAGAAGCTGACTTCAACCCTGACAAATGACTTTGAGGGCTTCAAGAATTCAGTGAAGGAAGTAGCTACAGATTCGGTGGAAATAGCAAGATAACTAGAATTAGAATTGGAAACTTAAGATATGCCTGGAGTTCTGTTATCTTAAAACTTGAATAGATGCAGAGTAGCTTCTTACAAATGAGCAAAAAAAAAAGAAAAAAAAAGGTGGGGGGGATTTCTTGAGATAGAAACTATTCCTAGTGAAGATGCTGCAAACATTGTTTAAATGACAACAAAGGATTTAGAATATTTTACAAACTTAGTTGATAAAGCAGCTGTACGGTGAGAGAATAAACTCCAATTTTGAAAGAAATTCTACTGTAGGTAAAATGCTTTCAAGCAGCATTGCATACTACAGAGAAAAGATATGGGAAAGAGAGTATCAACTGATGTGGCAAACTTCATTGTTGTCTTATGCTAAGAAATTGCCACAACCACACCAACCATCAGCAACCACTACTCCGGTCAGTCAGTGGCCATAAACAGTGAGGCAACATCCTGCACTAGCAAAAATATTATGACTCACTGAATGCTCAGATGATAATTAGCATTTTTTATCAATTAGTTATTTTTAAACATTATTTACATTTGTTGACATAATGCTATTGCACACTTAATATACTATAGTATATTGTAGACATATAGTGTAGACATAATTTTTATATGCAGTGGGAAACTAAAAAATTTGTGTAAGTCACTTTATTATTATAATAGCTTTTTTGATATTTGCTTTATTGCAGTGGTTTAGAACTAAACCCAGAATATCTCTGATGTATAACTGCACATAATTCCTGCCACAAAGAATTGGTGTTAAAACTAAATAAATTATTACATCAAAAAACCAGTTCCTAACATTATGCTCACTTCACTATAGGTATCTGATAAATAACAATTGAAAGAATGAAGTTGCAATTACTATATAAACATGTAATATAGTTTCTTTGTTTATTGATTATTTAAACTATTGCCAATTTGCATATAATAAACTTCTTTGAGGAAAGAAATGTTAAAAATGTAAATGAACTTCTAAAGGAAAATACAGGAATCTGACTCTATGACCTTGGATTAGGCAAATGGTTTATATATATATAACAACAAAAGCACAGCAACAACAACAAAATAGATAAATTGCACTTCATCAAAATTAAAACTTTTATGCAAGAAAGGAGCTCATCAGGAAAGTCAAAAGACAGCCCACAGAATAGGAGAAAGTTTTTGCAAATCATATTTGATTAGCAACTTATATCGAGGTTATTTAATGAACTCTTACATCTTAACAATAAAAAGATAAATGTAAAAATTTGCAAAGAATTTCAGTAGATATTTTTCCAAGAAAGATATACAAGTGGCCATATAAGTACATGAAAGATATTCAACATCATGAATCTTTACGGAAAGGTAAATCAAAACTTCAGTTAGACACAACACTCACAAGGATAGTTAATTTTTTTTCAAGCCGTGCAATAAGTGTTTATGAGGGTAAAGAGAAATAAGGACCTTCATGCATTAATGGTGGTAATGTAAAATGGTGCGGTAATTTTGGAAAACAATTTGGGAGTTTATCAAAATGTTAAACATAAAGTTATCACAGAATCCAGCAATTTCACTCCTAGGTGAATTGAAAATATAGGGCCACACAAACACTTGCACACAAATATTCTTAGTAGTATTGTTCGTAACAGCCCTTAAGAGGAAATAACTCAATAACTTGATGAGTAGATAAACAAATAGTGGTATGTCCACATAATGGGATATTATTTGACAACAAAAAGGAATAAAGTACTAATACATGCTACAGCATGAATGAACCTTGAAAACATTTTACTAATTCAAAGATGCCAGTGACAAAAGGCTACATATTGCATGATTCTATATATGTTAAATGTCCAGAGGAAGCAAATCCGTAGAGACAAGAATGTATATTGGTGGTTTCTGGGAACTGGAGGGAGAGGTGAATGGGAAGTGACTGATAATGGATACAAGTTTTCTTTTTTGGAGTGATACAAATGTTTTACCATTAAATAGCTGCAGTAGTCGCACAATTTTATGAATATACTAAAAATGACTGAACCATACACTTTAAAAGAGAGAATTGTATGGTATTTGAATTATACCTTAATGAATCTCTTATTTAAAATGTGAATGAGACAGGTTATAGCTGCAATACCTAAAGTAACTACATTTGACTCTGTATTTATTCATTGTGAGTTTCAGTTTCCACTCCTATGAAAAGAATAGTTATGACTTATCTTTAAAATCTTTTCCAACTCTAAAATTCTAATCACAATGAAATAATACACTTTGCCCAACTGAAAAATTATATAATTATACACACATGCAATACTTACAGTAACTACATCTGTAACTATGTATTTATTCATTGTGAGTTTGTTTCCACTTCTGTAAACTGAATAGTTGAGACATATCTTTAAAATATCTTCTAGCTCTGAAATTCTAATTGCAACAAAATAATATGTTTTGCCTACCTGAAAAATTATATAATTAAACACATATGCACACAAACACATATGTACATATATACATTATATATATTATATATATAAGATATATATAGAGAGAGAGAGCATGAGAGAGCTGCTTTTATTCTAATAAATTGTGAAATATGTAATTGGAGGGTCTTAATTGTGTATCTTTATAAAGCTTCAAAACTAAATTAACAGATCACAAAAATAATCTTTGTCAGCGAATAAGAATACAATATAATCTAATCTCAAGTATTGAGTTTAGCCTTACAATTATCATCTTTCAATATGACTTCAAGTTGAAAAGACAACAACCAGCATGTTTCATGGGATAAAGCTCAACAGCTGTTAGTGGGATAGATGTGTTCCAGTTAGGAGTGAGCCTGAAGGAAGCTGGGAACTGCTTGAGGAATCTGGGACTATGAGCTCAGCCCAGGAGGGGTAAGGGCAGTCAATGGAGCACAAATGCAAATGTGACTCACCTCACTTCTGGAAAGAGCAACTGTCCTCAGGGTTATTATTATAAAATGGTGACCTGTGTTATTGTAGGATGCAGAAACCTGACATCATTCACAGAGTTCTCAATGACATACCCCAAGGGTCCCTTTTGATATCTCCACATTTACTTACCATGTGTATTTTCATGAAAGTAAAATGTGGATGGTTCACAGACACTGGATGAGTAGTTTGGTTTCTAACTAAATCAGTTGTAGCTCTACCTTTAAATGTAAAAAATAAAAATGAAGAGCTTACCAATTCAAGAAATAATAGTTTTTTGAGTTGTTATGGACTTTATGAGACTATCTGATCCCTTTACTATATTCACGTAGTTATCACTTTTAAGAGTGTGAGGCAGCTCAGTCAGTCCCACTGCTCATAACAAGCCTATTAAATGCTATGCATTTTTTTTAACTTCCGCTTTGTAATAATATGGCTGAAAATGTAGCAAATACTAAATAGTTATACAATCATGCATTTCTAGTCTTTCTTTCATTTTTTTTCTTCATCTGTCCAATTCTTACTTCCAGCTCCTTCAAGGATGATGACTACTCTTAGTTCCTTAAGAATAATTCCAGGATTGTTATGAATGTAAAAGGAAACCGATATGAAGGTTATCCTCTACCTCACCTTTTAAAATAAATGATTGGGAGCAGTGGCTAATGCCTGTAATCCCAGCACTTTGCAAGGCCAAAGCAGGTAGATCACTTGAGCCCAGAAGTTTGAGACAAGCCTGGGCAACATGGCAAAAACTTGTCTACCAAAAATTCAAAAACTAGCCAAGTGTGGTGATGTACCTCTGTAGTCCCAGCTACTCTGGAGGCCGAGGCAGGAGGATCACTTGAGCCCAGGAGTTCAAGGCTGCAATGAGCTGTGATTACACCACTGTACACCAGCCTGGGCAACAGGGCAATACCCTGTCTCAAAATAATAATAATAATGATAATAATAATAGTGAAATAATTATAAATGATTGTATATGATATATGCTGCTCTCTGGTATCTTGTTTTATTCCTGTTAAAGTATATCTTGACAATACTTTTATATCTTTATATAGATACTTTCCATCTTCTTAATTGCACATGATTTTATTGTTTAACCTGCCACAATGTATTTAACGTTTTAGGGTAGTCAAAATTGGCCATGTCAAACAGTGCTGCAAATGAATGTCTCCGCGCATATTATTTTGTGTGTGTGCCAGCATATTTGTAAGGTAAGTTCTCCAAAGGGAATATAGAGCATTATTTACATTTAAAAGCATCACCTACAGTCTGAAGCACCTGTGCGAACACATAATTTCCAAGTGATTTTAGTTTCACCAGGCCACATTAACTTGGAGTAGTTATAGCGATGGTAATCAATATCATTCTTTCTGATTCAACCCTTACTCAAAGGTGTGAAAGAAATAAAATCGTTTCCATATGGTTCATTATTAATTACTGATATGTTCTCTTAATTAACCATGTACCCTCTGTCACTTTCTCAGATATTACTGTATTTCCGGTTGCTATTGTAACATTTTGTCCCCTTCCCCTCATAATGGGAGGTATGATTTCATGCCACACTCCTCTACTGCTTTTGATATTATTACCCCATGCATTTTCGTGCCACTTCTATGCTGCAACAGTAACAGAGTTACTTAATGCTGTAATAGGAGCATTTCTTTTCACTTTCAGTTTATTCCATATGTCAGGTGACATAAATAATTTATTTTTCTTTCTCTTGATCTTCAATTTTCCAATGTAAACAATGTATTAGGCATGCCTTCTATTATATTTTTTGACTCTTGAATGATGTCAGTGCTAGGCTTGGTTAACAGCCTAACTCCTCCATTATTTCTTCTGAATGAAGAAACACACACACACGTGCGTATGCACACACACACACACACACAGAGTTTTATGATAATTTTCCTCTCAGCTATCTGTTTTTTCTTCCTTTTAATATAGTTAATAACAGAGAGACTAAAAAAATCCTACATAATATTTTAGCTTACAAAGCTAAGTAATTTATATATAATATTCGTGAAATAAATTATCCTTCTCAAAATATCTGTAATAATTGTAATATTGTTCTCATTGTAAAAGTTTTACATGATTATTTTAAAGAATTTCAAGTATATAATGATTCAACTTTTTGTAATTGTACCTAAAGCTGGCATTTTAGAATACTTGCCTTGAAATAAGACCTTTAAAATATTTTATTTCTCAACCCTTGTTTTAAAACGTGATTCATTCTAATGACTAATAATTGATTTTATCATATCTCAAATAAGTATAAAAGTGGACAGCAGTTTGTTCTACTGTTAATGAGCAGTTTGTCCATGCTTCAGAAAAGCAAATAAAAATGAAATCATTTTATTTAAATTGTCGCTAGGTCAACACTCCTGCATTGGAATTTCTTATTTAGAATTCATCCAGGACTGGAAGCACCTGATGCGCTGAAACTTTTCTGCTTCTCTGAACTATGTTTTAGATCTTGACTTCTCCTCGATGATAATAAAGAGTAAGGGATTACAATAATTTCATAAAAAATATTCTCTTGCTTTGAACATCTTTAACAATTATGATTTATATACCTCTTGGTATTTACATGCTATCTTTATTGTTAACTATATTTTGTGCGTTAGACTTATCTCCATAATTAGACTCTCACTCCTAGGTATGACATAATCTTCATTGTATATGCCACGTCTTCTAGTGAGGTGTCTCTCCAATGGTAGAAGCTTAAAAATTGCTTTGGAGATGACCGTATGATGATGATAAGTTGTACTCATAAATAAGATCATTATACCATGTATATAAAAGCACATATCAGAGGTAGTTACAAAAAGCAATCAACAAACAATTGTTTCGCTGAATTTATCAAATATTTTTGCAAATATAACATGCAAGACATTCTAGGTCTCATTTTTCTTAAAATATAATGCACTACAAGCTGTCTATTTACCTTTAGCACTTTAGTTCTATTGTTTTCAGTAATGAAATAAAACAATACCATGCCATTGAAGTACATTTTTTGTCACCTTGAATAAACATAATGCTTTAATTTACAGTGCAAATTTCCCCCAAAATATTTCACCAATAATAATCAGTCTGAACATTTCATACCATATGTCAAATCATTTAAGGTATCACTTTATTTGAAATCAGTTTGGCTTTAAAAAGTGAAATCAATAATATGTCTTATCATATTATTTTTCTGGCTCATAAAAATTCTTCTATTACTTAAAAAGCCGTATATGCAGAAGAAAAAAATCTACTAATAGGTTATTACATATTTCAAAATCTACTTACCAAGTACTAAATATACAATGTAGTTTTCTATAAGTATAAATAATCAAAGATGCAGAAAGATTTTGGCCTTTAGGGGCACATCAGCACAAAAATAATTACTCATATTTATTAGTTACTAAGTGTCAGTTTTCTCATCTTTAAAATAGGAAAAATCCCACCTAACTCTCTAAGCATAAGGAATGGAAAGAATACATTTAAAATATGACACATGTGTATATAGTAAATGTTACCTATACTATTACATTACAACTAGTGTTTTATAGACATTATGTGGTTCTATCTATGAGACACATAGACAGATAGTGCCAACAACTCCATAGAATAAATATATCAGGGGCGAGATAGCTTGTTATGGACCAGAATGAAATTTTTAAGTTAGAATTCCTGGGTTTGAGGTTTGGTTGCGCTTACTTAACATTTTGGTGCTCTTATATAAATCATTACAGATAATTGTAAGTTTCCCGATAAGCAAAAATATTTTAATAGATATTAAGTAATGAAGGGTTTTGCCAGATCAATAGAGTCAATATGTTTGAAAACTTTTTTTTAAAGTCTGTAAAAATATTATTTTATTATATATATTCATTTCTTAACAATATTTTTTATTGGATGAATTACTTATTCATTGTCTTTGCTCCTAATTGTGAGATTAAAGGGTACATAAATCATACTATATCCCTATCTTATTATGATTTCCCCAAAATCATAATTTTTAATTCTATTTTTTGTTGTAAAAAATCCCCATTATTAGTACATCAACAAAATATCTGGACATTTAAGCTATTTTTTGAATAATTATGGAAACAAACTCTATATGCTACACAAAATATTTTAAAGAAAATATTTATGTGTTGTTTGTTGTTTATTTAATTTAGAACTTAAAATTACTTGGATATTTAATGTGTTAGTTACTTTGTTTATTCTGTCAAAGCATATTACGGATAGAATTAGGTATAGATTCCTTTTTATTATCACTGTGTTCTAAGAATGAACAATTGAAAAGTCAACTTTTGGTAGGAAGACTAAAAGTAATATTACACAAATATAAAATAACAAAATTACACACTAAAAGGAAACTAAATTTTATGAAATAGTATAGCTGTTAAAAATAACCTAGGTAGGAAAAAAGTATACTGATTTACATAAACACATTTATTTCAATTAAGGCTTATAAATAATAATTATTTCACATCAAAATAAATGTTTATTGAGAGCACATATAATTATAGAAAACAATAATTCTTTCAAGTTGGAATTCATAGGAACTGAATAAAGTTTAAGAATAAAAAATATTTATGACAGAGTTTTGAAATTTATGTTTAATTGGGCTGTGTCTATAATTATTTTAATTTTTATGTCATTTTTCACCCTGTGACCCAACTACTTACATTCTTCTCATTAAAATATAAGTAGAGAATCATACGAACATTGTAATCAGTGAATTACAGACTCCAAAACTAGCCACAGCCAGATCAGGAAGTTTAGCTTCTGTCAAAAAAAGTTTTCTAGAATTCATGATTAATGAATGATTTTAGTTCTTGGAATTAATCAAAACTTTATTGAACAATAAAGTTGTACTAAAATTATGATGCGTTGTACATCATGAGTAAAGAACCATTTAAAAAAAAATCAGTGAAAATAATTATTTCTTAGCTTTTTGGCTAAAGTCAAATGTAGAAGACACTGATTAAAAATAACTGATAAATTATAATGTAATATAAAAGGTGGAACTGCAGATGATTATTAATATTACTACAAATACAAATAATATATTAATGATCTTCATTG
The DNA here is from genome assembly GCF_037993035.2 of Macaca fascicularis. Lineage (NCBI taxonomy): Eukaryota > Metazoa > Chordata > Mammalia > Primates > Cercopithecidae > Macaca > Macaca fascicularis. Next base: position 97,982,524 of record NC_088379.1, on the reverse strand, counting down.
AAATAAAAAATAAGAGTTGGACAATGAGGCATTTCAATGTCACATAAAACCTAGCAAATATGATAAAATGAGATCGGTGGCATTTCTGCTGATTCACTGAATAACCTTATACAAACCAAATCACCCTTTGCTTAGCTTTCTAATAATTGAAAATATGATCACTGAAGCAGAGACACTCAAGTTCCTTTCAGTTGAAAGTGGTAACCAGTGACCAGTCCCAGTATTTCTGTGACACTATCCAGCAAAGTGACAACTTTTATTCAAAATGACCAACACTAATATGATAGAAATACATGTAACCGGAAAGGCATTTCATCAGATCACTAGGCTTTAACATAAAAATTCCATTAAAATGAACATCGAGTTAGCTTTATTATATTTATTCAGAAAACTTCTGGCTAATAATATTTTACCCCCTTTGACTGGACCAATACATGCAAAAGGCTAAGTTTCCCCAGATCATTTTTCTCATTTAGGTGTTACATACGTTTCCAATTATGAATTCAGGCATGAGTTCAATTGTGCTTTCCCATGAAATACCTTAAGAACCTGCTTAATATGCATCATCAAATGGCAGATTCCATCTAAACAATCAAAGTCCACATCACTGAAATTTTGAGAATGCTGATTACATAAAATCTTCAAAACTGTGGCTAATCCATAGCATCCAGCCCTCTGTTATGATCTGTCCAATGATATAGGTAGGTAAAGGTAGAGGGATATGTCTATTTCCAAAAAATACCCACAGAGGAAAATTAAAATAGTTTTTCCTATTTTAACAAGAAAAATCATTATAAAACAGTAGTAGTATCATGTTTGTCTTTAATTTCTTCAAATGTAAACAGTACATTGTTTGTAGGAATTAATCACAAATAAAACTAAAGAGCAACTTGATCATGTTTGTAGCCAGGAATTTGTCAAATAAAACAAAGAAAATTGGTTGGTGAAAGAAAATAAAACATGGAGTGAACTGAAAATGAAGCACAAAATTATATAGGGCAAATATTTCCTTACACAATTAACTGTATGCCACATATAAGTACATATAAGACTATTCTAGATTTCTAAGTCCAACTATATTCAGATTTGTTCATAGTATATGTAGTTTGAGTGTAGGGAAGTTTATGAAATAAAAATTCCATGAAAGTACTTTGTTCCATACCTAGAAAAAATTATTGTTCAAACTTCAAGAGACATATTATGTAAGGTTACACTGCATCATTCTGTAGAGTATCTATGTAAAGGAGATGGGAAGATAATTTATATCACTTGAATATTTGTCCCCACCCAAATCACATATTCAGCTGTAATCCCCAAAGCTGGAGGTAGGGTCTTGTGGGAGGTTTTTGAATCATAGGAGTGGATCCCTCATGGAGTGGTCCTACCTATATAATAGTGAGTTCTCACTAGATCTAGTCATTTTAAAGTGTATGGCAACTCCCTCCCCATTCTCTCCCTCTTTCTTGCTTCTGCTTTCACCATGTGAAGTGCCTCCTTCTACTTAATCTTCCCCCATGAGTAAAAGCTCCCTGAGGCCTCTCCAGAAGCAGATGTTGCCATGCTTCCTGTATAGCCTGTAGAACTGACAACCAATTAAACCTCTTTTAAGTTATCCAGTCTCACATATTTCTTTATAGCAATGCAAGAATAACCTAATATAACAATATAGATGAATGTGTTTGGCACTATGTTCAAAATAAACATGACCAAAACACACTGTTTTCAGTAATGCAGGGTAAGGAAGGTGATAAAGAAGTATTTATGAAAAATATTAGTATGTTCAAAAATTACAGCCTTTAGGTATGAATGATATTACTGGGACACAAAATAATATTTGAATGATGTCTAAAGTTTAAATAGTAATTTTGAGTCTGCGTCATTTTTCTAATTTTCATAATTACTTCAGTAATGTAAATGAATAAGAAAATACTTTTCAGGGGGTACATACTGAATTATGCAGAATTAAAGGGTTATCATGTGTCCAATTTACTTTTCAGAGAATCAGGAATATATATACATATACATATATATATTTTTGTTTGTTTGTTTGTTTTGTTTTGTTTTGTTTTTTGAAACAGAGTCTCTCTCTTTCAACAGGCTGGAGTGCAGTGGCGCCATCTCGGCTCATTGCAATCTCCACCTCCCAGGTTCAAGCCATTCTCCTGCCTCAGCCTCCCAAGTAGCTGAGATTACAGGCACACACCATCACACCCAGATAATTTTTGCATTTTCAGTAGAGACGGGATTTCACCATGGTGGCCAGGATGGTCTTGCTCTCCTGACCTCGCTATCCAGCCACCTTGGCCTCCCAAAATGCTGGGATTACAGGCATTAGCCACCGAGCCCAGCCAAGAAAATGCTTTTCAGGGACGCATACTGAATTATGCAGAATTAAAGAGTTATCATGTGTTGAATTTACTTTTCAAAGGATCAGGGCAATATAAATCATTTTTTAAAAGCAAGCGTTTTAAAAAGATGACATAGGCTCAGGCTAGATAATTGAAGTGTATCCTAGGTCAATCAATGTAAATCTTCTGAGTCCTATTGGGAGCTGTCAGTGGTATGTTTTCATAAAACATAATAAAGTTTTGGAGAAAATACTGTGGATATTTTCAAAAACAGAGAGAGGACAAAGACACCATCAGAGATCTGTCATGGCCTAAGGGAGGGTCATTTTTTAAAATGCCTTTCCAGAATCGATTTTAGCAGCAGACACCAGTGTGGGAGTCTTCTCACAAAAGCAGAGGAAACACTGTAATGGGAGAGAGTATGCTAGTCTTTTATAGCAAAACTGCCTGTGGCTCCTCAACTTGCTATTATGTTTCAACCCTTCAAGAGAAGGAAGAGAAAGCTCAGAAGGCGGGTTAGACCTAAAAGTCAAGTTAGTGAGAGGATCAAAATGAGTAGAGAGTGACATTATATTCCTTGAGGATGACATTTTTATCTATACGTGTAATCCACACATGGTCTTTTTATTCCATATTTTAACAATTTTATTTATCTATTCTAGACAATAGAAGAACTATGCATTTTTGTTTTGTTTTTCAAAGACCCTGGGAGTGCTTCTAAATGTTGAACGATTTTTGTTACACATCTCAATATTATTATTTTCATGATAAATAGTATGAATGGTGAGTAGCTATAATAACAGCAATGCCATAATTTTCTACTAATACTAATAATATTATTTAATCTTTATATTCACACTAAGCACAAAGTAACAGTAAGGGCTTTACATATGTTATGACTTTTAATCCTCAAAATAATGTCAGGAGGAAGGTACTGAAAGTAACCATGAAGTTGTATCAATTGTTCAAGATCACACAGCTTGCAAGTAAAGAGCCTTGGAAGAGCTCATACCTCCATGAAACAGTCTGATGACAATTTGTAACATCATTATGAATAAAAACTTCCAAAGTGTACTCACATACAGAGATTGATAGATTAATCAATCATTCTGGGCCACTTTCTAAAATGATTTTTTGATACTTCAGCACTCCTTTGACTTTAAAATATGTACATTTTTATGAATTCATGAATTTGCAAATTATATGAATACTTCTTTGGCTATTAGTAAGGAAAATACCGTTTGTCAGTAAGGAAACTATTTGCTAGGACCAAGTTGAATCCAATAATTTCTGGTTTGATTTCATTTATTCAGCAAATATTTATTAGGCACCTATTTTATCCTGGGTACCAGGCTTGGTGCCAAAAATGCCATGGTTAAGCAGACATAAATCCTTGACATCATGGAACTTTTACCCTAGTGAGAAAAACAGAAAATATATAACATAAAATTGTATATTATACCATAAGATAATAAGAACTAGGAATAAAAGGTAAAGCAGCAAAATATAAAAGTGTTTTTCTTATGTTGAGTAAAACCTGAAACTCTTCAGGTTCCTCTCATTGTTCCTGGAATTTCTCTCCAGAGCAAAGTGGAGGGAAAAATATCTAATATTTATTTTAAATGATAGCCTTTCAGTTATATTAAATCACTATCATATCCTACCAGAAAACTTTCCTACTCAAAATAAATAGATTCAAACTTACTTAAATGCACATAATGTGAAATTATTCTGAGTGTTCTTCCCTGGACTTGATCCATTCTATTAACCTCCCTCGGCAGTCAGGGCCAGAACTAAACACAGCCTTTAGATGTGGTTGGACCAAGGCAGAGTCACCCTTTTCACTCTTTCTCTTTATATCCTATAGTTCTATATTTTATTACTAACAATGCAAATTCTAATTGATAAACTTGGGAATGAAAGTTAGATCTGACACTTATTTGCTGAATGATCTTGGGTAGGTTATTTATCTTCTTTCAATTAATTTTATTTTTCACTATACTATTTATAGTAATTTCTATCCATTGGTTTGTTGTTGAAGGTAAATGAAGTGAGTACATGAAGGTAACTAGCCCCAGGTGTGCATACAGTACGCACTTAATGTTTGTTTCTATCTGTCTTCCATGTTGAATTCAGAATCTAGCTAAACAGTCATGCTGTTGTCAAATAGAATTTATCCTCATCTGTAACTGTCCTCTTTGTTTAATTGATGCTAGAGTTTTTAAAAAAGGACTTAAAATTAGCTCTGTTAAACATGATTTGCTAACTTCTACCTAATTCTTCAAATTTCTCCATTTCTCAGAATCTCTATTTTGTAATTCAACATATTAAACATATTTAATATTTCTTCCAGTTTCATAGCACATGCAATTTTGAAAAGATTGAGTCTGGTATTCTTACCCACATTAATAATGAAACTTTAGGATAATATAGGGGCAAGAATGAAACTACGTGACAAATCACTAGATATCTGCTTTATAGTTAATACAAATCCATAACACAGGGTTATCTGAGTATGAACTGTCAACCAATAATAAGCCTGCTCAGTTCCATATCATCAGTGAATATTTTTCCATCTGACCAACGGGAACACTAAAAGAGACCTTTGTAAATGCCTTATTGAAATTCAGATACATTAACTTGGTTTCTGTTCCCTGAGATGTAGGGAAATTCCAGTGATAAAGATTGTAGCACCTACTTAGGAAACAATCATGACATTCATAGTAATCTACTAAAATGAAAGTAGACTCAATTAGATATTAAAACGAGTCCTTATAACTGTAGAACTGAACATAATAAAAGTTTTAATGGTTACTTCTCAGAGTATTATTTCCTTTCAGAAAAGGTGGTCACATGAATATTTAGTGAAGGGAATCAGATTCGTGTCATATCAGAGTCACTGATTTTCTATCAGACAAAAGAAAATTATTTAAGGAAAATAGTTTTTGAAGTTGTAAATTTTCAAACCCCATACTGTCCCCTTCCACACCTCTGCTAGGTATGAGGAATACAGTAGAATCAACTAAATGGCCACTTTTAATAAACCATAATTTCAAAATAATGATCTCAGATACAAGTGGCCATAAAGTAGTACTGTGGAAGTTCTTTTTACAGGAATATATCTTATTAAAGGCTTAGCTATGAGTTTCTTTCTAAAACACCAAACATCCTAAACTATCAACATTATGTTATTTACTATTGTCCTGTAGAAATTTTTATGTATGCAAATCTGTTTGACCAACTTTGGGTTAACCTGTATTAAGGGCCGGTTTCCACTACTGTGATGATACATAAAGTGTATGTTGAACGGCGTTCTAAGCTCCCAAAGAGAATGTGGTATGTAACATTTCCACATTTCATTGACCACAAAACTTTTAAAAAAAAAAATTCATAGCACTTACTAACATTTCCCAATTGTATATTTATAGTAGTCATTGTGATTAGATACTATTATTTAACAACAAAAAATTGTAACAGGGTTCAACTCTGATATTAGGACTAAGGGTCAAGTCTATTTCATATACACACACAAACACAATCATAGAAGACAAGGATTCAGGAATTGATTAAATGGTGTTGTGAGAAGTGAATGCCATGGAAGTAGTGAGTTTTCAATATTTAGTGCTCATTACTACAATACCATAACCTAGAATTTCTTAGTAGGAACCAGTCTCAAAAAACAATGCTGAATTCCTGTGATAAAATATGAGAGTCTTAGAGCCAGGGTGGTTAATGCTAAAAATAGCCGTTGTGTGGCATGATGATGTAGACTGTACTTCCACCCTTCCTCGGGGTGAGGAATTACATTAACCTTCAGAAGATCTAGCCATGGCAAGGTTTAGAAGGCAGCAGGAAGGTAAATGAGGTGGTGGCTCACTAGAGAGAGATCCAGGGATACCACTGTAACCATGATATTGGGAATACTATTGTGACTTCAGGAAAATACTGCAACTGTGTGCAAAATATTATGAATATATAGCTTAGCCAGATAATTCAAAGCTTTTTCCTGATTTTTGAAACAGCCAATGACCTAAAAAGGTTAAAATCCTCCACCTCCATAAAATTGTCTTTCTCTTTCTTCTGACAGCAATATCAATGACTGCCCTTGGCAAAATGATTTCAGAGAAAAATTGATCTCTTTTAGAGTTCTCCAGCAGAAGATGAGCAAACAATCTTTTAAAGCAACAGGCAGTGCTGGTAGGAAATGTAAAATATTATGTCCAGCAATGGTAACAAAAATTTTAGAAATCAAACAAAATGTTGGAAGATTTGTAGTCTTATTTTATTCTATTTTATTATTTAGCATTTGTTTTACAGTAATAAATGTATCTGTGAAATCCAACTAGACTTGGAGGGGAATGAGGAAAATATGGAACCCAAAGATCTTTGATTCTTTATATGTTTGAACTTTAGCTAATTTGGCTGGCAAAGGAAGAATGCTGAATTTTTTAATTAGGGAAGGGAATTTTTGTTTCTACAACAGACTTTAAAACAGATAACAAGAGATTTTAGGAAGGCCCCTTCTACATTGAGAAAGTCCTTTAAATAGGTAATCTATCGTCTCCTCATTCTAGCAATGACTTCTGAATTATTATTAAGACATTCTCCACCAGAGGTAGCTTTCCAGAGCCACTTATACATCCTTCCTCCCTTGTCTCCATCAAGTACATTCTTACTCACGTTTCTGTTTCTTACTCATTATTCTGCTCCTGGGTACAGTTACCACTACACAGCATAGTCTCCCATCTGTCCGGGTCAAATACTCTAGACAACTAGGAAAGATCAAGGGAAGTCATCCTCAAGAAATATCCCTCTCTGTTGGTCATTAAGGGGCATATTGGAAAGCAAAATCAGGGCTTATAAAAATAGACTTTCCAGAGTACCTCACATTCTCCCCAAAACATGCTGACTCTTATTTTATGCATAGATGCTTTTTATTATTTTGGTTTTCAAAGCATCTCCTAAACACGATAAAAAGTACATGAAATAATTTAGTCATGTAAGGAAGAAGAAAAATATCAGAATTTACCACTTTGAAATTTTTCTAGATAACAACTCCAAATCTTTTTTTTTTTCTTTGCATTCTCTGTATTTCTAGAGTTGAGATGTTCTTAAAACCACGGGAAATTCCTTACTGTTTGAGTAATTGTGTTACGTGAATTATATTAGCATAACTGAAATCAGATGAAATCAACAGATAATTCTATTAGCGGTTTAAACAGCTTTGGACCAGCAATAGTGTACTTTTAATTTTATATATTTAACCAAAAATGTCTTTTCTGTTAGGTTTTGTTCAGCACATTACATATGCAATCAAGAAACAGAGTAAACACAGATCCGTATTATACATTGCACGTTATCATCAGTACCAAATTAATGACTGATATATAGAATGTGAATCATTTTTTCTGTCAAATTCTAAACATGAGATTGTATCTCAAGTTAATCAGTTTTCTAATCCTCCATGGCATTGCCTGTTTTCCTTCTCTTGTCCCCAGAGAGTAAAAATATTTTGTATTAATTGCAAATTACTCAATAAAAAAGTATCATGAAGCCAGAAGTTTGTTCTTAATCCATATTGTCTTGTGAATAATTTTAATAAATATCTTATTCAAAAACAATACATATGTCTTTATCAAATATTGCTAAATGAGTTTTAATTTCTAAAATTTCCTTAATCATAAATATATTCTGCTTTTTCATATTTTTTGATGTTACAACTTTATTTTCTCCATAAAATTTTTTTTTATTTTTCCAGCTGACAATGCTGTAAGTACAATGCTACTTATTAAAATTAATTACTATTTATTTCCATAATATGTCTTTGTCATTACTGTGCTACTACTGGAAATGGAGAATGTTGACAGCTTAATTTTTAAGAGCCATACACTAGGACTTTTAAATTAATAGTACACCCTAGTTTTCTTTTAAGTAATCTACTGTAGAATATACATGGTACATATCACTTTGATGATCAAATTAGCAACGCCCTCAGCATGAATAAACTGAGAGTGAATATAGAGTATGCATTCCTGATAAAATCTAGCTCATAGGTCTGAAGGGAATCATGATAAAGTAGCAAAATAATAGATGTGTCACCTAATGAGCTTTAAACTTTTTAAAAATGACAACAAAAAGATGTAGGCATTACCATTCTGAATACAATGTTACTACATTGTAGAGTTTTAACTGGAGGGTGTCATTGAACAGAATATCATACAAAATACTGACAAATAAAAGTGAATTTTAATTGTCAAATCACAAAGCAATCCTTTCATTATCTGTGCTGAGGAGATGACATTTCACAAAGGGCATATTTTTTTTTTTCTATTGGAGGACTTATTTCAAGGGCAAATGAGCTGTGTATTTCATATATATGTATACATGCACACATATATATTATATGTATATATATTTCTTCACAACAAAAGTTAAGTATTTTTTCTATATTTAACTCCAAATAACTTAATTATTTCATAATTGAAAACAATATATGAAAAGTAGAACTACAAAGGTATATTACAAATGTACAAAAGTAGTACACAAATGTTTATGTATTCTAACCTATTTATTTTTTAAACAAATGTATAGAAACCTAATAATTCATGAATTCTACTGTAAAATGCCTAAAATTTAAATTTAGAATAAACTATATTATTTGGTTTTGAAAATGCAGCTGAAAATCTCTGTAGCAAAGAGCTGTTTTATGAATTCCATTCTTGTTCTAAAGATAGTACATCTTGACATGAGAGTTTTCATAGCATTAACATGGTTGTAGGAAAAAAAAAAAAAGTGGCTTGATTTCCTTACCTTAGACTATATAAGCATGAGTCAATTTTTAATAATGTTTTATAAATTCCAGGTGATATTCTGTGTTGCAAAAATTAAAATATCTAATGCAAAATTGACTAAATTTTAAAATGTTTTTGAAAATAGCAAATAACACTAACAACAAAACACTGACAATTTGTAGAAACTCCTCAACATCAATTCAGTCATATGGTCATGTCTAGAAATGAGCAAAATTTTGAATTTTATCTAAATTTTGAATTATATGTAAATTATAATAAAGGATAACTTGAATAGATGCATCTTAAATGTTTATGAAAATAAATGAAATTATAAATATCAACATTTATAGCAGGAAAGTTAACGCAGCTATTTTATAACACTGGATACTCTAAAATATATTTGACTTGTTCCATTTTTTCAGTAGATATATTTTTATATTTTTAAAAGACAAATTATATGTTAATCACCTGACATTTCCCAGTACATAGGGAACCATCAGTAAATGTGAGAAGCCCATTGTGTATATTGGTGATGCAATCTATCCTTTCTGATCCAGCTCCATAAACATTCTCCTTTTCACTGCTTCCAAGGCCATACTGGAACACCTAGAATGTATTATGAATCTTTATGGACAATATCATCTGAAAATTCAAGCGTTCTTCCATTGCTTCAGAGAATGAAAACTACCTAACACTTATTATCTTGAAATACCTTCTTGTTTATCAGAAGCTTTACTAATTCACCAAGTAAAATATTTATATGGCTCCCAAATATTTGTATGTCTCATATATATATAATATTATAATAAATAATATATGAGACATATATTATATATAATATATATTATATTATTATATATATAATACATATAATATATATTATATTATATATTATATATTATAATATAGATTATAATATAATATATTTATATATTCCCACATACACGCAGGTACACTTCTTTCCTCTGTTATTATATATGACATTATCTACATAGTCTGATTCACAGAATGTAGGCACATGCTTTTAAAACTGTACTCCACATAAAGCCCCACATAAAGGGCTCTTGTGACTGCGGGAAAAGTTAGACTACTTTGTCTGAAGTGCTCTTCTATGCATTGAAAATACATCAGTAAACAAAAGAAACAAAAATCACCAAAAGTCCTAGTAGAGTTACATTCTAGTTGAGACTTGATAGCCACTTCACACACAGACACACACACACACACACACACACACACAGCCAAATTAGAATATTTCTTTATTCTTCATAGGTACTTCACTCACACGTCAGTCAAACTAGAATATATCCTTATTCTCCTGTTTTTTAATGCTTAAGATATTTTCATTAAGAAAGGTTTTGGGAGGATCGCACCCAAGATGGCCAAATAGGAACAACTCCAGCCTCCAGCTCCCAGCATGAGTGACACAGAAGACGAGTGATTTCTGCATTTTCAACTGAGGTAGCGGGATCATCTCACTGGGGCATGTTGGACAGTTGGTGCTGGTCCGCGGGTGCAGACCAGCGAGAGCTGAAGCAGGGCCAGGCATTGCCTCACCTGAGAAGCACAAGGGGGAAGGGAATTCCTTTTCCGAGCCAAAGGAAATTGAGACACACAGCACCTGGAAAATCGGGTAACTCCCACCCTAATACTGCACTTTACCAAGGGTCTTAGCAAAGGGCACACCAGGAGATTATATCCTACACCTGACCTGGAGGGCGCCACGCCCACAGAGCCTCCCTCATTGCTAGCACAGCAGTCTGAGATATAACTGCAAGGTGCAGAGAGGCTGGGGGAGGGGCGCCCGCCATTCCTGAGGCTTAAGTAGGTAAACAAAGCCACTGGGAAGCTGGAATTGGGTGGAGCCCACCACACCTCAAGGAAGCCTGCCAGCCTCTGTAGACTCCACCTCTGAGGACAGGGCATAGCTAAACAAGAAGCAGCAGAAACCTTGGCAGAGGTAAATGTCCCTGTCTGACAGCTTTGAAGAGAGCAGTGGATCTCCCAGCATGGAGGTTGAGATCTGAGAACAGACAGACGGCCTGCTCAAGTGGGTCTCTGACCCCTGAGTAGCCTGACTGGGAGACATCCCCCACTAGGTGCAGACCGACACCTCATACGGTGGGGTACACCCCTGAGACGAAGCTTCCAGAGCAAGAATCAGACAGCAACACTCGCTGTTCAGCAATATTCTATCTTCTGCAGCCTCCGCTGCTAATACCCAGGCAAACAGGGTCTGGAGTGGACCTCAAGCAAACTCCAACAGACCTGCAGCTGAGGGTCCTGACTGTTAGAAGGAAAACTAACAAACAGAAAGGACACATACACCAAAACCCCATCAGTACATCACCATCATCAAAGACTAAAGGCAGATAAAACCACAAAGACGGGGAAAAGGCAGTGCAGAAAAGCTGGAAATTCAAAAAATCAGAGTGCATCTCCCACTCCAAAGGAATGCAGCTCATCACCAGCAATGGAACAAAGCTGGATGGAGAATGACTTTGACAAGTTGAGAGAAGAAGTCCTCAGTCAATCAAAGTTCTCAGAGCTAAAGGAGGAACTATGTAACCAGTGCAAAGAAACAAAAAACCTTGAAGATTTGATGAATGGCTAACTAGAATAACCAATGTAGAGAAGTCCTTAAAAGAACTGATAGAGATGAAAACCATAACACAAGAACTATGTGACAAATGCACAAGCTTCAGTAACTGGCTCGATCAACTGGAAGAAGAGTATCAGCGATTGAAGACCAAATGAATGAAATGAAGTGAGAAGAGAAGTGTAGAGAAAAAAGAGTAAAAAGAAATGAACAAAGCCTCCAAGAAATATGGGATTATGTGAAAAGACCAAATCTGCGTCTGATTGGTGTGCCTAAAAGTGATGGGGAAAATGGAATGAAGTTGGAAAACACTCTGTAGGATATCATCCAGGAGAGCTTCCCCAACCTAGTAAGGCAGGCCAACATTCAAATTCAGGAAATACAGAGAACACCACAAAGATACTCCTCGAGAAGAGCAACTTCAAGACACATAATTGTCAGATTCACCAAAGTTGAAATGAAGGAAAAAATGTTAAGGGCAGCCAGAGAGAAAGGTCAGGTTACCCACAAAGGGAAGCCCATCAGACTAACAGCAGATCTCTCGGCAGAAACTCTACAAGCCAGAAGAGAGTGAGGGCTAATATTTGACATTCTTAAAGAAAAGAATTTTAAACCCAGAATTTCATATCCAGCCAAACTAAGTTTCATAAGTGAAGGAGAAATAAAATCCTTTACAGATAAGCAAAGGCTTAGAAATTTTGTCACCACCAGGCCTGCCCTACAAGAGATCCTGAAGGAAGCACTAAACATGGAAAGGAACAACCGGTACCAGCCATTGCAAAAACATGCCAAAATGTAAAATCCATCAATGCTAGGAAGAAACTGCATCAACTAACGAGCAAAATAACCAGCTAATATCATAATGACAGGATCAAGTTCACACATAACAATATTAACCTTAAATGTAAATGGACTAAATGCTCCAATTAAAAGACACAGACTGGAAAACTGGATAAAGAGTCAAGACTCATCAGTTTGCTGTATTCAGGAGACCCATCTCACATGCAGAGACACCTATAGGCTCAAAACAAAGGGATGGAGGAAGATCTACCAAGAAAATGGAAAACAAAAAAAAGCAGGGGTGGCAATACTAGTCTCTGATAAAACAGACTTTAAACCATCAAAGATCAAAAGAGACAAAGAAGGTCATTACATAATGGTAAAGGGATCAATTCATCAGGAAGATCTAACTATCCTAAATATATATGCACCCAATACAGGAGCACCCAGATTCATAAAGCAAGTCCTTAGAGACTTACAAAGAGACTTAGACTCCCATACAATAATAATAGGAGACTTTAACACCCCACTGTCAACATTAGACAGATCAACAAGACAGAAAGTTAACAAGGATATCCAGGAATTTAACTCAACTCTGCACCAAGTGGACCTAATAGACATTTACAGAACTTTCCACCCCAAATCAACAGAATATACATTCTTCTCAGCACAACATCGCACTTATTCCAAAATTGACCACATACTTGGAAGTAAAGCACTCCTCAGCAAATGTACAAGAACAGAAATTATAACAAACTGTCTCTCAGACCACAGTGCAATCAAACTAGAACTCAGGACTAAGAAACTCAATCAAACCCACTCAACTACATGGAAACTGAACAACCCACTTCTGAATCACTACAGAGTACATAATGAAATGAAGGCAGACATAAAGATGTTCTTTGAAACCAATGAGAATAAAGATACAACATGCTAGAATCTCTGGGACACATTTAAAGCAGTGTGTAGAGGGAAATTTATAGCACTAAATGCTCACAAGAGAAAGCAGGAAAGATCTAAAATTGACACCCTAACATCACAATTAAAAGAACTAGAGAAGCAAGAGCAAACACATTCAAAAGCTAGCAGAAGGCAAGAAATAACTAAGATCAGAGCAGAACTGAAGGAGATGGAGACACAAAAAACCCTCCAAAAAATTAGTGAATCAAGGAGTTGGTTTTTTGTAAAGATCAACAAAATTGATAGACCACAACCAAGACTAATAAAGAAGAAAAGAGAGAAGAATTAAACAGATGCAATAAGAAATGATAAAGGGGATATCACCACCGACCCCACAGAAATACAAACTACCATCAGAGAATACTATAAACACCTCTATGCAAATAAACTAGAAAACCTAGAATAAATGGATAATTTCCCGGACACTGACACTCTCCCAAGACTAAACCAGGAAGAAGTTGAATCCCTGAATAGACCAATAGCAGGCTCTGAAATTGAGGCAATAATTAATAGCCTACCAACCAAAAAAAGTCCAGGACCAGATGGATTCACAGCTGAATTCTACCAGAGGTATAAGGAGGAACTGGTACCATTCCTTCTGAAACCATTCCAATCAATAGAAAAAGAGGGAATCCTCCTTAACTCATTTTACAAGGCCAACATCATCCTGATAGCAAATCCTGGCAGAGATACAACAAAGAAAGAGAATTTTAGACCAATATCCCTGATGAACATCGATGCAAAAATCCTCAATAAAATACTGGCAAACTGAATCCATCAGCACATCAAAAATCTTATCCACCATGATCAAGTGGGTTTATCCCTGGGATGCAAGGCTGGTTCAACATATGCAAATCAATAAACATAATCCAGCATATAAATAGAACCAAAGACAAAAACCACATGATTATCTCAATAGATGCAGAAAAGGCCTTTTACAAAATTCAACAGCCTTTCATGCTAAAAACTCTCCATAAATTCAGTATTGATGGAAAGTATCTCAAAATAATAAGAGCTATTTATGACAAACCCACAGCCAATATCATACTGAATGGGTAAAAACTGGAAGCATTCCCTTTGAAAACTGGTATAAGACAGGGATGCCTTCTCTCACCACTCCTATTCAACATAGTGTTGGAAGTTCTGGCTAGGGCAATCAGGCAAGAGAAACAAATAAAAGGTATTCAGTTAGGAAAAGAAGAAGTCAAACTGTCCCTGTTTGCAGATGACATGATTGTATATTTAGAAAACCCCATTGCCTCAGCCGAAAATCTCCTTAAGCTGATAAGCAACTTCAGCAAAGTATCAGGATATAAAATTAATGTGCAAAAATCAAAAGCATTCTTACACACCAGTAACAGACAAACAGAGAGACAAATCATGAATGAACTTCCATTCACAATTGCTTCAAAGAGAATAAAATACCTAGGAATACAACTTACAAGGGATGTGAAGGACCTCTTCAAGGAGAACTACAAACCACTGCTCAGTGAAATAAAAGAGGACACAAACAAATGGAAGAACATACCATGCTCATGGATAGGAAGAATCAATATTGTGAAAATGGCCATACTGCCCAAGGTAATTTATAGATTCAATGCCATCCCCATCATGCTACCAATGAGTTTCTTCACAGAATTGGAAAAAACTGCTTTAAAGTTCATATGGATCCAAAAAAAGACCCCACATTGCCAAGACAATCCTAAGCCAAAATAACGAGGCTGGAGGCATCACGCTACCTGACTTCAAACTATACTACAAGGCCATGGTAACCAAAACAGCATGGTACTGGTACCAAAACAGAGATATATACCAATGGAACAGAACAGAATCCTCAGAAATAATACCACACATCTACAGCCATCTGATCTTTGACAAACATGAGAAAAACAAGAAATGGGGAAAGGATTCCCTATTTAATAAATGGTGCTGGGAAAATTGGCTAGCCATAAGTAGAAAGCTGAAACTGGATCCTTTCCTTACTCCTTATATGAAAATTAATTCAAGATGGCTTAGAGACTTAAATGTTAGACCTAAAACCATAAAAAACCCTAGAAGAAAACCTAGGTAATACCATTCAGGACATAGGCATGGGCAAGGACTTCATGTCTAAAACACCAAAAGTAATGGCAACAAAAGCCAAAATTGACAAATGGGATCTCATTAAATTAAAGAGCTTCTGCATAGCAAAAGAAACCACCATCAGGTGAACAGGCAACCTACAGAATGGGAGAAAATTTTTGCAATCTACTCATCTGACAAAGGGCTAATATCCAGAACCTATAAAGAACTCTATCAAATTTACAAGAAAAAACCAA
Organism: Macaca fascicularis; assembly: GCF_037993035.2. Lineage (NCBI taxonomy): Eukaryota > Metazoa > Chordata > Mammalia > Primates > Cercopithecidae > Macaca > Macaca fascicularis. Next base: position 97,966,728 of record NC_088379.1, on the reverse strand, counting down.
CAACCCCATCAAAAAGTGAGCAAAGGATATGAACAGACACTTCTCAAAAGAAGACATTCAGACAGCCAACAGACACATGAAAAGATGCTCATCATCACTGGCCATCAGAGAAATGAAAATCAAAACTACAATAAGAGATCATCTCACGCCAGTTAGAATGGCAATCATTAAAAAAATCAGGAAATAGCAAGTCCTGGAGAGGATGTGGAGAATAGGAACACTTTTACACTGTTGGTGGGACTGTAAACTAGTTCAACCATTGTGGAAGACAGTGTGGCAATTCCTCAATGATCTAGAACTAGAATCATTTGACCCAGCCATCCCATTACTGGGGATATACCCAAAGGATTATAAGTCATGCTGCTATAAAGACACATGCACATGTATGTTTATTGTGGCACTATTCACAATAGCTAAGCCTTGGAATCAACTCAAATATCCATCAGTGACAGACTGGATTAAGAAAATGTGGCACATATACACCATGGAATTCTATGTAGCCATAAAAAAGGATGCGTTTGTGTCCTTTGTAGGGACATGGATGCAGCTGGAAACCATCATTCTCAGCAAAGCATCACAAGAACAGAAAACCAAATACCGCATGTTCTCACTCATTGGTGGGAATTGAACAATGAGATCCCTTGGATACAGGAAGGGGAACATCACACACCAGGTCCTATTGTGGGGAGGGGGGAGAGGGGAGGGATAGCATTAGGAGATATACCCACAAAATATATATTTGAACACTAGAAAACTCATATTGAAAACAAAAGTAATTATAAAATAAGGGTCATCCCTTTCTAAATTTGAAAGTGAATTTATTATAGAACACATATTCCAATTCCTCACAAATGCATACAATCAATAATTAATTCTATTTACTTTATTTCTTAATAATATGCTTTTAATTTCCAATAGCACATATCCATATTAATGCAAACCTGAAGTGCAAATTTACACCATACACCTACATTTTTCAACTATTCTTTTAAATTAAAATCACAAATATAATATATAAAGTATCGAACAAGGACAAAAAGACATTAATCAGGCTTACTGACAGCAAAATGCAAGACATTTAGAAAGCACACTATAGTCTTGGTTCTAAACTTTCTTTCCTCCTCACTAACTGAACTCTGCTGTTGCTATGCAGCTATCCAACCAGCACACCCTGGCTTTCTTTTGTATGGGTGCTATGCTGTTGCCATGGATATAGCTATATCTACATTTTTTTCAGCTCCTCTTTAAAAATACAGTATATTCTACCACCTCAAGAGAACATATAATTTTATGGACTCAATCCAGTCATTTAATGTAATAAAAATTTTACTAAATTTCAAATCTTTAATATCATTTCAATCTCAGTGTAACTATAAATATATTCAAAACTCTAACATGTGAATATATCTACTATGTTTTTAACACTAATGGAATGCTCACTGACATACAGCAATTACATAAAGCCAGAAATCCATTTTTAAAAATCCTATTTCCACTTAGGAGGAAAAATCATAAAATACTTGAAAAAATAGTAATAAATCAATATGTAGTCTGTAGACATCTGAGCTTCATTGTCTTTATCATTTCCTGTGGATGACTAAGTATGAAATTAAGTGGGATGCTAAATAATCATTGCCAAAATTAAAACCACAGGGTAGATGTAAAACCACAAGCACAAGAGAAAACGAATCTTTACACCAGGTGACAAATGAGCCAGAGTTCAGTTCAGATTTCAAAGTCAATTCACTGATATTCCACCGTCAAATTTTAACACATTGAAATTAAACTCCACAGTACTTCCATATGGTGATGGTTAATTCCTTGCAAAGAATGCATTAGAAAAGAGAAACTCTCACATTGTGGTGAAAAAGCATGTTGCCTAAATGAATTAACTGATGTGGAGATGGAATTGAGCAAGTGTCATTAGTAGGGTCCCAGAGTCTTTTAGATTATTGGCATTGCTGGAAAAAAAAAATCAATTCTTTTATATGACCATCGAGTTCACACACAAATATCACTCAGTTGCTAGTCTATCTTCAAGGGATCAGGAAGAAATTTGTCATCATTCAGTGAAATTACAAGTACTAGGAAAAACACCCAAAGCACAGGGGCAGCCTACTTTTCCACACATATACAGTGCATACTAGAAGTGATTGAGGTAATGTAGAATTTTAGTTAAGAATGTAGATTTTGGGACCAGACTGCCAACTTCAGATCTTGGTTCAGTCACTCCGTCACCTGGCAACCTTAGCTGAGTTTATTAATTGATTCATATCTATGTTTTCTCATCTCCATATGGACATAAGAATAGTTACCAATTTTATTAGGTTATGATAATTAAAGTACATTATACATATAAAGCACTGAAAATAACGTGTGTCATCTACTATATTTCAAAGAGGCTTAAGATTGCATGACACATTAGAGACACTAACAGGTTAATATTGGAAAAAATAATATTAGAGGGAAAAGGGGCTTTTTGCTTAAAAACTTCTATTTCTGATATTGCAAAGTATATTATTTAGTAATTATTGAGGGCTTAAGGAGGAGATATAGTATTATGTCTACCATTTTGGTTATATAATTAGTCAAATTTACAATTAAGACAAACTAATTTTCAGAGAAGCAAAATTGTACCCTGAAGAGTGAACTAACTCTGTTAGCCAGAAGTAACTACATCATATGACTCCATGCTTTAATCCATGTAACAAATTTGATGATCTGAAAGACAAAACAAAAATGAATTTCAGCCAAGAACTAATTTGCATTAATTCATAAGTATACATATTTTTTTCCAGAAATACTTAATGCAGCTAACAAATATATATGCAACATAAGTCAACAAAATATACTTAAAATACACACAAAAATGAGACAAAAATGGAGCCAAATCAAATATGTAGAGGTGGAGTTGGGGGAGGAAAGAAATTTTATATTATAAATATTTGATATCATTTAATCTTCACATAAGATCTATGTTACAAATTTCACAGATAACAACCTGAGGATCAACAAAGCTAAAGAACTTTTTTTTAAGAGCTGGTAAGCAATGTCTTCAAAAATAAATATTCTAAGGAAGCAGAGGAATTTTTTTCCATTTGGAATAGAAATGGTATATTTCAAGTAGATGTACTGTTTCTCCCAAATGATAAAATCTTTCAATTATGTCATTAGAAAAAAACAAATCAACACACACAAGGACCTTCCATATCTAAAACAAAGGGCTAAGTGATACAAAAAAAAAGTAAAAATGCTTTCCAAACTTAATTGTTAGCCTTGCTTTGCTGATGCTAACAAAGCAAGGGCCCATTATATCACATTAAAGATCAGCACTTTTGAATCTATACTTTAAACTAATAGTTTTTCACATAATTAGACCATTTTTAACCTGTTGAACAACTTTGCTTACAACAAACAATATTTTCTTCTCCAAAGCAATAAGTACAGGATTATTATTTGTGCAGCCTGGCACCTCTACAGCTATACCTCGGGAATGGCTTAAAAAACAATGTAACACCTAAACATAATTAAAAAGACCCTGAATAAATACAACTTTATTAGCTATCTGTAAGGCTATTAAAATAAGCTGTAGCCATCTTTCCAACTTTATCCAGAAGCAATGATCAGTTTTCAACGGTAAAGAACAGAAACCAGAATCATGGGAAGCCTCATGCATTAATAAAGATTTGTTAACTCCAGTTTATCTTCTTTGGGGCCTAACATGCTTAGCCTTTCATTTTTCAGAGCCTGTATTTAATATATTTTGCAAATCATCATAGTTTTTCTTCTTTTAAAAGAATAGATTATAAAATGTACCATTCAATTCCACCATATATCTCCATTAATATGAGGTTTAATCAATGAAATGTAATTTGTATACAGAAGATATTTGTTTAAAAAATTATCATTGTAATAAGTAGCAATATTTAGCATCTATGTACAACAGCTAAAAGTACATAAACATTTTGCTTCTTTTCCATCATTGTAAGTGTCTATCGGGGAGTTATGCACTCTCCATATCTCCATATATTTTGCAAAGAAATTACACAAAACCCAACTCGTCAACAAAAGCATCTAAACAGCTATTGACATCATCTTGGATTCCCCATACTCTTCACCAAGATGCAAGATAAATGGAGAAAACTATAAATTAATTGAAGACAACAGGTAAAAAAATTAAACTTTATGTACATAATCATTTTATATATAATCATGCAAATAATCATACAAGTATATGGTTAAATATTTGATTTGAATAATAAATTCAGTTGTCATTTTGCATACCTTGTTATTCTGGTACCAAATATTTGTTAAAAAAATAAATGGAAAATACAATTTTAGTCTATATAGTCATATAAATGGGTCCTGGAGTAATTTCCTTCACAAAAATAGAAACACTGATATACTCAATTATTAAATTATGTGTAAATAAATACATAAAGGCTTATTTTTAAAAATGTAACATTTAAGGTAGATGAAGGGAAAATACATAAAAATATGCTGGTTTGTGCACATAAAAATATATTTCATAATTGCGATTAGTAAACATGAGCAAAATCATAGATTAACACGTAGCAAATGAAATGATACTTTGATTCTTACTTATGTTGTTAATTAGGTATAAGGTATCCTATTCAGCAATATGTTGATGGTAAATTTAAATGATTGAATAATAGCTCAACTTGATAAAAAATTGACAAGCATTTCTCACCTTTGAAAAGAATAAAATATTAAGATTCTTTGTGTACACCATGTTAATGGGTAAAGTGTATGGGGTGTGTATGTGTGTCTTTAAGATAGGGAATAGTTCAAATTCCAACTAGTATATTTTTGATTCAATTAATATAGTAAATATAAACAAGATGTTTGGAAATAATTTGAACTTTGAGTATAATGCAAAAAATAAAACCTAAATGATGAAAATTTTTATTATGTCAAGGAGATACCAATTGAGAGGCTTTCATTAAATACAATCCTTAAATTGTAAATCCAGCACTAAACCAATACAGTTTTCATTTACATACACAAAAAAGTGCTGTCAATCCTTTAAATGACAACCACATACACAGCACACAAATTTTAAAATAAATCTCTGAGAGTGGTTTGAAGCAATACTTAATAGTTTAATATGTCTAATCTTTTGACAAAATTTAATTTAATCTACATGGCTGGGGGTGATCACTTAAAATCCCCCTAAATTTTTAGATTTTTTAATTAAGTACTCTACCTTGGAAAAGTCATATGACATCTCTCCAGGCATCATTTTTCTAATATCTAAAGTTTTTTTTTAAATGATCTCTACAACCTCTTTCAGCTCTAAAATTATATGATCTAAGATATAAAAATACAGTAATTTTTTATGTACTTTAGATATCTAAATAAAATAACTAAGGAGCTCAAAACAATATTACAAAATTCTACTAACCACGTATGTTGAAACATTGGGTAGTTAATATAGTTTGGCTGTGTCCCCACTCAAATCTCATCTTGAATTCACACATATTGTGGAAGGCACCTGGTGGGAGGTAATTGAATCATGGGGAAAGGTCTTTCCCATGCTGTTCTTGTAATAGTAAAGTAATCTCGCAAGATCCGATGGTTTTATAAGGGGGAGTTTCCTTGCACAAGCTCTCTCTCTGCCTGCCACCATCCACTTGACATACCATGACTTCCTCCTCCTTGCCTTCCGCCATGACTGTGAGGCCTCCCCAACCATGTGGAACTGTAAGTCCATTAAACCTCTCTTTCTTCACCGTCTCAGGTATGTCTTTATCAGCAGTGTGAAAGCAGACTAATAACAGTAAATCATTACGAGTAGAGTGGGGTCCTGCTGAAAAGCTACACAAAAATGTGGAAGCAACTTTGGAATTGGGTTAACAGGCAGAGGTTGCAACAGTTCGGAGGGTTCAGAAGAAGACAGGAAAATGTGGGAAAGTTTGGAGCTTCCTAGAGACTTGTTGAATGGCTTTGCCCCAAATCCTGACAGCAATAGGGACAATAAAGTCTAGGCTGAGGTGGTCTCAGATGGAAATGAGGAACTTGTTGGGAACTGGAGCAAAGGTGACTCTGGTTATGTTTTGGCAAAGAAACTGGCAGCATTTTGTCCCTGTCCTAGAGATTTGTGGAACTTTGAACTTCAGAGAGATGATTTTGGGTATCTGGCAGAAGAAATTTCTAAGCAACAAAACATTCAAGAGGTAACTTGGGTGCTGTTAAGGGCATTTAGTTTTATAAGAGAAGCAGAGCATAAATGTTCAGAAAACCTGCAACCTGACAATGTGATGGAAAATAAACTTCCATTTTACGAGGAGAAATTCAAGCAGGCTACAGAAATTTGCTTAAGTAACAAGGAGCCAAATGTTAACCCCCAAGACAATGGCAAAAATATTTCCAGGGCATTTCAGGGGTCTCCACAGTAGCCCCTCGCATCAAAGGCCCAGAGGTCTAGGAGGAAAATGTGGTTTCATTGACCAAACCCAGGGTCCCCATGCTGCTTGCAGCCTAGGGACTTTGTGCCCTGTGTCTCAATTACTCCATCTTTGACTTAAAGGGGGCTAATTCAGACCTCAGGTCATGGCTTCAGAGGGTACAAGCCCCAAGCCTTGGCAGCTTCCATGTGGCGTTGAGCCTGTGAGTGCACAAAAGTTAAGATTTGGGGTTTGGTAACTTCTGCCTAGATTTCAGAGGATGTATGGAAATGCCTGGATGCCCAGGCAGAAGTTTGTTGCAGGGTCAGGGCTCTCCTGGAGGACCTCTGCTAGGGCTGTGTGGAAGGGAAATGCAGGGTCAGAGACCCCACACAGAGTCCTTACTGGGGTACAACCTAGTGGAGCTGTGAGAAGAGGACCACCGTCCTCTAGACCCCAGAATGGTAGATCCACTGACAGCTTGCACCGTATGCCTGGAAAAGCCACAGACACTCAATGCCAGCCCATGAAATCAGCCAGGATGGAGGTTATACCATGCAAAGTCATGGGGCAGAGCTGCCTAAGACCATGGGAACCCATTTCTTGGATCAGTGTGACCTGGATGTGAGATATGAAGTCAAAGGAGGTCATTTTCGAGTTTTAAGATTTGAATGACCCTCTCGATTTTGGGCTTGCATGGGGCCTGTAGCCCCTTTGTTTTGGTCAATCTCTCCCATGTGGAATGACTGTATTTACCCAAAGCTTGTACTCCCATTGTATATAGGAAGTAACTAACTTGCTTTTTATTTTACAGGCTCATAGGCAGAAGGGACTTGCTTTGTCTCAGGTGAGACATTGTACTGTGAACTTTTGAGTTAAAGTTGAAATGAGTTAAGACTTTGAGGGACTGTTGAGAGGCATTAGATTTGAAATGTGAGGACATCAGATTTGGCAGGGGCCAGGGGCCAAATGATACGGTTTGGCTGTGTCACCACCCAAATCTCATCTTGAATTCCCATGTGTTATGGGAGGGACCCAGTGGGAGGTACCTGAATCATGGGGAAAGGGCTTTCCCATGCTGTTCTCGTGATACTGAATAAGTCTCATGAGATCTGGTGGTTTTATAAGGGGGAGTTTCCCTACACAAGCTCTCTCTTTGTCCTCCACCATCCGTGTAAGACGTGATTTGCTCCTACTTGCCTTCCGCCATGATTGTGAGGCTTCCCCTGTCTTGTGGAACTGTAAGTCCATTAAACCTCTTTTTCTTCCCAGTCTCGGGTATGTCTTTATCAGCAGCATGAAAACAGACTAATACAGGTAGACATTAGAGTGATATTTATAACCCAAAATAATTCTTATCATTATAAAATTATTTTGATGTGTCTTCTTAGAAAGTTATCTGCCTTAGTACGTTTAAAACATGGTTTGATTTATAGTATTTTAATACCTATAAAGCTTTTTAGGATCTTAAACCAAACTTTCTTTTACACTTGAGAAAAATAGAGACCAAGAAGGTTAACCAGGTGGCCTAAGGTCACAAAATAGCACCAAAGCTAAGAGACGGTTCTAGGGACTCAATTCTAGGCCCAATACACTCTATATGTCACCTCCTGTAAAGTACTGATTTGTAATTATGGGACTTTGTGGAGGTGACAGTGTTAAGTACAACTAGATTTTATTCAATGAGAGAGTCTATTGTGGTGATTGTGCTCAGTCCGAGTCTAATTTGTTAAAAGAGCATGTTCAAAAGTGAGTCCATTGATTTCTCTATTAATTATTTGCCATCATTAAAAAGGAAAGCACAAACAAAAAGTTTCACTAATAGCAACTTCAGTAAAGAAATACATAAGTTTTGGAGATACGGGCTCTTTTTTGGTTCCATATGAACTTTAAAGCAGTTTTTTCCAATTCTGTGAAGAAACTCATTGGTAGTTTGATGGGGATGGCATTGAATCTATAAATAACCTTGGGCAGTATGGGCATTTTCACGATATTGATTCTTCCTATCCATGAGCATGGTATGTTCTTCCATTTGTTTGTGTCCTCTTTTATTTCACTGAGCAGTGGTTTGTAGTTCTCCTTGAAGAGGCCCACTATTCACAATAGCAAAGACTTGGAATCAACCCAAATGTCCATTAGTGACAGACTGGATTAAGAAAATGTGGCACATATACACCATGGAATACTATGCAGCCATAAAAAAGGATGAGTTTGTGTCCTTTGTAGGGACATGGATGCAGCTGGAAACCATCATTCTCAGCAAACTATTGCAAGAACAGAAAACCAAACACCGCATGTTTTCACTCATAGGTGGGAACTGAACAATGAGATCACTTGGACTTGGGAAGGGGGACATCACACACGGGGCCTATCATGGGGAGGGGGGAGGGGGGAGGGATTGCACTGGGAGTTATACCTGATGTAAATGACGAGTTGATGGGTGCTGACGAGTTGATGGGTGCAGCACACCAACATGGCACAAGTATACATATGTAACAAACCTGCACATTATGCACATGTACCCCAGAACTTAAAGTATAATAAATAAATAAATAAATAAATAAAATAAAGAAATACATAAGTTAACATTTGCTCTTAATAATTTCTGCTAGCAAAAATGGGGCACAGCTAAAATTATAAAACAACATAGTATTTGAGTTGTTTTATAAACGTTTTAAATCAAGCACTTTTAAAGAGGTGGCAAAAGTTAAACACTAGAACTCATTTCAAAGGTAAACTATCTTCAACCATCATGATATACTGAGAAAATAAAACTATAAAAACACTTGAAAGAAATACAGTTGAATCAAAGTGTTCCTTTAATAACACATAATCCCATTTGTTTATTTTTGCTTTTGTTTCCAGTGCTTTTCAGGTCTTACTCCCAAAATCTTTTCATATCAATGTCCCCAGCATTTTGTCAGTGTTTTCTTATAGTAGTTTTACAGTTTCCAGTCTTACATTTAAGTATTTAATCCATTTTGAGTTGATTTTTGTATATGATGAAAGATAGGGAGCTATAAAATGTAGAAAGGAAAGTGGTGGTTACCAGAGGATGATGGGAAAGGTAGCAAGAAGGAGATGGAGAGAAGTTGGTTAATGGGTACACAAATACAGTCAGACACAGGAACAATTTCAAGTATTTGATAGTACAGTAGGGAGACTATGTTCACAATAATTTATTCTATATTTCAAAATAGCTAGAAAAGAAGAATTGGAATATTTTTAACACAAGTAAAAAAATAAATGTTTTAGATGATGGGATACCCTGATTTCCTTGATTTAATCATTATACATGACATACATATATCAAAGTATCACATGTACTCCTAAAAAGCGTATTATTATTATATATCAATAAAAGAAAGAAACATTGTTATGAATCAGTGATTTTGAACACACACACTAAAATATATATTTGTTTGAATTGTATTTGTGTGAAGAATACAGCTGAGGGGATGTTAAATGATCTTATGTAGAAAATGCCATCTTTGTTCAAAGGAACTAAACTTTGAGCTGAATTCAAGCAGGAATTTAAAATACCTCTCTCATAAACTAGTAGACAAAAGGCAGCTGATTTTATCAAAAAGAACTCAGATGGCAACGAGAACACTGACAGTGCATCAGCAGATGCAGAAAAGAGTTTCATCTAATGCAATTTTGTTGTAGGTGTTTTTTCTCAAAAGCAGGATGCCAACTATTAGAAGCATTTACTAGTGAAGATCAGAGCCATGTGTAGAAATCCGATGATGAGAGATTTCTACTAAAACACTATAGTTAGAGCAAATGCACAATCCAATTTTTACTAAGTGGCAATAAGTTGTCTTATTAGGAAAATATAGGAACAGGCCAAGTTCAGCATGTAACATATAGTGGTGGATGCAGATAAAACAGAAAGTATCCCTTTAGCTATATATTTAGGTTTATTACAAGTTCCTTAGATTAAAACAGAATCTTACAAGTACTCAAGGAATAATTATCAATTCTCATAATATTTTGTCTACTGTTCTCACTATAGGGGTTAACTTCAATGGCCGTCTCAATTAACCTTTTATCTTCCTAAAATTCAGAATTTAAAAACCCCTACAGGTAATACTATATTTTGCTACCTAGATTACATGGCTTCTACTTGTATATTAGTGGTAAGGTTCCTAGATACATCATGAGGAAGCCAGTTTAACACCACCAGTGTCTGAATTCTGTATTCTGTTATGAATATATATATTTTTGTATTTCTACTTATATATGCATTAGGAATAATATTTGGTGCATAAATGCATAATACACACACACACACACATCAGTTTTTCCCCATTTTGCTGTAGTGTTTTCATGAAGGACCAATCCAATAATACTTACTTACAATTAATTAAATGAAAAAAAATTATTTTATGGGGAAACATGATATATGTGCCCTGATTCACTTATTCAGAATTACTCAATTTACATTTGATTCTTGTTTCAAAAAATATCAGTAAGCAGTTTAATAAAATACAATCTTAATATAATAATGTGCTTATATTCATTTTGTTTGTTCTTACATAATACAATTACCCATTAAATTGCATATTCATCAGGCATTTTTTCTAACCTAATATGCATCTTTGAGCACATTTCCTCATACTTTTGGATTTCCAACAAAGTCCAGCCCATTTCACAGCTGATGCAGTGTGTGAATAATGGGAGTACAGGAAGAAGAGAAGATTGAATATTTATTAATTTCTGATATTTCCAAAATATTCAATGTAGCTGAATGAGGAGAACAAAAAAAAAGTATTAAACATGATACTTTGCTGGCATTAAACAGTTTCTCCTTTTCTCTCACTTTCTTACTTATGCAGATAGTTAAGGCAAGAATAAATGAAAAGCGATCCCAGGCATGGAATGGCATTAATCAGCAACCTGTTTTTCTCTTAACAAAATGAGTATTGATAATAGTTGAACCTTATTTTTGTAGAGGATACCATAATTTTCAAAGCTTTACACACTAAATTCACGAAGACATACCTAGTCACAAGATGCAATCCATGATTGCAACACAAAAATTACAATGGCTAAAAAGATGTTAAGCACACTTCTTCTAGCACCTGCAAATTTGTACAAATGTTTGTGCAAAAATTATGTGGTTTCATGAACATGATTCTATGTCTTTCTTATAGATTCTGAGCAGAACACAGACAGAAAACTAAATGGTAAATTTAAGCTTATAAATTTTATCGATTTTAAGTTATACTTAAACAACATCCTTTCTGGACCACAGTCCCATGATTTGATAAAAATATTAAAGGAAAACTTGTTTTAGGTTCATTCTCCTGATACACATTGAAAACTCTAAGAATGCACTCTACACTGCTGTGGCTGCCTGTTTTGGGGTCAAAAGCTGCAGTACTCACATATACCCCTCTTGCTGTCTGGTTTATTCTCTTGTAAGGTGGCTATTCATTTTACATAAATCTGTCTCAGGTATGGTACATTAACACTTTTCATTATATCCACATGTTCAGATTGATAACCACAGATATGAACCTACCACATGCTTTATCCTTATTTCTACTTTATATTTAACCTTTTATTTATGGAGATCCAGATTCAGATCTATTCCCTATACTTGACTCTATCCCCTTCAAGAATTCCTATTAAAGATGTGCTTGTAGAATAACTCCAAGTTAAGATTTGTACTACTCTCATCCCAGGTTAATACCCAATCTCAAAAGGCCCCTGGTTTACCCAAAATTTTCAAAATCATCAAATTATTCCTCATTTATTCATAAGGTGTTGTTGAAAAGAGTCAAACTCTGTAAACAATTGGAAGAGATTTATTTGAAGAGACTTATTCTGAGTCACATATAGTGACCATAGCCAGTGACATAGCCCTCAGGAGGTCCTGAGAACATGTGTCCAAGGTGGTCAGGGTGCACCTTGGTTTTATACATTTTAGGGAGACATGAGACTTCAATCAAACATGTTTAAGAAATGCATTGGCTTGGTCCAGAAAGGCAGGACAACTCAGAGTGGGGGCTTCCAGCTTATAAGTAGATTTAAAGTTTTTTTCTGGTTGACAGTTGGTTGAGTTTATCTAAAGACCTGGGATTAATAGAAATGAATGTCTGGGTTAAGATAAAGGATTATGGAGACCCAAGTTCTTCTTTGCAGAGAAAGCCTTTAGGTACCAGGCTTTAAAGAGAACAGCTTGTAAAATGTTTCTTATCAGACTTAAAGTCTGTGTTGATATTAATGCTCGGGAAGCATAATGAGTCTTCTTCAACTCCCCTTCCCATCATGGCCTGAAAGAAACAGCCTCCCAGATTAAATTTTACAAAAGCCCTTGCTGAGGAGAAGGTACATTTAGATGGTTGAGGCGGCGGTGGGGGGGTTTTTAATTTTATTTTTGGTTTATACATACATTCAACAAATATGTATCAAACACATTACAGTGATGAAAAATAGGGAATCTACAGCCAGATTTCCTGAGTTAGAATACTGTACTTGCCCCTTACTAGCTATGTGACCTTTGTGTGTCACCTAATTTCCCTATTCCTTCATTTTCTCATTTATAAAATGGAGATATTAATAGTATGTACTCATCCTAGAGAGTTTCTGTGCATATTAGGGCAACAAGCAAAGTAAAAGTCACAAAAGCATAACTGACATATAAGTAGAAGTTTGATAAATATTAGTTATAATTCAATTTGTATGAGTAGTACTAAAAGTTAGGATGTATTTAGTTCTTGAAAAAAGGTCATAGTCTCTGCCTTTGTGGAGTTTACAATCCAGTGATGAGGATTGATATTAACAAACTTTGAAAACAAGATGTGGAGCTAGAAAATATTCATATCCAGCATGAAATTATTTTGTCATAACATTTGTAGTTAAAAGTATTTTCCATTACACATGAGAAAGAGAAAGAGCCCCTGACAGCTGGAAGCTGGCCTGGCACTATCAGCTAGACTATGACATTGTTAGAAGTTGGGCTGACATAGCTGGGCCATGGTATTCTCTTACTGTACACAGGTAATTTCATAGAACACCATCATCACACAAAGCCACTCCTCACTATGATAGATCTAGACAACATCAGACCAGTACATAAAAATGTTTGAGCACAGACAAAACAAGAATATTGTGCAAACTACGAAAATGACCACACTTCCCCTATCTTGGCTATTATCAGTGAGTGCCAAGTCTTTACCAATCAGAGTTTCTGCTTCAAAAGGAATTGTTTAGATTCCCAAACACAGAATTATCCCTACTTCCTGACATTATCCAATGCAGACAAAGCACCACTGCTTTGAATATGTCCCCAAATTACCTAACACGAACCTGTATCCTATAATAAGTTCTTTCTAACATTCTCTGACTGAAGCACCTATTCTTCATTTGTGTTAGTCTCTTTTGTTGCAACGTGCCAATAAAACCAACTTGTTTGAATAAAGATGAATTTCTGGTAGTCATCGTCAGGAGAACAGTGTCGCGCATTTTGGAATTTTTTCATTAAGAATAATAAGTTTTGGAATCAGATGTTCTTATTAATAATTTAAAATTTTCCGGAGTATAACTTATACAGCATCTGAGTCGATTAATTAATTTCTAAATCATAAATTCCTCTGAATTTCTCTTGTACAAATGGGCATAGAAGCTATCATATAAAAATAGGGGGAAAAAAGTATGTGTATTTGTTAAAAGACTTAAAACAACAGAACAGGTATAACTTGGAGAAACTGGAGGGATTGCAGGTTTGGTTCCAGACCACCACAACAGAACAAATATCACAATAAAGTCAGTCACATAACATTTTGGGTTTGCCAGTACATGTAAGAATTATGTCTACACTAAACTATATCCTATTGCATGCACAATAGCATTATGTCTAAAACAATAATGTACATACCTTAATTTTAAAATTTCAGACAACCACCTGAACCCTCAGTGAGTCAGAATCTTTTGTTGGGGGAGGGTCAGGCCTCAATGTTAATGGTTGTCGATTGATCAGGGTGTTGGCTGCTGAAGGTTGGGGTGGCTGTGGCAATTTCTTAAAACAAGATGACGGTGAAGTTTGCCACATCAGTTGACGCTTCCTTTCACAAATGTTTTCTCTGTAGCATGCGATACTGTTTGATGTCATTTTAGTCACAGTAGAACTTCTTTTAAAATTGGAGTCCATGCTCTAAACCATGCTAGCTTTGTCAACTAGGTTAATTAAATATTCTAAATCTATTGTCATTTCAACAATGCTCACAGCATCTTCACCAGGAGTAGATCTCATCCAAGAAACGACTTTTTTGGCTTATCTATGTGTAACTCCTCATCTATTCAAGTTTTGTCATGAGATTGCAACAATTCATTCACATCTTTAGGCTCCACTTTCAATTATAGTTCTTTTGCTGATTCCATCCCATTTGCAGTGAGTGCCTCCACTGAAGTCTTGACCTCTTCAAATGCTTCCATGAGGGTTAGAATCAACCTCTTCCAAAGCCCTGTTAATGTGGATATTTTGATTTTCTCCCATGAATAATGAATGTTCTTAATTGCATCTTGAATGGTAACTCCTTTCCAGAAGATTTTCAACTTTCTTTGCCCAGGTCTATCATGAGAATCATTATCTATGACAGGTACAGTCTTACGAAATGTTTTTATTAAATAATAAGCCTTGAAGCCAAAGTTACTCCTTCATCTATGGGCTGCAAAATAGATGTTGTAATAGCAGGCATGAAAACAACATTATCCTCCTTGTACATCTCCATCAGAGCCATCAAGTCACGAGGTCCATTACCAATGAGCAGTGATATGTTGAAAGGAATCGTTTCTTCTGAGCAGTAGGTTTCAACAGTGAGCTTAAAAATTCAGTAAACCTGGCTATAAACAGATACTTTGCCATCTGGGTTTTGTTGCTCCATTTATAGAGCACAGACAAAGTAGATTTTACCACAATTCTTAAGACCCCTAGGGTTTTCAGAATGGTAAATGAACGTTGACTTCCACTCAAAGTTACCAGCTACCTTTGCCCATAACATGAGAGTCAGCCTGTCCCTTGAAGCTTGGAAGCTAGGAAGTGACTTCTCTCTAGCAATGGAAGTACCACATGGCATCTTCTTCCAATAGGAAGACGTTTGCTCTATATAGAAAGCTGTTTAGTGTAGCCTCCTTCATAAATTATCTTAGCTAGGTCTTCTGGATAACACACTGCAACTTCTACATCAGTCTTGATGCTTTACCTTGTACTTTTTGTTATGGATATAGCTTTCATTTTTAATCTTCAAGAACCAACCTCTCCTAGCTTCTAAGTTTTCTTCTACAGCTTCCTTATCTCTCTCAGACTTCTGAGAATTAAAGAGAGTTAGGTCTTTTATTTGGATTAAATTGTGTTGTAAGGGAATGTTGTGACTGGTTTTATTTTCTATCCAGACCACTAAAACCTTCTTCATATCAGCAGTAAGGTTGCTTTGCTTTGTTATCATTCATGTGTTCCTAAAAGAAGCACTTTCTAGAACTTTCCCTTTTCTAGAACTTTCTAGAACTTTTCATTTGCATTTATAACTTTGCTAACTCACTACCAGGCCCTCCCTTTGTTAACCACCACTCTACTTTCTACCTTCATGAAGTCTACTTTTATAGCTCCTTATCTTTCACCACATACAAAAATCAATTCAAAATTATTTCAGACTATCTCAGCTCTGATATGCCTTCCTCACTAAGCTTACTCTCTTTTAGCTTTTGATTGAAAATGAAAGATGTGTGACTCATCCTTTCACCTGAACACTTAGAGGCCATTGCTGTATTAATTGTTCTAATTTCTTTTCTTTTCTTTCTTTCTTTTTATTTATTTATTTATTTATTTATTTATTTATTTATTGAGATGGAGTCTCACCCTGTCACCCAGGCTGGAGCACAGTGGCACAATCTTTGCTCACTGCAACCTCCACCTCCCTGCTTCAAGCAATTCTTCTGACTCAGCCTCCCCAAGTAGTTGGGACTACAGGCACCCACCACCATGCCTGGCTAATTTTTATATTTGTAGTAGAGACGGGGTTTTGCTATGTTGACAAGGCTGGTCTTGAACTCCTGACTTCGTGATCCACCCACGTCAGCCTTCCAAAGTGTTGGGATTACAGGCTTGAGCCACTGTGCCAGGCCAATTGGTCTAATTGCAAAGTTGTTTTCTCTCAAGGAATAAGGAGAACCGAGAAGAGGGAGAGAGATGGAGAATGTCTGGAATGCGGAGCAGTCAGAACACACACAACATTTATTAAATTTATCATCTTATATGGGTGCAGTTCATGGCTTCCTAAATAAATTACAGTGTAACATCACAGATCACCATAACAGACATAATGATAATAAAAAAAGTTTGAAATATGGAGAGAATTACCAAAATGTGTGTGACACAGAGACATGAAGTGAGCACATGTTGTTGGTAAAATTATGCCAATGGACTTGCTCGATATACAGTTGCTACAAACTTTCAATTTGAAAAAAAATACAATGACTGCAAAGTGCAATAAAGTGAAGTGTAATAAGACAAGATAAGCCTGTATTTATTTTTAAAGTCCCAGTGTTTGCTACATAAATATGTATTCGTATTAGATATCTAAAAAGAATCTATGAACAAGTGTTTCAATTTACTGTTTCTGACTGAGGTTTTTTTAATTGGTAAATATTTTGTTTAGGGAAACTTTTTTTTTTTGGAAGAAGGGAAATAAATTTATTTCCTACCTCTTACAGTGGAAATATTTCCCATACTTGTGAAATAAGATTTTTGGCCTTTTTCCCCAAAGTGCCTCACTTCTATATGGTTCTATGTAAGAATCTACAACTTTCCAAGATCCTAAATGTACATCATCATGTGAAAATGCAGTCGACATTTGCTAGACCATATGCTTTGAATAAATTAGTTTTTGCAATATATTAGCTAGCTAGATACTGCTGTGTGCTGGTAGTGATATGTAAGGATTTTTCTGAACATGACCCTGCAGCTGAGGCATGTCACAGGTACATAGTTCAGTCAGCAGCATTTAAAGTAATTAAATCAGCCTTGTAAACAAGCATCTGTCCTTCGGCCCAGAGCATCTGATTAAAAATGTTTGAAAAATTACAAATATTTAAGGAGTAGGTGGTTTGTATTTGCTTTATTACAATATTTAACAATTGAATTGGTTATGATCTCAGATAAGTCACCTTTCTATGTATATTTCCACAGATACAGGCTAACACTTTATTAAAGTTAGGACCATTAGGGGATATGTATGAGGGGAAATTCTTTCTTTAAAGTAATAGAAAGTCTATTATTAGGGCATTGAATCAAAAGATGTAACTTGGCACCTAAGAAAAAATAATATATTTCATATATTTAATATCATTTGCTTTATTTTTGTGAAGTATATTACTGGTTCATTATTTCAATGAGCAAAAGCTGGTTTTTAACAGCTAGTAATCTGATCAGATTTTTAGGAAAATTATATGAGATTTATTTAATCAGCAAGAGGAAAATAATGGGATGGACTAAGATCTCACACGGTCTTTTGAAATCCTGTAACCTAATACTTTTTTTTTTTTTTTTTCACAATTTACTCATTCAATTGAAACATGCCTTTAAAACCAGCATAAATCTGTAGCTACATAAGTGTCAGTTCCACTGAATGATCAAAAGTCTAGGAATTGTTCACATTATACGTGTCTTGACTTTATTAGAATTCTTGATTTTTCCTTCAGGTCATATTAAACACCCTTCAATTTTCTGGCTCACTCTTTGATACAAAGTCATGCTAGAAACATTAAATCATAGACTCTGAGTAGGATGAGACCTTAGAAGTCATCTAACACAACCTCTAGCAAAACACAATAATCTCTTACATAATGCCTCTTCATAGGATTATAATTAGATTATAAACTCCTCATGAGCTTAGGTTTCCTATAAACCACAGAATTAAGAAAAATCCAAAGTGAATATAAAACTAAGCTGTAAGCAAGTAATAAATAAAAGTGAATGATTCACATCAGTGCATTTATTAAAACTTTAAATATATTGTTATTGTGTTATTGAGCCATTAATTGTCAATATTACAGCATGAGACAGCACAAGGAGTCTCCAATAGAAATCATTTTTATTTGTTAAAAATAAAAGCCCATCATATTTGGAAAGTCTCAGTCATAAAACTTTCCAATGCCTCACCTGTTTCACTCCCTACCTCTTAATGCTTCTCAAGGACAACTCTAGGTCCTGAGCCTTAGAGAATAGCATTTAGAAATACAGCTCTAGATGGCTGGTTAGCCTCTTTAAAGACACTGTTACAGCTTATCACATCATTCTCTACTTCATGACAGCCAAAAGGCATGTGTCCCTCAGCATTTGGTATTACCCAGACTCTGAGACCCATACTGCTTATTTTGGCCTAAAGTTACCCAAGATCCCACTTTCTCATGTTCTAGCCCATTTCACTACTGAGTCTTATTTATTTCTCGTTGGTGATTCCAAGCTACTATCCCTTCTCTCTCTTTGAGCTCACAACATGTGATTATATTACACTCTTCCTCTCCTCTTGAGGTCAACTAGCACTCCTGGTCAGTGGGGTCCAGGGTGTTACAATTTTCATTTTCAAGAGATCATTTGGAATTTAGAGAACTGTCTAAGGAGACAACTTAGATACGTGCAGTCCAGTGAAGAGATCAGAGTAGCTGAAGTAATGATGCTAGTAGTTAACACAGATCAAACAGACAGATTTTTCACCTGCCCCCTTCTGGCCTATTCTCTACAAAGAGACACATTTTTAAAATCTTATCATGCCATTTCTCTGCTTAAATCTTTAAATAACTTCCAATTTCACTTAGATGAAAATACCATAGCTTAAGTATCCTAAGTGATTGCAACTACACATCTCCCTTTAACGAAACTTGCCCTTCCTGCCCAGTGCTCACTATATGCTGCCATACTGGTGTTTTAGTCACCCCCATATGTAGATCTTTCTTACCTAAAGCAATTCTCTTTCCCTTTGTTTGCCCTGCCCCTGCCTCTCATTCTTTCCATGGCAAGCTCCTTCTGATTCTTAAAACTCTCAGCTTAAATATCAAATCAATTTGCTTACTACTTTCAGAATCAGACCACCCCTAAACCATGCTCAATATCCATCCATTAATTTTTCCTGACACTGAACATTTTGCAATTTTATTGGTGTACATGCATGTTATTTTATCATTGTTCTCTGTCCCATTATAAATTAAGTCTTAATTAACATGTGTAGCAAGACTTTTCGGATTAGAATATCACCATTTGTCAACTATCACAATATCAACCAATCCAGGCAAAAATCATCCATGGAGGTTAAAACTAATGGATAAAAGTCTGAAGAGTAATAGGTAATTACACAGTGCCAACAGTGCACAATTTGAATCTAATCATGAGGAAGGAAAAAAACTAAAATTAAGGGACATTCTACAAAATTAATGGCAAAATGTCAATGGCATGAGCTACAAGGAAGAATTCAAGAAATATTCAAAATTGAAGGACTACAGAGATATGAAAACGAAATGAACCCCCATGATCTTTTATTTACTTTTCTATGAAAGACATTTTTAGGCATGTGGTTTGCAAATATTTTTCCCCAGAACACAGGCTGCTGTTTAATTTTATTGTTTCTTTTGCTGTGCAGAGATTTTTAGTTTGATATAGTCCCATTTATTTACCATTGCTGTTATCGTAGCCTGAGCTTTTGTTACGATATCAAAAATCATTGCCAAGGCCAACACCCAGGAGCTTTTCTCTCATATGTTCTTCTCACAGTTTTATAGTTTCAGGTCTTACCTTTAGGTCTTTTATCCATTTCTGAGTTGAGTTTTGTATGTGGTGGCTTGATTTCTTATGTAGCTTATAAAGTAAATTTTGATGTAATTCTAGATAATAATAATGTCAAAACATTTTGGAACAACAGCAACATTTTTGGGAACTACTAATTCCCAGGGTGATAGATACTAATAGTAGTCAATTTTCCTTGAATACATAATATATGGCAGGCACTTTGCTAAGCTGGTTATATGATTACCTCATGTATTCCTCACAACGCTGTTAAATGTATACTATTATGCCTATTTTTGAAGAGAACAAAATAGGTTTAGATAATGTTGTTTTTAGTTTGTCAAATGTTTTCTAGCTGTCAAGGGAACTAAGGAAATTAGATATCTTACTCCATTCTATTTGATTCCAAGGAGTTGAGATAAGGAATGTAATATGGGAAACCAAGAAGCACGGAGGATTTAAATGTGAAAGATTGGCACTTAGCTGGCTGCTTGATAGTGGGGACATAAATTTAACATTTCTGAGCCTGTTTCTTCATCTACAAAAAAGAAAGTATTATACTATTTTACTGATATGATAAATTTTTTAATGAGATAATACAAAAAAGACATAGTGTCTATAAGCAAAGTACAAGGGAAGTACACAGTAATAATATATAACAGTAGCTAACATTTGTTATGAGCTTGATGTAGATGAAGTGTTTCATATTTAATCTTCACAGCAATTCTTTGAAATATGTCTTTTTATTATTCTCATTTCTCAGATGAGGAAACAGCTCTTGAAAATGAGGTTGAATAAAGGTAGCAATGCCAGTGAGTGGCGGAGAAGTGATTACAACTCTGATCCAGCTGACACCAGAATCACCCCTCTTAAGCACTATTATGTGCTGATTATTTCTTTTTGATTAATATTATTTTTATAAAGAAGTCATAATTATATTACATTATGGAGTACAGTGTGGTCTTTTGATATATGTTTATAATGTGGAATGATTAAATCAAGCAAATTAATATACATCACTCAGTTTTTGTGGTAAGACATTTGAAATTTACTTTCTACTTAGTTACTTTGAAATATACAATACAATATTATTGATTCTATTGTTGTGGAATGTATTTCAAATTTTATTCTTCTTATCTAGCTGAGACATATTACCTTAGACCAGGAACTTTCCATTCCCTCTCCACCACCACCACCACCCCCCACACCACCACCCCCATCAGCACCCAGTCTCTGGTAACTCTCATTCTACTCTCTACTTCTTATGAAATCAATGTTTTTTAAATTCCACACATAAATGAGATCATATGGTATTTGGCTCTCAGTGCCTGGCTTATTTCACTTAGCATAATGTCCTCTAGATTCATCTACGCTGTCCCAAATGAACTAATTTGGCCGTTTAAAATCTATACTAGACCTCTCCTTCTCACTGGAAAAAAAAAAAAAAAAAAAAAAAAAAAAACTCTTTTCATTCTAGCTAATAATAATCTCTACCCTTCATGACTTATTGTAACACTCATTTTTTTTTGTTATTGAATAATACTATTCTGTATTGGATATAATAATTTCACATAAATAAATTTGAAGGGAAATAATCTATATCTAAACAACTCTATGCCTTAAGAAAGTTAACAGAGGTGAGTATTGACTTTATGAATGAATTATAGCTATTTTTACACCTGTTCTGGTGATGAACACAAACATCTTGAACTCATTCAACTTTGCATAACAGAAACCTGTTTATTTTTTCCTTCCTTCTTTCTTAGTTCTTTTAAACATACATTTAGTATGCTAACTTTTACAGAGGCTACAAGAAGTGTTTAAAATGCTTAAGCATGTTCATAAGAAAAATTATGAAAAATCTTACCACGAGTGTAGAAATGTAGTTTGATGATAATCTTTTTATTCTTTTACAATTTGATATTTAGACATATTATACCAGCATTTTGGGAGGCAGAGGTGGGTGGATAACTTGAGGCTAGGAGTTCGAGACCACCTTGGGCAACGTGGTGAAATCTCCATCTCTACTAAAAATACAAAACTTAGCTGGGCATGGTGGCAGGTGCCTGTAATCCCAGCTACTCAGGGGGCTGAGACACAAGAATTTCTTCAACCCAGGAGGTGGAGGTTGCAGTGAGCCGAGATCACGCCACTGCACTCCAGCCTGGGCGATAAAGGGAGATTCTGGGTCTCAAAAAAAAAAAAAAAAAAAAAAAAGTGAAAAGAAAAAAGAATGAAAAAAAGTAAATGTAATCCCAGACACAGTAATTAATAAAATTTACTTTAAAAATGTGTTATTTTGAAAATTTCATTAAAAAAATCATGACCAATGAAAACTAAGCTAAACACTTTCCATGTGATATTTTAGAAATGTAGTATATTGTATTCAATTCAGTATAAAATAGAAGTCTAAATGACAAAATAATTTTTAAAAAATAGCAGATTCAAAGATAGATATCCAGAAAAAAAATGAATCACTGTAAATTGTGTGTTATAAATCATCAGTAATTGACCATAGCATAATAATCCTTTCAGTCATTGTGTATCAATTTTGAAGAGTATGTGTCTTCTGAGGCAGTAGTGGTTCTTTCTCTTATCAAACATGTCCTCCTTAATAGTAAGTTTCATGTTATTTAACTAAAATGCTAAAGGTGACCTTCAAGAGTTCTCATTATTCTGAAATCAAAATGAGTTCATACTTTTAGACACACCTCATAGCTGAAAAATTTTGTCCTGTTTGAGAGCCTGTAAAAAATGCAGAAGACACTAGCATATTGTTTAAAAGACTTCCAAAGATATGCTTAAGATCACTGCTCTGAAGCAATTCACATGGGGGGACTCATTAAAATATAGTTTCTTATTTGGTACATGTGGTGTGGCACCTAATATTCTACTTCTCTAGTCAACTACCAGGAGATGCTGATGCTGCCACACAGAGTGTTGTCTGCTGGCCATACTCTGAGTAGTAAGATTCTGAAAGCAATGCCCTCTCAGGTATATTCACTTAATAGTGTAAAAGTTAACAATAATATCCAGAACCTACAAAGAACTCAAACAAATTTACAAGAAAAAACCAAACAACCCCATCAAAAAGTGGGCAAAGGATATGAACAGACATTTCTCAAAAGAAGACATTCATACAGCCAACAGACACATGAAAAAATGCTCATCATCACTGGCCATCAGAGAAATGCAAATCAAAACCACAATGAAATACCATCTCACACCAGTTAGAATGGCGATCATTAAAAAGTCAGGAAACAACAGGTGCTGGAGAGGATGTGGAGAAATAGGAACACTTTTACACTGTTGGTGGGATTGTAAACTAGTTCAACCATTATGGAAAACAGTATGGCGATTCCTCAAGGATCTAGAACTAGAAGTATCATTTGACCCAGCCATCCCATTACTGGGTATATACCCAAAGGATTATAAATCATGCTGCTATAAAGACACATGCACACGTATGTTTATTGCGGCACTATTCACAATAGCAAAGACTTGGAGTCAACCCAAATGTCCATCAGTGACAGATTGGATTAAGCAAATGTGGCACATATACACCATGGAATACTATGCAGCCATAAGAAAGGATGAGTTTGTGTCCTTTGTAGGGACATGGATGCAGCTGGAAACCATCATTCTTAGCAAACTATCACAAGAACAGAAAACCAAACACCGCATATTCTCCCTCATAGGTGGGTACTGAACAATGAGATCACTTGGACACAGGAAGGGGAACATCACACACCCAGGCCTATTATGCGGAGGGGCTAGCGGGGAGGGATTGCATTGGGAGTTATACCTGATGTAAATGACGAGTTGATGGGTGCTGATGAGTTGATGAGTGCAGCACACCAACATGGCACAAGTATACATATGTAACAAACCTGCACGTTATGCACATGTACCCTAGAACTTAAAGTATAATTAAAAAAAAAGAAAAAGAAAAAGAAAAAAGAAAAAACACCTCCACTTCCATGGCTATTTTCATCCCACTTTTAGGCACAGTTTTCCATTTATTTTTACAGCAAAATAAACATTAGGATAATGTTTCTTTTGAGTCCTTAAGTCTTAATGCATTAATTATGTCTAAATATTTCTCAACAATAACATAAGAATCTTATTAAGTGGACTTACTTGATAAACAGGGAACCTGCTATTACATTCAGGTATTCTGTTAAACCAGTGTTTCCAATTGATCAAGAAGAAATTTCAAAAGTATTTCAAGGCTATTTTAGCTCAACTTTAAAAATATTATTGATAATATTGAAGACAATATGTTGATCAATATTATCAGGGAGAGTACATTAAACCACATATTAGTTCAGACCTGTGCTGTTCAATGTGGTAGCCGCCAGTTACATGAGCCTATTAAACCCTGAAATGTAGCTGCTCCAAATTCAAAAATTCCTGAAATGTAAAATACACACTGATTTTCAAAGACTTATAAAATGTTTCAATAATATATGGAAGGATAGGAGAGGAGTGAGGGATGAGAAATTGATTAATGGATACAGTGTACATTGTTCAGGAGATAGTTACACCAAAAGCCCAGAATTCACTACTACACAATTTAGCCATGTAACAAAACTACATTTGTACCTTTTAAATTTGTACAAATAAAAATTGTATTGATTATATATTGAAATGATATGTTGTAAGTTTGCATATAATTCAAATTAATTTTACCTATTTCTTTTTACTCTCTAAAATTTGGCTATTAGAAAATTTAAAAACAGATATATGGTTCACATTTGTGGCTCTTTTTCTTAGACTTTCAGAAACGAAAATCAATCAAAAATATTCCTTTAAGAAAGGGGCTTTACAACTATATATGTTTGTGTGTATTTATGTGGGACTAGATGTATATGATGACCCTACAAAAATCAATGAAATGCATTGCTATTGTCGTTGAAAAACATGTATTTATAAATCAGAATTGTGTTTCAAAAATTAAAAACTAAAAAAAAAATTGTCACTCAAAGTTTTCTTCTCCTTCTCCTTCTCTCTCTTCTGAAGAAGGGAATATATGAAATATTGTATTAGAGCTGGATAAAAGCTGTGGAGTCAGACAAAACTTTGAATATTGATGGTAAAGCTGGATAATCTGCCAAATGTTAAAATAATAATATCTACTGCGTAGGGCTGTGATGTGACCGAAACAATAATATATAAAATGACACAATTAAATTCAGAAAATACTAATCTGACTCCTCACTTCATAATTACCTCAAATTATTTTATCCTAAATGAGTACAATATGTTTGGTTTCTGAATATTTTCTTGTTTTGATTTAAAATTTCTTAGGTCTCCAAAAAAATCCTTTATAACTTCTCAAAATATTTCCACTTAGTTTGAAATAGGTTTGTTTTGGTTAGTTTAAGATTGTTTAAAGGAGAAGATTTAAAATATTTGTAACACTGTTCAACCACAAAAATGTAAAATAATAGGTGTAACTATAAATTTACAAAGAAAACTGAAATTTATATATATTTATGAGAATCTGTGGATTTAATTTAATTAAGTAATTGGAAAATGCAAACTACAGACATTCTGCAGTATTTCAAAATAATTTTAGAAAAATTTCTGGAATAAACAGAGCTTGTTTTAAGCCACATTAAGACAAAAACGTTTCATTATTTTGTAATCTACTTTGTTTTTGGCAAAAAATAAATCATACTTCCCACTTTGATCACCCACTTTATTCACCAAATTTGGCACATTCTAACTTCTGCTAATAGCAAAAACAGAGCAGACTCTTTATGTTTGAAGATTTGCTACTGTTGAGAATTATTCATAGTACAGCCCACAGAATCCAAAGATAACACCAACATAAGAGACCGAACAGCATGAGCAATGGCGACATTATTGTATTGTTTGGCTCCTACGATAACTACTGTGAAGGGGACATCATTCATGCCAATAAACCAGTCTGAGTATGTTGTTCAATTACTCTGATTTTCCAAGTGTCTCACCTCATATGTTTCCATCTGGGTTTGAATGAGAAACAGAAATACTTGGATTTTTCTCTTCTCATTATATTTCCAGGGCAGTCTCTACAAATAACGTAATACTGCAGAATTTGCTCGCATTTTAACCCCTGCAACTCCTCTAATTAACTGAGTTGATGATCCTAGAATGGAAAGAGGAAGCTGCATTAAAAGGCAGATGCTCAGTATACCACATTACTGTTGCAAATTCACTGGCACTTATGGAAGCCAGAATCCCAGATTACAAGAATCGTGAATACTTGAGGCCCTTCCACTATAACCAGGACACTGGCTACAAAAGAATTTGGAGACTTAAAAAAATTTGCAACAGATGGTCAAACTTTTTTATATCCACTGACCCTCGCAACTACCTTTCCAACCTTCCCCCATCACAACCTACTTCCTCTGAGATTGTCCAGGTAGAGTTAGCTATAGCAGCCCTGTTTTCTGGAAATGACCATGCCAGATGGCACCTTCAGAGTATGAACACCTGACTCCTAAAAATATGTACTAGATACAGCAATACCAGGTTGTGAAAATCATCCTTGGATTTTTACTGCTTCAATTATATAAAAGATTTCCAGAATTTTATTGCTTCAATTATATAAAAAAATTTCCAGAATTTTTGCTCTGATATACATTTTACATATATTTTTTTCTAAAATACAATTTACATTGAATATTATCACATATTGATACACTGTCTTCATGTAGAGTTATTTAATTGAACTATTTTTTAATTTCAGAATTGCTTTGTCCATTTAGAGCTTAGTAGGTACATGTAGAATGACTTCACTGAGAAGGTTAAATAAAGTATTTGTTAAGTTATAGCTCTGATATCAGATCTTTTAATTCAATTTGCTTCCTAGAAATGTCATTTGATCACACTAAGCATTGCCTTATTTAACTGTGATTGGGGGTAATAATAGTACCTAACCTAATGGAGTTTTAGTTGGAGTTAAAGAAATGTGAAACCACATTTCTTAAGAGTCCTTGGTACAGAGTAAACAATAAATAAAAATAATTGCAAAACTCAGTTATGGGTGTGTTAAAGAATTAAAAAGTAGAAGAGACCTAGTCCTTACCCTCAAGCAACTTATCAGTCACCAAGCAATATAAAATGGAACACAAATATCTAACCTAGCATAATATCTATATCTTACCTATAAAAATGAAGACTTATAGTTGATATTAAAGGGGGAAAACCCCACAAAAGTTTCCTGTGGAGATCACTTTGAATCAGGATTGCTAATGTGATTTTTTAAGAGATACGGGCTCTGAAAGACCTGATGATACCCTCGACTCAATATGGTCTTCCATGCCTCTGCCTCTCCTGCCCCATTCACTTCTGCTCTCTACCTAGTATATTCCTTCTTATCTTTCAAAACTCCATTCAGACATCACTCATCTTATAAAGCCTCCATGATACAGTTGAACAACGCTGGGTGGCTGTTGAATATGACTGTATTCTCACTTGTCTCTCACTGCTTTAAATTTGTTGATATGTATGCAGGTGTTCCCATCAGATTATGAAATTTTTCAGGAAAAGAACCACATATTTTTTATTATTCTATGTCTGGCATATGGCATATGGCACTCAGTAATGGTTTGGTTTTGTTTATCTGCCTCTGCTTTTATTTGAACTTATGAATGTATAAACAGGCAGAGGCAGCACACAGGCTACTCCTAGAAAAATCAAAACAATTTTATAAAGAAGACAAGGAGTGGTGGGGGTGTATCCCAGCTGAAGGATGAAGATGCTGAAAAGAGAGAGGTAGGGCATAGTTACCTCCAACAGGTTGTCTTGGAATAGTATGAGATTAAAAAGAGAAGCTTGAGCCAGAATAAAAATTGTGGAACTGCATAGGTATAAATCTAGAACCAATGTATTGCTTATAAATAACAGTCAGGGAAAACTAGGTAAAGCTCTCTGCTTAATTAAATATTTTTCCTTTTCTCCCTTCCTGTCTTCAAATACTTGCCGTGTTCATAGAATTTCCTTCTTATCTCCAGAGGGAGATTAGGCTGCCCAAACCAAACCATTAAAGGTAGTTTACAAAGAAATACAATTCAGATAGATGAGAATTCTCTGCTCAGTAAGGGATTCAGAATCACAGGGCTGCTGCCTCTGGTACCCGTCTATAAAGATTTTTTTCAGAAATAGTCAATATCATAGGTCACATATTTTAAAATTCACTTGCAATTAGAAGCCTAAGGGAAATTGCCTAGGAAAAAATGTTTTGGCAAGCTTTTAAAGCCTTTCATTGAGCTGGCAACTAGACAGATCATGCTGGCCTCCCAGGCAAGCAGAGCAGGTGTGCCACTTCAGAGATGGTAGAAAGGCTTCCAATTCCTAAACACCCCTCTAACCCACCTCTCAGTAGCGCCTGACGTTTCTGGAGCAGAGACACATTCCCTAGAATTGAGGGGCTATGCTCTATTGAAATGCACAAACCTCTGAAAGAAGCGGTGAAAGAGTAAAAATAACACATGATTAGTAAATGCCAACTGCCAGGCATTGTGCTGGGCTTTTCCTGTGCATTGTGCTGGGCTTTTCCTATGAATTACATCCTTAAACTCAGCCCTATAAATTAAATCTGATTATCTGATTAACATATGAAAAAGTTATATGTCAGATAAGTAACTTGCCGATATTCATGCAATCATTTCAGTATGGAGCTAGAATTTAACTTTAGGACTGTATGACTCAAAACTAGTTTCATCCTATTACTTTATAAAGTTATGTTTTCAGTCTTTTTGATCACAGTATATTGGTCGTAAGCTTTGCAACTGATCATTAGATGGAAGCATGATTTGGTAAGAGAAAGAATAGAAGTCACATGAGAACACTGTATGTTGGTGAATACTGAAGGAAGAGGGACCATAAAATCGTGAAAGAACAACAAAGAATAAAAACTTCACTACTTAAAAATTTGGTAGTTAGTTAAGGCCAACCGAACAGGATATCAGCTTTCCTCTACTAAAAAATTTAACTACAATATTTGTCTACACATTTTAAGGGATTTATTCATTGTTTTCCATAGAGAAAAATGTTGCCTATGTAAGGCTTTCTGTGTATTTAGACATTTTACTATTATTCAAAACATGAAATTGCAATTAGTTGATACATACAAGTACATAAAGCAAAAAATAGGCATACATATATGACTTCTATACTAATTAGAAGGGCACATATATGCCTTACATTCTAATATATATATTAGAATATACATTCTAACCTTTATGATTTTTCAAATCATCAAATGAAATAGAAAAGGCTTTTCCTGTTATTACATTAACCACCTTTTGTTTGAAGGAACACAAAGTCATTGGTAATAAGTTAGTAGTAGACTAATGAAATCTGCATAAAAATCTAGCAATTAGCACAAAGTTATCCCTTTTGATGTAATTCACAATAACCATATTCTAATTTTATTTAGGTTATTTAGTATTAATGAAGAACCACTGATATTTCCCTTAAGTTCCCAATTTAATCTCTAAACTTTCTTCCCGTTTCTACTTCCCTAATTCCTCTTCCTTGAAGAATTTCTAAAATATTGCCCCCAAGTGTTTCTGTGTTCTTTTTATTCTCTTCCCAAGTGAGTTCATCCACTCCCAGGACTGCAAGAGATACTCACATATCTAAGCTTTTATTAACTCTTCCCAAATTTCTATATATTCACTCTCTCCTTCTACCAGCTAACTCTTCACAATATGTTAAATATAGTACGTCCAATCAGATATGTATAATGCAAATGCAACCATGCAATTCCTCTCCAGTGAACAACACGAAAGCTCATTACCGCTCTTAGTGTCTTCCACATACTTGCCTTTACTTATGCTTTCTACGCTCTAGGCATCCCGAACAGACTGCTTAGCTTTCCTGGAACCCATCATGCCTCTCTGTTTTGACTTGTGCTGTTCCCTCTGTTATTTTATTCTTTTCTCCACATTAAATCCCTTGTTACACTTTAAGTCCTGTCTCAAATGCCAGTTATACCATGAAGTAAGCTGGAATGTTACTTACACCATGAAATACACTGAAGTATTTCTAATCACATCAGATTTTCCTTCATATAATACTTTGTCTATAACTGTGCAATGAAACTTGTCAAATATGTCTCATAACTATTTGTGATCATGTTATTTGTGATCAGACCTGTCTTAATAGAGGTTCAGAAGGAGCTATGTTTTAATGACTGGTTCAATATACATTTGTTGAATAAATATGTATTTTAAAACTATATTTAAAATATCATATTTTAAAATATTGTGACTCAGAAAACAAGAAAAAGAACAGTCAACTACTCAATGTATTTACATTATAAATAAATCTTTAATTAATCTTTTTGTTATAGAAAATAATTCTAACTGTTCATGTCATCATACAGAAAAAGCTTGTATTATGTATTTATTTAACTAATAATGTGAAAATTATATGACAGGCAAGTGTAACACACTAAATTATCATTGTAACCAAATTCTATGTATGAATGGCTATTACAAAAACAACTGCATATCCTTTTCCTTACCAACAGAGCGAAATTGCTTTGAAATACAGGTAACCTACCTGGGAAACTAGGAAGAGCACATTTTGAATTATTTTCAAATTTTCAATGTTATTTAGTGTTTCTGTTAGTTTAACTCAGATCCGTTTTATTAACATTAACATTTTGGCTATTAGCATACTTTAACTCTAGCTTGAATATGGTTTTAATGAAATATGAAATATTAATGTTCTAGTTTTTCCTAATGATTTAAATATCTAGAATTAAAGCTGTAGCAAATAACTGCAAATTGACCTTCTCCTCAGGCACTTACCATTTATGTTAGGTATAATTCATTTAAAATTTAACAGAAAGGCATTTTTTTTTTTTCCAAATAGAAGTATTTTTAAACAAACACTTGATCCAAAGTTTGGAAACAGTGTCTCAGCCTGGCACCATTACCCTAATCCTCTTTGCACTGTGTCCAATATAGACAGATTCGGCACTGCATATAGGTTTTGTGGATCTGTGCATGTTGCTCTTAGAAACCATAATAATTTGGTAATTTGCTGATTAAAGATAAGAATATGGTATTCCAAACTTGCTAGATCATATTTTGTTACAGAGTAATGATTTCATTTTGCTTTATTCACTTTCAAAATGTGTGACCCAAGACAAAAACTCCCCCCTGCACATTATTTTTTAAGCATATAGGCTTTTTGTAAAATTTCAACCCTTTCAGCGTTGATTTTTTCAGTGCATTAGTTACTATAGAAACAATGTCACTGTAATATGAAAAGCATAGTAGACACAGCAAAACACAGTAGACCATATATTTAAATATACATATAAGGATATGTGTGTTTGGCTATATGATATATATACATTCATAAACATCTACACATATACAGATACATGTGGTATGTGCTTGAGTATGCTTACTGCAGATACACACAAGTACAGAGGACATATCTACATATAAATATGGTTAATACATATATGTAGCATATATGTAATATGCATATAAATATTTTAAGACTGAGAATCACATAAATCAGTAGGCATGTATGTTTTTAATAAGTAAGGAATGCATAAGTTAGTAAAAGAGATCATTAAAATAGAATGTTTTCCTAAATCTCTAATTTTTAAAAAATATATAAATATATAGCTAAAGGCAAAGAACTATCTGTTTTGCACTTAAAATAGTGAACTCTAATGTAAGAAAACCACAAAATAGATATACAAAGCAGAATTTTAAATTTTGCATCAAATACAATAAAATTATTGTTTCAGAAGAACAAAAGAAACCAATAAATTTTGGGGAAAATTCTTTACTCTGTCATTTTATATAAAATTTTATTTAAAGACACATTTTTTAAAAATATGAAAATTAACAAATAAATTTCCCCAACTTAATACAAAGAAATACCCTCAATGAAAGAAACAAAATGTTATGGCCAAGTATAAATATAAGATCTAGATTTCAAAATATTATGAATGAATGAATGAATGAATGAATGAATGAATGAATGAAATGCCATTTTATTTGGCATTTTAGTTTTTGAAAATTATAACCAATTTTTTTTCTTCTTCAACAATCTGCACATGGAGATCAACTTTTGCATATAGTTAACAAAAATTTTACTGTCTGGCATGGCTATAGGGCCACATGAGAAGTTTGTGAAAAAAATTGAAATACATAGAAGAGAATTGATCTGTCACATACTTGATATCCTGTAAGTACAGATGACCTCAATAAATTCCAGAGAACATGCAAACCTTTCATGGTTTTTACCTCTATTTTATGTATCTTAAAACTTCTTCATATTTTGGAAATAATTATAAATATTGAAACTGAGGATTAATTTGTTCCAAGTATTTGCGTTGTTTGTTTTGAAAAACACTGTTAGGAAAGCAGCTTGATAAAGGGTAGAGTTTTGGCTTACATATCATAACATAAAGTTAAATAGTGTATGAGAATAAGTCAGCTCTGTTAGCACACATTAAACTTATTACCTTTTTTTTTCATAGTATGAAAGTCACCCTAAAAGAAATATAAAATTCAATTATTTAATTATAGTTGTAGTAACATTTTAAATATTTCCTTCATAAAAATATATAGTCTAAATGCTAAGAATTGCTCAAGCACACAATATAACTGTAGCTTACTACTTAAGTAGTATAATTTTGCATGCCTATGTAGACAGTGTCTATGTAAAATTATCAATTAGTCCAAAGAAATAATAGAGGCAAAACAAAAAAAAAAAATCCATTTCAAAGAAGAGAGAATTCTACAGCCATTCTGAGTTATGTATCTTTTTAGAAACTATACACATAATGTGGCCATGGTTGAAAACATCTCCAACTTAAAGGAGCTTACATTCTAGAGAGAAAATTTAGATCATAAGCATGAAAGCAAATACATTTCAAAAAAATAGCATCATATATTGATGATTAGAAAAGGCAGCTTGAGCTAGGATCATGAGGAGGAGTCACCATGAGTGAGTGACATCTGAATTGATTCTTGAGTGACAAGAATAAGGTAGCATGTAAAGATCTTTAAAAAAGGATTTCAAGCAGGGCTAAATTTTCAGAAATAAACTTTTCACAGAAGAACTTCATAAGCAATTTTCTAAAAGATAGCAATAATAAAAGTGGGAGGTGGTAATTTCAGAAGAATAGTTTCATTGACTTATAAGTTCCCTTAAGATTTCTCATCTCCCTTTTGTCCGTATTATGTTATGCAATCATCACAGCAGTATGTGTTAATTCTAACTGTCTAGACAAGTCTAGGGTAACATTAATCATAAATAATTGAACCAAGTTTGTTTTACTTTCTATGCTATATAATTGACATACAGTTGGCACATAATAAATTCTGATTGACTTGCTGACACAATCTGTACAGTGTATAAAATTTATCTCTCAAACAAAACTAATTCATATTTATTATTGAAAAACAAAATAATACCCAGAGAAGAGTAATATATTATTTTAAAATTAGCTAAAACATTAAGAAAAAATAAAAGGCATGAAAGAACACCAGAAATTCTGATTGCAAAAACAGAACAATGTAATAATACTCAGGAAAAAAATAAGATATCATTTCAAAAATGAAGACTTCAGTGATATCAGCAAAATGACAGAGTAGGCAGCTATAAGCTCATGTACCCTAAAGAAACATAAAAAAACCCAACAGAAACTATCAAAACCAACTTTCTCAGAACTCTATAAAACAGTCAAAGGTTCACAGCAACCAAGCAAATGCTGAAACCAGAAAAAGGCAACTTAAAAACAGTAGGGAAGCTCTATGGTATATTTATCTGCCCTCGTTCCACTCATTGTTGGTTGGGTAGCAGTCTTGAAGACAGTAGCCCATGTCCCCAGTGAGGAACCCTGGTCCCTGGTTCTGGAGGCAACAGAGCAGAGCTTTTTCACAAATTATTGTATAGATATGTTCCAACCTGTCTGGGAGCTACCTGAAGAGTCAGCACATGGCATTTGTCTCTCTTTCGCCTAACTCGGAACTCACACTGCAAAAGTTTCGGGCATTTCTTGAAAACATTGCAAGGTTGCAAAACATTCTGCAGACGCCTGAGGCAAAAGTTTATGATTTAGAAATATAATAGAGTGCTTAAGTCTTTGGTAGAAAATCTGAGAGGGAATTTTCTTGGGAAATTAGGGCAATCAATATGGAGGTTAGGGAAAGGGCAATTAGGAAGTCATGCGCATGACCAGGGCATGACACATGTTGAGAAATGGCAAAAGAAATGTTAAGCTTTCAATTTGGGCTGATCCATATGTTCAGTGCAAGTCTGGTTAAGTGTTGAAGGAGGAGCCCCACACACAGCCAATCTGGAAAGGCTGGTAAAGATGGCTATTTGTGCTTGCTTATTTGTTTTAAATTTTAATTACTAGTGTTCAAGAAAACTTCTGTTTAAACACAAGTTAAGGAACAGAGACTTCAAAGAGGCACACAAGACGAGAAATATGGTCTGTGTAAAAACGGTTTGGAAAAGTCACTAGACAAATTAAGTATTACAGACTCCAAAAACAAAAATAACAACAAACCCCGAGGAAGGAGGATAATTTAATCTCCAGAGTCACCACATTTTAATATTTAAATGTCCATTTTTCTACCAAAATAATCTCATACTGTACAAAAATAGGAAAGCACAGCCATTCAAAGGAAGAAAGTAAATAGACAGAGACCATACCAATGAAGCCCAAACACTGGAAAAACTAGAAAAAGGCTTTAAAACAACTGTCTTTAATTAAGTTGAAAAATGAAATAAAAAATGGATAAAGAAATAAAGAGAATCGGGAAAACTATGTATGAACACAACAAAACTAAAAGTAAAGAGATAAAAATTATAAAAATTAACCAAAAAGAAATTCTGGAGATGAAAGAGTTCAAAAGCAGAACTGAGCAGGCAAAAGAGTTAGTGAGCTTGAAGGTAAGTTAATATTAATTATCATGCCTGAGGAGCAGAAAGAAAAAGT
This sequence comes from Macaca fascicularis, assembly GCF_037993035.2. Lineage (NCBI taxonomy): Eukaryota > Metazoa > Chordata > Mammalia > Primates > Cercopithecidae > Macaca > Macaca fascicularis. The sequence continues at coordinate 97,931,555 of NC_088379.1, read as the reverse complement.
AAACTAAATGCTTAAGGAAACTGTAGGACAGCTCACACTTACAAGCACATAGATCACTGGGATTATCAGAAGAAGAGAAAGAGAAAGATGTAATATTTAAAGAAATAATAACAAAAAACTTTAGCCAAAACTCAAATTTGATGGAAGACACAAAGGCATCTAGAAACCTGAAAAAACTCCTACTAGAATAAACTTGAAGAGATCCAAACCAAGATACTTGATAATAAATCTGTTAAAAGCGTTTACCATCCAGAACAGACAATACCTGCTACTCAACAACAACAAATTTAAACAACCCAATTAAAGTATAGGCAAAAGACTTAGATAAGCATTTCTCCTAATAAACCTACAAATGACCAATAAGCACATGAATGGATGTTCAGCATCAATAGTTATTAGGGAAATGCAAATTAAAGCCACTTGAAATGCCACTTCACACCTAAGTGGATTAGTATAACGAAACAACAAACACAAAAAGCAGAAAATAACATGTGTTGGCAATAAAAGCAAAAATTGACTGATGGGACTAGATAAAACTAAAAAGCTTCTGCCTAGAAAACGTAACAATCAACGAAGTGAAAGGACCACCTGCAGAATGGGAAGAAATATTTGCAAACTATTCATCTGACAAGGGATTAATATCCAGAAGATACAAGAAGTTCAAACTACTAAATAGCAAAAAATATAGTAATAATAAAATAATCCATTTTAGCATTTGGCAAGGAATCTGAATGGACATTTCTAAAGAAGACATAGAAATAGCCAACAGGTAAATGAAAAAAAAATACTCATCACTAATCATAAGAGTAATGCAAATCAAAATCACAATGCCATATCATCTCACCCCAGTTAGAATGGCTATTATCAAAAGACAAAAAATAAATGCTGGCAAAGATGTGGAGAAAAAGGAAATCTAGTACACTGTTGATGGGAATTAGTACATCCAGTGTGGAAAACAGTATGAAGGTTCCTCATAGATCTAAAAATAAACTACCATATGATCCAGCAATCTCACTGCTGGTTATTTACCTAAAGGAAAGGAAATAAGTATATTGAAATGGTATCTGCCCCCCATATTTATTGTAGCACTATTTACAACAGTCAAGAGATGGAGTCAACCTAAGTGTCCATGAACAAATGAATGGATAAGAAAATTGTATATATACACATCAGAATACTACTGAGTCATTACAAAAGGAAATCCTGTCGTCTGCAGCAACAAAGATGAGCCTGGAGGACATTATGTTAATGAAATACATCAGGCACTGAAAGATAAATACTGCATCATCTTACTCATAGGTGGAGGCCAAAATACTTGAGGACACAGAAATAGGTAGCAGAACTGTATTATTAGAGGCTGGAAATAGCAAATGGGAGGGAAGAGAAGGGAGAGGTTGGTTTTTGGCTACAAAATTACAGCTAAATAGGAGGAAAAAGTTCTAGGGTTTCATAGCACTGTAGGGAGGCTATAGTTAATAATAATTTAGTATATATTTTCAAGTAGCTAGAAAAGAGGATATTGAAAGATCCCAACACAAACAAATTATAAATATTTGAGGTGATGGTTATGCTAATTACCTGGATCTGATCATAATACATTTCCTACATGTATCAAAATGTCAACCTCTACCCCATTAATACGTGCAATTATTACATATCAATTCAAATAAAATAAAATTTTAAAAGGACTGTCATATCAAGTTTTTTTGAGAATCTGGACAAATTGAAGCATTCATACATTGCTTGCAGGAATATAAAATAATGCAGCTGTTTTGGAAAAGAATCTGGCGCTTCCTCAAAATGTTAAAAACAGAGTTACCATATAAGCCAGAAATTCTACTCCTTGGTATATACCTAAGAGAATTTAAAACACATGTCCACACAAAATCTTGTACACAAATATTAATAGCAATGTTAATCATGATAGCCAAAAAAGTGGAAACAACCCAAATTTACATCAATGATGAATGGATAACAATATGTGGTATATCCATATGATAGATTATCATTTGGCCATAAAAATGTATGAAGTACTGATACATGCTACATAATGGATGGACTTTGAAAATACCATGCTAAGTAAGAGAAACCAGTCCAAAAAGACCACATGTTATATGATTCCATTTATATGAAACATCCAGAATAGGCAATTTATTGAGACAGAAAGTCAATTAGTGGTTTCCTAGGGCTTGGGGCATTTGGGGAAAATTGGAGTGACTACTAGTAAGTATAGAGTTCCTTTGAGGGTGAATAAATCGTCTAAAATTGTAAGTAATGGTTACACAACTCTATGTATATACTAAAGACCATTGCAGTATACATTTTAAATGGGTGAATTACATGGTATGTAAATTATATCTCAATAAAACTGTTAAGAAAATTTAATTTTTTATCACGATGTATTATGCTTTAAGAAAAATAGAAGAGAAAAAGGAAGGAAATTTTAAACATCAACAAACAAATAAAAAGTAAGAGATTCAAAATAGATAAATATTGAAGACAGGCAAGCAAGATTCAATATACATATATTATGTGACCCTGGAGACTAAAATGAAAGTAAGGAGCCAGAAGAAATGTTTAAAATTATAATTCAAGAAAACTTTTCTGAAGTGATTTGAAAAATGTGAAATTATACATTGAAGAGCACACCATCTATCTGAAATAAGTATCCAGAAAGATCAACATCAAGTTAAATTCTTTCATAAAGAAAGAGAGAGAGTAGTGGATATTAAAGAATAACATTACATCCTTTGGGCATTTGTCGGCAGGAAACAGCAAGATAGTTTTAAGGGAAAGAACAGTAGATTATGAGTAGACTTTTCAGCACCAATGCTTTATGCCATGAAAAAAATGAGGTAAAACATGCATGATACTAAAAAAAATGACTTCAACAAACTGATATTCAGACAATCAAAATGAGCAGCAAGACACAAAAAAATGAAATGTGAGCACTGACCTATGATTACTTATAGAACTAAAGGAAAATGAAAATTAGAATGGATTGTAATATGTAATGGTTATATGCCTTCCCAAAATGCATATAGTAGAACCATGAAAAAGAGGGAGAATGCTACTTTTTCAAACAGAGAGAAATTTATGATTGGGATAAAAGCAGGTGGAAGGACTTAAGGGTTACTGGTAAAATTATATTTATTTACCTTGGTGTGGTTATGAAAGTGTTTGGCTTACATTTTTAAACTATTTCATTTTGCATGTTTGCTTTTCATTATCTGTGTTTTACTTTGTAATAAAAGATTAAAAATGTTTTCCCCTGGAGATTATTCTAAACATCCTCAATTACATTTTTATAGGAATAAAAAATATTAAAATGCCATCTATTTTTAAAAGTATTTCCCTAATTAAAATATTTAATAACAGATAAGATGATAAATTTCTCAAAATAATGCCCTAAAATGTATTCTTCATGTATTTATTGACTTATTTATTATAAAATTTTAAATTTCATTTTATTTTAAAAATAAAATATATTTTAAATAAAAGTAAAATTTTGATATACAAAAACATCAATCATCTCCCCTTTACTGATACTTATGTATTAGTTTAAGTAATTTCCTCTTGCACAATTTATTGTTTACCAATATGTATAGCTAATATCTGTCACAGGTTAATAATGGACTGACATCTCTGAGATAGTTGGCATTATTAACTTGACAATTGGTCATGTGCATACTCATTAAAAATGGACAAGTCAACTATTTTGAGATAGTATAGAGTGAGACAACCTTTTAGTCATTTTTAGTCCATTCTGCTTAGGAAGTCATTAAAACTACCTGTTGCGGGAAGTCAAGGACCTGAAATGGAGGGACCGGCTGAAGCCATGGCAGAAGAACATAAATTGTGAAGATTTCATGGACATTTATTACTTCCCCAAATTAATACTTTTATAATTTCTTGCACCTGTCTTTACTGCAATCTCTAAACATAAATTATGAAGATTTCATGGACATTTATCACTTCCCCAATCAATAGTCTTATAATTTCCTATGCCTGTCTTTAATCTCTTAATCCTGTCATCTTCCTAAGCTGAGGATGTATGTCACCTCAGGACCCTGTGATGATTGCATAAACTGTACAAATTGTTCATAAAGCATGTGTGTGTGAGCAATAAGAAATCTGGGCACCTTGAAAAAGGAACAGGCTAACAGCAATGCTCAGGGAACAAGGGAGATAACCATTAGATCTGACTGCCTGGGAGCCAGGCAGAACAGAGCTATATTTCTCTTATTACTGAAAATGGGTAAGAGAAGTATCATTGAATTCTTTCCCCAGTAAGGAATATTAATATTCCTGGGAAAATAATGCATTCCCGGGGCAGCGGGCGGGGGGGAGCTCTAAAATGGCCGCTCTGAGGGTGTCTTCCTTATGCAGTTGTAGATAGGGGATAAAACACGACCTGGCCTCCTGCAGCGCCCCCACGCTTGCTAGGATTAGGAAATTTCAGCCTGGCGAATTCAAGTCAGATCCGTTCTCTGCTCTTGAACCCTGTTAAGATGTTTATCAATGACAATGCGTGCACAGCAGGACATGGAACTTCATTAGTAATTCTGGTTTCGCCCTGACCTTGTGATCTCACCCTCACTTTCTGCCTTGTGATATTTTATTGCCCTAGAAGCATGTGATCTCTGTGACCCACCCCCTATTCGTACACTCCCTCCCCTTTGAAAATTGCTAAGAAAATCTTGCTGGTTTTATGGCTCACGGGGCATCACAGAATCTGCTGACATGTGATGTCTCCCCAGACACCCAGCTTTAAAACTTCTCTCTTTTGTACTCTTACCCTTTATTTCTCAGACCAGCCGACAATTAGGGAAAATAGAAAAGAACCTACATTGAAATATCGGGGGCTGGTTTCCCCCGATAACTACCCTATCTCTTATAAACATATAATTGTGTTATTTTCCATGTTTCACATTTTCAAATTGTTTAACATTAATTTTTTGAAATATACTTCAGAGTAAAGCTTGATGTGTACTTTAAAAAGCCAAGAAATAATAACATTTCTTTATCAAGAATCTTACTAGCTAGCTAGCCAGTGGTGGTCATTAATAAAACCTCTCCATCTTCCCATTACAATTAATCATAGGCACTCAAAAAAAAAAAAAAAAAAAAAAAAAAAAGCACTCTATTATTGATAGTTTCCCATATGTTCAATTAGTACATATTGCATTTTCAGAGTACTGTCTTAGGTCCACCAATTAAAGGCCAAAAAAGGTTCTAATTAATATTGTAATTAGTTATCTTCAATCTCTTTGTTATGTACACTCTGCTATTAAATTTCTTTCCACTATAATTACACAGAGTTTGTTTACTTAATTTAAATTGGACAACATTTGGTTGTTATCTTTACCTTGCTTAGGGCCTGGAAATGTTACATGTTTGGGTGCAAGATCTCATATACTATGTCTTAATACCTGAAATTTTTTAAAAATATGCTTCTACAACTAGTAAAGATCCTTTGCAATGTATTATGAATGAACTGTAATTAACATACCTTGTATTTCTACACCCCCATCTCTTTCATTTACACCTAGTCCAACAGTTATAAAGCACTGATTTAATTATAAGAAAGCAGAAACTATCTCTTTATTCTTTCTGAAATAAATATGATTTAACTGAATAAATTCAAACATGCCTCAGGAACTCTGAGTTCCAACTTTTTTCCCTAACCATGAATACTTCTGTTATCATATCATTGTTCTTTCTGTGAAATGAATACTAATTCTATCCCTCTCAAGGAAATAATTTAAAAATCACTTTAACTGAAATGGTTTATGTAAAATACTTGGAAATATAAAATCTATAATGTTGAAATTTTAAGAACTAGAAGGATTTGCCTAAAAATATTAAAGTCTGGCCAGGCATGGTGGCTCATGACTAATACCAATATTTTGGGAGACCAAGAAGGGAGGATCACTTGAGCCCAGGGGTTTGAGACCAACCTGAGCAACATAATGAGACCTTGTCTCCACTAAAAATTTTAAAAAGTAAAAAAAGTAACCAAGGATGGTGACACATGCCTGTGGTCCCAGTGACTTAGGAAGCTGAGGAAGGAGTACCAGTTGAGCCCAAGAATTAGAGTTTGCAGTGAACTATGATCATGCCACTGTACTCCAGCTTTAGCAACAGGGCAAATAATCAGTCTCAAGAAAACAATTAAAGTCTGCTACTATTACTTATTTTATAAAGCTGCTGCTGTTTTCAGAGATGATTAGTTTATTTCATAAAAAGTAATTTAACTTATATTTGTACTCATGTATGGAAGGTGTTTCTTTCCATAAATCATCTCAAAGAACAGAAAAACTCTGTTCTTTGTTCTTAACAAGCTTAAGCCTTTTATTTATAAGCACTATCCCTCAATTTTGCCTTCCTGTAGGTTATGCCAATGTTTCACCTCATGTAATTTCCGAGCACATAGTATAGTATAAATGTTTTTAGGTCTCAATATTATTAAGAAACAACATTCTGCATAGTTGGCAAATATATAATAGAATCCTCTGCCCAAAATAAAGGTCCATATTCATTTGAAATTAGTGGTTCCGTCAACCTATTCTAAGTATAGCTGGATCTTCAAGCCAAGTATAATTCATTACACTTTTCTGTACTTTAATCAACCAGAGAAGTAAATAGGCTCATCCTCAAAATATTGATTAGGCATATATGTAACATTACACAGTGGACCCATATTGTTTATTTTATCTCGTTAGCAAACAAGCCACCACCGCCATACCACAATATGGAAACCTATTTACACATACGCACACATGCACACAACTGCATGGGCACAGCCTCACATACACTTTCTGATCTCAGGGAATAATTATCTCTGTTCCACACTGACCTATCCTAATATGGAATCTTATTTTTAGTCATATATTTATTTAAAGTGAACTCATCATTCCTTGGCCATATTTTTTTGGTTCAGGGCTAAAAAACTGACACGAGCTTGGCAAATCAGTTGTTCCTCAGAAACTAAAATTGGATGAGAGATTCTAATCTCAATCTGCCAGCCTTCTGGAATAAAAGAGAAATAAACTTGAAGCTATTGGCAGTGGTCATTTTCCCCATATAAGCAGGAAAGCAGAACATATTTTCTGGAATAAGAGAAAAAAAGTGAAACATTCAGCCTAGGAGAAGTATCAAAAGATGATGAGATAGATGATGAGATAGATAGATAGACGGATGTATAATGATAACTAGATATATACATAAATATATATCACTTGCAACTAAAATAATTAGAAGTAAAAAACTTTAAATCATTAAATTAAAAGATGGTAACTCCTTTAACTTATCATGAATTTTTTAATTGCATAAATTTTTATATTCCAATTTTATCAACTATTCCAATGGAATGAGAAAAGAGTACAAATGTTTACATGAATACCCGAACTTTTACTGCAAAATTTTGTTGATTTTCGCCCTGATATTGTATTTAAAGTTCAGGAAATATGCTGGGCATGGTGGCTAATGCCTGTAAACCCAGCCCTTCCGGAGGCCAAGGCAGGTATATTACTTGAGTTCAAGTACCAGACCAGCCTGGGCAAGATAGTGAGGCTCCGTTTCCACAGAAAAAGACAAAAATTGGCCAGGCATGGTGGTGCTTGCTTGTAGTTCCAGCTACTTGGGTGGAGGGGGTGGAGGGTGAGTGCTGACATGGGAAGAGCAGTTGAGCCTGGCAGGTCAAGGATGCAGTGAGCTGAGATTGCACCACTGCACTCCAGCCTGGGCAACAGAGTAAGACTCTGTTGCAAACAAAACAAAACAAAAAAAGTTCAGAAAATAAAATATGAGTTCAAATTATACCATAAATGAAATATAATGTTGTAAAGTTTGTTAGTAACAAGAGAATATAAATTTTGATTTTTCAGACTTGTGTCCCTATACAAGATAAACAGGACAAACCAATGGAAATGAGACCTCTCCTCCTTTGAATTGATCTCAGAAGAATTTAAATCAATAACACAATAGCTGTTGCTGTTGCTGATGTCACTTAGGGAGGAAAATCAGTGAGGAGCTGACATGGCTTATAGGTAAGAGCTGATAAGGTAGCACTAAAGTAAGTAGTTTCCCAATCAGTAGTGGTACTTCTTGTTTGTTCAGATTATGCTTTTTGACTCAAATTCTCTTCCCCAAGATGTAAGGTGAGGTACCTAAACATATAAATTTATTCTATTACCTGTAAATTATTAACAATACTTTCGATAAGTCCCTATTGTATCATTTGTATACTAAAAAGATTGGTGATGAAATATGCTGAATATGGGGTTAATTAAACCAAAAGGAGAAGGCTAACTATGCTTCATTTCAAGAACTTTTGTGTTTTAATTTACAAGAGACCTCAAGATAGATTGTGTGATGGTCAAAAAAGTATTGGGGGCTTTTTTCATCTTTAAATAAGCAGAAGAGATCTAGAAACTGACAGTAACAGGAATTCATCATAGATAAATTTTTTAAAATTCTCTGTGAAATTTCAAAATTGTCTTCTTTACCATAGTATCATTTATGATTTAGAAAGCTGAGATGATTTTTCTGCAATATTTAACCATTAAAGGTGGTGTCTACACTTTTACACTCCTGGTAGATGTGTAAATGAGAACAACCACTATGGAAAACAGTATGAAGTTTCCAAGTAGAACTACCATTCCATCCAGCTATCCCACTACTGAGTATCTACCCAAAGGAAAATAAGTCACTATATGAAAAAGACAGATGCACACATGTTTACAGCAGCACAATTTGCAATTGCAAAGATATGGAGCTAATGTAAGTGCCCATCAACCAAAGAGTAGATAAAGAAAACATGGTATAGAAACACTATGGAATACTACTCAGCCATAAACGGAATGAAATAATGTCTTTTGTAGCAACTCAGATGGAGCTGGAAGCTATTATTCTAAGTGAAGTAGCTCAGGTACGGAAAATCAAACATCACATGTTCTCTCCTATAAGAGGGAGCTAAGCTATAAGATTGTAAATGTATAAGAATAGTATAATGGACTTTGGGACTCAGGGGAGAAGGCTGAAAGGAGGGTGAGGGATAAACAACTACATATTGGGTGCAGTGTACACTACTTGGGTGACAGGTAGACTAAAATCTCTCAGAAATCACTGCTAAAGAACTTATTCATGTAAACAGAAACTACCTGGACCCACAAAACTATTGAGATAATTTTTTTTAAAGGTGGTGTCTAACTCCCTACATCTCAAAAAAGGCCAGCCTTAGTGGCTTGTTTCTAATAAACAGAAGATGGCAAAAGGAAGTCTATGTGACTTCAAGGGCAATAAAGCTTTCCTCTATCTCTTTGGAACATTCACCTGAGAACTCAGACAATACACTATGTGGAACTATGGAAAAGCCACAGGTAGTACTCTAGCCCCATCCCTGATGAACTTCCAACTGATCTGAGCATTCACCACCAATGAGCAAGCTGGCAGAAAATCTAGCCTGTAGCCTTTGAGCTACACCACTCAAATCCGAGTGAAGAAAGGAATAGTTATCCATGTTGAGCTCTGACCAAATCACAGATTCCTCAGCAGAATAAATCTTCTTGTTTTGAGTCACTAAGTTTGTAGCGAGAAAGATGTTTTGCAGCAAAAGATAACTTGAATAGAAACCAAGAATCTTAAAAATGTTAGGTAATAAAGGGAAATATAATAATGCAATACATGTAAAACTCACAGGGAAGAAAGTGGTTAGTTAAGAATTTCTAAGTCCTTTCACAGTGGCCCTCAATTAATTTTACACTCTAAATACTTTTATTTACAAATAATGGGCAAAGAACACATTTTTATTGAAAATCAAGGAAGGGGAATAGGTGTGCTTAAAGAAACCCACATGGCATGCCTACAGAAAATGTAGTCTCTAATCAGCTCAGTCGCCTGGCTTCATCTTAGCATTAAAAAATTGTATATTGCATTATAGTTATTAAATTATAAGTTGATCCTTGAGTAACACAGGTTTGAACTGCACAGATCCACTTATATGCAGATTTTCTTATACCTCTGCCACCTCTGAGACAGCAAGACCAACTCCTCCTCTTCGTGTTTTTCCTCTATCTATTTAATGTGAAGACGAGGAAGACCTTTATGATGATCCATTTCTGCTTAATAAATAGAAAATATACTTTTTCCTACCTATGATTTCTTTGGCTTACTTTTTGTAAGGAAACAGTATGTAATACATATATAGCTGGAAGCAGTGGCTCAGGCCTATAATTCCAGCACTTTGGGTAGGCCAAGGCTCGTGGATGACCCGAGGTCAGGAGTTTTGAGACCAGCCTGGCCAACATGGTGAAACCGTCTCTATTAAAAATACAAAAATTAGCCAGGCAGGGTAGCAGGTGCCTGTAATCCTAGCTACTCTGGAGGATGAGGCAGGAGAATTGCTTGAACCTGGGAGGCGGAGGTTCCAGTGAGCCGAGATCACACCATTGCACTCCAGCCTGGGCAACAAGAGGAAAACTCCATCTCCAAAAACAAAAAAAGTATATATATAATATATTTATATATATTTTATATAAACATATATATTAAAAAACATATTTTATATATAACTATATATATTATACATATAATGTGTTAGTCAACTGTTTATGCTATTAGTTAGGCTTCCAGTCTACAATAGACTATTAGCAGTTATGTTTCTAGGAAGTAAAAAGTTATATGAGTATTTTTGACTGCACAGGGGGTCAGTGCCACAATCCCCACATTGTTCAAAGGTTAATTGTAAATACAGAGTGTGTACATTTATAATGTGTATAGTGTGTGTTTATGTATTGTATGTAAATATTGCATATATAATAATAGAATTAAACATGTATATAAATACAAACATGTAGATGTTAATTTGATTTGAGCTTTTCTTTTGCAGTTGGTAACATCACCCACTATGCAAAAAAAAAAAAAAAAATACAGAGAGGAAAATCGAAGTTTTACAAAAAAGTTAAATTTACAGAGGAAGTCCAATAGATGAGCAGAAGAAAAAAATTGATCATATAATAAGCATAAGTAAGAAATGATGATAAATTAAATTTATTTTTGCATTATTGTAGTGAAATATGTCAAATTTCCCTATAGGATTATAGGGAATACTCAGTTTATTATGTTTCAGGTTATATCTTTCAGTTAATATTATATATTTCATTCTCTTAACAAATATTCACTGAATGCCTATTACACTATGCCACATTTGCCCATTCATTCATGGTATACACATTGAACACACAGAACAGAGATCCTCATCTTTCTATAGGTAGTCAACTCATTCCCAGGATATAGTTTGGGACGAAGAGAATATAGCACAATTAGTAATATTAGGATATTGGGAAGCAGCTGCCAGTTTTGAAGTTTATTAAGACATCTATCAATGAACATATTGCCTGAAAATCTGTACGCTTTTCTTCACAGTAACAATCAATATACTCACTTTATTGTGTTACTGAAGATTCCCTCCACCAAAATTGTTGTTTAGGCAGAAATCTATGAATGAACACTCAGAACTGAATCTTAGTTGATGTATCAGATTTTGTTTAATGAATTTCCTTCCAAGAAGACCCTTCTATTGATATGTATAGATTATGAGTAAATCTTCCTAAACACTCTAGTGTACTAATGTAAGACTGTTGCTTCTAAATGCTTTAACTCAAATGAGCCGTTGATGAGATCACTGACTTCTCTAATTATATGGCTTCTTCAGGCTCAAGTCTCCTTTCCTTCAATAACCCTTTCAAGCTAGAGTGATCACACTCTCTTAATTCATAGTTTCCCTATTTAAACAAATACTCCAAAATCCATTCTCTCTTGGGACTTTTAATTATTATTTTATATTTCTATGCATTATTTAACAGATGAATTTTACTTAACATATAAGTTATTTTTCTCCAACTGGATGTTAAGTCTCCTGATGATATTGACATATATATACACATATGTGTATAAATATTTATGTGTGTATATACATACAAACACATATATATTTACATTTTATTGTATTTTTTGTCTCCCCAAATAGATTGTAAATTCCCTGCGCATAGCAACTTGGAATATTTTGTTCATTCCTGAATTCTCAGTGCCCAGCACAGTAGTATAACAATAAATATTTTTTGAATTAATGAATAAAATATTATATATGTTTGTTATTCCTCAATTTAAAAATTATCCAGCAATGTACAATGGATGACTATTTTGTTATCCTTCAAGTTGTTACATAAACATATATATATATATATATATATATATATATATATATATACACACACAATTTTTTTTTTTTTTTGAGATGGAGTCTCACTCTGTCGCCCAGGCTGGATTGCAGTGGCGCTATCTCGGCTCACTGCAAGCTCCGCCTCCCGGGTTCACGCCATTCTCCTGGCTCAGCCTACCAAGTAGCTGGGACTACAGGCGCATGCCACCACGCCCAGCTAATTTTATTGTATTTTTAGTAGAGACGGGGTTTCACCGTGTGTTAGGCAGGATGGTCTCCGTCTCCTGAACTCATGATCCGCCCGCCTCGGCCTCCCAAAGTGCTGGGATTACAGGTGTGAGCCACTGCGCTGGGTCACATAAATTTTTTAAATACCCGAAATACTTATTTATCCATAGGTGTCCAATAGATGAGCCTTGATTCTCAAGTGTTTATCTGCTTGTAACAGATTTATCGTCACATTTATTATTAGGTGGCCTTGGGGAAGCTGGATTGCAATGTAGGCTGTGGATGGAGGTAGAAGCAGCTCTAGACTTTAGTGGCATCATTTTTCAGTGAAATAGCTGAGCATATGAATATAAACTGAAAAAAAAAAAAAATCCCTGAAGCCTTAGAAAGTCAGTGGAGAACTGCCATCTCTTGCTGTGTAGGAATCTAAACTAGCAAGTGATCCTCATTAGGACCATACAGGGCGTATTTTCATAGGCCATTGAAAATTGGACCATACAGGACTTATTTTCAATAGTAACATAACATGGTAGTGACAGAGGTAATAAAGGTGCAAAACTGAAGTGTGCTAGCAGACTGATAAAACTTTCTAACTTGATTTGAAAAATTAACACCATCAAATGTATAAGCCACATATATTAAATTTAAGAAGGGCAGCAGCTTACTGCACTTTTATATATACTATCTACTGTATACCATATACTGTATAGTATACACACCATATATTTTATATACTATATACTGCCCTTTTATATATAATACTGTAGCGATATTGTATTAGAAGTTAACTTATTTATTTACTTAATATTTGCTTATCACAAAACTGCAGGAATGGTTTAAGAACCCCCTTTATAAGCTCACATAGACAGTCCAAAATGTAAAAATACTTGACTCATACTGTTACCTGCTTCGTGGTCTCAGAAAAAACTCAGAGACAGAGAAGTTCCCATTTTAACTGTCTGTACATTACTCTGCACTGTGCCAGTCATGGTTAACAAGACCAATAAGCCATAGGCACAGGTTTTAATGGGTTGATAATAAATATGGTAATAAATAAGTAATTGCAATGCAATCTGCTGAGTACAAATTATAATTCAATATAGTAAATGCAGAGTGCTATGCAAACGTCTAGACAGGGGTAATCATCTCCCTGTTTGGAGAAGGTCAGGAACACTTCCCAGAGGACTATTTCTTTACATTGAATTTTGAGCAATGAGTAGGTGTCCATCATGTAGAATTCCAGTTAGAGAGAACAAAATGGTGAAAGGCACCAAGCCATGAACAAGCAGGTAGCATTTCTACAGGGAAAGTCAAAGATCAGGAAGCACATCTGAGAGTGGCAGGAGTGAATGTGGAAATTAAGCAAGTGACAAATTAAGAAAGGCTTTGTGCACCAAGATCAGAGTTGAATGTTGATGGAGTCTCTGAGATGCTGTCAGTAACATCACACAAATTTACTTTGGGGCATTCATATGGCAAAATGTGGCAAATAGATTGGACTGAGCAGGAATAAGACCTTGTTTTTGGTTTCAGAAATTTGATTTACATGAATGGTGATTGTGATTGTGCAAGTATATGAGAGATGATGGGGGTGAGGTGGGAGGGAGAAATAGAAAGAAAGGAGAAAGAAGATACCACTTTTAAACTAGAATCATAATTTCTCCAAATTTTCACAAGTAATACCTTTATTTTATAATTATCTTAAATAATATATTGGTTTTTATTGTTCGTTTAAAAAATATTTCAAAGGGATATTTTTGGTCTACTTTGTGGAGTATAAATATACAATTTTTTTTTTCCCAGTTTTCAAGAAAATGCCACAACCCTTCTTAAACTCAGTTTACATGTGCTAAACTCAGCTATGTGTTTTCAACATGAGCCTAATAAAAACGAGCTTTGCGATTTGCATTCTTCTTTCTGCAATTTCAGTGTTTATGCATATTGGTTTGGCAAGAAACCAGATAAGCAGCTCATGTAGAATAACTTGGCAAAGGAAACCTCTGCTTCTAGTGAGAACTTCAAGTTTTATTTCGTTATTAAAATTATCTTGTGCAGTCTAGATTCAGTAGGATCCATAACAGTGAAATAAACAGAATAATAGAGAGGTAGCATTTGGGGAAATTAGTATACTACAGGGGTTAAAGAAAAAACTCAGGATTCTACATTGCCTGGGTTTAAATCTTCTGTGACCTTGAGCTAATTAATTACCTGTTGTTTGCCTCCTTTGTTCATGTTTAAATTCCACAGTTCCATCTCTATTTTATAGGGCTATTATGCGGATCATAATAATGTGTGAAGTATGCTAAGCACCATGCCTGGTAAATATATATAGTCGATAAATGGTACCACTTTCATTACTTAAATATAAGAATACTACTACAATAACGAATTTTTTTCCTTTGCTATCATAGGATAGTTAATGAATATCGAATTGGTCTAGTGTTAAAACCAACATATGGAGTACAATAGCTGCTCTCTCAACATCTTTTTTTAAAATATTTTCCCCTTATTCCTGTATATAAAAGAGATTCTGGCAGCAACATAGATAGAACAGCATAATGGATCAGCTTTCCAAGTCATCTTAATGTTTTTATATCAATAAATGAATAATGGGAAATATGAAGGTGCTGAATATATAAATATAACACATATACTTTAACTATGTTTTGATACATGGTAATGACTACAGAATTATAATGGTTCACCTAAAATTATGCTTTCTCATATAACAATTGTGCCAGGTATTTTAGAGGAAGGTATAAATCTCCAATAATGTCCCTATGGCAATGGGAAGTAATTAGAGTATTTCACACCTAAAGATTAATATTTAGGATTTATATTGTACCTTTCATCTAAAGGCCTCAAAAAGCCTCTATAAACATTAACTCATTAACTTCAATTGCCCCACCTCCCATAAAATAAAGAGGTGTCCAACCGCATTTTACAAATGAGAAAAATTAAATTGAGAATCACTAAATATTACATTTACATTTTAGGAGTCAAGATTATATTTTAATATTGTAAATAATGTTTATAAGCACAAGATTTTCTACATGTGAACAAAATATGCTTTCCTTTACACTATTTTGCATGTCATTTCCTTTAAAAATGAATTTTCAATTATTTTTAAGACATTTAGGAGCATAGACTAAGTTTTATGAATTTTTAAGATAAAATGTTTTAGATGCTTAGATAGCTATGTTTCAGAACAATTCTTTTTTGGATCATGAATTTAAACATAAAACTGAGAGATACTATATATGTGCAAATACGTGTGTATGTTTTTGTGTATGTTCCTATATTGTAAGAGTCTCAACACCAGGAACAATGTTCTATAAATTTTGTGCTTAAATTGTCATAATTTCTCAATTAATAGTGTAGAGAAAAGTAAGAAGCTGCGTGTCAGTAGACAATCTTTATATTTACAGATCTTTAGACCTTTAAAATTAACCCAAAATTATACGAATGCAATGTATCTGTTGAATACTCTTCATTAAAAAACTCTTCTGTTCACATGTATATTCTATAAAGTTTAAAATTTAAGTTATTTTATGGTATAGGTACAATCTGTTTTTATAATTTTGTCTCCAAATACACCTCATTTTACCTCTGTTTTGTTTATAACAAACTATTCAATTTCTCTAAAACATGTTCAGCACTTTCCTTATTGTGCTTTTGCTTTTTCTCTTCAGAACATATTTTCCCTCTGAAGTATATATCAAAATCCTACCATGTCCCAAGGCTTAATACTTAAGAACGATTTCTTCCATGCAGCATCCCTAGATCTTTTTTGTACCAGATACTGTTGGTGCTTCTGCTACATCCCATTTACAGGTCAGGCACTGTAAGTTTACACCTCTGCACTTACACACAGACACACACACACACACACATATGCACACACACAGGCAGTTCATGGCCAAAGAATAATGGATGTAACAGCCTAGGTGCTTAGTTTCTAAGAGTAATAACCACTGTGGTGCTATTTTCACTCCAGAGACCTTGTTGGAATCTGGCTCAGGAAAGACTTCTTCTGGAACCATTTATTTGCCTAGTGATAAGGTTAGGCTTTGTGTCCCCACCCAGATCTCCTTGGGCAATGTAATCCCTAGGTGTCAAGGGAGAGACCTGGTGGGAGGTGATTGGATCATGGGAGTGGTTCCTCCCAAGTAGTTCCTGTGATAGTGAGTGAGTTCTCAGAAGATCGGATGGTTTCATAAGTGTTGGTAGCTCTTCTCTTGCTCACTTCTTCTCTCTCTAGCCGCCCTGTGAAGAGGTGCCTTCCGCCATGATTGTAAGTTTTCTGAGGTGACCCAGGCTTGGCCATTTCCTTACAGCAGTGTCAGAACATCTAATACACTTAGCTTCTACCTCTGCCCTATTCTGCTTTCCCCACTCAGTTCAGTTTTCTTCTGGGCACATTCCTCAATAAATTGCTTACACAAGAATCCCCAACTCAGGCTCTGCTTGTAGAGAATTTAAGCTACAATGCCTTTAATTCAATGAATTCCTGAACTCATCACAATATTATTTATAATAAGTAGACAAAAAATAATTTAAAAGTCCAAAAACAGGGGGCTAGGTTAAATAAACTGTTTTCTATCTTTACAGTGAAACAATAATCCAAAATTTAAAACATTATTTTAGAATAGATAAGACATAAAAGTTTATGAGATAATAAAAGGACAAAAGATTATGTACCGTCTTACAAGCAAAGTCCATGCTAAATAATGGAGACATGGCTCTGACAAGTTAAGATACAGTCCCTGACCTTGTGAAGTATATAGTAGCATGAGAGACATATTATATAAAGTTTGAAAGAACCACCACATTTTAATTTCTACTGAAGTAAATGCTATGAAGTATAAGCAAAATTCATGAAAAAAAAAAAAAAAAATGAGAGACCTGACTTGGTCTGTAATGCCAAAAAGACTCCAGTGAGGAGATCACATTTGATTAGAATTGTGGAGCATGATGGGTGTGACGTTTCAAGAGTCATGTAGATACAAGAAGCAAAAAAATCAATGGTGCTGAATAAGAAGCATGACACCCTTGAGAAACTAAAAAAGCAAAGGATAAGAGGAGCAACGGTTGGTGAGGAGGTAGAGATCTAAAAATCTAGAGCCTTATAAGTCATGTAAAAGGTTTAATGTTTTATCTTAAGATCCATGGAGGTCAAATAGTAACACAGATTTTAAGCACAGTAGGACATGATATTATTTTTAATTTTAATATATTACTCAAATTACTCTGAGAAGAATAGGTTAGCAGGGGTAGTGGACACAGATATGCAAGTTATGAGGTTACTGCAGCAGCCAAAGTCAGAGATGATGGGAACTTGGGCTAGGTAATAGTACAGAGATGTGGAGGAATGGACAGATTTGAGATATTTAGGAAGCAGAAACAATGGGACTCATGTTTATTTGGTTAGGAGGTTGGAGAATAAAGGAGGCTTCAAGCATTTTTATAGGCATCTGGCTTTCCCGACTGCTAGATGTTGGTGCCTCTCACTGAAACAGACATTTTAATGAAGCTGTCAGTGAAAAATGGGTAAGAAAAGATTTCACTTCTAAATATATGGTTACAGTGTCCTTATGACATCTAAGAATTACTAAGCATACATGAAGCCAGAACCCTAAATTACTTAAAAATAAATGTGTACACACATGCACATATGTATGTACTTGTATAACATGGGTATTACCACAAATATATTTGTGTGTATGTAATGAAAATGAAGGCCATACATTATACTGTTAGCCATTCTTATCCCTGAATAATAAAATTATGCAGCAATTTATTTTTTTTGCATTTGTAAATTTGTCAGTGCACACACATAAATTTTGTCCTCATAAAGTAAAGTAAAGAAGAGTGATTTTCCTTCCATGGACCACCACACAGCTCTTTAAAAACTATTCAATTATTGACTTTTCAAGCATCAAAGAAACCAATACTTGGAATCAATCGCTCAGGGTGCACTTCTAAGATGATTTTTATGTACAAATTTGGCATTTGGCTTTTTATTATCATTCAAGTCTAGACATTGAACCATCTCTCTGAGTAACTCATTATTTTTTATTTGGCAGAAAATATTCCCCAGTAATTGTATACCCTTTAAAATACAAATAACCTTTTATTGTACACTTCAGACTTCCTTTAATTGTGTAAGTAAGAAAATGTGCTTCAAATCAATTGGGAAATGCATTGACTTACTCATAACACATGATTCCTGTGATTCCTTTGCTTAATACTGAAAACCATAATGGAGATTCAACAGCCTCCTAATATAACTTTTCCCCAAAGTCAGACTGAAAGAAAAATAAATCATAATAATGATTCATGATTACTGAGAGTTCATTATATGCTAGGCAAATCTCTCAGTGCTTTGCAGCAATTTTCTCATTTGACAATAAATCTGTGAGAAAAGAATACCAAGATCTTGTATGTGATGAGAAAACAAGTTCTGACATGTTGAGTAAATCACTGTAGGTCACATAGCAAGCATCTAAAAGGGCTGGGATTCCAACCCACTCAGGCTGAGAATAACTTCATGCCAAACTTTGTAATATACCACTCTCATTCTGCAAAGGGTGTAGCTTGATGCTAACTCTGAAATTAAAGATAATTTTTCTTAGACCACAGTTATTTCAAACAACAAGATAAAAAGCTACAAAGAGTGTGACCTTTTCCAATATAGTAGTCAACTGCTCAAGAGGTCATGAAGCTGAGATTTATTGACTACCTATTGTATCAGTTGAAATTCTTAATGTAGAATAAATAAGAAAACTAAATCAACTCTGAACAGAAAATTATGGGCTCATATAACGAAAAGTCTAGAGGGAGGGCAGGCTCCAGGCACAATTTGATCCAGAGGTTCACAATACTATCAAAACTTGGCTCTATTTCTCTGTGATTTTCTTGGCTCAGCTCTGTTCTGCATGCTGGCTTAGTTGTCAGGCTGAAAGCCAAGATAGATAGAGCAAGTGTAGGTTTTTCAGCCACATACAGTACTGTTATGATTTGAATGTGTTCCCCAAAATGTATGTGTTGGAATCTTAATCCCCAATGTAGTAGTGTTGAGTGGTGGCACCCTTAAGAGGTGATTAGGTCATGAGAGCTCTACCCTGTGGGCATTAATGTCCAGAGAGTGGGTTCATTATTGCCAGAGTGGGTTTGTTAAAAAAAAAAAAAAAAAAAAAAATTAGTTGACACTCCTCTTACTCTCTTCCTTTCATGTGCTCTTGCCCTTCTGCCTTCTGCCATGGGATGATGCAGTACAAAAGTCCTCACCAAATACTGCCACCATGCTCTTGAGCATCCCAGCTTGGAGAACTATAAGGAATAAATCTCTATTCTTGCAATAACAAATACCTGAAAAAGTGGAAGTGACTTTGGAACTAGATAATGGATAGAGGAAGGAAGAATTTGGAGGAGTAGGCTAACAAAGGCATAGATTGCTATAAATGGAACATTATGGGCAATTCTACCAAGGGCTAAGAAGAAAAAAAGAGCTGTAGGGAGAGCCTAAATCTTTTCAGGGATTACTTAAGTGGTCATGATCAGAATGTTGGTAGAAATATGGATGGCAAAGGCAGTTCCAATGAGGTATAAGACAGAAAAGAGGAGCAAGGTATTGCAAAACTGAGTAAAGGCCATCCTTGTTATAAAGTAGCAAAGAATGTGGAGGAATTGTGTCCAGGTCCTAGGATTTTATGCAAGGCAGAATTTAAGAGCAGTGAACCAGGATACCTAGTGGGAGCCGGTCTAGGTAACTTGTGCCTCGAATCCCAGCTACTCAGGAGGCTGAGATGGGAGAATTGCAAGGGCCCAGAAGCTTCAGACCAAACTGGGCAACATAATGAGACCTCATCTCTGAAAAATGAAAAGAAAATTAGCTGCATGTGGTGGCACATGCCTGTAGTCCAAGATACTTAGGAGGCTGAGGCAGGAGGATCACTTGAACCCAGGAATTTGATGTTAATCAATGACCATGCCACTGCACTTCAGCCTGAGTGACAAACAAAGACCCCATATCTAAATTAGTAAATGAAATGTTTTTAAAAAGGATATCTGGTGAAATAAACTTCTAAACAAAATTCGGAAGAAGTTGTCTGGTTTTAACCGTGTATAGTAAGATGTAAATGGAAAAAAAAATGTTTAAAGATATAATTTATAAATAAAAGGGAAGCAGACGGGAAAAATTTAGAAAATTCATAGCCTAGCCATGTAAAGATGAAAAAGGCTTATTTAAGAGAGCAAACCGAGAGTATCCGAGCAACCATCTGCTAAAGGGATTAATACAAATAGAAGGCAGTCGGGTGCTTTTCAGTATAATGGGAGAATGACCCCAAAGGCATTTCTGAGATCTTGGAGGCAAACTAAGACCTTGAGGACAAAGTTTCCAGAAAGGCACACCTCTGAGACCTCAGCATTCACTGCCCATGGCCAGCTTGATACTCTACCCACTACATTCCAGTGCAGTGTTCCTTGACCACCAGAACATTGGCTCAACTGAGCCCCAGTCGTGGCTCCAGTGGGCTCAGCTGCAGCATGTGTCACCATGTACACACAAGCAACACATGGTGCTGACTCTGAAGATGAGCAAAATGCAAGATCTGTGAGGCCATTCTGACCTTCATCCAGATTTCAGAGGATGTCTCAGACAGCCTGTGAGACCAAGCAAAGACTTATCACAGGAATAGAGTCACAACTGAGTCTTCACTAGGGTGATGCTTAGTGGAGCCATGGATGCAGGGCTGCCTTCAAGACCCCAGAACTATACAGCTCACAGAGTATAATTCCAGCCAAGTAGAGTTGTAGGAACAGAACTCCCATCTGTGAGAGCTGCTGAGTGAACTGAGTCCAGGACAGCAACAGAAATAGAAATAGACAGCAAGACTGCCTCAAGCCTTAAGGGCCCAACGCCACCCCAGTTTTCCCAGGATGAGGGACATGGAGTCAAAGGAGATTATTCTACAGCTTTAAGATAATTTTGTTTTCGTTGTTGGGTTTTGGACTCACATGGGAATTCTAATTATTTTCTTCTTGCCTGCTTCCCCCCTTTGGAATGGAAATGTCTACCCTATGCCTATCCCACCATTGTATTTTGGAAGCACATAACTTGTTAATTTCACAGATGGAAAATAATTTGCCTCAGAATAAATCACGCCTTGAGTCTCACCGATATTTGATTTAGATGAAACTTTAAACTTTGTACTTTTAAGGTGATACTAGAATGGGATAAGATTTGGGGGACTATAGGATGAAATGAATACATTTTTCAATTTGAGAAGGATGTGAATTTGGGGGACCAGTGTTGGGATGCCATGGTTTGAATGTGTTCTCCAGAAAGCATGTGTTGGAAACTTATTCGCCAATACAATAGTGGTGGAGCTGGGGTCTAACAGGAAGTGTTTAGGTCATGAGGGCTCCACCCTCATGAATGATCTAATGCTGATTATAAAGGGGCTTGAGGCTGTGAGTTCAATCTCTTGTTCTCTCACGAATGCCCTATTTCCCTTCTGCCTTCTACCATTAGATGATGCTGCAAGAAGACCCTCACAAGATGCAGCCCCTCAATCGTGGACCTCTCAGCCACCAAAACCATGACCCAAGTGATTTTTTTTTCCTTATAAACAACCCAGTCTATGATATTCTCCTGTTGCAGCAGAAAGGGTCTGAGAAAAGTACTATCACAGAAAATGGGAAAACATTTGTTCAAGTTTCTAAGCTTCGAGCCTAATTTCTGAGACTCTCTGAAACTCTGCCAGCTTTGGATACGTGTGACCCCCTTACCAATTACCGTTGACAAGAGAATCACATGCAATGGTTTAATGAAGTCTGGGTCACATGCTTTACTCATAGTGTGCAATATCTGTAGATATCCACAGTGAAATCAGGACATACTGGAAAGAGGTAGGGGAAAATTATGCTAGGAAATCAGCAGCAAGTGTTCCTGCCCTAAATTGTGTGTTAGATTTGTAAATACCTCATCTTATTCAAAGTAAGCCTAAAACTCCAATGAAATAGGAATTAACTCTACTGTATAAATTAAAATGCAGAAGATTACAGTGTTATATAAACCAGGATTTTTTAAAAAAATTGTCTGGCTCAATAGGGTCTGCTCTCTAAACACTAGCAATTTGACTATCTTTTATATAAATTGTGTCAGCTATTGACTCATTCCAGTTTTCTAAATTTAGAAGAAATAACAAATGAAAAACTAGTAGATACTGTGTGTCTGTATGCATTCCCTCTCTTCCTTCCTCCTTTCCTATCTTTCTTTTATTTCACAAGTATTTGCTTACCTCAATAAAAGAAAAGAAAAGCTCCTTTCCTCATGGGAGCAACAAAATATTTAGGGCAAATTCTTTTCCTTCTGTGGTAACACAAATACTAGGAGAGAGATCAATGCTCAGTTAACTATAAAGAAAGACAGATTGGGATAAATGCTATAACCTGAATTTCACCTCTAATGTCTAAATTTCAGACTGCTTATCCACTGGCACTTGTTGTGGTCAGCACATAGTTTCTCTTGCCTTTCTACTTAAAAATAATACATAGAGTTTGTCCTAACTTTAATAGAAGTTAAAATATATTTTAACTATTTAAAACTTTATTCAAAAAGTAAATCAAGGTCAGTCTGACACATTATTTGGCAATAATGATTCAAACTGCATGAACTGTGTATTCCAACAATTCTTTATACATCTCAATCTCATATGAACTACAAGTAGGACAAACTCTACAATTTTATTTAATGTAGTACCTCCACAGTGAATAATACGTGGCCTTGAATAGAGTAGTAACTGCTAAATAAAGAGTTTTTAAATGAATTTTGATAAGTGAACGAAATTCCAGTGCATACTTTTAAAGGACACCATATTTTCCTAGAAATGTAAATATCCTAATTGAGATAATTTTCATATATATTTGAGAAGATGAGTTTGAAAACAATTCAGGACTTTTTCACATTCTAATTTATCTTTAGTTACTAGCTAGAAATTTGTTTCAAGAACTTAGAATTTCCACTGTCATTCACAGGCTATATGATATATATACACACACACACACACACACACACACACACACATAGAGAGAGAGAGAGTAATGATATGTATATATATAATGGTTTTTCACAAAAGAAATAATATAAAATCAAGTTTAAACTTGTTTATATTATATATAGCTACTTTGTTTATAGAAACTACAAGAAGATTCTTTCTGAAATAATGACTAAGACATTTCCAATTATTGTCTCTATGAATAAAAATGTAAGCATTCTTCTTTCTTGAGGGGAGGAATTCTTAAAATCTTATCAACTCTATTTATAAATATTGCCCAAGTAGTATGATAGATTCAATTAACATGTAGAGGCAATCTGTAATCTCTGCTTTGTGGACATTCAATTTAAAGTGAGACACAGTTGTACAGAGGTCACTACTACTGAAACCAGCCATCCAAACCACTGTATGATTCTGGTTACTGCTGCCAAGGAGCTTTCCAAGTGGGGAAACTAACTCTGAAGAGAGGAACAGCTGATCCTCTATTATGTTGTCAGGATATTCAGGGAGAGGTTTTTGACTGAAAAATGGAGCTTGAGAATAGATTCTCATTAAAAAATTTGAACATCTGAAACAATGCTGAGACTCTATGGCATGGTAGTATTATCATAGTGCACTGTGACCCCCCAATGGATTAAATAATGTTTTATTTTCTTCCCTGAACTAATCTACCTTACTCACCTTTGCCTACCTCACTGTTGGCTACAATAACATTCTTGCTGGTTCTTCAAAATGTCTCGTATGTCTCTCTCTCTCTCTCTCTCTCTCTCTCTCTCTCTCTCTCTCTCTCTCCCCCCCCCTCCCTCCCCCCTCCTTTCCCTCCCTCCTTAACTCTCTCTCCTTTTCTCTCTTTCTACTCCCTACACTCCTCTTCCTTTCTCTCCTTTCTCTTCCCTCTCTCTCTTCTCTCCTTTCCCTTACTCTTTCTTCCCATCAGAATAATCTATTGCTAAATCACTTAGTTTTAGTTTCTGCTCCATGTCATTTCCTCAGACACAATGTCATCGACCCCTTAATCAAAATTCATATCCTCTATCAGTCTCTACCCCTTTTTACTCCTGTTTTGTCTTCATAGACCTCCACATGTCATCATTTCTTTATTGCCTGTCTTCCATTTTAGGAGTAAGCTACAGGAAGACAAGACTTTTGTTTATCATTGTTTATCCAAAGCATGTGTAGATATTCTACAAAATGTGCTAAATATCGAAATAATCAATATATATCATTGTGCTTTGCAATTTTTCATTTGGGCCTCCTAACAACCCTAAAAAGTAGACAGGATGAGATTTAAATGCAATGAAACAAAAATTACATAAAATTTCCTGCCAGTTTTGTCTTATAGATGACCAACAGGACAGACACAAAGCAAATGAGTATTAAAAGTGAGCAAGCAGGGAGAAACATTAATATGATTGAATTGAGTTCATGCAATTCAGCATGATTCTGGGAAAGCTATAAATAGTGAAATAAAGCATGTAGATGTCATCCTGGTTTTTCTTTCCTTTTCTAATAAACTTCAAAGTTTAAATAGAGAGGGCTTAAAAAGAAGCCAGAAAGCAAAGTTCTGTACTATCAGCTTCCCAGAGGATCAGAACCTCAGAAACAAAAGTTTAGGAATTGGTACTATTTCACTTAACCATTTGGAATTATTATTCTTGGAATATTAACAATTTAGGGTTAATAATCTTGAATAGTGAAAAGCTAGACATGGAAAACATGACTATCATCAAGTAAAATTAGCATGCATGTGTGCACACATATACAAACCCATGCACACAGAGTAAACTCTACCCAGGAGACTAGAGACATCCAGAGAGTAAATTATTTAAAAATAATGTGAAATAATAATTTATTCCAGCTTCAAGTCCAATCTTCTCTTTTCTGCTAAAAATAAAAGTGAACAAATAATGATTTGCAAGGACATAAAGAGGAAACATGAAAACCGAAATTATTATTGAGAAAACACTTCCTGGTAGGTATTAACTAATCCTTAGCTGTAGCAGTTAGAAAAGCACATTCCTAAAAGATTCCTTTTTTATAGATACTGCTGCTTTTTAAATTTATTCTGAATACCCAACAAAAACACAAACAAAATAACGTTGCTTTTAGTTCCTTAAGCTAACAAAGGTTTTTTTCAGGTTACCTTTTATTATGCTCTTTGTGATCACTGGCATAAAATTACCTTTCAAAACAAGAAAATTCAAGAACAAATCAGGGAAAAATACAAGTTTAATGCTATAGTAAATTTAGAATTCAATCTATCGACTCTAGTGAAAGAGATACCAGTGTCCTTGGCATGATTACCTGAGAAGCTAGCAGAGGTTAATGTAAATATAGTAGGAGTATCACCACATATAAGAGAAACAAGTTGTCATCATTTTCCTAATGAACGCAAGTTGATTACTCTGTGATTACTTTTGAATGTTTACTTTCAACCACTCTGGCTGAACTTCAAAGTGTTCCACTCCATAAATCTCTGGTATCCTTAGTGATAAAGTCACGTATCTGGCTGACATTAGCTGAAATGACCTGTCACTCTCTTGCACCTTTCCCCTGCAATGGTGCTCCTGCAGAGAAGAACATTTAACATGGCACAAGTTGCAGTCCTTATCCTGTTCCAGCAGAGACCTAGACCACGTGCAGCTGTTAGACATTCTAAAGGTCATTCTCCCTCTTGAATGTGTATATTATTTGTTTTTGCTATTGACGTTTGACATTTCTCCCTGTCTCTATCTTATATAGCCCCATTTTCAAGTGAATGAGCATTTATCACTTTATACATTAACATATATTAGAAGCAAACTGAAAATATAATGGTAAAAATAATCTTTTATGTTTTCCTTTTTTTCCTTCCTTAACACAATGCATCATCTAACCAAATAAAAATGACTTACTGTAAATGATGCACTATAGTCTTAACTTCCTATTTTATACATTATTGTAATCTTTGTTAATTTTTTTTAGTTTCTTTCTATTCTCTATGTGAGGGAAACAGCAAAAGAATACATGTTCAGAAACAATGTTTGAAATGTCTTGTGGATTAGAGGAAAACAAAATTTCAGGAAGAAACACATTGAAACATATGTCCTAAAAATTTTATTTTTTAAAATGTGAAACTATAACAGTTGAAATATCATTTCTGTGAAATAAATTTAATCTTTTTTCATAATGAGGGAAGAATATTGGCTAAATGTTTTATGTAGGAGTGAGCTAGTTTACTGTAAAGATCTGGCAAATTTCCATAATACTAGGCCAAGGAATCTGGCTAACTAAGCACTCTTATCTCTCAATTAGAAAGAAAGATAAAAGGTAGAATGCATGTAACATATGTGTAGTTACTCCCTACCATGTGGTACACTCTAAAATGGGGATCTGAGTGAAATTTTTTAACTTGGGACTAGAGATTGAGAGGGCACACACACACACACACACACACACACACACACACACAAAATCTAGGATTACATGCAGGAAAGTTGTTAAAAACATATTTAATTATCTAGGAATAATGTGAAATAAAGTGTATGCTAGCTTCAACTACTTGATACTGACAAACCGGAGAGAAGTGAACAGATACTTAAAGGGATAGACACTGAGTCTATTAGTGATTTTAGAGTAATCACTGACATTGTGTGATGCAGCAAAAGCTACATTAAAATTATAGCCTCTTGTAAAGCACCAAAAAAAAAAAAAAAAAAAAAACAAACCTAGGATTTTTTAATGACCACTCAGTAGAAGAAATATTTCACCTTTTTAAAAATATTATTTACAGTTGGCAGTAAAGTCTTGCCAAACACTACAATGTGGCAATGCAGTAGAAATGTGTGGAGTACCCTGTATCACAGTGATCAGAAAATCAGGGAGGGCTCTAGGAAAGAATGTGGCTTCTTGTTGGCAAGAGGACCACCTGAGGAAAAAAAAAGTGCAGAGGATGCACGGAAAAGATACAAACCCAGTGAAAACTGTTCTTGACACAGTTAATAAGGGAACAAATAGGCACAGATATCAGACACTATTGTTTATCTTCTGTGCCTCAGAGAAGTTATGCAAATTATATAGCATGGTTAAACTTCCTTTATCTCCTCAGCAAAATGGGTATAACACCAGCATTATTAAGATTATTGCTACACTTTAATGAGATAATGCCTAGAAAGTGCTTGCAACAATGATTGGCATATTGTGAGTACTTAATAAATGTTACTCTGATTATTTGGTTTTTATAGGTGACCATGAATAACAAGTAATAAATCATTTTCACTACAGGTTATGGATGTAGTCATTTTCATTTTATCCTTCCTATATATTCTATGTCTTCTATAGAATCCCACTGGGTATTTTTATGAACAGATGAAGTTGGGTTAAGGGGACTGTATTTATTTATTACATTTATGATAGTGGCACCAAAGGTGGACAAACTGGTTCAATAATCTTTTATACATCATAGAAGTACTTTAGCTGTATTTTGGTAATAATAATTCTAAATCTACAATACAATAAAAGTCATTTTTTCATTAAAATACCTTTAAGTTAGTATCGTGGACTTATATTCAGTGTACTTATGCTCATTGTTCTGATTTGCCTTCAGATGTCTCAATAAGTTATTGATCTGTAATCAGTTATAAATCTAGGAACTAGTTTTATTGATTAAAATCACAATGATAGCTCAATTCTGAAAGACAAGACTAGTTTAATTTTATAAAAGAACAGGTAAGTAAATCAGTGTCAGTATGTAAAACTGCCAAGAGAATTAAATGCTTACCTAAATCCCTGTAACTTCTATCTCCCTCTATTTTTTTTCATGTAAGCATACTTTTCATGCACAGAATTATCTTACATAAACATGGGAGAAAACATACTTTTCAGTACA
Organism: Macaca fascicularis; assembly: GCF_037993035.2. NCBI lineage: Eukaryota > Metazoa > Chordata > Mammalia > Primates > Cercopithecidae > Macaca > Macaca fascicularis. The sequence goes on along the minus strand of NC_088379.1, from coordinate 97,903,174 downwards.
GTATACATTAGAAGTTTTAGAAAAAGAGTAGACCCGGGAATGTGGATAATTATTTAAATAAAGTTAAAAGAAATTAAGAATTGATTGTTGAGGTATGAACATTAAAAATCATAAAACAATATAAGTTGAAGAGATTAGGACTTTAAAGATATAAAAGAATAAAGTTAAGTAGTCATGAAAGAAGAGTTATGTCTTAAAATGAGTCCAAGCAGTAGAAAGATTATGGGCTTATCAGCTACTGGAAAGACTACTATTTGATGAAAGTTCTGAAGCCAAAAGGAGAAAGAATTAAAAAAAAAAAAAATTGTACTAGGTGTTTTCTGTCATGTTAAACAAATAGCGAATCTCTTTGTTTGAGTTTGAAAATGTGAATATAAATAACTCATATATTCATAGGCAGTTCTCCTCTTCACTTGACATAATTACAAAAATCAATTAACTCTAGCCTCAAGATATTTGGCAAATGTGCACAAAACAGACAGAAGTAAAATGTACAATTATTTAAATAAAGCCTCTTACATTTATTATATTTATGAAGTTTTGGGAGAAGGCACAGAAGAAAGGGGAAGGAAAGTTAATATTGATTGAAAATTCATTGTGGGCCAGTCAATTTCATTATTTCAAAATCTGTTTTATTTACTTAATGTATTTTTCATTTGGTCCCTCAAGCTAGGGGGTTATATCTACATTTTACATATAAAATGACTAAGGTAAAGAAAGTTAAAATTAATTGTCCACAAGTGCTAAAATTTGGGTAAAATAGAATTTGAGCTGAGACACATGTGACAAGCTCCATAACTTTTAGTTCAATGAATTAACAATTAAAGCTCCAAGAGCAGTAATATCTAATGAAATAATGATAGAGATGGGTGCATAAATATAACAGATAATCAAATACTGTATATATATTATAGCATGCTCAGCTGTGCATGCACAAAGACTGAAATCAGAAGGAAACATGTAAAAGCAAAGATGATTTATTTTTTGTACAGTTGGATTTTTGGAAGAGATTTTTCTTATATAGTGTGATAATTTTGAACTCTGATTTCCACTAATACTGTTACAATGGTATTTGTTCAATAAATGATATTTGAAAACTATGAAAAATTATCTCATGTCTTTTTAACATAAATCACAAACTATGTTTGACTATTGTAAACCTTCAACAAACCAGTCCTGGTGACAAATGCATATTCATACCAACATATGTAGATGTTCATTTTAATTTGAATAAATCATAGAGATTTTATTTGCATTTGTAATATACACATCTTTTTGTTAATTTAATATTACTTTAAGGCTTCCAACAGTGATGCAAAAGATGCTTTGCAAAGTCAGTGTGTGTATGTGTCTGTGTGTATATAAAAGTTTATTACTGAGGATAAACACAGCATAGGAAACCTAAGAACATGTTATAGGCTATACAAGAATATAATCAAAAATATTTTATGTAGCCTTTGCACATAAGAGGATCACAACACAAAAGTATCATTTAGCACCAATTTAAAATATTATCAAGCAAATACAAGTATATATAGTGACATGTTTTTGATAGATACTGAATTAATTTTAGTTAATCTGGGAAGACAAGAGTTTCAATCTGAGCCTGGGGACAGAAAGAAAGGATGGGTGGGAGAGACAGTAGGAAAGAAGAGTGGAGAGTGCAAGCTAGGGAACAGGATTTGCATCTGTATGAAAAGAAATAGGACTTGGAACTGGAGTAAACTCTGCTGGGTTCTAAATTCTGTGAGAAAACTAGAGGATGATATATTCACTGCACCTAGCAGCTTGTAGGAATAGTTCTCCAAAAATTGGGTTAGCTACCCCTTACATTATATTTAGTAGCCTTCAAAGTAATTAATTATTGTACTTTAACACAATATAGTAGAGCACAGGTAAAATGGATCCCATGTAATGAAAACAATTAACCAATTCTACATAATCAGGCTATTTCTATCTCCTAGATAGCATACATTAATAACCCAAGTTAATACTACTTTGGTGATATGAATATAATTCCTATTTTTAGTAAAAAATTCATAGAGTATTCAAAAAGTTCCTACCTATGAAGCATTTGAGCCACTTAACCTCTCAATGTGCTCAACAGCAAAAGGAGTGTCCTAGGCTCTGGACAATCTCTAACAGTCTTTCCATGAACGAGTCTAATTTCGACAGGAAAGTGACTGAAGGATCAGGGCTTGCCCAGGATAAAATCATCAAAGAAGAAGAAAAGAGGAAGGTGGCAATCTTCAGAGAACAGTATGAGAATGATGCTCTCAAAGCCAGTTTCCTGTGGAAAACATAGAAAGTGACAAGACCGCCAAAATCCTGGGGTGCCAGAATTAAAACGAGGAGTAAGATTTATATAAAGTAGGCTAGCAATGAAAGAGCAAGACAATGAGGGGAAGAGAGCAATGCAGGCTACCACACGATTATCTCTTCAGGCAAAACTAGACTTTGGAACAGAGATAGGAAAAAAATGTTCAGGAGAATCTAATGGCTTCTGCATGAAACTGAGAAAGGGCATACCTGAGACAGAAGTTTGTAGAGGTTGAGTCAATTAAATAACATGGTATCTATAGAAGAATTAATTCAAAAATGCAAGACAATATCTTATAGTTATTATCTATAACAAATAGGCTTTTAAAAACTTATATACGCCTATGAAACTTTAACTTTTAAGGCTAACATCTTATTTGGAGTCATTGTTACTTTATAAGAGAGTTCTGTAAAAAATAAAAATGATCAAAACTGTTGGTTACTTGATGATTTCTCCTCTTGGGACTCAAAGTAAAGAAAATTTCAATCTTTTTCATAAATTATCTTTACATTTTTTTAAAAACAGTGCACTCCATGTGAAAATACTTGTAAAAGCATCTGAGGTTGGGTGTGAATTCATGCAATTGCCAATATCCAATCAGTTCTGCTAGAAGTTTCAGTCAATTAGCAGATAGGGAGAAAGGACCAAAATAAATAAATAAATAAATAAATAAATAAATAAATAAATAAAGGGAGCAATTACAGGCACTAGATTCTGATTTTTAAAAATCAGTTAAATATGTTTATATGAAAGAAGACAACTTATACTTAGCTATTTGTCCTTTTTTCTGCTGCCTGTGAAGGAAAAAGTAGAAGTCCTCTAAGTAATTAAAAATAAAACACAGCCAAAACAAAATATAATTTGTTTCTTTAATCAGCATAAAAGGAAATAATAACCTGTTGCTAAGACAGTATCAGTGGCGACTGAAAGAGAATATACCTAGGGCAACACTGAGGCTGAGCCAAACTTCAAGCTGATCACAGGTCCACAGGCAGGATTCTGAAACTAGGGTGCTGATTTGCCCCAGTTTGCCTCCACACAGTTGGACTGATGGACACATCAGTCCAAATTTGTCTTTTTCACCCCAACAGCAACACTTTTTATTTTTTGTGGGTATATAGCAGGTGTATACATGTATAGGTTATGTGAGATACTTTGATACACACATGAAATGTGTAGTAATCACATCAGGGTAAATGGGATATCTATCAACTCAAGCATTTATCCTTTGCCAAGAGCAATCTTAATAGTATGCTACCTCTTTTATTCCAAAAGGAGTCCTGGTTTGGACAATAAATTGGACAATACATTTAGGAGATCATCCTATATTAGACCAAAGCTAAGAAAAGAGTGTGGCCACCAAGGCAGAGCTAAATATCAGAATCAGCCCTAGCAAACATTTTAGCCATCTACCTCATGTAAATTTATAATGAAATATCATCTTTGAAAGAATAGTTAACCTTAAATCCACATACTTACCGGAAAGGCTTTCAACTTTGATTTATATATTATAGAAAAGCCACAGTTATAAATCTAAACCTTTTAGAAATGGGATAAACAGGGAACCCTATTTGATCTCACATTCCTCATGCACTTTCTAAAGCCTAATCTAGGACCCTGATTAGCAGTACATGTAAGTTGCAAGTTCAATTTCCTGAAGTATGAACCTTATTTGCAATAGTCCATAAGTCTGTATTTTAGATTTTATTGCAGTGTATCCATATAACAGATGAGGTGGAGCAGGTAAATTTGAGACTTTGAAAATTTCATTACTACTCCAAGGATTTCATAGCCAGGAAGTAGCCAAAAGACTAAGGCAAGATTCTAACATATAACCCTGACATCAAATACAATGCTTCTTTTTCCCTACTGTATCCTACTCTGACTGTTTATTAAAATGACCAGTCATCACAATTTTTGACTGGGTCAACTCATTCAAGGTATGTTCCATTGATTCTAAATTTCTTATATTTAATCTACCACGATATTCATTAGACTGCCTGGGAACAAGAGAAAGATGCCGAGACCCTTCTTTCCCATTGGAGCACTCAATTTTCCACTCTTGGCTGTTTTACAATGGACCGACTTATTAAGAACAAAAAAGAATTAGATGGTAAAATTAAGTTCCAATAATTTCATACCTAAACTGTTTTTATTGAAGTTAGCATCGACTCTACATATTAGAAAAACATGCTGAAAAGCTAGACTCTAAACAAAGATGCAAAGAGACAGAAAGAACACTTGGCTTATGTGGATCCACTTTATCCCACTTCTCAGTTTGAACAGTGTTTTTGCACACACACAACCACACTGCCTCTGCTTTCACATTCTTCCGACTCCAGATCAGCATTTGCAAACGCCTCTTCTTATCAGAAAACACAGGTCCTTAAAAATGAAGATGGAGTCTTCTAGGGGAGGGGGAACAAAGAGGCCAGAAGTCCCAAAAAGATCCCTTTAGTTTGGTTCTAAATGGGACCTCTGTCCCACTTCAAGCTTTACTTCTGCCACCCTTGGAGTACAAGTTTCCTTTTCTCTAGCTAATTATATTTTCAGAGAACATGTAACTAAAGAACACAAAATTCTACAAAAAAATATTTCGATCATTCTATGTAATTACATTAATTGATGTAAGAGGATTATACATTCAATAGGAAACTAGAAATTACGAACAAGAAATAAAAATTATCTTTTTATTTTATATTTGACAACCTAAGATTCTGTCAAAGATCATTCTGTTTTAAAACTCTTTTGACTGGAAATCAACGTCAAATAAATTAATGGTGCCATTCCCTTAAAATTAGGACCAAACTTTGATTTTAAAATGTACACTTATAATAAAAAAACAGAAATGCTAAGAAAAAAAGAAATATTTTCAAAAGTAGGTAATATCATCTGGGGGTAGTGGCTCATGCCTGTAATCTCAGCACTTTGGGAGGCTGAGGCAGGTGCATTACCTGAGGTCAGGAGTTCAAAACCAGCTGGCCAACATGGTGAAATTCCCTTTCTACTAATACAAAAATTAGCTGGGCGTGGTGGTGGCATGTGCCTGTAATCCCTGCTACTTGGGAGGCCGAGGCAGGGGAATCGCTGGAACCTGAGAGGCAGAGGTTGCAGTTAGCAGAGATTGTGCCACTGCACTCCAGCCTGGGGGACAGAGAGAGACTCTGTCTAAAAAAAAAAAAAAAAAAAAAAAAAAAAAAAAAAAGTAGGTAATATTATTTGGAATTAATTTTAAACTGAGAAATAAGTAGACATAGGAACTAAAGATCATAAGACTCCTGGTGTAGAATTAGTATTTTCTGAACATAAGTACCCTGAATATACTTTAAATGGTTCACATTTTAAATAGCAAATGACACTATTAACGTTGGATTTGAGGAAAAGCTAGAAAAAGATGACTAGAAAAACACTGTTTCCTTTTTCAGGTCAAAATAGAATTGACCACTATGAAAAATAATCTTTATTTCCTCCATCTGAGGCAGGAAAGGGGATCATGGTGAAGCCTGGGATTTAAACTTCACAGTTACGCCAAAATCATTTTGAGTTCAAAACTGAACTCCATTTCTCTCCTGAAATGGTTCCTCTTTCTTGGTTTCCTATATTGAATTTTCTGTTCTTACTCCCACTTCAAAAGAATGATCAGTTCACTGGCTGAAACCTCTTTCACCTCTCTCCTAAGCAACACCTGGAGTACTGTCAGGGTCTTCCACCACAAATGCAGTATTCCAATATTTCATCTCTTATATTTACAGCATATTTGAGAGTTCAATAAGAATATTTATAGACATAATGGCTTTTCATCCTAAAAATGACCCAGTCAAGATGGGATCTATTGTTATTACCCCCAATTAAAACTGAAAAACTAAGACTTTGAAAGCAAATATGGACATGTAACAAACAATGTAAGATTTCATAACTGTATGTGTTCAGCCAGACACTGAATTAGTACTTGACATTCAGGGATATAAAATATTGTCTCTGACTTCCCAAACATAGGTCCCCTTCTTACATGACACTATTATTTCTTCTCTGCTTTGTCCAGACAGGAAGCACAAAAGATACAACTTAAATGGTACCAAAAATTAAAGATAACTCTTTTCCAAGAGGCAGATTCTGGCAGCGTTGAGAACCTATTAGGTTCCCTGGGCATCTTCCCTGCTAATCCTCAGGCCAAAGGCCTAAATGACCTGACATTCCAAAAGAACCTCTATCCTGCCTCTAAGCTTATTTCATGGAAGCTTTTCTTTCTCTCATTGCTTCCAATTTGTGCAGATTAAAATGAACTATTCCATTTGGAAATTCAATCAAGGGCCACATCATGAAACTCAATTGACTGCAAGAAGGTCTTTTTTCTTCCATCATTACAGTACATCTTACTTTGAACTGGGAGTGAACGACACATATTAAAATATCAAAAAATCCTTTAGGTGGATTAGACTCATTATCAATTATTCTTGATTAATCAAACCAAGAATAACATTCATATGAGATAAAGGAAAAATTCACTTCTTAGGAATAAGTATCTCTAAGGATACATTATAAAAAATTATTCATATTTTCTTATCCAAGGGTGAGATAGAAGGTAATAATGCTACTATAATATCACTAACAAAAATATTATACATTCTAATTTAAAATATGTATTATGAAATATTCAAAACACAAAATATGCCAAACCACCTCTCATAGTGTCAAACCGGTTCTTCTCTCTGTACATTCCATCCTCTCTTCTCTTTGATTTGAACATTTAAGGGAGCTTTCTGCCTACACCAAACAAGAAACAAACATTAAAAGTCCTCAATAAAATACTGGCAAACCGAATCCACCAGCACATCAAAAAGCTTATCCACCATGATCAAGTGGGCTTCATTCCTGGGATGCAAGGTTGGTTCAATATACGCAAATTAATAAACGTAATCCAGCATATAAACAGAACCAAAAAACACATGATTATCTCAATAGATGCAGAAAAGGTCTTTGACAAAATTCAACAAAAAACTCTCAATAAATTCGGTATTGATGGAACGTATCTCAAAATAATAAGAGCTATTTATGACAAAACCACAGCCAATATCATACTGAATGGGCAAAAACTGGAAGCATTCCCTTTGAAAACTGCCACAAGACAGGGATGCCCTCTCTCACCACTCTTATTCAACATAGTGTTGGAAGTTCTGGCCAGGGCAATCAGGCAAGAGAAAGAAATCAAGGGTATTCAGTGAGGAAAAGAAGAAGTCAAACTGTCCCTGTTTGAAGATGACATGATGGTATATTTACAAAACCCCATTGCCTCAGCCCAAAATCTCCTTAAGCTGATAAGCAACTTCAGCAAAGTCTCAGGATATAAAATTAATGTGCAAGGCCGGGCGCGGTGGCTCAAGCCTGTAATCCCAGCACTTTGGGAGGCCGAGACGGGCGGATCACGAGGTCAGGAGATCGAGACCATCCTGGCTAACACAGTGAAACCCCGTCTCTACTAAAAAAAAATACAAAAACTTAGCCGGGCGAGGTGGCAGGCGCCTGTAGTCCCAGCTACTCGGGAGGCTGAGGCAGGAGAATGGCGTGAACCCAGGAGGCGGAGCTTGCAGTGAGCTGAGATCCGGCCACTGCACTCCAGCCTGGGTGACAGAGCGAGACTCCATCTCAAAAAAAATAAAATAAAAAAAAAATAAAATAAAATAAAATAAAATTAATGTGCAAAAATCACGAGAATCCTTTTTTTTTTTTTTTTTTTTTTTTTGAGACGGAGTCTCACGCTGTTGCCCAGGTTGGAGTGCAGTGGCACGATCTCGGCTCACTGCAAGCTCCGCCTCCCGGGTTCCCGCCATTCTCCTGCCTCAGCCTCCTGAGTAGCTGGGACTACAGGCGCCCGCCACCGCGCCCGGCTAATTTTTTGTATTTTTAGTAGAGACGGGGTTTCACTGTGGTCTCGATCTCCTGACCTTGTGATCTGCCCGCCTCGGCCTCCCAAAGTGCTGGGATTACAGGCTTGAGCCACCGCGCCCGGCCTCACGAGCATTCTTATACACCAGTAACAGACAAACAGAGAGCCAAATCTTGAATGAACTTCCATTCACAATTGCTTCAAAGAGAATAGAATACCTAGGAATACAACTTACAAGGGATGCAAAGGACCTCTTCAAGGAGAACTACAAACCACTGCTCAGTGAAATAAAAGAGGACACAAACAAATGGAAGAACATACCATGCTCATGGATAGGAAGAATCAATATCGTGAAAATGGCCATACTGCCCAAGGTAATTTATAGATTCAATGCCATCCCCATCAAGCTACCAATGAGTTTCTTCACAGAATTGGAAAAAACTGCTTTAAAGTTCGTATGGAACCAAAAAGGAGTCCGCATCGCCAAGACAATCCTAGGTTAAAAGAACAAAGCTGGTGGTATCAAGCTACCTGACTTCAAACTATACTACAAGGCTACAGTAACCAAAAGAGCATGGTACTGATAGCAAAACAGAGATATAGACCAATGGAACAGAACAGAGTCCTCAGAAATAATACCACACATCTATAGCCATCTGATCTTTGACAAACCTGACAAAAACAAGCAGTGGGGAAAGGATTCCCTAGTTAATAAATGATGCTGGAAAAATTGGCTAACCCCAAGTAGAGAGCTGAAACTGGATCCTTTCCTTACTCCTTATACAAAAATTATTTCAAGCTGGAATAGAGACTTAAATGTTAGACCTAATACCATAAAAACCCTAGAAGAAAACCTAGGTAATACCATTCAGGACATAGGCATGGGCAAGGACTTCATGTCTAAAACACCAAAAGTAACTGCAACAAAAGCCAAAATTGACAAACGGGATCTAATTAAACTAAAGAGCTTCTGCACAGCAAAAGAAACTACCATCAGAGTGAACAGGCAACCTACAGAATGGGAGAAAATTTTTGCAATCTACTCATCTGACAAAGGGCTAATATCCAGAATCTACAAAAAACTCAAACAAATTTACAAGAAGAAAACAAACAACCACATCAAAAAGTGGGCAAAGGATATGAACGGACATTTCTCAAAAGAAGACATGCATACAGCCAACAGACACATGAAAAAATGCTCGCCATCACTGGCCATCAGAGAAATGCAAATCAAAACCACAATGAGATACCATCTCACACCGGTTAGAATGGCAATCATTAAAAAGTCAGAAAACAACAGGTGCTGGAGAGGATGTGGAGAAATAGGAACACTTTTACACTGTTGGTGGGATTGTAAACTAGTTCAATCATTGTGGAAAACAGTATGGCGATTCCTCAAGGATCTAGAACTAGAAATACCATATGACCCAGCCATCCCATTACAGGGTATATACCCAAAGGATTATAAATCATGCTGCTATAAAGACACATGCACACGTATGTTTATTGCGGCACTATTCACAATAGCAAAGACTTGGAATTAACCCAAATGTCCATCAGTGACAGACTGGATTAAGAAAATGTGGCACATATACACCATGGAATACTATGCAGCCATAAAAAAGGATGAGTTTGTGTCCTTTGTAGGGACATGGATGCAGCTGAAAACCATCATTCTTAGCAAACTATTGGAAGAACAGAAAACCAAACACCGCATGTTCTCACTCATAGGTGGGAATTGAACAATGAGATCACTTGGACATGGGAAGGGGAACATCACACACTGGGGTCTATTATGGGGAGGGTGAAGGGGGAGGGATGGCATTGGGAGTTATACCTGATGTATATGACGAGTTGATGGGTGCAGCACACCAACACGGCACAAGTATACATATGTAACAAACCTGCACGTTGTGCACATGTACCCTAGAACTTAAAGTATAATTTAAAAAAAAAAAAAAAAAAAAAAACATTCAAAGATGCTTTTCTAAATGGTAGAGAAAGGCAACTTGATTGTTGAATCCATCACAGGGATCACTGTGATTGAAGACAGACTTCCGAATTCTTCTCTGACTTGCTATTTAATAGTCCTACTGGCTGGGCATGGTGCTCACGCCTGTAATCTCAGCACTTTGGGAGGCTGAGGTGGGCAGATCGTTTAAGTTCAAGAGTTTGAGACCAGCTTGGGTAACATGAGGAAATCCCTTCTGCAAAAAATACAAACATTAGGGAGGCTGAGGTGGGCGGATCTCCTGAGCTCAGGAGATCAAGACTGCAGTAAGCCATGAGCGTGCCACTGCACTCCAGCCTGTGTGACAGAGTGAGACTCTGTCTCAAAAAAAAAAAAAAAAAAAAAAAAAAAAAAAGTTATAATCCTGGCATATAGTATGCACTCTCTTTCTCTCCAAAGAGTATTGGGAAGTTAGTCACCCTACCTGATGGAGGGGCCTAAAAGAAAAAAACTTATTCCCTAACCAAAGTGGAAGAGAATTAACCAGTCAATTTCTCTATGAGCAGAGTAACAACAGATACACTATTGCTTACCAAAAAAAAATTTATATATATATATACACACCCACACACACACACATATATATATAAAACCAACACTTGTGAAACAACCACCCAACTTAATAAAACACCATCAATAACGTTGAAACTATGTACCTCTCCATCACATCACCTTGCCTTCTCCCCTTTTCCCTCTATTAATTGCTGATCAGATTTTTGCATTTATCATTGTCATGTGCTTCACAGTTCCTTTTTTTAAGAGTGCAATATTCAAATTCCTCTTCATGGTCTACAACATACCATCAACAGGAGCTCAACAGGGTATATACAACGTAGATGCTCAAGACTCAATGTGTATTGACAGGAATAGCAATACAACCCAGTTTATACATAATTACCTAAAGTTTTTAAGTAGTATAGCTGCAATTTATATTTCATTTTAATTAAAAATCACCATAAATATGATGCAAACAACTGAGCCAATCACTGGGGCCCTGGTTGTCAGCAGCATTACCCCTGGAGGGCAGTTTTTTCTCTGCGATAATATTCTTCGCTTTGCTCCCAGTCAGTGTCATTCAGCTTATTATTTTTTAGTGGCCTAAAAGCTTTGCTCCTCTTACTAACTCAGCAGCCAAGAGCCAGTTCTATCTTCAGAATCTGGGTGATATTTTGAGAAAATAAAACTATTTCTTCTCAACAAGCCTGTGCATATGAACAGTCAGGGACTGATTTTCTGGTTTACGGATTATCAAAAACCCTTTGCTCCTTTTTCCTTGCTTTTGGCCATTTCACTGCTCATTAGTATTGCCACTGAAGAGTGGACAGGAAAAATAAAAAGAAAAAAATCAAAGCAGCCAGTTTTGCTATTTATTAACTGTTTATTAGCCACAACATGAACTGTTGTGGAGAAAAATAGAAGCATTGGCCAGTTAGTTTGTGAACAATCTGTTATGTTCAGTTTTCAATGTTTTTCCTGTTTTCAATCACATCTATATAATTAAAAGTCTATATAAATATATTTTCCTAATAATAGTTATGCCACTTGTAAAGAAAGTTTATTTTACTTCTGCCGTAGGACAAACTTTTTCCATCATGGTCAAATGTCATAAATGTCAAATGTCATGAATGTCAAATGTCATAAAACTATCATTTTCACTGATGTTTTATACATACAGCAGTGAGGATAGATTAGTAATATGAAAGAACAGTGTACTATTAACTTTGAAAGTGAGAGTAAAAAAGGCAATTTAATTTTTCTCTACCCAAGAAATCATGCTTAATGGAATATCTGATGTACGGTATTAAATTTAGAAAAGATCTCATTAGCTTAATTAATTACAAAATAACCAAATCTTAATGTCTCCTCCTTCATTACTTAAGCTTGCATGAGAACTACTGACATCTATTTAAAAAAATAAAAGAATTAAAAAATAATTCTTCCTTAGATTTGAAATTGGCATGATTGTATTTACTTTGTAGCCTATAGCTACAATATGGTGAACCATCAGAAAGCTGAGAAATGAGATTTCTACTACAAAGACCATTTGTATGTGATAACTTCCTGATCCCATTTATATGTCTTTTTCCAAAATATATGCTTTTATGGCACCTTTAGGCTACCACAAAAAAAAAATGGCATTTATTGAATTATCACAATCTCCAGTGCCATAGTAGACCACAGTCATTCAGCTGGGAGTTCTGAATTGTTCTACCTTCAGCTTCCTAATGTTATAATATTTTCTCAGAAGGCAGATACTCCTGAAAGTTCTAAGGATACGAAACTTGTCTTTTGTCAATGAGCTATATTCCTATAACAACATAATAGGTCTAAAAAACATCTGGTGAAACACCCAAAAATGTCACATGTTATGGTTTCATGTAACCCTAAATCAATATGTTCTGCAAATGGAACATGAGATGTGAGTCATAATTTCTCAGCTTGAAATGAATGGATTATAGAAAATATCCAAAACTCACCATGATTACAACACGAGAGAAGAGCAGTCCCGCTTACATCTGTGGATGAAGCATCACCCACATTAATAAGGCGTTACAAATTGAAAAACAATTTAAGAAGAAATGTATAATGGTTCTCACATAGGCCATGCTTCCACTGGGCTATGCTGAGAGTTGTTGGTATATCTAAAAAGAAAATTCAGTGGTTTCCTGTTATTTCCATTCACAGAAGCAGCAAAGGAGATCTGGATTCTGAGTAGCAAGATAGCAACTGCCACTAAATCACCAACACAATTTTGTCTGTGGTCAGATTGCAGAGATTATCAGAAGGAGGAATCAGTCTTCTGGATTTGAATTCACTTTAAGCATCATGCAACAGAACAACAGGACGGGTTCTCTTTTTTTTTTTTGAGTTGGAGTTTCACTCTTATCACCCAGGTTGGAGTGCAATGGCGCAATCTCAGCTCACTGCATCCTCCACCTCCCAGGTTCAAGCAATTCTCCTGCCTCAGCCCCTGAGTAGCTGGGATTACAGGCACACAGCACCATGCCCAGACAACTTTTATATTTTTAGTAGAGATGGGGTTTCACCCTGTTGATCAGGCTGGTGTTGAGCTTCTGACCTCAGGTGATCCACCCGCCTCAGCCTCCCGAAGTGTTGGGATTACAGGTGTGAGCCACCACGTGTAGCCAGGACTAGTTCTCTTGTCTCACCACAGCTACTAAGATATTATCTGGTCTTTGGATTTTAAGATATTAAGCCAATCAATAATATGACATTTTAATGATGTTGAAGGTACATATAGTAAACACTTCAGCAGTGTTAGGGTTTCACTCCAACTTAAGTTTCAATTTAAGTCCACGTAGCATTTCCTTCAAATGATATTTCACCACCCCAAGAAGCTATGAACTAGTAAATAGAAAATATCTTTCAATGTTCTGTATTTCATTAATGAAGTTCCTGGGCTCCAGTCAGAAAACAATTTGCTTTTTTTGTCAGTCATTGCTATTCTCAAACTGTAAGACTCCTATCTTCTCATCGTTCAAATATCCCATATTTACATATCAATTAACAGATGTATCAGAGCAGAAACAACCATGTGACATCCATATCACATTGTTTCCGCAAGATGAAATGTTTTTATAGAGGACATAACAATTATAACAACAAAGAACACAAAAGATATTATTCATCTGCTATTAGCATGCTTATTTTAGTACAGATATTATTATTTCAGGTGCAAAATCAAAATACACAACTTATGGGTATATTAATACTAATGAAAGAACTAAGATTCATATTCAAAAGGCTGAAATCTGAGGTTACTAAATTTAGAACATTTCCTTTCCTCATGTCCACCTATGACTGAAAATCTAGCACCCATTGTTTAGCGCAAAGTAAAAGATCCATAAAAGGAAATATTTAAATGTGTCACAGAAATCATATGAATACAATATGCCTAATGAATGTATTGTATCTATTTAATTTCTATGCTGCAATGATAAACTTTGCCCTGTAATTACTACAGGTTGAGTATCCTTTATCTGAAATGCTTGGGTCATGAAATGTTTTGGATTTCAGAATTTTTTCAGATTTTGGAATAGTTGCATATCAATAATGAGATAGCTTGGGGATGGGACTACATGTAAACATTAAGTTCATTTATGCTTCATATATACCTTATACACAAAGCCAGAAGGTAAGGTAATTTCATAAAACTTTTTTCTATAATTTTGTGCATCCATCTCGTGAGGTAGGTCATGTGTGGAATTTTCCATTTGTGGGTATCATGTCAGTGTTGAAAAGTGTCAAATGTTGGGGCATTTGGATTTTAGATTTTTGGATTAGGGATCCTCAACACATATATCCTTTTTGTCCCCGTACACATTGAAAACTTTAAAACTGTTTTTCCAAAGTGATGTTTTAAGCAAATCAAATTCATAACAGAATTTACTCAGAGGAAATTTATAATGGATTTAAATTCGTCTATAATAACAAAATAATTTTATGCATTTTAATACCACTAACAGAATGATATATTGTATGTTCCTGGAATTAGTACATTACTAAATGGCTAAATATTTATGACATTTGTAATGTTATAGCAATACTATGTAAAATGTAATCTGCTCTTAAGTTCAGATAAAAAAATTTCTATGATATTTGAATAGCAATCTGGGAAACTAAATGAAATCTAAACTCTAAACTTCTCTCTCAGGTTAATTTCAGTATGTTTGGCCTGGTGTCACTTGATTCAAATCACCAAAAAAAAAAAAAAAAAAAAAAAAAAAAGACAACAAAAACAGCTTTCCTTACTATTTGAACGTTTTCTATCCAAACTCGGAAACCATATAAGTTGAAAGAAAAAGGTGTATCAATTTTAAATCATTTTACTGATACTTCTCTTATGACTGAATATTTAGAAAATTATCATATATATACCAATGCCCAGCTGTAAAAGGAAATCCTTCCCTTTACCTAATATTCCCTTCCTTACCACTTTCTTATGACAAAACTCATAGAATTCCTCATATCCTATTAAATCTTCGGGTTCTTTACAATCAGTATTTTATCACTTATAGTCCACTATAAGCACTTCCTTTGAAGTAATCTTTGTACTCAACATTTTCAAGCCCAGCAATCAAATCTCCATTTTCATACATACAATTTAACAGGGTTTCTCACTTCTCCTTCTAGAATTACTTTTCTCACATGGCTTCCAGAATACCATGTACTCCTGGTTTTCCTCCTGTCTCACAGGCTATTCATATTTCTCTTTTCCTGCATCCCTTGCTCTCCTTGGACTCAAACTTTTGGAATGCTAAATGACATAGTCTTGGAACTCTTCTCTCTCTGCATGTCTTCCTCTCTGTTCCTTTATTTTTATTTACATATTTTATTATAATTTTCAGTCTTTTAATTTTATTTTTCCCTAAGTTATTGGGGTATTAGTGCTATTTGGTTACATGAGTAAGTTTCTTTAGGGGAGATTCATGAGAACCTGGTGCACTCATCACCAAAGCAATATACACTGCACCATATTTGTTGTTTTTTATCCCCACCAACCCTTCTTCGCAAGTCCCGAAAGTCCATTGAATCATTCTTATGCCTTTGTGTCCTCATAGCTTAGCTCCCACATATCAGTGAGAACATATACTGTTTGATTTTCCATTCCTGAATTATTTCACTTAGAATAATAGTTTCTAATCTCATCCAGGTCATTGCAAATGCTGTTAATTCGTTCTCTTTTATGGCTGAGTAGTATTCCATCATATATATATATATACCAGAGTTTCTTTATTCACTCATTGATTGATAGGCATTTGGGTTGGTTCAACGATTTTGCTATTGTTAATTGTGCTGCTATAAACATGCATGTGCAAGTATCTTTTTTGAATAATGTCTTCTTTTCCTCTGGGTAGATATCTAGTAGTGGGGTTGCTACATTAAATGGTAGTTCTACTTTTGGTTCTTTAAGAAATCTCCACATTGTTTTCCACAGCGGCTGTACTAGGTTACATTCCCACAAGCAGTGTAGAAGTGCTCCCTGATTGCCCCATCCTTGCCAACATCTACTGTTTTTTGATTCTTTGATTATGGCCATTCTTACAGGAGTCTATACTGACAATGATATATTCCCCGAATATACAGCTCAAATCCCAAACTCACCTCTAAATTTCAGGATCATATAATAAACTTCCAATTTAAACTCTCAAGTTTGATGTCTAATAGAAATGCAAAATTTAATAAATGTACATTTTGATTTGTACCCTAAATTTGCTTATGTCCCCATATTCCGAATATTAGTAGTAACACATTTACCCCATGTATTTGGGTAAAATACCTTGGAAGCCTCTTTACTTTCTCTGGATCTCTCCTACCTGACTCATCTATCAGAAAATCCTGTTTTTCCTATCTTCACATTATGTCCACAATCTGACAACTGTACATTTAGCTAAGTTACCACCTTGATCCAATTTGCTATTGTCAATTTGTACTTCTACTCTATCCAGTGCACTTAAGCAAAGAATGTTATCTTTCTAAAATACAAACTATTTCATATCACACATTTTATCTTAACCCAAAATACTTAGAAGATTTAAATCCCTTACCATGACCTGTAAGTCCCTACAGAATCTTCCCCAGTGCCCTCTCAGATCCCATTTACTTCCATTTCCTGCTTTTCTCACTGAGTTATGCTCCAATTGGCTTTAAAGATATTTCTTAAGTAAACTAAGCGGATTTTCGTAGTGTCTATCTCACGGCCATCATTCTTGCTATATCCTCTGACTGAATTATTCTTCATCAGATATCCACATGGTTCACATCCTTTCTTTAGATCAAGTCTCTATTCCAATGAAAACATACTTTGTCACCCTTCATTCCCTCATTTTACTTCATAGCATTTATCAATATTTGACATCACATCATATATTTTCTTATCTGGTTGTCTCTTCCGTGAGAATGTAAGTTCCTTATATACAAAAACATAGCTTGCTGGTTCAACATTTTAATTTTAGAGACCAAAAGCAATGCTTCATACAGAGTAGATTCAGAATAAAATGTTTGCTGAATAAAAGAAAATTCTCCCAATTAGCACACATACTACATGTCGGTAGCAATGCTTATATTACCATACAGTTTCAGAAATATTAACTTCTAGAATTATAATGACTTTATTAAGGAAGCAAATACCTTATTTAAGCTTACTTAGGATAGATCAGGTACTCTGAGCAATAAAATGAGATTCTTTTTTAAATAGTACTTTTAATTATTTTAAAGAAAAATATAAGCAAATTGCTATTGTTATATAATTTATTACCTAATGTTTTTCATTTTAAAAATCTGTTAATAAGGAACGTGACTACAGAGTGATTTAAGAACATTTAAGACCATAAGTAGGTATTTAGTGCTTAGCTTCTGGTGTTCACTTGGCTTCCCTCTATTTACTCAAGAAGCTTTCGGGGGGTCAATCCAGCCTCAGCTTCACATTGATGACTACTTGGTGAACAACAGGAGGATAAAAACATGAAAACCTGAAGCAGGAGTCCAGTGTAGTGAAGAACTTTGAATTGGTTGCTTTCTTTATAGTCTACTTTTTGTTTGTAGTGATATGAAGCATATGTTAATATTCCTGATGCACTCCCAGTTTGCAAATTCTAAAGGCCAGTGTCCCTCCAGTTAGTGTTAATAAACACTAACTTTGCAGTGTTCTATAGGAGTAATGCTGTAGGTAATACCTTGATACTAATAATAGACAAAGTGAAAACAAAATCAAAAACAAAAAACTAATCTAGCTCTCTCAATCAGATACTAGTTATCTAGAATATCTGATGAAGAAATATACATAATTCTTGTTTGCAACAAAACATCTTCAATTTAAAGAGTTCTTAATTTGAGTAATTAAGATTTTATGTTCCTTATTTCCCCTTATATTTCCTTTTTTGAAGTTCACTCTCAGGCAGCTATTAATTATCACCACACTTGACTGTATCTCTTCTCCCAATTCCTTTCTGTTACTCCTTAAATATAGCAATTTTTCTCCATTTAGTTTATATAGTCTTAGAGATTAAATGAACATTAGTCTAAATCTTATTGTAGGGTTAATAAAAATAAAGACTAAAGAATTAAATAACTTTCCAATATATTCAATTAGCTATTTATAAATTGAGATTTAGTCCAAAACCTTCTAAATTCTAATCCAGAATACTTTTTTTATTATACCTTAACATTGCCCATGTGTTTGTCAAATTCTCTTAAATATGTGTTCACATCAATATACTAAAATTCACCAATTTAAATGACGTGAATCCATAGGTGTTCTAATAATCAATTCCAGCACTGTCTTAGTATTTTTTCTTATCTTTTAGACAACTGTCTAATCATTTAATTTTACTCTGAGTTGTTAAAAATACATTATTCCAACTAATAATTAATGAATTTTGGTATAGGGCAAAATCTAACATAAGACAAACTGTTCATTCACTTATTTAACCTAGTCTTGCATTCTCTAATATTGTGAGTTTGCCAATGTTAAAACGAAATTATCGGATTAAAAGTTGCCCTAAATTTCATCCTCCATTATTCTTATAATGAAATATGCCAGAAAGAAAATTGTGCCTTTTTACAAAACAAATAAATTACTATGTGAGCATAGTCATGAGTTTTACATGGACAAATAAACCCTATAATTGTGGTACTTGTAGTGATAGTAGTGGTGGAGGTGGAACTATGCAAGGAATCGATACAATGCATACAATTAACCAGGCAAAAATTATCTGAAAACATGTATGGTCATTCATAAAACTCAATGGTTGGTATTATTTTTAGATATATTTGTGTCCATGTATATTTTTTTTCACAACTCTATTTTTACATGTTTTGTCTCACAAACAACAATCAGTTTGAGACCTCAAGTATCCCACAGGTGAGCAGAGCTACCACAGTTAGAAGCTGCTTAACAAACTACTTTATTCGCCAATGTGTGTTTACTCCAGCAGTATTAAACACACTTGCATCCTTCCTGGTGTCTTAGATTTTATTCATAGAGAATAAGTATTAGGTTAAGAAGAGATTTCTCCTGTATTTTAAATATGAGAAAAAAATTGTATCACTATGTCTAGCAATCTAATTTGTTTAGAGGATATCAGGTGTGTTGGTTTAAATTCTTACAAGAATAAGAGACAGGGATAAATATTTATTTTTCTAGTTTGAAAATAAAAACTACCTATATCTTACAGCATCACAAAACTCATTAAAATTACTTTTTTCTGAGAATTTTAAAAATATTTCATGTGGTTTTCAAGTAATAATAATAATAATAAAAACAGCTCAGAATGCAGTGACACCTAATGGCAAAGATATCTTTATAAGCCATAAATGTATTTTCTAATAAACATTATCCTATAGTAATACTTTCTAAGTATTGCTACTTTACTCACCAATATGCTGTCTATAATCTAAAATAGACAAATAGACTGTCTATAATCTAAAATATCATGATGATCCAATAGAAATGTGAATATCTTACTTTTTAAAATAAAGTAATATACATAGGTGAAGAAAAAAACTTCAAGATTAAAAAGTGTGGTTTTAAAATTGCAATGGCCCTTTAAGATAAAATTATCATATGATAAAATCAGCCTAAGATATCAGAATGGAATAAAGTGTATCTTCCATTGCTCCTAACCATTTCAACTGACTTTTATTTTTGAAAAATCAAAAGTTAATCACCTTGATTTTTATTCATATTTGTCTTACAATTTATAACAGATATTTAGTGGATGTACATTTCACCTGGAGTAGAAAGCAAAGGCCCTTAGTGTAATGGCTTATTAGTCATGTCATAGTTGATATCTTTGATTAATAACAACACTGTCTAACTTAATACACACTTGAATTGTGCTTCAAATAACTGTATTAATGATACAGAGAAGAATAGTAAAGCCAAGTCCCTTAGTACTTTCTAGAAGTTTACACAGTTACCACAAACTTCAGGAACAAACGACTACTAAAAGTAGAAAAAGGATAAAATATCATTGAGACATCTTACACAATCCAAAAAATCCTTGAGGAGTCCCGGGGGTTATCATTAACCAATGCAAATCATGTAGCCAACTGAAAAAAAAAAATTGGTAGAACAACAGCACATCTTCTGGGAAAGCTTTTACATTCTATAATTGACAAAATAATCCTTAGTGCAGAAGTAAGAATAACTGGTATTTTACATTTACAATCTGTTATTGTTTTTAATGTGTTGACACCTTTTATTTATCCGATTTTGTATTTTAATTTGAACATTCCCATAATAAAAGTATTCTGTGGATTGTCTTGTGTTTCTCAAACATAATATCACCGTTGATTATGATTTCAGACTATAAAGTATCATCTGTTTATGAGAAAAACATGAATAAATGCATCTTTCCTACTCCATGTTGACATAAGGTATTTTACTATGACTGATAACAATAAAAATATGCTAGTGATTTGTGTAATATATGAATAAGTATACTGTTTGAGTGTTCCCTTGTAGAGATATATAACTGAGGATAGCTAATTTACAATCAGTTCTGTGAGCACAGGAACCAGATAAAGAAAGGAGCATATATTACACTGTTAAAGCATGAGATCTTCCATAGTTGATATGAAGCAAAACACAAACTGTGCAGTTGCCTGGAAATGCCACCTAATCCCTGCTTAATTAAAGCAGTGCTCTAAACTCCTGTTGTGTTTAGGGAGTAAAGAGTGTGGGACGACTGCTGTATGAAGAAAATAGCAGTCAGCGTGGCTAATCTCAAAGACTTTGGAGCTTTCTAGCTACATAA
Source organism: Macaca fascicularis (assembly GCF_037993035.2). Classification (NCBI taxonomy): domain Eukaryota; kingdom Metazoa; phylum Chordata; class Mammalia; order Primates; family Cercopithecidae; genus Macaca; species Macaca fascicularis. Next base: position 97,882,178 of record NC_088379.1, on the reverse strand, counting down.
ATCAGAGCGACTTCTGAATAGCTTCATAAAACACAATATCATTGCCATTCTACTCACGACTTTTAGGTTCTTCCTACAGCATGCAGATCATTAGGAAACTTCTAAGCAATCAAGTAATGTGGGTCTGATGAAATTACTCAATCAATGCATAGGCTCAAAGTAGAAGCATAATTCAAAATTGCATAGTTTTTATATGTCAAAAGACCTTTCTTTCATTGGGGCAAAGAAGATCACAATGGAAATGATTCATTTTTAAATACTATATGGTTGTGTACCTACGTGTGGATGTGTATTATAAAATATACGTAATTATTAAATATTTTAAAATATTATTTGAAACTCAAAGTAATTATAAAATTGTGCATTTTTGACTGAAATAAATACATTTTCATTTCAATCATTATGGTTTAACCATCATGTCTCATCACTGTAGTGAATCAATAAGTTTAACAAAACATATTAGAGTTTAAAATGTGTAATTGACCTTATTAAACTACTGGCATGAGGTAAAAACCGAAGAGAAAGAGAAAGAAGGAGATTATTTTCATGTATATACAATTTGGTTCAATACCAAAATAATTCAGTATATAAAAAGCCTCTTAGAGCAGTGTCTTTTTATCTTTCCAGTTTGCCTGAACTACATAGTGCAGCTACTTTCTGCGGGAACACATCACATGAGGCTGGGAAAACCTTTCATTTCTGCGTATCTCCTTCCATCGCTAGAGTGAAATAACCCTTCCCTCCAGTTTCATCACATTCATTCCTTCAGTCCTGAGCTAATACATTTCCCCTTAGATATATTTCTCACGTTAAATATTTAAATGAAGGCAATCACCTCCTAAAGAAAATTAATTCTTTTCCTATTCAACCAAGTAAGTAAACTAATCCAGTTCATGTTAACTGGTGCTTTACAATTTTAATATGGACGCTCGGTTTTGAATTTACTATACTTTTGCTGAGAGTAGGGGTGGAGGCACTGAATTACACACATACTATCCGTGATCATTTTTTTATTTTTTTATTTAGGAGTTAATGTTTTTCGATATATTATAAAAGATAAAGATTTTGAAACAATTTGCTAGCCCCATGACAATATTAGATAGTCTATACAACAGCTTAGTATCTCACCTAATGTACTAATTGTATTCAAGTCAAATTAATTGTCTCAGAAGTAACTATATCTGCTAGTAGGATATACACATTTAATGCATACAACCAACCTTCTAAATTTGTACACAGCTACTTTTTTTAAATGTGATTATAAATAAGCCAAGTCACTCTGACAGACAACAGTATACAAAACGAAAAACACAACAGTTTTGTTCTATTTTGAAACAGATGTCCAGACTGCATTGAAAAATAGTATTTAACAGTAAGGGATAGCAAAAGCTGTCGGTATTTGTAAATAATGTATTTATCGTGCAGACCACAGAATAAGCGATTAAAAAAAGCACTTTTCCACAGGCTTTCCCTCCTGAGAGATGAGGAACCTACATCAGAAATCCCTAATCATACAATGAGTATAAAGGTATTATGATTATATATTTGCATTCCCGCTCCAATCATTTACAACTGGATATAAACGTATGCCATTTCTTTAAAAGGAGCATAGTTCATTTCTGAACTCTATCAGAATATTGCTGAACCACTCAATGAGATCATAATTTCTTGCTGAAAAGTTCTGAATCTGCAGGCACTGTTAGCCCCCAGGCAAAACGGGATCCAGCAGGCAAGCTATTAGTGCTTGATTTACTTAATGCACAAATGCTAGGTTTTCTGAATCCTGACCTCATTACCCCTTGCACAGAGACAGACAGTTCTACTGATATAAATGATAGAGAATGGCAGACATGTTTACAAAGACAGCGTCTGAGACCAAGAGAGGGAGCCCCCTGGAGCTGAGAGGCTGGCCACTGTGGGCGCGCACGCCAAACAGAAATCCCTCGCTTGGGCGGGCACAATCGCCACCTGCGGCAGGTTCCCCTACCAGGAGTGTGTGTACGTGTGTGTATGTGTATGTGTGTTGCGCGGTGGAGAAGCAGGGGTACAGAAAGGGGAGAAGCTGTGACCCATCTGTCGCCTCAATTTGCAGAACACCAAGCCATGCGTACAGATAAAAGTCCTGTGCCCAGAAAAATTCCCCCAAAGGAACCTCTCTGCAGCCCAGCAAAGAAACCTTGCTGACTCGGGAAGCGAATTTCCGAAAAAGAACTCGTCGCATTAACGGAGAAAAGGCTGCAAGAGCCTGTCGCCGCTCAGCTCTCACGGATTAGCAAGTGAGAAGAGTTGCTGCCTGAAGCTGCGAGCGCTGTGCATGATAATGACGCGCAGCCCCCCGCCCGCCCCCGCTCGCCACGGCCAGTCCCGGCCCGTCTGGTTGCCAATAGGTGGGGCCACTAGCATCTCAGAGCCGGCTCAGCAGTCCTTCTCAGAGTCGGGGCCCGCATTAGTCCTGGCGCCTTCGCTGTCTGCCTTGCGCGGCTACTCGGAGTTGACTGCTAGGCGAGGCGAGGCGAGGGAAGGCGGATATCTACTAGGCTGACCCTGGGAGCGGCCTGCGCGCATTCGTTTCCCCGCTTTTCCCAAGCGCCCCAGGGCCAGTTTCGCCGCCGCGCCAGGCCCGGGGAGCGTGTCCGAGGAGGCGAGGCACGCGACTCCCAGTCCTTGGCGACACTGCCGCCAGCCCCTCCCGCCACCATCTCAAAGACTCCACGCGAGGATCATAAAGCCAAGAGGACGTCAGAAGAGAGGGTGGCTGGGGGCGCATCCGGCACCCCGTCACCATCGCACTAAGCTGAGGCGAACTCAGCCGGCTCACGTTGCAAAACCACCTGTTCGATCCGAAGGGAGCGCCCCCTACCCGCACCCCCTGCCCCCGGCCCAGTTCTTTTCATCTCACAGGTGACATCTCCTCTGCTCCCCCAAAGATAAATTTTTAAATGGAGCAAATGTACATCCGGGAAAAAATATGGAAGAGTCAATTAAACTCCCTTTCCCCACACACTTAGAATCCCCCTGCACTTCCCCGCACACACTCACACTCAGGTCAACTCGAGACCCCCACGCACCCAGCCACATTCCACGAATCACCGCGAAACAACAGCACAAGTCAGTCGAGGTTCGAGCATCCACATCCTTTCAGAAAACTGAGCAAGTGTGAGGGAAGGGTAGCGGGAAGGGGCAATGAACTGAAGCCACCTCAACAAGACACACAGAGGGCGGAGAGGGGGAAAGCAAAGGGGAAACATTTGAGAACTGAAACGGTGAAAGTAACCACGAGCTGCACCAACCCTTTCTTACCGATGTGAATAATCGAATCCGCATTCGCCGAGTCCCAGGTTCGAGACCACCAGATGGACAAAACCAAGAGCAAGGGGAAAACTTCCATCTCCTCTTATGCCGATTCTCTTGGAGGATGGATGTTCTTCCAATTTTTCTTTTCTTTTTTTTTTTTTTTCCAAACAGTCCAAAGAGTTTGAGGTCACGGTGGAGTTTAGCGCAGCGTTTTCTTTTTTTCTTTTTTCTAAATTCCTATTGCCAGAGCAAAGCCTTTTATCGTCGCCGAGAAAGGCAGAAGGGAATGACAGAAAGAGCCCAGCCTGAGGAAACCTCCTTCGCAAAGCCGTGTCACTTGGAGGGGAATTTTGGCATCGCCAGAGTTGTTTGCAGTTTGGCTTTTGAAAAATATATCCAGCCTCGACTGCTCTTGGGCAGCGGGAGAGGCTGGAGCTCAGATCAGACCCATCGCTGCGCGGGGGCCGCGGGTCTCAGGTCCCAGCTCCGCAGCAACTTCCAACACCCCCTTCACGCCGGATGTGCCCCCTTCCCTTCACCCTCCCGAACCAAAAAAGACCCCAGCCCCCGCCCCTACAGCCCGCAGAGAATCACTGGTCTTCGCTGCCAGAATCTAAGTGGAAAGGAAAGATTAGGAGATTCCAAGCGGAGCAGCCAGATTCCACCAGGGAGGGGGGGAAAAGCCCTCTCCAAGAGGGGTAGAAAAAGTGAACTTCAAGGTAATGCAGATAGTAATGCAGAGAAAATTCCCTTTCTGCGTGAGGCGCGGAACGCAGCTTGGCGAGGCGGGCCCGGGGAGCCGGTTTGCTGGGGCGCGGTGGCGGGGGAGTTGCGCCGGGCGCGAGCAGCGGGGCCGGGCCAGAGGAGGGAAGCCGCCGCGGGCTGCAGGATGCTTTTGGAGCGGTTCGCCTGGCGGGATGCAGGAAGCAAGGAGCGAGCCTGGCAGCTTCAGCACCAGCCCCACGTTGCCTAGAAATGGATCACCTAGGAGAAAGAGCGAGCCTGCGAGAGAGCGGTGCTGTCAGGCGGAGAGAGGGGGAAACCAAGAGAGGAAGAGCTTCTCTCTAATAACCACCTCCTCCCCCTATCTGCAATACAAGGGAGAAACAAAATAGTGCTCTCATTTCCCATGGAATCTTCAACCGGGACTGAGAAAAAGGCAGGACTGTAAGAGAAAAGACATTGAAGCTTTTTTTTTTTTTTTTCTTGTTTCTTTCTTTTACGAGGTTAAATGCAACCTAAAAAAGCCACCCCACTTATTTAACCTTGCTAGTCTCTAACAGGTATCAGACTTTTTTCTAGTCTTTGCCTGGAATTAGTCACATTGGTTGAAAACAAATTAGGGACACCTGGTCACTTAGGGAAATAGAGACCTAGAAAGCTTTTAATGAGATTTCAATTATAAAGTTATAAAAAGGAGAGAACGTGCTAATTACCTTTTATACAATGATTTTTTTTTTCTGTCTCCAGTGTATTTTTTAGGCAATCAGGATAGAGAAAGGTTCCTGAAATCCTTTCTATTGATAGAAATTCTTCTCTATCAGGATAGAAAAGATCTTGAAATTAAAAAAAAAAAAAAAGAATAATTAAATAAAACAGAAAAAAATGTTTCAGTTAAACATTTGGTCAAAATATTTCATTGAGTAGCTTAATAACCTATGTAGATAAATTCCGAATGAGGAAGTTGGGTGCTCTCTTCCGTGGAAAAAGCTGAGGAAGTCCTGAATGACAGCCTCTCAGTCTCCAGTGAAAGGATTTTCTGCAAGCTTATTCCTTAAGATAAAATCCTGATCATTGTGAATTCTTTTCTTACAATGATTGACTTAAATCAATCTGGCCTTATTGCAAACTGGAGATTTGTTAACACAGTCGAGGTCAGGTATTAATGTCATAATATTGTTTCAATTATAATTGGAATTCTTTAGGAATGTTGGACGTGTGAATGTCAAACTCATTACACAACCTTTCAAAGCCTTACCTCCAAGTTTGGCAAACCTCTTTTCTTCTTGTTCCCTGACTTGAACCCTTCTCTCTAGTCTTCTGAATTGGGTTACTATTTTTCCAGACACAGTTGTACATTCTGACTTCCGGCTGTTTTCATTCATCTTCTACACTTTTTCCTGAACACTCCAGAAAATGTTTTGCGGCCATATTTTTACTTATGTTAATATTTCTTCTTGGAAAGCACACTCTCAGTTTGTCCTCCCAGCCACTCTCCTTCACTATCTCAAGAGTTAGTTCAAATTCCTTTTGCCCATGAAGTGGTGTCCAGTCCTTTAAAGTGGAATAAATCCATCTATCTTCTATACTGTCATAACACACTCTATTTTGTATTAGAGTTAGACAGGACTACTACTAAATTAGATCATAAATGCCTTGAGAGTGAAAAACAAAGCTTATTCACATTTTATTCAACACAGCATTTTACAGAGAACCCCTTTGTTGATTTGAATTTCATCACTTCCTTCTGAATCTGGAACAAACCAGTGCTTCCAAGAAGCATTTACTGATTACTCTCAATTTTGATCATTCACTTATCTTTTGTTTCCATTAGTAGGCATTGACTCAATATTGATTATATTAATGGTGTTAATGTCACTTTACTTTATAAGGGTTTTGATGCAATTCCATAGATTATACTTTACTTATTCAGACAATGAATGGAAAGAAGGTACTCACTCCCCATAGCTTGCTTCAAATATTATTTACAGTGACGTTCTAAAAATTGATGTCATTATGTAGTCTATCAAGAAAAATTATAACATAACCATTTAACATGGAAAGAACACCATGGTATCTTAGAATAAGATAACTAGGAAGAACTTCAGAGCATTAACTAGTCCAGTCCTGGCTTAATGAGTGTCTGTCCTGAAGAAAGTCAAATATTGTATAGTCATATTCATAATGTTTCCCCTCTCGGAAATCTGTTTTAGTGTACTATGAGCAAAGCATTTTCAGTATTCCCTAATCCTCCAGTTTAGTAGTTTTCAAATGTAGATTCACTTTGAAATAATCTGGGAAGCTTTTTAAAATGATCACTTAAGGTTAATTTAATCAGAATCTCTGGAGTTTGCGACACAGCCTGTAATATATTCTATAGCCTCTATAGAGGGCTCTGCTATGCAGCCATAGTTCAGAATCACTGTTCTAATACTCAGACATTTAAATGAGTCTGGGTGATACATCACGAAAAGCCCGTAAGGTAAAATGACCACTCCTGCCAATCAGAAGAAACAGTAGAATCATGAGTTTTGCCTGTCCAAAAGTTACACAAGAAAGTTGAAATTTAACATTGGCTGTTTGATTTTTCAAGAATAACAATCATTCTTTTTACTGTTGAAATAATTTCTACATTCAATGATTCCTAATTAATAAACATATAATAAATATATATTAACTATATTTTCTACTATTTTAGAAAACTGACTGTCATATAATATTTAGTTAGCTGGATACAAATATTTATAATGTGTGAATTAGATGTTAAATTCCAGAAGAAAAAATATGAATTCATTGGCTGTGCATATTAAATATTTTAATGACTGCTGTCTGTTCGTCTCATTAAGGCTGCTTAACTTTAATTCAAGCCTTATTATATGGAAATGGATGATGTATCTGGCCCACTGTACTTAAATTCAAACCTTGTGAAATTCTGGCATGTATTGGCAGGAAAATAGCCCTCATTAACTAAAGTTTTATAACAAATGATTAACTATTTGAAATAAAATGTAAGTAAATCACGTTTGATTAATTTATTCTTCCAAGGTGGAGACTGTTACTTCATTCAGGCATTGGTCATGATATGAACATCAATTATTTGAAGAAATGATAGAGAATCTGAACTGCCCCAAGATTTAAACTAATATGCCTTTTTTTCTTTGAAAAACAGAATTTGGAGAGAAACTGATTTGCATTGGTGAGGGGACTACAAATGCTGACTCCTTCAATCATGCACAATTGTGGAAAGAAAGCAAGGTAATAGAATAAAAATTCTTGGAACATATAATTATTTCATTTTCACCATTAAAACTGCTAAGAATATCAATGCTTAAATTTTAAAAATCAGCTGCTCATTGTTATAACAGCAGTAAGTCATCTTACATTGGTCAATTTTAAGGAACTATTTCAATTATATTTTAATGACTCTTGAATTTTGTTTTAGTATAAAAATCTATAAATTTATGAGTCCACTTATTTGAAACTTAAAAGAGTTGGTTTTTAAAATAAAATCATCAAAATGGGACAATAAATTTTGATCATTATTTCTAATTCTTTATGATTATATTATTCATATTACAAATATGGCTAGTCACACAAAAGATTCCAAGTACATTTCAACCTTAATATGAACATGAAAGGAAAACTGTAAAAAGGCAAAGACTGATCATCTATAGATGCAAGTAGTTGTGATAAATGGCTGTAAAATTGTAATTGGGATATTTATTTGCAGATGTGAAAAACATAAATTCCCTTTTGTTGAGGGACTGAAAGAGCAACTTTTGTACTTAGCACATCAAAGTTCAGAGCTCACTGAGGCTTCAGGGACTTTCTCATTCAGTGTCTTGGTTTTCTAGACAATGATGGGAAAATTGAGTTACAGAAGTTGTACTAATATTTATTGGAAGGCTTAAATTTAGAAAGTACATTTTTTGACTTTTAAATAAGCTTTGAAAAAATACTTAAATTACATATTCCTGTATAACATATTTACTCTGGCCTTATCTTGACCTCATTGTTTTCAGGTCAACTTCACACTGACTTACCAGTTACCACTAGGTCAAACTATTTTGTCTGTGACACTAGTGGAAATCTTATCCACAAGGATAGCTTATATCTCCCTCCTTTTCTTTCCTTTCCCCTCCTCTCCCCTCCCCTCCTGCCTCCCTGCCTCCCTGCCTGCCTGCCTGCCTTCCTTCCTTCCTTCCTTCCTTCCTTCCTTCCTTCCTCCCTCTCTTCCCCTCTCTCTCCATTCCTTCTTCCCTTATTCCTTTCCCTTCCCTTCCTTTTCCTTCACTCCCTTCTAAAATAAACTCATAATCTCTTTCTTCTTTTCAAAGCTTTCTTCTTTTATAGAAAGGACTGTAATATGTAGATAGGACTGTAAATCTACATGCCCTATCAGGACAATGCCATATTATCTTCTAATTCAATTAGATGTAAATTCTAACAAAATTTTGCAATTTAAATGGTTAATAAACATGAGTGCTTTACCAAACTTATCTGTTATTAAGGTTGATTCAAGTGAAAACTTTCTAATTTTAAAGTTTTCTTACTGTCTATACATTAGCAATGATGTTGAAATTTTAGAAACAGGGATTCATGTACATTAATAGTCCTTTTAGTTGCCTTATCTTTTCTGTTCAAATGTTGATGTGTCATTTCATGAAAAATGTTAATAAGTGTCAAACAACTGGTTGATGGAGAACAAATGATGACTTTAACCCAAAAGGAGCACCTTACTGAGATTGGCCCCTCAATACATTATATCCTGTCCCCACAAGATGGCAGCCATGCTTGATGTAGATTTAATCAGCTTACTTTTTGAATGTCTCAACTCTTAACAGTTTACAAGGATATTATTAGCTCATACTAATCAAATAGCTATAATGAAGCAAATTTTATATTGTAAGTTATTGTTTTGGTAACTTGAATTTCTGAAGTTTTATTTCTTCTGGTTCTCCTAAAATTTTCATATAGAAGTAACAGATTTCTATTAGAAGGCTCTAATAAATATCTGTTTTTCATATTTTCTCTAGTTTGATCACTTGCTTAGGAATTAAAGACCTATAGAACAACCTTTAATAATATTCCACTCACTCCTGAGTTAAAGGATGATTAGAAAACTGAGACATTATTTTGTGATTCAAATTTCTGGTATAAATATTAACGTTTCAAATATGAGTTAATATAACTATTTGCTTTTATAAACAATACATGTCTTATATATCTTGAAATAAGAAATTACACTTTGCCATGGGAAACAAATTTTCTGTCAATTATATCATTGATTTTTTCATGTGGCATAATAGTTGAGGGAAATGTCTGAGTATATCAAAAGCCAAAAACAATTGTTTTATGTCAACTATAGTGAACATTAGCATTTTAAATCTTAAAAAATCAAATTTTATTTTCTCATAATTAACTTTTATTTTTGACATTTTTTGTAACATACTTGTCTAGACACATAAGTGGCTCAGTATAGAGTATACTTGTGGAGTATGCCGCAGATAAACTGTACATTTTGGTATAAAATATATTGTATTTTATAGTAGCACAAATCATGAAGAAAGTGTAAATAGAGAAACAAAAGCTTGATTAATATATATATATATAAAATATATCTATAAATTGACTTTGAATATTTTAAAGGAGTCATAGAATTTATAAAAATTTCATTTCTTAGTGGGTAGCTAAAAATTTTATTTAGAATTAAACACAATAGATTCCTTATTCCTCATTGGTTCTGCAAATTGGTGGTAAATTTAAGTATTTAACAGATTATCAATAAATGAATGAATTAATGAGTGCAGGAAAGGATAAAATGAAAATTTTAAAATATTGTGGAATATTACCGATGCGGCATAATACAAAATCATCTTAATTCCAAAATCAACAGATAACTGAGGTATCAAAGTTTTCTATTCATAAGATTATTTTGCCTATTTATCAGGCCCATAGTTTACAACACAAATAGAGGTTATTCCTTTGGTCTAGAACACATGGAAGATATTTTCAAAGGGTTCTTTGGAATATGTCAATAAAAGTTCTCTCAGCAATAGAAGCCAAAATATGAATCTCTGCCCAAATTTAACTTGAACTATTTTTGTATGGTTTATGTGAGTAAAGAGAATGCTGAGTTGGGGGTGGTTAGACACTAAATTTATGGTTAGATTTCACAGAATTTACCTAATGTTTGTTAATATAAAATTACATTGTCAACATTTTGTTTGCTCTCCTTTTTCTAAGCTTTGCCGCTTTTTCACATCTTTTTTTAATTTCATCAAGAGAGTTCAACCATAAAGAATTCAACACAACAAAATCAAAATTGTTAAAATAAGACAATATTTAAACGTTTTTAAATGCCAATGTGTTTTAAAAATATCTAAACTAGCACTTCCCACATTGAGCTCTATGGAATACTTTTCATGGGAAAAATTTAAAAAAAAAAAAAGGAGGTTTAGTGGTCACATAAGATTGTAAAATGCTAAATAGATATTTTCTTCTCTTACAGATCCACAGTGCAAATTAATATATTAAAAGTCAAGGGAAGTCTACTAGGAAAGAAATCATTAACCTGTATTTAACCCAGTATATCCCAAATGTTTTTAGCCCTCAATTTCCCTTTCTATAATACATACTGATCACTCTCTGTCACACTGTTGCGATGCACTTTCTGAATTCCAAAAGTAAAATTATTATTTTTGTTGTTGTTGTTGTTAATTTCTCATCTTGCTTTTTGATATTTGTATTAGCCAGATCACAAATCTGTATGCTGGAATATCATATCCGGAGAGAAATTCTGGTTTGTGCTACAATAGAAATTTCTAATCTCCATTTTGAACTTCTATGATGGAAGAAAGATATATCACTAAGCAATAAATATGGTTTCATTTTAAAATGTTTTATAGATTTTTGCTTATGGTCAGGATATAAAAATTTAAAAACACTGTTGTGATCCTAACAATGAGAAAATACTGGATGATATATAAAAACATTACTTATCTTAAACCCATCAGACCGCTGATGTAGTGAGACAACAAAGTAAACTGAGTTCCAAGGAGTAGCAAGCACCTTGGATGTGAGACAGGACATTAAAATTGTTTCATTTTAGCAGGGCACAAAAGGGGCTGCCGTAGAAGCAGATAAGAAAAAAGCAACCCAAATTTTAATGAATTCCTAAAAGCTTAATGTGAATTACAAAAAAAAAGTAAAATACCTGGGAACACAAACACAGGACATTTTCATTCAATTATAAGCTAGTCTATAGATCTTCATAGGTGTTCAGGGAAAGAATGAGGACCAGGGAGGATCGCTAAATGCTAAAGGCATGATGGGGGTGGAATAGCTTCAGACTATAGTCCGCTTTCCTGCACCCTTGTCTGTAGGTAGAAAAAAGCTTTAACTGATTAGGGAGAAGCAACAAACTGTCTTCTCCTCAGGTCCCAGGCAAAGATCCAATGCTCTGTGGATCAAAGCAAAATTCATCAGCTTCTGGAGAAGTGTTAGTGAACCTTCCTTTCTGATATCAAGAAAGATCACTGTTTTGGGGAGAAGAAATGAATCAAAATTATCTTCTCCTGGATAAGGAATATGAAAACTTTTATTGGTCAGTATACTATGATGATATAAAGCAGAGATATACTCTTGCTGGGGGCAAAGAGGGGAAAAAAATATCTCTCCTGTTTCAGATCCTTCAGAGATACAAGACTGAATATAGTTCTCTTGGGGAGGAGAGAGACAAGAATATTAATAAAACCCTATTCCTGATACTCAGGCACATAGATGTTGTCTAAGACTGAATTTGCACCTGAAGAACCAAAAGTTTGCTTCCTGCCTCCATACTGAGTTTATGATTGAATAAAAAGCAACTGCAGTCTACTTAGAGAGGAAGGAATATGGAAATAGAGACCCTCTATTTGGCACAGTCATGCAATGGATCCTGAAAGTGAGGGAGCACAAACACTGATTAAAAACTTCCAACACCACAGTCCTCAATCATGTGGTTCAACCAGCCCACACTGAAAAAATTAGAAGACTGGCTGGCAATGAGGGTGAATATATCAAAAACAAAGCCCAAACAGAACTCAATTATTTACTACCACCCTAAGAGAAGAAGAGTTGTATACATTTCTGGCTATGAATGCTCTTCACCTCAGTCTTTATTGTTCTTCAACTCACAATGTTTATCATTTACTCAAAAATTATAAGACAAACAAAACAGCAAGAAAAAAAAGCCATTTTCCAGAGCTAAAACAATCAATAGAAGGAGTTTGAACTATTAGTCAGATGTTAAAACTATCAGTCAGGGGATTTATAAAATCTATGATTTAATATGTTAAATGATACAGTGGTAAAGATTAAGAACATAAATAAAAAGACAAGGATTTCAACAAAAAGATGAAATCTATTAAAATGAATCAAACAAAAATTCCTGAAATTTAAAACAACAAACTATGATATTTAAATTGAAGAATTACTTTGAGAGGCTTGTCATGCCTGAGGAAGAAATTTGTGAAATTTAAAGTGGGTTGATAAAAACTCTACAAAATAAAACCCAAATATAATTTTTTTAAAAGCTCACCTGAGTATATAGGAGCTTTGCGAAAATATCAAATAGCCAGACATGTGTGCATACTTTGATTCATAGAGTAAAGAAGAGAATGAGAGAGAAGAAATACCAGAAATTTTATAATGGAGGATAAGTTTCCAAATTTATAAACAAGAAACCAGAGATCCACAAAGCTCAAATCATTTCAAGCAGGATTTTTGAAAAAGACAAAAACAAAAAGACTTTGGACGACTGTGTGGGAAGGCATGATTGATTTTGAAATGTGAGGACATGATATTTGAGAGGGACCGGGCAGAATGATATGGTTTGGCTGTGTCCCCACCCAACTCTCATTAGGATTGTAGCTCCCATAATCCCCACGTGTCATGGGAGGAGCCTGGTGGGAGGTAATTGAATCATTGGTCCGGTTTTTCCTGTGCTGTTCTTGTGAGAGAGATTAAGTCTCAAAAGATGTGAGAATTCCTTTGCTCCTCTTTTGCCTTCTGCCTTGATTTTGAGGCCTCCCCAGCCATGTGAAACTGTGAGAACATTAAACCTCTCTTTCCTTTGGAACTTACCCAGTCTTGGATATGTCTTTATTAGCCGCATGATAATGGACTGATACACCAGAAATCCACAAAGTTCAGAAAATTTCAAGCAGGAAATTTTAAGAATAGAAAAAACAAACAAAAAGCACCTAAACACATCATAGTTAAATTTTGAAAAAACAAAAATGAAGAGCCAATTTTAAGAGCAACCAGAGAAAAAATGAAATGCTGCATTACAGGCATAAAGATAAGAATTAGAGAATATTGCCAATCAAAAACTATGCAAGGTAGAAGACAATGGAGTGACATCTATAAGGTGCTAAAAGGAAAAAGAAATTCACCAATTATAACATTAAACCCAGCAAAAAAGTCTTTCGTAGAAGAAGATAACATGAAGGCTTTGCAGAAATTCAAAAGCTAACAGAATGTATGTCCAAAAAACTGACACTACAAAAGATATTAAAGGTAGATCTATCCATCAAATATGTATAATATCAAATGAAAATTTGGATTTACAGAAAGAAATGAAAAGCACTAGAAATAGTAAAATAGAAAGGGAATATAAATTACACATATTTTCTCTTTTGTAATCATTTGAGAATACAATTGACTGCTTAAAGTAAAAAAAAAAAAATGCAAGACATTGAAGATTTATAACCATTGTTGAAGTGTTTTTATGACAAAAACAGCACAGAAGATATGAGAGAGAAAATGACAACATAATGTGTAAGGTAATTACACTATAAACTAAGTAGTACAATATTATTCCAGGGTATACTGTGATAACTTAAGGTGTATATTATAAAACAAGAGCAAACAAAAATATATACCATGAATAATCTAAAATGGAGATAAAATAGAAGAATAAAAATATTGATTTAAACAAAAAATGTGAGAAAACAGAGAAAAATAACAAATGAGCTGATGTGGCAGGGTGGAAAAAAAATTAATCTAATCACATCAATAATTACATTAAACATAAATGATCTGAACATTTTAATAAAAAGTCTGAAGTTGTCAGATTGGATAAAAATGCAAGACCCAACTGTATGCTGTATATGTGAAATCCACTTTATTTTATTTTTATTTTTATTTTTTTGAGACGGAGTCTCTCTCTGTCGCCCGGGCTGGAGTGCAGTGGCCGGATCTCAGCTCACTGCAAGCTCCACCTCCCGGGTTTACGCCATTCTCCTGCCTCAGCCTCCTGAATAGCTGGGACTACAGGCGGCCGCCACCTCGCCCGCTAGTTTTTTGTATTTTTTAGTAGATACGGGGTTTCACCGTGTTAGCCAGGATGGTCTCGATCTCCTGACCTCGTGATCTGCCCGTCTTGGCTTCCCAAAGTGCTGAGATTACAGGCTTGGGCCACCGTGCCCGGCCTGTGAAATCCACTTTAAATATGTAAATATGAATATGTTAAAAATAAAAGGATCAAAAAATATATATCATGCAAAGATGAATCAAAAGAATGCTGGAGTGACTATACTAGTACCAGAAAGAGTAGACATCAGAACAAACTTGTTTACTAGTGATAAATAACACTACAGGAAAATAAAGGATTCTTTAAAAAGACACAGCAAATATAAGTTTATATGAATCTCACAAGACATTATAACACATAAACAGAAAATGATATTGCTATAAAGTTCCATGTTTTGATATGTTGTTTTTGTTTTCTTTCATTTTGAGATTTTTTTTAATTCCAATTTTTATGTATTTATTTATTTGGATACGGAGTCTTGCTCTGTCACCCAGAGTGGAGTGCAGTGGCGAGATCTTGGCTCAGTGCAACCTCCGCCTCCTGGGTTCAAGCGATTCTCCAGCCTCATCCTCCTGAGTAGCTGGGGTTACAGGCATGCGCCACCATGCCTGGCTAATTTTTATTTTTGTTTTTATTTTTTGTATTTCTAGTAGAGATGGGTTTTGCCATGTTGGCCAGGCTGGTCTCGAACTCCTGACCCCAGGTGATCCACCTGCCCTAGTCTCCCAAGGTGCTGGGATTACAGGCATGAGCCACAGTACCCAGCCTAAATTCCTTTTTGATTTCCTCTTTGACATAGTGGTTGTTCAAGAGTGTGTTATGTAATTTTTCTGCATGCATTAATTGTCCCATTGTCTTACTGTTATTGATTTCTAGATTCATTCCATTGGGATCAGAAATTATTTGTACAATTGTGATCTTAAATTTGGTAAGACTTGTTTGTGGCCTAACATGTAATCTATCCTGGAGAATGTTCCATGTGCACACACGAAGAATGTATATTCTTCAGCTATTGGTGGAGAAGTTATGTATAGGTCTGTTGAGTTCATTAGGTCTAAAGTTTTGTGCAAGTCTGCTTTTTGTTTTACTGATTTTTGTCTGTATGTTCTATCTATTATTGAAGGTGGGATATTGAAATCTACATCTATTATATTGCTGTCAATTTCTCCTTTCAAATCTGTCAATATTTGTTTTATATAGTTAGGTGATCAATTGCACATTTATGGGATATTGGAAAAGCAGTAATGGGAGAAGTTTAACCCAAACAATCTAAATTTACATCTCAAGGAAATCAAAAGTATAAACAGACCAAACCCTACTTTAGCAGAAGGAATAAAATAATAAAGATGAAAGTAGACATAAGTCAAATAGAGAATAGAAAAGGTATAGAATAAATCGACAAAATCGAGTTGCTTTTTTGAAAATAAAAACAAAATCGACAGATATTTGGATAGACTACCAAAAAAACTAAAGAAACTAAAGTAAATATGCATTGTACAATGGATGCCTCAGAAATAAAAAGTAGCACAGGGGACTATTACAATTATATATTAAAAAATTGGGTAACCTAAAGGAAATGGATAAATTCCAAGAATTATACAAACTACTATGACTGAATCAAGAAGAATTAAAAGCCTGAAAAGACCAATTACTTTTTAAAAATTAAGTAGTAATCAAACAACCCCCTCCAACAAAGAATGGGATCAGATGACTTTATAACTAAATTTTGCCAAAGTTTCTAAGAAAAAATGATTCCAATATTTATCAAACTCTTATAAAAAATAGAAGTAGTGGGAACACTTCTAAACTCATTTAATGAAGCCAACATCACCCGGATCCCAAAGCTGAACAAAAATGCTACCAAATTAACTTACAGGCTAAAATTTATGATGAATATTGATGCAAAAGACCTCAGAAAAATACTGACAAACTGGATTCAACAATACCTGAAAAAGATTATACACCATGTATGACCAAGTGGGATTTCTTCCAAGGATGCTTCTAGGTTGGTTTAACACAGGCAATAAAATCAATATGATAACCACCTTAAAAGAATTAATGATAGAAACTACATAATCATCTTAAGAGAAACAGGAAAAGCAATTTACAATATTCAACATTATTTCATGATAAAAATTTTTAAAAATAGGCATTAAAGGAAATTTTCTTAACATAATAAAGGCCATTTATGAAAAGTTCACAGACAATATCAAAATCAAAGGAGAAACACTGAAAGGTTCTCCTCTAAGCTTCAGTATAAGGCAAAAATCCCATATTCATCACCTGTATTCAACATAGTACTGGACATATTAGCAAGAGCAATCAGACAAGAAAAAGAAAACAAAACAAAACAAATAAACAAACAAACAAAAAACGGCCTCCAAATTGGAAAGGAATAAGTAAAAATAGCTGTTTGCAGAAGACATGACTCCATATGAAGAAAACACTAAAGATCCCACCAAAAAAAAAAAAAAAAAAAAAAAACCCTGTTAGAAATAGTAAATGATTTCAGTGAGGTAGAAGGATAAAAATCAATGTACAAAATCTGTGGCATACTTTACAGCAATAACAATCTATCTGAAAAAGAAATCAAGAAAACAATTCCATTTATGATAACATCAAACCAAATAAAATATTAGGAAAAAAATAACCAAGGAAGTAAAAGGTTTCTACAGTGAAAATTATAAAACATGATTTTAAACATTGGAGAAAACACAAATAAAGGGAAATATATCCCATGTTAATAAATTGGAAGTATTAATATTGTTAAAGTATCTATGCTACCAAATGTGATAAACAGACTTACTGAAGACCCTATCAAAATTCCAATGCAATTTTCACAGGAATAGAAAAATTATATATATATGTTTTTTGACATAGAGTTTTGCTCTTGCTGCCCAGCCTGGAGTGCACTGGTGTGATCCTGGCTCACTGCAACCTCTGCCTTCTGGGATCAAGTAATTCTCCTGCCTCAGCCTCCAGAGTAGCTAGAATTACAGGTGCCGCCACCATGCCTAGCTAATTTTTTGTATTTTTAGTCGAGACGGGGTTTCCTCATATTGGCCAGGCTGGTCTCGAACTCCTGACCTCAGGTGATCCACCCACCTTGGCCTCCCAAAGTGCTGGGATTACAAGCATAATCAACTGCGCCTGCCAGAAAAAAATTTTAACATTCTTATGGAACTACAAAAATCCCCAAGTAGCTAAATAATCTGGAGGTAAAAATGTTGGAGGCATCACATTTCCTGGTTTCAAAATATATTTTACAGCTATAGTAATCAAAACAGTATGGTAATGGCATAAGAAAACCACAAAGTAATGGGAAAATATAAAGAGCCCAGGAAATAAACCCAACCTTATGCAGTCAGTTAATTTTGACAAGCCCATCAAGAAAACATAATATGGAAAGTCTTTTCAATAAATGGCAATGGGAAAACTGTGTATCTACATGCCAATTAATGTAGTCAAAATATAGATGCAATGCACAAATTCCTTTAAAAGAAACAAACTGCCAAAGCTGTCTAAATATTAAGTAACCTGCATAGTTCATATTTATTATAGAAGTGGAATTCATATTTTATTCCTCCCGCAAAGAAAACTCCAGCAGAAGATGGTCAATTATACTAAAGAATTAACAAGACCAATTTTTCATAAATCTTCCATGACACAAAGCAGGACATAACACTGCACCACTCAATTTATGAGGCCAGCATTATCCTAATACCAAAACAAAGGAAAATAATACAATAAGAAAAAAACTACATAGCAATACTCCCTATTAAAATATATACAAAAATCTTTAACAAAATAGTAGCAAATTAATCCAGCAATACATAGAAAAGGATCGTACATTCCATCCAAGTGGGGTTTACCCATGAAATGAAAAATTAGCTCAACAGTCAAAATCAACCACCATAATGAACCTATAAGCAGATTTTTTTTTTAAGGAAAACACATATTATTTCGATTAATTATTTCATTGGACAGAAATCAATATTCAGTCTTCACACACAAAAATAACCTCTCAGCAAAGAAGACTAGACTAGCAAATCTTATTAAAGGCACCATTAAAAGCCCCACATCTAAAATTATTCTTGGTGGTGAAAGACTGAATGCTTTTGTCCAAATATTGCAAAGAGACAAGGATATTCGCTCTTCCCACTTACATTCTACAGTGGTCTGGAGGGTGTCGTTTGTGCAATAGAGCAGGCAAAAGATATAAGATGTATACAGATTGGAAAGAAAGAAAGAAAATTGGCTTAATTCATAGAATGATTATTTCTGTAGGAAATCACCAATGTATCTACAAGAATAGATACTAGAGCTAAAAGGAGGAGCAAGATCGATCACTGGACATAAGGTCAAGACACAAAAATCAATTGTATTTCCATAAACTGCCATTTGAAAAGTGAAATTAAATATACAACTTACAATAGAATTGAAAACATGAAGTTTTTGGATATAAGTCTAACAAAGTATGTGCAAAGCTTTCACTATGAAAACTACAAAACTTTAATGAGAGCAATTAAAGAACTAATTAAATAAAATCATCCTGTATTAATGGATCAAAGGACTCTGTATTCTTAAGATCTCAGTTATCCCAAAATTGATTAATAAAATGTCCATTATACCAAATAAAATCAAGGCAGATATTCTTATACATTGACAAGCTGATGAAAAAATTTATGCTTAGTTCTCACTTATGAGCAGGAGCTAAACACTGAGTACACAGGGATACAAAGAAGGGAATAACAGACACTGTGGTCTACTTGAGTGTAGAGGTGGGAGGAGGGAGAGAAAAAAAAATTGCCTATCAGGTACTATGCCTATTACTTGAGTGACAAAGTAATGTGTACACCAAACCCATGCAACATGCGATTTATCTATGTAACAACCTGTAGATGCACCTCTGAACCTAAATTAAGGTTTTAAAAAAGAATTATTCTAAAAAGACAAGGAAAGAAAATAGAAAAAAGAAGGAAAGAAAATAGAAAAAAGACGGAAAGAAAAAAAGGAAAAAAAATGTTACAGAGAATAAATTTTAAAACTCTCACTTGACTTGATTACAAGATTTATTATGGCACTCCAGTGAGCAAGACGCTATGTTGTTGAAGTAAGAATGGATGCATTCATCAATGGAACAGATTGGAGTCTGGAATTCAACTCCTACGTAATGTTACAACTTATTTGAAATGATGCTAAGATAATTCAATGGAGAAAAAAATAGTCTCTTCAAAAAATAATTCTGGAAAATTTGGACATCCATACTCCAAAAATAAAGACAATTTTTCTCTTTAAACCCTTATCTTTAAAACAAAAGCTGTCCCAAATAAGTTATATGCCTAAATATAAAACCTAAACCATAACTTTCAGAAGAAAACAGAAAATATATCTGTGATGATGAGTCTGGCAAATATTTCTTGGGACACAAAATTCACAAACTTTAAAATGAAACGTTGATAAATTTGATTGCAATGAAATTAAAATTTTCTCTTTGAAAAACATTTTAAAATTAAAAGAAAAATGGAAAGCCAAGCTAGATCTGGAGAACATATTTATAAAACACCAACTAGTAAAGACCTTGTATTCTACATGTAGAATGAGCTTGTCTAATTAAAGACCAAAAAAACCCTCAATTTTAAAAATTATAAAATATGGCAAAATCCAGCTCCCATTTTTATAAGAACTGTCAACAAACTAGGAATAGAAGAGAACTTCTTTAACTTGATAATGAACACCTACCAAAAACCTATAGTTAACATCGTGTTTGATGGTTTCCTTTACCACTTCTTTTCAGCTTCATACTAAGTCCTAAGTGCACTATGACAAGAAAAGAAATGTTATACAAATTGAGAAGGAAGAAATAAAATTTTGCTCACAGATGACATAATTTTTTATGTAGAAAATATGAAAGAATCAATAAAAAAATAAAAACCCTAGAACTGCTAAGCAATTACAGCAACATTGTAGGATACCTGATTCATACACAAAAGTTGATTCTTTCCTATATACCAGTAATGGACACATGGAAATTGAAATTAAAAATATACTACCATTTATATTAACATGACCCCAAGATGAAATACATAGGTATTAATCTAAGAAAATATGTGCAAGATCTATCTGAGAGAAACTATAAAACTCTGATGAAAGAAATCAAGGAACTAAATAAATTGAGAGATGTTTCATGTTCATGGATAGAAAGATTCAATATTAAGATGTCATTTCTTCCCAACTTGATCTATACATTAAATGCAATTCCAGTCCGTAACCAAGCAAGTTATTTCATGGATATTGACAAAAAATTTTTTTCTGTTTATTTATTTTTTGTAATATTGTGCCGCTTGTATTTTTGTAAATTTTAAGGTCTGTTTATTTTTAATTTCTTTAAGTTCCAGGATACACGTGCAGAACTTGCAAGTTTGTTACATAGGTTTATGCATGCCTTAGTGGTTCATTGCACCTATCAACCTGTCATCTCGGTTTTAAGCCCCACATGCAATAACTATTGGTCATGATGCTCTCCCTCTTCTTCTCCAACCAACAGGCCTCAGTGTGTGTTGTTCCTCTCTCTATGTTCATGTGTTCTCATTGTTCAACTACCACTTATGAGTGAGAACATGCGGTGCTTGGTTTTCTGTTCCTGTGTTAGTTTGCTGAGGGTGATGGTTTCCACCTTCATCCACGTCCCTGGAAAGGACATGATCTCATTTTTTTATGGCTGCATGTATGACATTTTCTTTATCCATTCCATCATTGATGGGCATTTGGGTTGGTTCCAAATCTTTGCTATGGTAAATAGTACTGCAATAAACATACATGTGCATATATTTTATAGTAGAATAATTCATATTCCTCTGGGTATATACCCGGTAATGAGATTGCCCAGTCAAACGGTATTTCTGGTTCTAGATCCTTCAGGAATCGCCACACTGTCTTCCACAATGTTTCAACTAATTTTACATTCCCACCAACAGTGTAAAAGTGTCCTTATTTCTCCACAGCCTCAACAGCATCTGTAGTTTCTTGACTTTTTAATAATTGCCACTCTGACTTGCGTGAGATGGTATCTCATTGTTGTTTGGATTTGCATTTCTCTAATGATCAGTGATGTTGAGCTTTTTTTCTCATGTTTGTTGACTGCATAAATGTCTTCTTTTGAGAACTGTCTGTTCAAATTCTTTAACCACTTTTTGATGGGATTGTTTGTTTTTTTCTTGTAAATTTGTTTAAGTTCCTTGTAGAGTCTGGATATTAGACCTGTGTCAGATGGGTAGATTGCAAAAACTGCCTCCCTTTCTGTAGGTTGCCTGTTTACTCTCATAGTTTCTTTTGCTGTGCAGAAGCTCTTTAGTTTAATTAGATCCCATTTGTCAGTTTTAACTTCTGTTGCAATTGCTTTCGGCATTTTTGTAATGAAATCATTGCCCATGCCTATGTCCTGAATGGTATTACCCAGGTTTTCTTCTAGGGTTTTTATGGTTTGGGGTTTTACATTTAAGTCTTTAAATCTTCCTGAGTTAATTTTTGTATAAGGTGTAAGGAAGGGGTGGGTCAGGTTCAGGTCTGAAGAGGGAGTGTGGCTGCAGTCTGCCACAGCTGGTGTGTTGGACAGTTGGGAATACCTCTTGGGACCAAGCCATGTAGCTTCCCTGGGTCCGGCATGGGAAAAGCATGGCCTGGAGCTATAGAGATGGCTGCCACCCTCTCCTCAGCTTTTCCCCACATAGTGTATTAGGCGACTAGCAGTCCCAGTGTTGGCTGCTGCCCGTCCCCCAAGGAGCTCAGACAGCTTAGACAGCAGTCAGCTCCACCTATGGTGATGCCACCCCTTCTCCTGGAAGTCAACAGATTTAGGCAGATTCTAGCTGAGTGGCTATTGAGAATCTGTGCAGCTCCATGGTTGGCACCCCAGGCCCTGCTGGCATCTCATGAGTGAGATCTTTCCATCTATGAGTAGCACAGTTCCATGCAAAAAGCACGGTTTCCCAGGCTGTGTAGCATGCGCATTCACTGCCTCCCTTGGCTCAGGGGTGGGGGATCCCCTGCCTCATGTGGCTCTCAGGTGGGCTGCCACACCACACTGTTTTTCTTTCCTTTCCATGGCTCATGCTAGCCACATAGTCAGTCCTGGTGACAGAACCTGGATACCTTGGTTGTTGGTGGAGGATTCGCATGCTCTTTTGGTTCGTTTCAATAGGAACCTCCAATTGCCACTTTTTCTAGTCAGTTACTTTGTCCTCACCCTCTGACAAAATAATTTTAAAGTTTATACAGGAGACAAAAATAACTAGAACAGCCAACTCAATGTTGAAGAAGAGCAGTCGGAAGACTGACATTATTTGGCTTTAAGAATTACTATAAAGCTATATGACAGTAGCTATAAAGCTTACTATAAAGTGTGTACACTATCAAGACAGTTTGGTGTTAGCAAAAGAATAGACAAAGACATCAATATAACTAAAGAGAAAGTTTGGCGATAAATATAGTAACAAATATAGTCACTTATTTATATATCATATACATATAGTCAATTGATCTGTGACAAGAGGTAAAGGCAATACAATGAAGAAAAAATAGTTTTTAACAAGTGATTCTGTAACAACTTGACATCTACATGCAAAAAAAGAGAACATAGATGCAGGCCTTACAACTTTCACATTAACTTAAAATGGGTAATAGACCTAAATATAAAACCCCAAACTCTAAAATTCCTAGACGATAACATAGTAGAAAATGTACATGACCTTAGGCATGACAATGATTTTTATACAACACTAAAGGCAGGATCCACAAAAAATCTGAAAAACAAGACTTAAGTAAACTTACAAGCATAATTAAAATTAAATATACTATCAAGAGAATGAGAAGGCAAGCAATGAGTGAAGGAAAAGTATTTGCAAAAAGCACAGCTGCTAAAGAACTGTTAATATACCAAAAAAAATCCTAAATTAATCAATCGGAAGATATACTATCCTATTGTAAAATTGGCAAAAGAGCTGAACACTTTACAAAAAGATGAAGAAACGCCAAGTAAGCACTTAAAAAGATTTTAAACATCATGAGTAAATTACAACAACAATGAAATATTATCACATACCTATTAGAATGGCAAAAATACTAAACACTGGCTAACACCAAGTGGTGGTGAGGATATAAAGCAACAGCAAGTCTCATTTGTTGCTGGTGGGGATTTAAGATGGCCTAGCCATGCAGAAAGAGAATTCTGTAATTTTCTACAAAACTAAACATCCTTTTATCAAACAAACCAGCATCCTCTTATCATATGAACCTTGTATCATATAAACATCACTGTGCAGGTTTGGGTAGACAAAAATTTTGAAACATCATCTTATCATATGAAACATCCTTTTATCATATGAATATTGTACTATATAAACATCACTGGGCAGTTAAAAACATTTTGGGGCATTCTGGGCAGTTAAAAATTTTTGTCTGTCCAAACCTGCAAAGTGATGATTATACCAACTTTATTCATAATTGACAAAACTTGGAAGCAACTAAGATTTCCATTAGTAGATAAATGAATACATACTGGTTGTATGCCTGGTCAATGGAATGTTATGAATGTGCTAAACAGAAACAAGATATCAAGATATGGAAATTCTTGGAAGAACCTAAATGCATATTATTAAGTGAAATAAGCCAATCTGAAAAGGCTATATAGAATGTTCAACTATGTAACTTTCTGGAAAATGCGAAACTGTGGAGATAGTAAAAAGATCAGTGGTTACCAAGGATTAGGGGATGGGAGTGATGAATAGGAAGAATACAGAGAACTTTTAGGACAGTGAAACTCTTCTATATGAGACTATGTCATTATACATTTGTCCAAAACTATGGAATGAACAAAACCAAGAGTGGACTCTGTTGTAAACTATGAACTTTGGTGATAATGATATATAAAGATAGGATCATCAATTGACAAACTTACTACCACCGTGTGGGATTTTGGCAGTAGGGGAGGCTGTGACTTGCGGAATAGGGGGCTTATGGGAACTTTCTGCACCTTCTCAATTTTGATAGGAAACTAAAATTGCTCTAAAGTACAATCTATTAATTTTTTTTAAAGGGCAAAATACTTAAAGATGCTTTACCATAGAGATGAATCACAAATAAACGCCTGAAAAGATGTTCATTATGATTTCTTCAAGGAAATGCAAAACACTAATTGTATATTTCTCCACACCTATGAGAATGCTTCAAATTAAAAGAAAAAAAAAGACCATAAAAAGCACTGGCGAGGATGTGGAAGAAGTGGCAATGCCATATACTGTTGGCGGGAAGGCAAAGTGGGTACCACCGGTTTGCAAGAATTTAGCAATTCCTTATAAAGTTAAACATGCAATTACCATTAGGTGTTGTATTCCTATTCGTATATATACCCTAGACAAGTGAAAGTTCTTGTCCAAAATTAGACCTGTATATGAATATACAGCTCCCTTATTTGCAGTTACTTAAAATTAAAAATCACCCAAATATCTAGCACCAATGAAGAGATATACAAATTATTTTACATTCATATAAGTCAATACTACTCAGCAATAAAAAGTAACGAACTCTCAATCCATGCAACAATATGGCTGAATCTCAAAAGTAAAGCATATTCAAAAAGAAAGAAGCTAGACACATAGAATGCTTGCTATATGCTCTGTTAACATTCAGGAGAAGGTAAAATTATAGATATGAACAAAAATTAGATCTGTGGTTTCCAGATGCTAAGAGTGATAGAAGAGATTATCTACAAGGGGCATGAGAAATCTTTGGAGGGCAATGAAACTGTTCTTCCTTAATAGCGCAGTTATAAAACTGAATACATTTTAAAGAACTCATCAATTGTGCAGAGTGAGTTTTTCTACATGTAACTTATATATAATAAACCTAACTTTAAAGGTGAAGTACAGTGCATGAAAATTCATGCCTTATTTTTTTACCGTAATATTCCAAAAACTTGAAAGTAAATAAAATGCCAAGTTAATTCAGTAAGCAACTTGCATATTCTAACTAGATCAACACTGCTTCTGATATAAGTTTGACTGATTTTTCTCTTTCATTAATTTTGATTAATATACCTTCCATATTTAAATAGCTAATTTGATCTAATTTTCCATTTTAATTTACTAGAAAGGGCACTTTTACAAAACCTATTGAAGTCTGAATTTCAATTCACTGTTCATCCCATTTTCCCCAACGCAAAGCCACAGAAAAAGAAATGAAACATTTAACAAAACAACTCAATAAAGTCCTTCACTAATTAAATAGGCTTAAAAACTGTCACAACTTTGCTGAATATTTTAATATGTTCTCAACGTATCAATCTTTTACGTTTCTTTTCCTTTAATTTTGCACCAGTCCCAAGAGTCGTCAGAAAAATATAAAATCAAAATTAGCCATCTTCTAATTTTACTGCAGATCAAATAATCAATCCTCCACGCACATTTTGAAATCATAAATTTTACCAAAGATTTCAGGCCTGTGGAAATAAATGGTGGACTAAAATGTCCCTTTCTTCCCTACTCACAATTACAATCACAGAAATTACTGAATTTCTGAAATGACAACTTAGAATGACTTATAACATGTTAAACTATTACCATATATTTTTTCAGTTATGATTATGATTATTAATTTATTTCCTCATAGTTGCACAGGCTTGAGTCATTTCCATGCTTCCGTCGAATAACTCCCATATCAAAATACAGAATAAATATAAATGTTATAACCTCTCTGAAATATCATGATTTGATGCATTAAACATAATTTTCTCTTCTCAGAATTTGGATCCATAGTTTTTTATCATGACAAACAGCATCATTATGGTTGACATTTTCTTTATTGTAGAATATTTCCATCATAAATTAAGACAGAAGTATTAGTTCTGATTATGTGACTAGGAGGAAACAACTAGCATGATAAATTATTTGTAATGGTTTTAAAGATAAATTCAATAAGGATGATATTGTTTGTTCAGTAACCATAGTAAAAAAGCAATATTTTTCCCTGTGGAAAAAATTAAATTTTCAAAATAACATTCTCAAATCCCCAGAGAAATGTTTCTATAGTATTATAAAATAATATCTTTTAATGACTTTACTGATTTAATATAATTAAATGCATTTTAAGCATATATTTTTTAAAAGAGAAATATTCAGATTTAAAAATGATCTCCTAAAAGATATCCTAATTATGACCTGTATATCTACTTTGCTTATAGAAATTTTCATTTCATTAGTAAAATTTGAAACTTTTTCATTTTGATTCAGGTGATTTTGAATTAAGGTATTTACTGAAGAGGGAAAGAATCTTTCTCAAAAGTTTGGAGATGTGGCTAGTTTATAACACTCGTGCTTTCTCCTGGTCTTTACAGGCCAGTGAATAGTAATGACCAAAATCTGCAAGAACTCTAAGTGGTTCTGACGTATTTTTGACCAGTTGCTGTAGATCAAAGAATTGGCATCCACAGTTGAGACTGATTAATAATCAAGGTAAATTGTTTTAATGCGCAGTTAACAGATTCCCTATTTGGAGAGGTACATTTTCTTCTCTCCCCTCCAATTGAAACAAGACTCCACTGTTTAGGTGTTTCTTAGCATATAAGGGTAAATTCACAACTATTAATAAATGTGCAATGAATAAATACGTTTAGAATGGCAATTGATTCATAAAAGTCATTTTCAAAGGAGAAAAGAAGATCAAGTTACTAATACAATAACACATATTGTTGTTGAGTATATATGATTACCAAAAGAAGAATAATGATGAACATCTAAACACAAATAAAAATGATGTTGCCTACCTGGCAAAATGAAATATCCTTATACTCCAGGTATAGTGGTTTGCTTACAAATCTGGAAAAAAAAAAAAAAAAAAAAAAATTCAGGGAAATAAATTTATCTAAATTGTATTGAAGTTTTCCATGAAAGCAATGAGTAACATTTAATAACAATAATGGAAAATCCTTTATATAATTTCAGATACAGAATAATTTACTACTATGTTCACACAAGCACACAGCTACGTAGAGTAAAACAAAGAAAGAAGTGTTATTCCTTAGCATGTTGCCACTGCTTGAAATAAATGTAGGTGATATTTTTGTCTTTGGTATTTCTATTTTTTTGAATTTTCCTTAATTAACCCATGTTAATTTACCATAAATAAATAGTAACAAAATAAAACAAGATCATAGGACAACTTTTTATTTTGTTTTTACCACTTACAGTAAAAGTTAGAATGACAAAGTTATAAGAATAGGAGATCAAAAAATAAGCAAATACTAAATTATCTTCATTTAAAAATGTTACAGCTATTATTCAGTGAATGGTACCGTAGAAACAATCACTAGAGCTTAGAATGGCCGATGAGTAAAAACAGATACAAAAATCAACCAACATAGGCATAGTATATTTTCATGGCTACTTTTAAAGGCACCATGAATGCATATTTTATTTTTCTTTGGAATAGCAGTGGTTATTTATAATTCTAGTGATTTGAATTCACATGCTCTATTAAAAAAGACAGAATATTTTTCACACATGAAAATTTGAGAGTCAAATATGTCATTTGAGTTTTTAAAAATGTGGGTATCTTCATGAGGGCTGACTAGAGGTGCCCAATGTTCAGAGGAGTTTACATGAGTATACCTCAGGGCCTCAGAGCCAGCCATCTAGCTCCATTTGACAGTGACCTCATTCTCTTGACTGGTGATTACCAAGCGCTGTGCATATCTCCTCCAAGGCTTGAGGACAGGCACATTTTGTGCCCACTGCTGCTGATAAACCCACCTCCCGCAAAGCTGTGCCATTGCCTCCACAAAAGCCTGCAATTTAGGGTACGGGGGCACTCAAAGACATTGCTGACGTTGATTTCACAAGAAATACTATACAAAGACTACATTACTGCTCTTACATAGAAACAAAAGCCAAAACACTCTACCCAGGCAACATCGCAAGTCACATCTTGTATTAGTCCATTTTCATGCTGCTATAAAGAACTGCTCGAGTCTGGATAATTTATAAAAAGAAGAGGTTTAATTGACTCACAGTTCAGCATTGCTGGGGAGGACTCAGCAAACATGCAATCATGTCAGAAGGCAAAGGGGAAGCAAGGCACCTTCTTCACAAGGTGACAGGAAGAAGTGCTGAACGAAGCGGGAAGAGACCACCCTTATAAAGCCACTTTAGATCTTGTGAGAACTCACTATCAGGAGAACAGCATGGAAAAAAAAACTGCCCCCATTATTTAATGACCTCCACCTGGTCTCTCTCTTGATTATAGGGATTACAATTCAAGATGAGATCTGGATGGAGACACAAAGCGTAACCATGTCATATCTACAAGAAAAAGTCTTTTTGTACAAAAGCTATTCCATAAAATTGGAAGAGGTGACTGTTCCACCAGATGAGCATATATCAAGGTAGGGACATGAGATAAATAAAAAAGCAAGAAAACATGAAACCTGCAAAATTTTCCAGCAACAGACCCCAAAGAAAAAGAAATAAAAAGAAAATTTAAAAAGTTTTTGAAACAAATGAAAATAGAGTAACAATATATCAAAACCTATGAGATAGCAGCAAAAGCCATACTAAGAGGAAAGTTTGTAACAATAAACATCTACATCAAAAAAAGAAAATTTTCAAATAAACAACCTAACAAACACCTCAAAAAACCAGAAAAGCAAGAATAAACCAAGTTCCAAATTAGTAGAAAGCAAGAAATAATAAGATGAGAGCAGAAATAAAATAGAGACTAAAAAATACAACAGAACAATGAAACAAAGTTTTTCTCAAAAAAGATAAAATTGACCAAGTGTTAGCTAGACTGACAAAAAACGAGAAGTTTCAAATAAATAAAATAAGAAACAGGCCGGGCGCGGTGGCTCAAGCCTGTAATCCCAGCACTTTGGGAGGGCGAGACGGGCGGATCACGAGGTCAGGAGATCGAGACCATCCTGGCTAACACGGTGAAACCCCGTCTCTACTAAAAAAATACAGAAAACTAGCCGGGCGCGGTGGCGGGCGCCTGTGGTCCCAGCTACTCGGGAGGCTGAGGCAGGAGAATGGCGTGAACCCGGGAGGCGGAGCTTGCAGTGAGCTGAGATCTGGCCACTGCACTCCAGCCTGGGCGGCAGAGCGAGACTCAAAAAAAAAAAAAAAGAAAAGAAACAAAAAAATACTCAAAAAAAAAAAAAAAAAGAAAAGAAACAAAAAAATACAAGACAATTGATACACAGAAATACAAAGGATCATGGAAAACCCAGAGGAAATGGATATATTCCTAGACACATGTTACCTACCAAGATTGAACCAAGAAGAAATATAAAACATAAAAAGGCCAATGACAGTAATGAGATTCAATCAGTAATAAAAACTATCATAAGAAAGGAAAATCTAAAACCTGAAGATTTCACTGCTGAATTTTATCAAACTTTTAATGAACTAAAACCAGTTCTCTATTTATTACAAAAAAAAAAAAATTAAGAGATAATTCTTCCAAACTTCTTCTACAAGGCCAGAATTACCACAATATTGAAACCAGACAAAGACACAACAAAAAAGAAGGGTATAGGCCAATATCCCTAATGAACACAGATACAAAAATCTAAAAAAACCAAACCAAACCAAAACAAAACAAAAACCAAGCAAACTGAATACAGCAGCATATTAAAAATCTCATTCACTAAGAGCAAGTTGGATTCATCACATTATTTTAATACACAAAAAATGGATGCACATACCATGTTTATGAATTGTAAAAATTAATATTGTTAAACTTACCATACTACCCAATGCAATCTTATTAAATTATCAATACCATACATTATAAAAATAGAAAAAAAATCCTAAAATGTGTGTAGAATTACAAAAGACTCCAAGTAGCCAATGCAATCCTGGGCAAAAAAAAAGACCAAATCTGGAGACATCAAACTACTTAACTTCAAATAAGCTACAAAGCTATAGTATCCATAAAAACATGGTACTTGGATAAAATCCAACACATAAACCAAGGCATCAGAATAGAGAATCCAGCAATAAATTTTCATATTATCAGCCAACTGATTTTCAACAAAGGTGACAAAAAAAGTACACTGTGCGATATGGTTTAGATGTGTCCCCACTCAAATCTCATCTTGAATTGTATCTCCCATAATTCCCATGTGTTGTGGGAGGGACCTGGTAGGAGATAATTCAATCATGAGTGTGGTTTCCTTCATACTGTTCTTGTGGTAGTGAATAACACACAAGATCTGATGGCTTTATAAAGGAAATACCCTTTCACTTGGTTCTCTTTCTCTCTTCCCTCTGCTATGCAAAATGTAATTTGCTCTTCCTTGCCATCTGTCGTAATTTAGAGGCCTCCCCAGCCATGTGCAACTGTGAGTCGATTAAACCTCTTTCCTTTATAAAATACCTAGTCTTGGATGTGTCTTCCTCAACAGTGTGAAAACGGACTCATACAGTAAATTGGTACTGGTAGAGTGGGGGAGCTGCTGCAAAGATACCCAAAAATATGGAAGTGACTTTGGAATTGGTTAACAGACAGAGGTTGGAACAGTTTTGAGGGCTCAGGAGAAGATGCAAAAATGTGGGAATGTTTGAATCTTCCTAGAGACTTGTAGTGCTCAAAAGACAGGAAGATGTGGGAAAGTCAGGAACTTCCTAGAGACTTGTTGAATGGCTTTGACCAAAATGCTGATAGTGATATGGATGATAAAGTCCAGTCTGACATGGTGCAAGATGGAGATGAGGAACTTGTTGAGAACTGGAGCGAAGGTTATTCTTGCTGTGCTTTAGAAAAGAGACTGGTAGCATTTTGCCCCTTCGTTAGAGATCTGTAGAACTTTTAACTTTAGAGAGATGATTAAGGGTGGTATCTGGTGAAAGACATTTTTAAGTAGCAAAACATTCAAGAGGAAGCAGAGCATAAAAGTTTGGAAAATGTTCAGACTGATGATGCAATAGAAAGAAAAGAAGAAAACCATTTTCAGGGGAGAAATTCAAACCTGTTGCAGAAACTTGCATAAGTAACGAGGAGCCAAATGTTGGTTGCCAAGACCATGGGAAAATGTCTCCAGGGCATGTCAGAGACCTTTGTGGCAGCCCTCCCATCGCAGGCCTGGAGGCCTAGGAAGAAAAATGGTATTGTAGGCCAGACCCAAGGCCTTCCTACTTTGTGCAACCTTGAGACTTGGTGCCCTGCTTCCCAGTCACTCTAACCATGACTAAAAGGGGCCAAGGTACAACTCGGGCCATAACTTCAGAGGATGCAAGCCCCAAGCCTTGGCAGCTTCCATGTGGTGCTGAGCCTGTGAATTCACAGAAGTCAAGAATTGAGGTTTGGGAACTTTCGCCTAGATTTCAAAGGATGTATGGAAATGCCTAGATGACCACGCAGACATTTTCTGCAGTCAGGGCCCCCTGAAGCAAACTAGAATCTCTGCCAGGATAGTGTAGAAGAGAAATGTGGGGTAGAAACCCCACACAGAGTACACACTGCGATACTGCCTAGTGGAGCTGTGTGAACAGGGGCACTGTCTTCCAGATCCCAGAATGGTAGATCCACTGACCGCTTGGACTGTGCACCTGGAAAAGCTGCAAACGTTCAATGCCAGCCATGAAAGCAGCCAGGAGTGGGGGCTAAACTCTGCAAAGTCACATGGGTGGAGCTGCGCAAGACCATGGGAACGCACCTCCTGCATCAGTGTGACCTGGATGTGAGACACGTAGTCAAAGGAGATCATTTTGGAATTTTAAGATTTGACTGCCCCACTGGATTTTGGACTTTCATGGGGCCTTTAGCCCCTTTATTTTGGCCCATTTCTCTCATTTGGAATGGGTGTATTTATCCAATGCCTGTACCTCTATTTCATCTAGGAATTAATTAATTTGCTTTTGACTTTACAGGCTCATAGGCAGAAGGGACTTGCCTTGTCTCAAATAAAACTTTAGACTGTGGATTTTTGAGCTAATACTGAAATGAGTTGACTTTGGAGAACTGTTGGGAAGGCATGATTGGTTTTGAAATGTGAGGACATGAGATTTGGAGGGGCCAGGGTGAAATGATATGGTTTGGCTGCATCCCTACCCAAATCTCATCTTGAATTGTACTCCCATAATTTCCATGTGTTGTGGGAGGGATCTGGCGGGAGATAACTGAATCATGTGGGCAATTTCCCAGATACTGTTCTCATCAGAGTGAATAATTCTCACAAGATCTGATGGTTTTTTAAGGGGAAACCCATTTCTCTTGGTTCTCTTACTTTCTTCCCTGCCACCATGTAAGATGTGACTTGCTCCTACTTGCCTTCTGCCATGATTGTGAGGCCTCGTCAGCCATGTGGAACTGTGAGTAAACTGAACCTCTTTCCTTTACAAATTACCCACTCTCAAGCATGTCTTTATCAGCACTGTGAAAATGGACTAAGACCCTAGGTAAAGGATAATAAATAAATGTTGCTGTAAAAACTAAACATCCATATGCAGAAGAATGAAAATAGTCTCTCATATGCCACAATACAAAAAAAAAATCAATTCAAAATGTATTGAAGACTTACATATAAGACTCAAAACTATAAAACTACTAGAAGAAAACATAGTGGAAATGCTTTAGGCCATATGCCTGGACAAAGATTTTAAAAATAAGACCTCAAAAGCGCAGGAAGCAATAGGAAAAACAGGCAAATGGGATTGAATCAAACTAAAGAGCTTCCACATAGTAAAGGAAACAATCAATTAAATGAAAAGACAACCTGTGAATGGGATAAAATATTTGCAAAATATTCATCTGACAAGGAAATAATATCCAGAATATCCAAAATCTTAAAAAACTCAGCAGCAAAAAACTGAATATAATAATACAGTTCAAAATGGGCAATTGATTTGAATAGACATTTCTCCAAAGAAGCCATACAAATGGCCAACAAATATATGAAAAAAATGGTTAGCATCACTAATCATCAGAGAAAGGCAAATCTCGATAAGATACTGTGTCACCTTAGAATGGCTATTATAAAAAAGACAAAAAATAACAAATGCTGGTGGTGATGCAGAATAAAAGGGAAATACTTATACATGGTTAGTGGTAATATAAGTTAATTCATTATGGAAAACAGTATGGAGGTTCCTCAAAATGTTAAAACTAGAACTACCATATGATCAAGCAATCGTCCTACTGGGTATATATCCAAAGGAAATAATATTTCAAATAGAAACCTGAACTCCTATGTCTCTTACAGATTCTTCACAAGAACCAAGATATGCAATCAATCAAAATGTCCACCAACAGATGAATAGATAAGTAAATGTTACCCATGAACACAATGTCATACTATTCAGCCATAAAAAGGAATGAGTTTCTGTCATTTATGGTAACACAAATGAGCTTGGGGGACATTATATTAAGTGAAATCAGCCAGGCACAGAAAGATGAAAATGACATGTTTTCACTCATATGTAGAAGCTAAAAATGTTGATCTCATAGAAGTAAAGATTAGAATAGTTGCTACTCTAGAGGCTGACAAGTGAGGGTAGGGGAGGTAGAAATAGGGAGAGGTTGGTTAATGTATACAAAATTAAAGCTAGATAGCAGGAACAAATTGTAGTATTCTATAGCATTGTGAGGTGATATTATAGTAAATAATAATTTATTGTATAATCTCAAAAAGGTAGAAGAGAGGATTTTGAATGTTTTCTCTTTTTTTTTTAATAAACTAGAATCCACATGAGCAAAACATCCACTGCCAATTATTACATCAAACAGTATGAGTCTCTGCCAAAATGATAAAATCTGATTAATTAAGACCCCATTAATTTTAAACTTGTGGTATGTATTTCCAGGTCTAGGTAAAGATCACTTTTATTTAATAAATACCTTCCCTAAACAATTATAGAAATAACTGTATTCATTATTTTCTCCATTATATAAGAGACAATACTTGGCTGGGCACAGTGACTTATGCTTGTAACCCCAGTAATCTGGGAGGCCAAGGTGAGCAGATGACCTGAAGTCAGGAGTTCGAGACCAACCTGGCCAACATGGTTAAACCCCGGCTCTACCAAAAATACAAGAATTAACTGGACATGGTGGCACAGGCCTGTAATCCAGCTATTCAGTCAACTGAGGCAGAAGAATTGCTTGAACCTGGGAGGCAGAGGTTGCAGTGAGCCAAGATCGTGCTACTGCACTACAGCCTGGGCAACAGAGTGAGACTCCGTCTCAAGAAAAAAAAAAAAAGGCCGGGCGCGGTGGCTCAAGCCTGTAATCCCAGCACTTTGGGAGGCCGAGACGGGCGAATCACAAGGTCAGGAGATCGAGACCATCCTGGCTAACACGGCGAAACCCCGTCTCTACTAAAAACAGAAAAAATTAGCCGGGCGAGGTGGCGGCGCCTGTGGTCCCAGCTACTCGGAAGGCTGAGGCAGGAGAATGGCGAGAACCTGGGAGGCGGAGCTTGCAGTGAGCCGAGATCTGGCCACTGCACTCCAGCCTGGGCGACAGAGCGAGACTCCGTCTCAAAAAAAAAAAAAGGCTATCGTTTTTTTATATATATATATTTTTTATTTTATTTTATTTTATTTTACTATACTTTTAAGTTCTATGGTACATGTGCACAATGTACAGGTTTGTTACATATGTATACATGTGCCATGTTGGTGTGCTGCACCCGTTAACTCATCCTTTACAATAGGTATATCTCCTAATGCTATCCCTCCCCCTTCCCCCCACCCCACAACAGGCCCAAGTGTGTGATGTTCCCCTTCCTGTGCCAAATGTTTTCATTGTTCACTTCCCACCTATGAGTGAGAACATGCGGTGTTTGGTTTTCTGTCCTTGCGATAGTTTGCTGAGAATGATGGTTTCTAGCTTAATCTATGTCCCTATAAAAGACATGAACTCATTTTTTTTTTTATGGCTGCGTGGTATTCCATGGTGTATATGTGCCACATTTTCTTAATCCAGTCTATCATTGTTGGACATTTGGGTTGGTTATAAGTCTTTGCTATTGTGAATATTGCTGCAAAAAACATATGTGTGCCTGTGTCTTTATAGGATAATGATTTATAATCCTTTGGGTATATACCCAGTAATGGGATGGCTGGGTCAAACGGTATTTCAAGTTCCAGATCCCTCAGGAATCGCCACACTGTCTTCCACAATGGTTGAACTAGTTTACAGTCCCACCAACCGTATAAAAGTGTTCCTATTTCTCCACATCCTCTCCAGCACCTGTCGTTTCCTGACTTTTTAATGATCGCCATTCTAACTGGTGTGAGATAGTATCTCATTGTGGTTTTGATTTGCATTTCTCTGATGACCAATGATGATGGGCATTTTTTCATGTGTCTGTTGGCTGCATAAATGTCTTCTTTTGAGAAGTATCTGTTCATATCCTTTGCCCACGTGATGATGGGGCTGTTTGTTATTTCTTATAAATTTGTTTAAGTTCTTTGTAGATTCTGGATATTAGCCCTTTGTCAGATGAGTAGATTGCAAAAATTTTCTCCCATTCTGTAGGTTGCCTGTTCACTCTGATGGTAGTTTCTTTTGCTATGCAGAAGCTCTTTAGTTTAATTAGATCCCATTTGTCAATTTTGGCTTTTGTTGCCATTGCTTTTGGTGTTTTAGACATGAAATCCTTGCCCATGCCTATGTCCTGAATGGTATTGCCTAGTTTTTCTTCTAGGGTTTTTATGGTTTTAGGTCTAACATTTAAGTCTTGAATCCATCTTGAATTAATTTTCGTATAAGGTGTAAGGAAGGGATCCAGTTTCAGCTTTCTACCTATGGCTAGCCAGTTTTCCCAGTTCCATTTGTTAAATAGGGAATCCTTTCCCCATTTCTTGTTTTTGTCAGGTTTGTCAAAGATCAGATAGTTGTAGATGTGTAGTATTATTTCTGAGGCCTCTGTTCTGTTCCATTGGTCTATATCTCTGTTTTGGTACTAGTACCATACCGTTTTGATTACTGTAGCTGAGTTGAGAGAAGGATGCTTCAGACGTTCAAACTTATCCAAGCTAAAGGAGGAAGTTAGAACCCATCGCAAAGAAGTTAAAAACCTTGAAAAACGATAAGACAAATGGCTAACTAGAATAACCAATGCAGAGAAGTCCTTAAAGGACCTGATGGAGCTGAGAACCATGGCACGAGAACTACGTGACTAATGCACAAGTTTTAGTAGCCTATTCGATCAACTGGAAGAAAGGGTATCAGAGATGGAAGATCAAATGAATGAAATGAAGCAAGAAGAGAAGTTTCGAGAAAAAAGAATAAAGAGAAATGAACAAAGCCTCCAAGAAATATAGTACTATGTGAAAAGACCAAATCTACGTCTGATTGGTGTACCTGAAAGTGATGGTGAGAATGGACCCAAGTTGGAAAACACTGTTCAGGATATTATCCAGGAGAACTTCCCCAACCTAGCAAGGCAGGCCAACATTCAAATTCAGGAAATACAGAGAATGCTACAAAGATAATCCTCGAGAAGAGCAACTCCAAGACACATAATTGTCAGATTCACCAAGGTTGAAATGAAGGAAAAAATGTTAAGGGCAGCCAGAGAGAAAGGTCGGGTTACCCACAAAGGGAAGCCCATTAGACTAACAGCGGATCTTTCGGGGGAAACTCTACAAGCCAGAAGAGCGTGGGGGCCAATATTCAACATTCTTAAAGAAAAGAATTTTCAATCCAGAATTTCATATCCAGACAAACTAAGCTTCATAAGTGAAGGAGAAATAAAATCCTTTACAGACAAACAAATGCTGAGAGATTTTGTCACCACCAGGCCTGCCCTACAAGAGATCCTGAAGGAAGCACTAAACATGGAAAGGAAAAACCGGTACCAGCCACTGCAAAAACATGCCAAATTGTAGAGACCATCAATGCTAGGAAGAAACTGCATCAACTAATGAGCAAAATAACCAGCTAATATCATAATGTCAGGATCAAATTCACACATAACAATATTAACCTTAAATGTAAATGGGCTAAATGATCCAATTAAAAGACACAGACTGGCAAATTGGATAGAGTCAAGACCCATCAGTGTATTCAGGAAAGCCATCTCACATGCAGAGACACACATAGGCTCAAAATAAAGGGATGGAGGAAGATCTACCAAGCAAATGGAAAATAAAGAAAGGCAGGGGTTGCAATTCTAGTCTCTCATAAAACAGACTTTAAACCAACAAAGATAAAAAGAGACAAAGAAGGCCATTACATCATGGTAAAGGGATCAATTCAACAAGAAGAGTTAACTATCCTAAATATATATCCACGCAAAACAGGAGCACCCAGATTCATAAAACAAGTCCTTAGAGACCTACAAAGAGACTTTGACTCCCAGACAATAATAATGGGAGACTTTGACACCCCACTGTCAACATTAGACAGATCCATGATTCAGAAAGTTAACAAGGATATCCAGGACTTGAACTCAGTTCTGCACCAAGCAGACCTAATAGACATCTACAGAACTCTCCATCCCAAATCAACAGAATATACATTCTTCTCAGCACCACACCTCACTTATTCCAAAACTGACCACATATTTGGTAGTAAAACACTCAGCAAATGTAAAAGAACAGAAATTTTAACCAACTGTCTCTCAGACCACAGTGCAATTAAACTAGAACTTAGGATTAAGAAACTCACTCAAACCCGCTCAACTACATGAAAACTGAACAACCGCCTCCTGAATGACTACTGGGTAAATAACAAAATGACGGCAGAGATAAAGATGTTCTTTGAAACCAACAAGAACAAAGACACAACATAACAGAATCTCTGGGACACATTTAAAGCAGTGTGTAGATGGAAATTTATAGCACTAAATGACCACAAGAGAAAGCAGGAAATATCTAAAATGGACTCACAATTAAAAGAACTAGAGAAGCAAGAGCCAACACATTCAAAAGCTAGCAGAAAGCAAGAAATAACTAAGATCAGAGCAGAACTGAAGGAAACAGAGACACAAAAAACCCTCCAAAAAATCAATGAATCAAGGATCTGGTTTTTTGAAAAGATCAACAAAATAGATCGCTAGTAAGACTAATAAAGAGAAAAGAGAGAAGAATCAAATAGACGCAATAAAAACTGTTAAAGGGGAAATCACCACCAATCCCACAGAAATACAAACTACCATCAGAGAATACTATAAACATCTTTATGCAAATAAACTAGAAAATCTAGAAGAAATGGATAAATTCCTGGACACATACACATCCCAAGACTAATCCAGGAATAAGTTGAATCTCTGAATAGACCA
This sequence comes from Macaca fascicularis, assembly GCF_037993035.2. NCBI lineage: Eukaryota > Metazoa > Chordata > Mammalia > Primates > Cercopithecidae > Macaca > Macaca fascicularis. Next base: position 97,843,527 of record NC_088379.1, on the reverse strand, counting down.
ATAACAGGCTCTGAAATTGAGGTAATAATTAATAGCCTACCAACTAAAAAAGGTCCAGGACCAGACGGATTCACAGCCGAATTCTACCAGGTGAGAAAAGTCATTATTTCTTTTCTTATGCTTTCTGGTCTTTTTTCTCTTTTTTATACTTCTGCAACTCTTCTTATGCAAAATTTTGGTCTCTTGATGGTGTCCCAAAATTCTGTAGGCTTTTTCATTATTTTTCGGTCTTTAATCTTTTTACTTCTTTGACTGCATAATTTTAATTGTGTATTTTCCAATTCACTGATTCCTTCTTCTCTTAAGCCTGATATTAAAGCTTTCTATTAATATTTTTCAGTTTAGTCATTTCATCACTAGGATGGCTGTTTGGCTTAAAAAAAATTGTTTCACATATTTGCCAAACTTCTTAGTTTTTCATGTAGTGTTTTCTAAATTTTACTGAATTTTCTATCACTATATAATTATAGTTCACTAAACTTTCTTGAATATTATTCTAAATTTTTTTTCAGTCATATTATAGATATCCATTTCTTCGGGGTTAATTATTGGAGCTTTATTTATTTCTTTTGGCAGTGTCGTGATTCTCTGATTTTTATAATCCATCTATCCTTGCATTGCCGTCTGCACATTTGGGGAGCTAGCCCTCTATTTCTGGCCTTTACGAATGTCTTTTGGCAGTGATACTTCTTCATTGTTTAGTCTAGCCAGTGATTTAGAAGAGCAGCTAGTGATGACCCAAGGCAGGCAGATCTTGTTTGGAGTTCTCTAGTTTGCTGGGCCATTGTCCTTAATGTGATATTGGGTGGGGCTGCTGGCTGGGCGTTCCAGTCTGCTTAAACTACTGGCTGGGCTCTGCTCTGAGGCAGAGATGCTAGATAGATACTGCAATGGCTTCTGGTCAGGGCAGTCACATGATCTATTCCCTGGCTGTGTAACTTTGTTCTTCACAATCTGCAGTTTGGTAGAGTTGCAGGCTAGGGTAAGTCAAAAGTTACATCTTGAAACAGACAGAACCGGAGGCTATGCTGCTTAGAAATGGATGACTGAGGCTTGCCTCCATGTCAGTGTGCTGCTATGGGGTGAGGTTTTGGCTGATTTGAGTGGCTGTCAGACTCCCAAGATAAGTAAGTCTACCCCTATGCTTTTCCAAAATGTGCAGAGATGGGAGTCTCCCTGCCTGGGCAGGGTCAATTTGGTTGAGAGGAACTGCTTGACTTTCCAGATCAACTTGACTTAGTCCCTACACTTCCCGGAAATACATGAAGATGAACGTCTCTGTGATAGTAGGGTCATTGGGAGTGCTTCTCAACTGAGTGTAGCTGCTTCTTGGCTTCCCAGGTCATACTGGTCTAGTCCATTAGCTTCTCCAAAATGGGTGAAGGCAGTTATCTCCCAGAGTGGTTTGGATGGACTCTGAGGCTGAGCAGGTAGGCTAGCAATCTAGTGATTCAAGCTAGGTTGAACTGCCCACCATGCTTCTGAAGGTAATCACCTCAGCTTTGCGGGTGAGCTATGAGGTTGGCTGGTATCGGTGATCAAGCACCACAGCTGACAGGAAAATAGAGGCAGCAACAAGATCCACATATTGGTCAATATGACATCTGTTTCCTTTCTTTGTTGCTATCTGATCCTGAGAAGTCTAGCTGTGCTGTTTTCCCTGGCGTTCCACTCTTGGTGGGACCATAGTGGGCTTCCTGGGAAGTGTCTCTTAATACTAGAAAAGCTGCAGGAATACTTTTGGTGTTCTCTTCCACATGTAGAAATGGTGGACCCAGGGAAATTCTCTCCATCTGGCATTATACCAAATTAGGGGAAGGGGTTGGGTAGTATGGTCAGAGTGAGACCGTTATTCTTATCCTTCTAATTCAAACTTAATTTGGTTCTATGGACTGCACAGGGGTCTCAGATTTGTTTCCAAGTGTTGAGGTTTTCAAAAGTATATTCTATTCTGAGGATAATTGCTGGTGGAACTTTCTTTCAGGGAGAGGTAGGTAGTAGAATTTGAGACTTCCTATTCTGCATTTCGATGTCTATTTTTGAACTTTATATAAATGAAAACAGTTTTCTTTTGTGCCTGACTTCATTTGGTTTCCATTTTTGTAAGTTTCATCTATGTTGTTGCATGTAGCATTCGCTCATTCGTTTTCAATGCTGTAAATACTATCCTACTATGCAAACAAACCATAATTAGCTTAATTCATTGTTATTATTATTGTTCTACTGGATAATATGGCCAAGATAGTATACATTAAACATGCTAATAGTGGGCATACTTTATCTTATGTAATTTTTCAATAATTTACCAATTCACTATAAAGATGTCATTTGTTTTGAGATTATATAGATATTATCAGATTGATACATCTATTCTCACTTTTCTATAATTCTAGAAAATAGATATTATCTGTGATCAAATGCTTTAGTACATCTAGTGAAGTGATGATATGATTTTTCTGTTTTCCTGTCACTGTGATGAATTTGGTTACCATGTAATTAAGAAATTCAGAATAGAAATGAGAATATAGTTATTCTTTAGGAGGTGTATAGGTATGCAAAATATGCTACAGTAAAGTTTAAACTTTTATAATGATTTTAGAAAAATTATTGCTTACATGGATTTGAAAGTCAGAAAAACAGGAAAATTATTCTGATTAGTAATCTCTATTTATAAATGGAGGAATAGTTCCAAATAAGCTGGTAAAATGGTTCCATGAAATTCAGTATGTGTGACTTTGAGAGAAAGACATAAAATCATGGCTCCCATCCATAAACAAAAAAGAATTGATCTATAAGGTACATAAAAATATTAATTTTTCCTGATCTGAGACCAAGTACACCACAAAAGGAAAGTATATGCTACCTAAAAAATATCTGGTTTCATGTCATAACGTAAAGACAGTTTTACTATGCTCACCTAAATTCAGAATTCAATATGATATTACATTTCTGCTTTGGGATTATAAAAGTAGGAAGGAATCTTTGATGAGAAGAGAAGTGAAAGCAGGCTAGAGTAGAGATTTCTTTGCAGAAAGTGAATGATCTCTTTGACAGGCAGATGAAATTTAAGTGTCTTCTTTTGTTTCAGGATTGTTCTTTACATTTTTTTTTTCTCTTGGAAATGTCATTGCCCTATTCCAGTAACCTTTGTTCCCCCCTCCACTGAATACCCTAGATTTTGTTTTGTTTTTGAGACGGAGTCTCACTCTGTTGCCAGGCTGGAGTGCAGTGGCACGGTCTTGGCTCACTACAACCTTCGCTTCCTAGGTTCAAGCGATCCTCTTTCCTCAGCCTCCAGAGTAGCTGGGACTACAAGCATGCACGCCACCATGCCCAGCTAATTTTTTGTATTTTTAGTGGAGACGGGGTTTGATCATGTTGGCCAGGATGGGTCTTAATCTCTTGAACTCGTGTTCTCCCCACCTCAGCCTCCCAAAGTGCTGGGATTACAGGCGTGAGCCACCGCTGGCCTGAATACTCTAGTTTTTTAAAGGATCAAGTGGTGAGTAATTTCTTTATTCTATTCATGTTACTATGTGCTAAGCAGTGTGCCGAGCATTGAGGATATAGCCATAAAGACCCCTGCCTTCAAGGAGCTTTTATTCTAATGCATATGTATCCTAATACTCAGAATTCAAGTTTAACTGCAGAAAAATACTTTTAAAGATTGTAATGCTTTGACGTCTGGAGTGAAACAAAACACCCTGTGAAACCTTAAAGATTTTTGAAAAAAATATTTTATTAACTAATTGTTTTATCCTTTTCTTTTGAAAATGAGTGAGTGAAATCTAATATTATGGCCAAAGACTAAATGTTAAGTAATTTTTAAAGTACATTTTTAAATGTTGCTAGCAATGCATGTGATGAGAGCTTACCAGGATGGAAGGAACAGGTCTAAATAACAATCTAATGCTTTCTAGCTTTGTAAAGCCAAATCTAAAAAACTGGTGGTGAAAATCATAACGCTTCTAAAACAATATGCATATGATTGACAGACATCAAAGAAAACTCTCCCAAATCGATGCTTTGGCTTTCTGTGCTATTCATTAATGAGGAAATAAAACCCCATTATGCAAGAGATATATTGTTACTTTATAACATATATTATTCTTTTCTTTTGCAGGATAGACATATGGCCATGTCTATATTTGGTTTAATATTTTAATAAAGCATTTTGGAAAATAAATACACCACTTCTTCATTTCCATGCTGTGTATTTCTTCTGGCAGTCTCCCATCATAAGACTAGTCAATAGCTTACCTGTGAAAATGAAAACAAAATTAAAATATAGAAATAACTCTGGTAGGGCCTGGCATGGTGGCTCACACCTGTAATCCCAGCACTTTGGGAGGTCAAGGCGGGTGGATCACGAGGTCATGCATTCAAGACCAGCCTGGCCAACATGGTGAAACCCCGTCTCTAGTAAAAATACAAAAATTAGCTGGATGTGGTGAAACCCCATCTCTAGTAAAAATACAAAAATTAGCTGGATGTGGTGGCATGTGCCTGTAATCTCAGCTACTTGGGAGACTGAGGCAGGAGAATTGCTTGACCTGGGAGGTGGAAGTTGCAGTGAGCCGAGATTGCGCCACTATACTCCAGCCTAGACAACAGAGCAAGATTCCGTTTAAAAAAAAAAAAAGAAAGGGAAAGAAATTACTCTGCTAAACTCAAGATACACAATACATTTGGCAATTCATTTTGCAGAAGTAAAGACCGACCCATCTACAAAAACATATTGTCAAATGCTTTTATTCATTTAACTACATTATGTAAGTTCTTTTTTTAGTAACTTTCATATTTCCATCAAGAAGTCTTAGTTTTAAATTCCCCAAGCTTTTCCTTTTTCTTAAAAAAAGGCTTGGAAAAGAAATATGTTTTTGTGATGTGACCTGAAGTTCTGTTTTAATACAGAGTGCTCAAATACCTGATTTATGAGATCTATTAGATTCAGACCATTCTTTCATTTTTGTCTACTACTTTTCTTTATACCATCTAATAGGGAATCAAAAATATCTTCCTAAGCCTCAATAGAATATTGTCTTAAGCTGCACTTTTCTCTAACTCAGAATGTCTAGAAATATTTCAGTTTAAAAGAACCACTCAATCATGGGAGAAATGCTGTTGTAATGTAACTATTTTAATGTTTTACTGCCTTGAATCTTACTTTACCTAGATTTCCCTGCAGTGAGTGAACCTCATCTGTGTAAGATTTCTTAGATGGCTTGAATTTATACTCTAGCATTGAGAACTCTACCTACTTTAACAAGGGACTTGACTAGCCCTGCAGAAGTAGTGTTTAGAGATTTGTACCTTCTTTGAATATTCATTTCACATAGTTGCTGATTCTTAAGAATGTGGCATGCATACAATTTCTTGAAAGCTGTGCATGCAAAAGAATCTATTTCAGAACTGCATCATTACCATAGAAATGTAAATGCATCATTGTCTTTAGAAAGGAAAAATAAAGAATGTAAGTTAGCATTTTCCTTATTCCCACCATAGTAAATTTCTTTAAAAAGTAAAATTATTAGAATCATTATTAAAGCATACAAGCATTATTTTCCTACCATACATGTTTATTAAAAATGATGAAACACAATTCCAAAACTTGTTACATGGAAAATATTAAATATTTAAACTTTTATATTGTGGAAACTTTAATCTTTGATTTATCTGAAATAAAATAGAAATGTAAGGCATTTCCTTATCTAGTTAATTTTTCCTACAAGATCATATTAATAATTTGTCTTCCAGTAATGGTGTTCTTCTGGGCATAATAGACGTAAGTAGGTTCTTCCTTCATTTCTGGCCAGTTGAGTTTCAGAATATGCACTTTTATACTAATTTACTGTGAAAATTAACTTACTATGAAAATGACGGGATTTTTAATCAATGATATTTTTCAAATATTTGTGAAAGATAAATAAATGATAAGGGAAAACGTTAGCAAGGTTTCATGATGCTTGAAACTTAAACCATTATTGATGGTATTTGGTGAAATGTGGAGTTTTGAACTTACAGTGTTGATTCTGAAATTTTCGTGGTCACTCAGATTTTGATTTTGATTTCTTTTAGAAAGAAAACAAAACAAAACTCGCTGTTTGTTTAATCAGAGACAGGCACCATTATAAACGCCATTAGTGACTTTATGAAAAAGCATTGGTGAGAAGATCTTTTCTTTGTTTGATGCATGCCTCCTCACTAAAGCTTTCCATGTAATAAACTACATTTCGATATCCTATTCCTCAATCTTTATACTTTACATTAAAAGAGAAAAAAAGGAGAAATATCTTGCTCTTCTCTTCTTCACCTAAAATTTTGTGACACCTACCTTCTAGTTAGCATGTGAATAACTGAATAACTAATCTGCTAAAATAATTTATTTCACTAAATGATGCATTTTGCAATCACTATCTTGTTTCATAAGCATATTTCAAGATAATTATTATAGAAACTTTTTTAAACTAAAGAACCAAATGTGCATGCTCTTTGAATCTATTTAACCTATTTTGACCAGAATAGAATAAATTAAAATGATTTATGGTGTGTGAGCTAGGTTTCTTCACAACCACCAAAATAGTTATTACATTAAGAATGAAAAATAACACACGCCATCAGTTTCCAACTATAATAAAATCATGAGGTTAAAATGTTTTCCTGTCTATAGTAGATGATTTTGTTACTAACATTCTGAGACCTTCAGAGTAATGAACAATTGCAGTTTTCCAGCAATATAGCTGGAAACTATATACAATTTATAAACAATTTCTAGGACTGGAACCAAAATAGTAAATGCTATCTAAAAAGCTTCCTGACAGTTAAGAACAAAGCCTAGTTTTCTTATCATCTTAGTTTGTAGTCCCCTCAAAAGTACCATGATATAAAAACTTGGATACCAGTACTTTATTTAGTAGATGACTCAAAAAAAATAAAAGCTAGAGAATAGGAAAAGTGATAGTGGAAGAAAGAAAAAGCCAGCATAGAATGTGTTAATGAGTGGATTGTTGGGACTGTCTTCTGCTGAGTACCCTCTGACAAACTGTGTTGAATATGATTCTGCATAGTCCTACTGAGACATGGACATTTTTTTCTCCACAGTTGCAAGTGAAGACACAGGTAAGCCAAGGAAATATGGAGTGCTTTATCAATAGTGTTGGCTACTATCTACCTCTTGCATTTTTTGCTCGGATGTGCTTATATCCAATACAGATTCCACTCTGTCAATGGCATTTCAAAATAGTGGCTGTACTCAGTATCTAAAATAAGAGCTTAAATTAAGAATGTTAGTGAAATCTGCTGCTACAGATTAGAGGCCATAATCTATATTCAACTATATTCAACATCTTCTTTCTCTATTTCCTATTTCGGAGACCAATCATCTTAGTGGGCATTGTTACTGTCTAGGTCCATTGCCTCGTGAGCACAGATCTTCATTCCTGAGGTTTCTACGCCTCTCAGTACTTTGGTGTTCTCAGTCCATGATTGCTACAAATGCTCAGTTACTCTCATCACAGACAAAGAAGCACTAGGGGATATCCCAGTGAATCTCTCACATTCCAGGCTCATGCCTCCATGCCCTGATCTTGGAACAGCAACTCTAGCACCTCATTGTGGCAGTTATAAGAATATGCCTTGCAGATCCATGCAGGTGCATTTAGTTGTCTGAGCTCTGAAATTAAATCCATGCTTCCCATGGACTATTCCCAGCCAATAATTTACCAAGTAAAGAATACTAAGGTAAATCTATTCATAGGAGGTAGAGGACTCCTCGGACAAGCAACTTTGATTCAAGGACTCCCTGACAGCCTTGCCAGTCTCTATTATAATTGTGTTGAATCTGAGCTGCTTCCACCCAATCTTTCTTCTTCTCTCTCCTTTACCTGGGATTAGATCTTCATCAAAGTCTCATAGCATTGCTAGCTTCCTTCTTACTCTTTCCCAATTTCCCTCACAAATATTGCCATTTTAAGTATATGGCAAATGGCTAATCCTACCTTGGTGTCTTTTTCTTGGAGGACCTGACACAACATAGGTGTTACCATGACAACAAATTTTATAGAAGATTCCATAGCAAAGATAGAGGAGGATGACTGTTTAAAACAGCAGTGTGGAAGACTTGCTGCACTTATGAGCATCTCCAGAAGGCCATCTGAACTTCAGAACTCCCTCCGCTCCGGTTTCTTGAGGTCCTTTTTGCAACTTAATCATCACAATTCAACTTCTTCCTTTTTTCAGTTCTGCACTGTCATAGCCTTTACGGTGTGGTTCCTGATAGCACTCTCCAATCAACCCCCTGTAAGGCAATCTCCATTTTGAGAAACCCAACCTATGACTTTAATGCAAACATTCTTTTCTATCTTTGTTATAGAATCTTTTATTAAATTTACATTGCTCATTAATGCTTTTAAGATGATGTTTTGCAAAATTTGAAAAAGAGTTGAACTTCAGAGTTGTTTAGAACACACAGACAAAGCCCTGAAGGAGCCCTGAAAAGAAAGAGATCCTGTGAGAATGAGTGTTTGTGAATTTGCACAAATTGATGAAGCTTAGGGTTTCCCCAGTCATAGGTTTTGGAAGGGATTGAGGAAAGAATATTATGGTCAAAGGAGTCCTCAAAAGACATCAGACTATTTATTTTATAATAATAAATCTATGATGTTAAATTTTTAGGGAATCTATAGAAAGATTGTTAGTGTTTGAAGCCGGAACACCACGGGGAAGTTAAGGCTAAAGTTTAGGCTTGGATATTGTCTACTTGGAGATTGGAGTTGAGGCCATAAAAAGGAAAATATGCTTTGAAAGAAAATACTTCGTTCCAAATTTCTGACAACCTTCTCTACATCTGCAATCCTAAACTTACTCTGACATTCTTCACTTTTCCTTACTGCCTTGTTATCATTTTTTGTAGTTTTTACTATGTAACCTATTGTATATTTTAGTTATTAATGTCGTATATTGTTTGTCTACCTCATCATAATGTAGTTTCTATAAGGGCAAGTTTTTCTCTTTATATCACTATTAAATTCCCAGAACCTGGAATAATATCTGGCTCGTATTCGGTTCTTAGTAATCATATGAGAATAAATGAATATGAATGAATAAATGAATTTCAAAAGAGTTTAGATAAGAGACTTATATAACAGAAACCAGCCTTTTGACTGAAGTAAAATGAAATTTATTTTTCTAAGAAAAAGGATTACTGTACCCTGATCTGAAATTTAAGTAAGAAAGATGAATTTTACTCTTGCTTATATGTGAAATATACTAAGACAGTGCTTTTAAAACTTCATTCCACTTACAAAGCAATCTTGCTAAAATGTCTATTCTATTCCAGTTGTTCGAGTGGTACCTGAGATTCAGCACTTCTTAAAAGCTACAAGGTGATGAAGATGCTGCTAGTTGGAGGCCATACTTTGAGTTGCAGGATGCTAAAAAATCAACAGATGGGGTATATAAGCAGATAATGTAGCATATTGAAACCAACTCTCAGTTTGAATCAGAAGCCTGAGTCTGTGATATTATAATGACACTAACTAGCTTAATATTTTGTGGGTTATTGTGCATGAAATTATATGTCCATTTAAATATTATACTTTCAATTTAAATTATGGGTTTCAACTTTGCCAGGCAAATATAATCAACAATATATTCAATAGTATGCCACAGCTAAAGACACACATGAAAACAATGATCTCAGACTTTTGATCCAGATGCCAAGTTTAAAAAAGAAGAGTTAGAACAGTGTAGTTTATTTCTGTTCAATGTCCTGTATGGGTGGAAACTAATTTCAGGGTTAATTTTTGGTTAAACAACTGGCTTGGAAATTTATAATTATTTGGGATTGAGGACCAAACCAGGTGCGGCACAATAAATGAATTAGAAGGAGATAGCTATGAAAATCAAGATGAATGAAAAGAAGCGAGTGTTCACGGTAAAGTAAAAAAAGAAGCATCAAATTTTAATTCACTGCTGCAAAGTAGAGCTCTTAAATCTGTTACTGATGTAAGGAGGCAATCTGGATTACACTGTGAGAAGGCAGGCATAACAAACAACAATCCTTGACAGTATTCGGATTAACAACCTTGCAGTTGGGGCTGTTGGTAGAACCAGTTAAATGAAGAAAAACTAGGTGAGACATGGATATATATTAAGTATAAGATACAAAGTTAGAAAAAAAACTCTCTTTTTTTCTCTCTTTATTTGAATATGTGACTGTTCTAATTTGAAGCAGATTACATGGTCATAATTGAATTTAAGACTAGACGCATAAATTTTCTCTTTTGAATTCCATTAGAGTCTACTCTGGCATTCCCTCCTATGTATGCAAGGGTTTGTAGGTAAAGATTGAGGGTGCTTAACAAACTAAGTAAAAAGAAACATAGTTTACTGTATATGTAAATTACTATTTTTAGAAGACATTCTTAATAGTTTCTTCTTAATACTTGTGAGTAATTATCAAAGGATTTTTTTTTCCAATTTTACCTTCCCAATTTATTAGAATTTGGCCTGTTTCAATGATTTTTACACCCAAAGTATAGCCTATAAGACAAAATAAATATTTTAATTTATTCATGATCACTATTTCTTATCTGCAAATTATTCCTTACTATTCTTCCTTAACTTTTTATATTTTATATGTTAATGAGAAAGCAAAATACAAATATTTTTTGCACTACTATGCAAATGTTTTGCTACTTTTGCTCTATGTCTATGAATTTTGAAATCTCATCAAAATTTGAATTCGTTTTTCTTATTTTATAATCCTGATTAAAACACAGAATAAATAAATACTCCGAACATTTGATGTCATTTTCTTGACTTATTTGGCCTGATTGCCTTTAGGAAAGTGATGTCAAATCATAATTGAACTTCGAAAGTCTTAAAGCAAACATATACAAATAACATGATTATGAGATTGCATTTTTTAGGTTGACAATGCAGATTTCGGTGGTTAATGATCCGAAGTTTTTCATAGACAAGTTGGCACCACTGAAAGAAATAACAGGTTATTTAAAAGCTTTGATTGTCTGTGAGAGAAATTAGAAAATTGAGCACCACTTGATAAAACAGCTGAACAAATTTTACATTTTCCAATTCATTTTCTCACGAATAATGCTAGAAATTAAGGGCATACATGAGTTAAAAAGAAGCCAAGTTGTTTTTACATTTGAAAAAATTAGAAATTAAGAAGTAAGTTATTTCTTTAATGTACAACTCTGTATTGGGAGCAAATTTTCATATAAGAAAGTTAACGGAAATTTGTAATGAAATTATCTTACCACCTTTTAGTGAAAATATCCTTACATTATTTTGCTCAGCAAAATCCTATGACATGGACAGAAGAATGGCAAGTAGTTTGCTTCCCCCCCGCCCTCTGGTAACTTTTATTTTTTTACTCTAACTACATTACAGTGGAGGAGGTTAACATCTTAAAAATTAATTTATAGTTGAAAAATCGTTATTTATTTTAAAAATGCTGAGGTATTATTTGAAATTTTGACAATGACAAGATCCTAAATAGGATTCAACTCTTGCACAAAAGAATTATAAATATTTGTTTTCTATCTTAACATGGTAAAAAAAAAAAAAAAAAAAAAAAAAAAAAAAAAAACTTCCTGATTGAATTAAGAGGCTTCCTGTGTCACACCTGATTGCCTGTATATCTTAACACATCTCTAAGTTTAGTGATTCTAAATATTTGAAGCATATGACAAAGATAAAAGTCATTATCAGTGATTCTCGTTAGTTTACTCTGTAATGTCAAGGTATAATTGTCAAAAATGTAAAACATGACTGTCATACAAATATAAAATGATCACATTTCAAAGATTTTGTTCAACACATAAAGGAGGAAACCAGTGAGATGAAAAATCTGATCCAAATGAGAATTAGAAAAACAAAGATTATATAGTACAGACTTTACATAAGTTCAACAAGATAGTTAATGTCCCACTGGGCAATAAAACCATAACCTTTGGGATCGTATTTAGCAGGAGAAAAAAATCAGATAAGTTCTACATATTAGTATGTAACTTTGAAGGGTCCAAGGTCTTAACTTTTCAGTAAATTTCAAAGTCACATGAAAGTACATTCCTTTGGAAAATTAAGTATTCTTTGGGTGATCCTGTTAAACAGCTTTTCAGTATGATAATGAAATGATATGCTGAAATCTCTTATAATAACATTTCTAAGTTTTAGATAATTTCTTAATACTAATTTCTAAACCAAACTTTAAAATGTGATTAAATTAAAAGTCTTACGTGTATAGATTTGTGTGTGCATTTATTTATGTGGGAATATGAAAATTACCTGATTTTTGGTACTTGAATTTGAGAGAAACAGTGTTTGTGGATAAATGAATTCATAGAAAATTAAAGCCTTGCTTGAAAGAAAATGACATGATTACACATCTTGTGGCAAAAAAAAAAAAAAAAAAAAAAAAAATTCCAACATTAACTAAAAATTTAAAAGCAAAAATATAAAAGTTGATTGAGATATTTATTTAAATATCATTGTACTTAAATCATGTGGACGGGGCAGACCCTAATGTTCTTTCCCATCAGTCACTCCCCCTTTTTCCCTGTCAATTCTGTAATTTGGTTGAAGAATTCAAAGATACTGTGTTCAGGGCTTTTCAGTTTCTTCTCAGGCCTAGAAAAGTAATGAAGGATTGGTCAGAGTCTTAAATGGTATTCTCATTTCTTTTTGCTAATGACTGCTGTAGGAGTGGCCAGGAAGATGTATGATATGAATCGTTTGAAAAGTTCCTCCCCCAAATGAAAGAAATGCTAAAGCAAAAATAACATTTTTGTCTTCCACATTACTTTGTGATCTGTGATACGTGAATAGCAATCCTTTGGCCATAAGGCAGAAGAGCATCAGGATAAAAGCCAGCTTGCCCAGGATGGCAGAACAGAAAGTTGTCAGAATATGAGTTTTCATGAAATAATTGTGCTAACCTTCCAACTTTGTTTTACGAAAATATTATTTCTTGTTTATGTCAATTTAGTGTTCTGTTATTTGCAAATATTAGTATTCAAATTGATGTCAATGTTTTTAAACAGTATATGAGTATAAATAATAACATGAGAGACTGGCATTTATAAAACAAATATTTAGTAAAATAAATGTAGCATACAATTCTTAACTCCACTTAATTATTTTCCCCAAAATAAATGCAGTTATTTGGCCACATCTGCTAAATATAAATAATGTAGATGGAAGTCACTATTTGGAGTTATCATCATGTAATCTGGATAAGTCTTATCAATAAATCTCATTTATTATTTGATTAAATATTGGCACATTATTCTTTTTGCATGAACCAGATCATTGTTCAATGTTTTACTTACTTTTGTCGCATTTTTCTCCATGTAAGCAGTGGAGAAACTTGATACCTTGGCCTGAGCTTTAGTTCTTTATTTCTCTTTGTTAAGTGGAGACTTGACCTTAACCTCTGTTTCTAAATACAGCATTGTTTTTTCTTTCCATGGCTGCTGACCGTGATTTTACTTACTGGAAAAAAATAGAACCCTAGGAAAAAAGGGAAAGACAAAATCGAGACTGAGCAAGCTGTAGAGCATTGATTCTAAGTGCCAGGGATGGCTTATAATCGGTACAGTTGCTGTGGTTTCTGGATGTTTATTTAATGTTCTCTTATCAAAAAGAATAATTATCTCAAGTGTAGTTTCTGAAATGTGACAGCACTCCAGCACTTTGTTCTAAAGCAAGGGTAGCCTTCTCTCCCCACGGAATAATTTATTATTGTCATCATCATCATCATCATCATCATCATCATCACCATCATCACCACCATTACCATCTCAATTATTTAAAATATTTTCCACTTTACTAAAATATATGAAGTATTGAATATCTAATTTCTCTTTAAGTATCCATTTTGTTATTTTGATTTCTAAAGCAATTTCTCCTGACCTTATAGTTACATTTTCTTCTACAAAGAGGCAAAGTTTAATTTTTTCTCTTACGTGAAATATACTCCAATCTATATTTAGTAGAAGGTAGCTGTGGAAACATTAGCTATGAATGTTTTGATTCTTATAAATTATAAAATAAAATTGTAATAATGTAGGCTTATTTTTTAAGTTCCACTGGGGAGAGATTTGGTGGTTTAATATTTTAGAGGTGTGTAATTTCAAATAGAGGAAACTACTTGAAGAGAGGGGAAGTTGTAATACATTTATCTGCATGTATCTTCTTTTTAGCTGTGATGAAATATTATAACAAGACCGATATGATTATTTAAATGTATGATCATAAATCACTCATAACAGAGCAGCATCCAGCAGGCTAAACATGAAGTGAGGGATTACTTTTATTTGCTACTGACTCATTTTATCAAGAAGGTAAATTGGTGGCTATTCCAATGGGAAGTAGGATTAACTTGCTTACTTATAGAAGGGTCCCGTATTCTCTTAGGAGGAAGCCTGCAGAAATACTGGTCTATTATAAAAATTTCATGAGAGCAACCTAAACATATTTCATGACCACAGACTTTTTTTGCCAATTTGACATCCAATAATTAAATCATTTGTGTCCCTTTTAGGTCTCCACAGTAAAACTGAGCTTATAGATATTCTTAACTAACAATTTCAATTGTCCTAATTGATATAGAATTTGCGTGAATAATACAATTATGCAAAAATAACATATTTGTTTATAAAAATATGTCACCCTTCACTCAATAATTCCTTAAGCATACATTGTCATTGGCCTGAAAATTGCAGGGTTGGACTGTATTTCTTTTAATATTGTGGTAGAGAAGTTTGAAAGGAATACAGAACACTCAATGAATGAATAGAAGCAAAGTTTCTAAATGAGGACAGGCACTAACATCTGTACCTATTTATACCTATTAGGTTTAGAGGTATTTGTTATATAAAGAGGCTGAGGTATAGAATAATGGGACTAGACCATCAACTCTGAAAATTTCTACTCCACCAGACAGATTTACAACATAAACCCACCAGGAAGTGTGAGGTCCTGGAAAGAAGGCTTCTTACTTCCTTCAACATCAGAGTATTTTCCTGTTGCTATAGTTATACTGTATGCCAAAATGGTAAGCCAAACAAATATTGTTCCTTAAGGGTGATTTACATTTGGAAAAATTAATGACTTTATTGTTTAAAAATTGATCATGATATGAGATACTGATCTACAGAAAACATTTCACTGTACCTGATAGGGTTTATGCCATCAGTCAACTTGATGAGTTCAAGAAACATTTGTAAAATCATTATTACCAAATTAAAATACAAGTAAAAGAGAAGCCATTGGACCAATCCTTAATGTCTCACAAAATTTTTTTTTAATTCCTGTATATTATTTTTAATATGAAATTTCTATTTTTCCTCTTTATCCAGAGTAGGATTTAATGGCATCGAGATTACAGCTTGAGTGTCATCAACGTCTGAGAGAAAAGGCACAGGAAAATTCAAGTAATCTACTTTATAAATTCTCACTATGCCAGCAGCACACTTGGAGAGGAGTGTTTTAATGGAAGAAGTTGCCCAATCACTGATTAAAATGTAAGAAACTGCTCCATTGCAGACATCTCCTGCTATGTGTTCATGTGCATTTACGCGTGCAAGTATGTGTAACCTTTAAGACAATGATTGAATTCGAACCATACTTTAGTACTGACACAGGTAAGACAGGCTTGTATTAATAAACTTTGCAATACTTTATTTTAACTTAAATTACCTCAGCAATGATACTGGGGTAGTCAGAACAAAAATTCACCTAATTTTGAACTGATTTTTTTTAAACTTTGGAGCTCTGTGTTAGACAGCTGCCATAATCTCTGAGTTTGAATTAACTTATTTATGGTATGGTAGTAAAACTACCCTCCTCACAGTGCTCTTGATAGAGTTTTTAGATGTAAATAATTTCTGTGGTGGAAGGACTTGTTTTGCCAGTTGAGTCATAAGTAATGTTTGACAAACATAAGAAGATATTTGAGATAAAAGGTGATGTTATATAAAGGCCCAGAAAGAGAAAATACAAGTTTGATTGAAGTAGAGGGCTTATAAAAGGAAAATAAGTGTTAAAAGTGAGCTTTGGGGCAGATTGTGCAGTACTTCATACAGATTGGGATCCACAGGAGTCTAACTGGCTACTAGACTCCTTGAGACATGAAATGATTGATTTAACTGGAAGCAATATGCATGTTAGGAAGGAGAAAAAAACTTCTAAGGGAGGTAGCGGTTCAATTAGGAAGCTATTATTTGTGGTAAATGCAGCACTGGATTGCAAGTGTTAGCTCTTAGTGTATTTTTGACAATGACTGGTCTCTCAAGACTTTCGTTTCTTTGTCTATTAAGTCAAAGCATTTGCATTAGATGGATTCTATAATTTGGCATGATTCTAAATGTGACTCCTCCATGATATGGACTTGAATTTGAGTAGTGACAATCCAAAGAGAATGGGAGATAAAAATGAAAAGCAGATATATTTGTTATAGCAAGCAAACAGCAGCAAAAAACACATGGAAACAAAAACTGCAAAACTTGGTTACTTACCGGGTATATGTTTTTGTCATTTCACAAGATATTTTAAAGCAAGTACTTAGCTCATAAATTATTGTTAATTATTAAATATATTTCTGATACTTTCAGGTTTTCCTTTTTCCTTTGCTTTCTTTTTCTTCTTTTTAATATCATGTTTCCTCTCAAAATTTCTTTCTGAACTATAAACCAAGTTTGAAAAAAATTCTTAAAGTTTGCCTTTGGGCTGTGACTAGTAATACAGGAGAATTTTTCAGAAGTTTATGAGAAGTGAAAAAGGGGTAAAAAGAACAAGAAAACCAGACCTTACATCCTCACCAAGTACTCCTGGGATTTCATGCAATATAAAATAATGTTATAAGGGAAAGGCATGGAAGTATTTATAAAAATTACGAAATAGTATTTTTGAGGAAGGATGATACAAATTTTACAATAGTTCTTTTATTTCCTGTGAATTCTTTCTTATTCAGAATTTTGATAAACTAAAGATGATTGTATATTTTGGCTTCATCACTGTAAATGTAAACTCAGCCAAGTAAAATATATATCCTTTCACATAAGTGTAGCATCCCTTAAATTTAGAGTATTTATAGTAAAGAAATATCAGAAGTAAATAGAATTTCTTTTCTAGACTAAAGAATACAGAGATGGAGTGAAGAAAGTACAAAATGGATGAGTGAATGAAGGATGGAGATTATAACAATGATATCTTTCACCTATCCTCAGGGAGAAAAAAGCAAAGAGAGGTGCTTGAGTGGTAGTATGGTAGCTTTTTCTCTTGCCATCACCAGCACAAGTGAAGAAAAGCCACAGTGATGTGTAACTGATCTCTTAAGACTCTATTCTCAGAAGCAAAGATTAGTTTACAATGTAATGTTTACTAGTTTCTCTGTTTCTAACTTAAAACAAAGTAGAACTTAAAAAGACAATTCTGGATAATTAAAAATTTTCTCTGGTGTAGAACTTGATATTTTTGTCTAATTTTGAGAAAATATTGTCTGCCTTTTTCTCTTTCTTTCTGTCTTTCACTGATTCATTCTGGCAATATCAGCCTGAGGTATATGTTTTTCTGTCTTACAATTCAGGCATTTTGTAAAATGGTGGAGCTCAGTGTTATTCCATTTTTTTCCTTAATGGATATTTACTCAGTTTTCGCTAAGTGCCATGCACTACGTAGGTGCTAGAAATACAAAGGAAAAAGAAAGAAGGCATCTTTTCTCAGCAGGATTAACATTCTAAAGGTGACACTGAATCCAAGGAAGAATTTTGTTGATGAAACACAAAATGGAAATTAAATAGAATCAAAATTAACTACTAAATCATTATTATTTTAAAGGTATTTTAAAGAAAAAACAATACATAGCACATATATAAAGTATTTTAAAGCATAGATATATTGCATATTGCTTTATACATATTTTAAAGCAAGTATGTAGACAATTTCAGACCAGAGGGTCTCCTGATTAATGAGAGAAACAGAATTTAACTGCTATATATATATATTCCAGTATATGTAGTAAACAAAAACAGAATTGAACAATAAAATAATGTAATTTAGAAAAATGTAATAGAAGAAAAATGCACACATAAGAACTCTAACTTCCCTCCTTTTTTTCACTTTGTACTACCCTGCCTTTTTCCCTCCCTCCTTTACTTCTAACTACTTATTTTATTTTAAAAACTATTTGAGATAACTGCATTGAGTTAAAATAACTAATAAGAAGGTTTTAATTATCATATCTTAATTATTAATATATTGGATGGTCATTCTTAAATTCAACAGTGTAGTCATGCATAGTCCTCTCTCCTAGTGGAAAGCAAACTATTATTATAGTTAATATAATCTCTTATCTTTATGAGAGTCCTTACAACAGATACAGTGTCAATTTGATACGTTTATATCTTGTAACATTCCTTAATTTAGGCCAATAGTGTTTTGCCATAGCATCCCACTTACTTTTTAAATTTGAACGTTTACAACAAATGCAATTCTGGGCCTTTCTGCTGAAAATAAGAACAAAGAGGGCTAAAATATACCTTTCCACCCAAAGTATTTTAACATCTTGCAGTGTTCTGGTGATTCTATCACTTTACACTGATTTTCTTCCAGAAAAAATTTCAATTCAAAAGTAACATGTGTAGAGAGGTAAGAAGTCAAAGAGATAGTAGCTGCTAAGAGGCAGAGAAGCTTTTCAGAGTCTCAGTATATCAAAATATAGCAGGACTATATTTTGGAGATAAGAGTAGAATAATGAAGCCCAGCATACAGAATTTATTGTTTCTTTAATGGTTATCATTAAAAAGTCAGGAAATCACAGGTGCTGGAGAGGATGTGGAGAAATAGGAACACTTTTACACTGTTGGTGGGACTATAAACTAGTTAAACAATTGTGGAAGATAGTGTGGCAATTCCTCAAGGATCTAGAACTAGAAATACCATTTGACCCAGTGATCCCATTACTGGATATATACCCAAAGGATTATAAATCATTCTCCTATAAAGACACATGCACATGTATGTTGATTGCGACACTATTCAAAATAGTAAAGACTTGGAACCAACCCAAATGTCCATCAATGATATACTGGATTAAGAAAATGTGGCACATAAACAGAACAGGATACTATGCAGCCATAAAAAAGGATGAGTTCATGTCCTTTGTAGGGACATGGATGAAGCTGGAAACCATCATTCAAGCAAACTATCGCAAGGACAGAAAACCAAACACCACATGTTCTCACTCATAGGTGGAACTGAACAATGAGATCACTTGGACACAATGTGGGGAACATCACACACCAGGGCCTGTTGTGGGGTGCGGGGGCTGGGGGAGGGATAGCATTAAGAGATATACCTAATCTAAATGACGAGTTAACGGGTGCAGCATACCAACATGGCACATGTATACATATATAACAAACCTGCACATTTTGCATATGTACCCTAGAATTTAAAGTATTAAAAAAAAAAAAAAAAAAGACTTTTTTCCTTTTATAGGCAGATCAGTATGGGAGGTAGAGAAGGCAAACAGAAAGCTGTTGATAAAATTCTAAATACCTAACAAGAATTATTGGTGATGCTATGGATCTGGGAGGGAAAAATTAGCATTTAGAGCCTGATAGTGGATGGTCTTATTAAACAGTCCATAAATGTTTTCTTAACCTCTGAAATTCCAAATTCTAAAAGTACCAGATAATCAGAAATTAGATGGTCTCCCAAAAATCTAAAGCTGATTTGCAAATTCCTTTAGTTCCTGACAAGATTAAGGTTATTTTCTCCTACTCTCAGTGACTACCAGGACCTGCAAAACAATTGTTTCTTGAGAAGATCACATCAAAACATTCCATACCTTTCCTCATGCAGTTTCTGTCATCCAATTAAAAGTAATAAGGCAAAACTTTCATTTTATACCATGATGCCATACTGGGCCTAAGTTCAGCTTTTGATGTACTTTGGATAGTTGTCCCCGCCCAAATCTCATGTTGAATTGTAATCCCCAATAATGGAAGTGTATCCTGGTGGGAGGTGTTTGGATCATGAGGGTGGATCTCTCATGGATTAGCACTGTCTTTGTGATAGAGAGTTCTTGGAAGATCTGGTCATTTAAAAGTGTGTGACACTTCCCCCTACTCCCTCTTTTGTTCCTGTTTTCGCCATGTGAAGTACCCGCTCCCATTTCACCTTTTGCCATGAGTAAAAGTTCCCTGAGGCCTCCCCAGAAGCTGAGCAAGTGCCACCACCATGCTTCCTGTATAGCTTACAGAACTGTGAGCCAATCAAACATATCTTATTTGTAAATTACACAGTCTATATATTTTTGATAGCAATACAGGAACAGCCTAATATACCCTTCTGCTGATAAACAATTAGAAAGCAGGATTAAATATATAGCAGAGCTGTTTTCAGAGATTGGACAAAGACATGCATTTTGATCCAAGAGGATGTGTATGTCTTAGAGAAGAAAAATAAATTTATGTGCACAGAATTTTTAAAAATGTGAATTATCACAGACTACTCATCAGAGAAAAAAATAATGTGCATGTGAAGGATACAGTGGAAAGTCAGTTAAACTAAGATGAAAGGGAAAGAAAAACACAAAAACTTGTTCACTTATAATTCTATATCCAGGTTTTCTGAAACTGTTTTTCCAGACGAAATCTGATAGAATTTGTTGTCAGCAGACCAATAGAACAGGAAATGTTAAGAGAAGTTCCTCCCTGAAGATGAAGAAAAATGAAGCCAGATGGAAATTTGAATTTACACAAGGAATGAGAGTGTCTAGAATGGTAAATATGTGCATGAATATAAAACACTTTGAAATTTTAATTTTTAATACCTTTAAAATATAATTAAGTAAAATAAATTATTTTGGAGTCTATAACACTGATGTAAGCAAAATGTATAACAACAAAGCACAAAAATCAGTTCAGAGGAAATGAAACAAAATGTTGCAAGGTCCTTAGATGATACATGAAGCAGAGTAATACTATTTGAAGGTAGACTGGAAAAACCAGAAGTATGACCACTAGCAGTGGATAGCATTAACATTTCATCAGAGAATTTAAGTGCATAAAAATATTACATTTTTATATAATATTGTGTATAATAAATATTAAAGATGAGTGACTAGGGACATTGAATACCCACCCTGTCCAAAAGGAATAATCAAAATTATGAATAGATAATTGTACCTGGAACAGAACATCTAGGAGAGAGCACTGGAGTCCAACAGAAAAGCCACAGGAAACACCTGGGGCATAGAAGAAGAAGAAAATGAGTGGTCACCTCAGTCGAGATCGGGATCAACTGGGAGCCCAGGGGTGCTCAGTGTAGTAAGGAAAAGTAAAGGGAGAGAACTTCAGCAGTACACATCTCCAGCATGGACTGCTGCGATCCTAACCATGGAAGAAGTCCTGTACTCACACAAACACTACTGTAGGCAATGATTTGGAGACTCCATGAGGGCATTGAACCAGATAGGGAACTCACACTGGGTCACTCACCCCATTGAGACCTAAGTGGCTACAGCAAGGTACCGATGTGAGAACACAACCATGACAAGACTGCTTCCTGTCCTGGGAACTATAGCTCCCATATCTCCACAACTTGAGAGCCCCCACTGACATCCCCTAGTGCCTACCCAAAGAGCTACAGTGTCATCATGCTGTCTGGACTGAAAGGTGTTGTGGAATCCCCAGTATTGTAGCCCACAGGGAGTACTACTCTCCAGAAAAAAAAAGATAGTTCGGAGCACCAAAAAGGCAGCATCACTTAGGACAAAGGAAACAAAAGCACATGCTTTCTGGGGCGAGAGCTTTCTCTTTGGGGATGTGAGAAGTGACCCTGCTCCAAGCAGTGGCACAAACTGTGCTCAGCCTCGCAAACAGAGAGTGAGATCCCTTCCCACTGGCAGAGTGGCTTCTACGCTCGGACCCACAGATAGAAAATGGAATCCCCTCTCCTGCTCCTTGCACTTCTGTAGGTACTGGTGCTGTTGCTACCATAGGATGCTGGGGCAGGAGAGCTGAATGGCTGCCTTTTTGGGGCTGTTAGTTGTAAGTGTACCCCCACATGTGGTGTGGCCTCCATTCATGGATTCTCCCATGAAAGGTGGGCGCCCTCACTCTGTGGAGTGCTGCTGCTTCTGAGGGTGACAAGCCTGAGACCTGCATGTCTGAGACTGTGGGTGTCAACCCCTTACCACATCACCACCAACACCACTTTACACCACTCAGGACCAAGAGAGTCATCCTGCTGCTGCTATCTATCACCTACATACCGTATTTCTATCACCCATGTACCATGCAAACTGCTCGGCACCCAAGAATCTGCTCATCTACCTAGATGAATGTGGCCACTCAGGGCATCTGAGCAAGCTACCTGGAGGCTCAAGAATCAGTCCATCTGATTCCATTAACATCGATGACAATGTATGCTACCCTGGGGCACAAAAACAGGCATGTTTACCCACTGCTGCCACCGTGGGGGCTTGAAAACTGACCCACCTGGCATCCTTGTTCACAGCAAAATTTTACCATAGCCTCCGCTAATACTGTACCCTGAACAACCTGAGGAAATAACAGATACCACTCATGCTGTCACAGCTGAAAAATCATTCAGGAATTTCACTGTCTCATGCACCCAGAATAAAAGCTAAAATGTCTTACCCAACCAACACTATTGATGTATTTTCAGGAAAAAGTCCTCCCCTACAAAAGAAAATTTGAAAAAAAATTAAAAAGCAAGGAAATGTGATACTTAAAAAGAACTTAATAGTTCCAGCAATGGATCACAATATAAAATTCATGAAATTCCAAAAAAAGAATTCAAAATTATGATACAAAAGAAGCTCAGTGAAATTCAAAAGAATTCTGAAAAACAATATAAGTAAATCAGGAAAACAATCCAAGATATGAATGATAAATTTACCAAAAAGATAGATATCATAACAAAGAACCAAGCAGAAATTCTAGAATAAAGAACTCCGTGAATGAAATACAAAATACATTTGAAAGCTTTAAAGATAGGTTAGATGAAGTAGAAGAATATCAGAACTTAAAGATATGTCTCTTGAAATAACCCAGTCTGGGCCAGATGCAGTGGCTCACGCCTGTAATCCCAGCACTTTGGGAGGCCGAGGCGGGCGGATCACAAGGTCAGGAGATCCAGACCATCCTGGCTAACATGGTGAAACCCCGCCTCTACTAAAACTACAAAAAATTAGCCAGGTGTGGTGGTGGGCGCCTGTAGTCCCAGCTACTCGGGAGGCTGAGGCAGAAAAATGGTGTGAACCCAGGAGGTGGAGCTTACAGTGAGCCAAATCGCTCCACTGCACTGCATGCAGCCTGAGTGACAGAGCGAGAAAAAGTCCAGTCTGACAACAATAAAGGAAAAAAGAATTTTAAAAGTATAAAAAGTATAAGTCAGACAACAATCAAAAAAATAATAATTTAAAAAGTATAAACAGGGGGCCAAAGGGCTTACTATAAACAGCTGCTGTTACAGGTTCCCACCAAGAAGAACCAAAATAGCCTGTGAATCCTGCACTGGCAGCTGAAATATCCATGTTCTGTCATCAGGACTGACTAGTAGGTTGACATGATCCATGGAGAGTGAAGAAAAGAAGGGTGATACGATGGCCCACCTGAGAGCCACGCTGGGTAAGGGGAGCCACAAGCCCCAGCCAAGGGAGGCAGTGAGTGATTGTACTATCCAGCCTGGGAAACCATGCTTTTTCAATGGATCTGTGCAACCTGTGGATAGGGAGATCCCACTCATGAACCCATCCCACCAGGGTGTTGGGTCCCAACCACAGAGTCACACAGATTCTCAACAGTCACTTGGCTGGAGACTGCCTAAGACTACCAAGCTCCCAGGGGAAGGGGAGGCCATCATCACTGCTGCTGCCTGCTCCCTTAGAAAACTGAGCTCCCCAGGGAAGGGACAGCAGCCATCACTGCAGCTGCCTGCTGCCTAAGATGACTGAAGTCCTGGCAGTGGGGGTAGGACAGCAGCCATCCCTGCAGCTCCAGTCCACTGTTTTTCTCCTGTGACACCAGGGAGACTGAACGGTTTGGACTTAAGAGGTATTCCCCACAGGATAGCACACTGGCTGTGGCAGATCATAGACTTACTGCCTCTTTAAGCTAAACTGTGCCCCATGCCTCCTGGGCAGGCCATCCCTCCAGGCAGTTCAGCAACTCTAGCCAGAGGCTTAGTGACAGAACTCTGATCTTCATGGACCTGAGCCCTAGGGAGTGGGGTGGATGTGGTCTCTAAGGGCCAACAGACTTAGTCTTTCCCCTTACTAGTTCTGAGGAATCCAGGCAGCCCAGACCAGTGGGTGTACCCCAGTGCAGAACATGCCCTCCACCAAGGGACAGCCAGAGTGCTTTGTTAAGTGGGTACCAGATCCTGTGCCCCTGACTTGGTGAGATCCCCCAACAGGATTCACAAGACATCTTATGCAGGAGTGTTCCTGCTGACATCAGGTTGGTGCCTCTCAAAGACAGAGATCTCAGAGGAAGAAGCACACATCCATCTTTGCTGTTCTCCAGCCTCCTCATTGACATCTCCAGGTGTGGGAGGGATGTAGGTGAATAGGGCCTGAGGTGAACCATCAGCAAATCACAGCAGCCCTACAGAAGAGTGGCCTGACTGTTAAAAGAAAAACAAACAAAGAGAAAGCAACAACAACAGCATTAACAAAAATGTCCCCACAAAAACCTCATCCAAAGGTCAACAGCCTCAAAGGCAGAGACAATGGGGAAAATGTCTCCAGTGCATCTCAGAGTTCTTCATGGCAGCCCCTCTCATCACACGCCTGGAGGACTAGGAGGACAAAGTGGTTTCGTGGGCTGGGCCCAGGGTCCACATGCTATGTGCAGCCTAGGGACTTGGTGCCCTGCATCCCAGCTACGCCAGCCATGGCTGAAAGGGGCCAATCTAGGACTCAGGCTGTGGCTTCAGAGGGTGCAAGCCTCAAGCGTTGGCAGGGGCCACTTGATATTGAACTTGCCAGTAATCAGAAGTCAAGAATTGGGATTTGGGAACCTCCTTCTAGATTTCAGAAAATGTATGGAAATGCCTGGATGTCCCAGGCAGAATTTGCTGCAGGTGTGGTGATCTAGTGGAGAACTACTGCTAGTGCAGTGCAGAAGGGAAATGTGGGGCTGGAGCCCTTACACAGAGTCCATACTGGGGCACCACCTGGTGGAGCTGTGAGAAGAGGGTGACCATCTTCCAGACCCAAGGATGGTAGAGCTGCTGACACCCTGCACTGTGCATCTGGAAAAGATGCAGACACTCAATACCAATCTGTGAAGGCAGCCATGAGGGAAGCTGTGCCCTGCAAAGCCACAGGGACAAAGCTATCCCAGACCATGGGAACCCACCTCTTGCATCGGCATCATCTGGATTTGAGACATGGAGTCAAGTAGAACATTTTGGAACTTTAAGATTTGACTGCCTTGCTGGATTTTTGACTTGCATGGGGCTGTAACTCTTTCGTTTTGGGAAACTTCTCCCGTTTGGAATGTCTGTATTTACCAATTGCCTGTACCCCCATTGTATCTAGGAAGTAACTAACCTGCTTTTGATTTTACAGGCTTATAGGGGAAAGGGACTTGCCTTATCTAGGATGAGACTTTGGACTGTGGACTTTTGAGTTAATGCTTAAATGAGTTAAAACTTTGGGGGACTGTTGGGAAGACACGATTTGTTTTGAAACGTGAGCACGTGAGATTTGGAAGGGGACAGGGGAGGAATTATATGGTTTGGGTGTTTCCCCAACCAAATATCATCTTCACTTCCCACATGTTGTGGGAGGACCCGGTGGGAGGTAATTGAATTAAAGGGACAAGTCTTTCCCATGCTATAATCATGATAGTGACTAAGTCTCATGATCTGATGGCTTTAAAAATGGGAGTCTCCCTGCACAAACTCTCTCATTGCTTGCTGTCATCTATGTAAAATATGACTTGTCCCTCCTTGCCTTCTGCCATGATTGTGGGCCCTCCTCAGCCATGTGGAACTGTAAGTCCAATAAACCTCTTTCTTTTGTAAATCGCCCAGTCTCAGGTATTTCTTTATTAGCAATGTGAAAACAGACTAATACAAAACACCTCTATGCAAATAAACTAAAAATTTAGAAGAAATGGATAAATTCCTGTATACATGCATCCTTTCAACACTAAACCACAAAAAAGACAAGTTTTTGAACAGAACAATAACAAGTTCTCAAATTGGAGCAGTAATAAATAGCCTACCAACACACACACAAAAAAACCAGGACCAGAGAGATTTACAGCTGAATTCTACCAGAAGTACAAAGAGGAATTGGTACCATTCCTTCTGAAACTATTCCAAACAATTGGAAAGGAGGAACTTCTTCCTAACTCACTTTATGAGGCCAGCATCATCCTGATACCAAAACTTGGTGGAGATTCAGAAAAAAAAAAAAAAAAAAAAAAAAAATCTTCAGGCCTTTCTTCCTGATGAACATAAATGCGAAAATCCTAATAAAATACTGACAAACCAAATTCAGCAGCACATCAAAAAGCTTATTCACCATGAACAAGCGGGCTTCATCCCTTTAATACAAGGCTGGCTCAATATACACAAATCAATAAATGTAATGTTTCACATAAACAGAACTAAAGACAAAAACTACATGATTATCTCAATAAACACAGAAAAGGCCTTTGATAAAATTCAACATCCCTTCATGTTAAAAACTCTCAATGAACTAGGTGTTGATGGAACATATCTCAAAATATAACAGCCAGTTATGACAAACACACAGCCAACATCATACTGAATGGGCAACAGCTGGAAGCATTCCCCTTGAAAAGCAGCACAAGATAAGGATGTCCTCTGTCACCACTGTTATTCAAAATAGTATTAGAAGTTTAGGCCAGGGCAAGATAAAGAAATAAAGGGTGTTCAAATAAGAAGGGAAGAAATGAAACCGTCTCTCTTTGCAGACAACACAATTCTGTATCTAGAAAACCTATTGTCTAAGTTCAAAAACTCCTTAAGCTATAAGCGACTTCAGCAGTGTCTCAGGATACAAAAGCTATATGCAAAAATCACAAGCATTCCTATACATCAACAATAGACAAGCAGATAGCCAAATCATGAATGAACTCCCATTCACAAATGCTACAAAGAGAATAAAATATATAGGGATACGGCTAACAAGGGATGTGAAGGACCTCTTCAAGGAGAACTACAAACCACTTCTTAAGGAAATAAGAGACGACACAAATGGAAAAACATTCCATGCTTGTGGACAGGAAGATCAAATATTATGAAAAATGGTCATACTGCCCAAAGTAATTTATAGATTCAAATGCTATTCTCACTAAACTATCAATGACATTCTTCACAGAATTAGAAAAAAAGAAAACAAAACGTACTTCGAAATTCATATGGAAGCATAAAAGATCACATATAGTCAAAACAATCCTATGCAAAAAGAGCAAAGCTAGAGGCATCAGGCTATCTGACTTCAAACTATACTGTAAGACTACAGTAACCAAAACAGCATGGTACTAGCACAAAAGCAGACACATAGACCAATGGAACAGAATAAAGATCTCAGAAGTAAGCCCACACATCTACAACCATCTGATTTTTGGGAAACCTGACAAAAACAAGCAGTGAGGAAAGGATTCCCTATTTAATAAATGGTTCTGGTAAAATAAAATATGCAGAAAATTGAAACTGGATCCCTTCCTTACACCTTATACAGAGATTAACTCAGGATGGATTAAAGGCTTAAATGTAAAACCCAAACTATAAAAACTCTAGAAGAAAATCTAGGCAATACTATTCAGGACATAGTCACAGACAAAGATTTCATGACAAAAGCCTCAGAAGCAATTGCACCAAAAGCTAAAATTGACAAATGGCACCTAGTTAAACTAAAGAGCTTCTGCACAGCAGAAGAAACCATCATCAGAGTGAACAGACAACTTACAGAATGGGAGAAAATTTTTGCAATCTTTCCATTTGACAAAGGTCTAATATCCAGAATCTGCAAGGAACTTAAACAAATTTATAAGAAAAAACAAACAACTCCATAAAATAGTGGGCAAATGACACGAACAGACACTTCTCAAAAGAAGACATTCATGTGGCCAACAAACATATGAAAAAAGAGCTCAACATCACTGATCATTAGAGAAATACAAATCAAAACCACAATGAGATACCATCTCATGACAGTCAGAATGGCGATTATTAGTAAGTCAAGAAACAGCAGATGCTGGTTTGGGTGTGGATAAATAAAAACACTTTTACACTGTTGGTGGGAATGTAAATTAGTTCAACCATTGTGGAAAGCTGTGTGTCAACTCCTCAAAGATCTAGAACCAGAAATACCATTTGATCCAGCAATCCCATTACTGGGTATATACCCAAAGGAATATAAATCCTTCTATTATAAACATACATATACTCATATGTTCATTGCAGCACTATTCACAATAGCAAAGACATGGAATCAATCCAAATGCCCATCAATTATAGGCTGGATAAAAAAATGTGGCATATATAACCCATGAAATATTATGCAGTTATAAAAAATGAGATCATGTCCTTTGCAGGTACATGGATGGAGCCAGAAGCCATTATTCTCAGCAAACTAACACAGGAACAGCAAACCAAACAGCACATGTTCTCATTTATAAGCAGGAGCTGAAAATGACAACACATGGACACAAGGAGGGAAACAACACATACTGGGGCCTATTGTAGTGGTGGTAGGAGAAAGAGCATCCGGATAAATAGCTCATGAATGTGGGGCTTAATACCTAAATGATGGGTTGATAGGTGCAGCAAACCACCATGGCACAAGTTTACCTATGTAACAAATCTGAATGCCCTCCATGTGTATTCCAGAACTTAAAATAAGATAAAATAAAATAAAATTGAACAGAAAGAAAAAATTTTAAGTATAAACAAAGTCTTCGTAACATATGGAACACCATTTCTCAATATTCCAGAAGGCAAAAAGATAATGAAACAGTTTTAAAAAAATCTATACAATAACATAATCAATGAAAATTTTCTAAGTCTACCAAAAGAATGTAAACATTCAGATATTGGAAGTTCAGCCATTCATCCCCAAACAGATAGAAAGCAAAAAGGTCTTCTTCATGCCACATTATAGTCCAACAGCCTAAAGTCAATGGAAAAGAGAAAATTCTAAAAACAGCAAGAACAAAGCATCTAGTCAGATATAAAGGACCCCTCATCTGACTGACAGCAGATTTCTCAGTAGAAATCTTACAGGCCCAGAGAGAATGGGAGGATATTTTCAAAGTGCTAGAGACAAAAATTTGTCACCCAAAGATATTATTCCAACAAAATTATCTTTCATAAATAGTTACACAACCCCATTTCAGAGGGTAGGAGGGAAATAGGAAATATCACCAAATCTGTAGAGAGTCAACAAATGATTACTATGGAGAATAAATGAATGGGGAGAACAGAGATTTACTTCTATATGGTTCTCTTTGGCAACTGAATGAGCCTGAGACACTCATTATTTAGTAAAAACCAATGGACCTTATCTGGTTACATTCTTGATATTCTTTCCTACAATAGAAAATAAGACAATATGGAGAGGAAATAAAAACCATTGTTTTCCTTGATTGATCTTTCCAGCCTTTATGTAGATAAGAGAAAAGTCTGTTCTAAGGCCTGTCAATCTCTAAGGGTAGATATCCATATTAATTTTGCCAGGCAGCCATATTTTGGAGTAAAATTTCCCGTGCTCCTCCAATATCAATAAACTCCTACATCAAGAAAAACCAGAAAGCTTTAAAGTAAACTATCTAGCAATATACCTCCAAAAACTAGAAAAGCTACAAACCAAACCTCAAATTAGCAATAATAATAATAATAAATATCAGAGCAGAAATAAGAATGGAGACAAAACAGTACAGATAATCAACAAAATGAAATATTAGTTCCTCTAAAAGATAAATCAGTTGGTGATCCACTAACTAGATTAACCAAGAAAAGAAGAAAGAAGACCCAAATACACACAATCTGAAATGAAAAAAAAAAGAGGCATTACAAGTGATACCACAGAAATACAAACATTATCACAGATTAATATGAACAACTATATGCTAGTACACTGGAAAAACTAGAGGAAATGAGTGAATTCTGGGAAAGTTACAACCTACCAAGGTTTGATCAGAAAGAAATAGAAAACCTGAACAGTCCAATAACGAATAATGATATTGATTCAGTAATAAAAGTCTCACAACAAAGGAAAGTGCAGAATTGGATAGGTTCATGGTTGAATATTACTAACTGTATAAAGAAGAACTGCTACTAATTCTCCTCAAACTTTTCCAAAATATTGAAGAGGAGGGAAATTTCCCTAACTCCTTCTCCTAAGTTTATGCAAAAATAATTGCAGTTTTTGGCATTATTTTTAAAACCATAGTTGCTTTTGTGTCAACCTAATACAAGGTCTGCATTACCTTGATATCAGAACCAGACAATGAAACAACACAACAGAAAACTGTGGCCAATATCCCTGATGAACATAGATGCAAAATCCTCAACAAAATGCTAGCCAAGAGCACATCAGAGAGATAGTGTACCACAATCAAGTGGGTTTTACATAAGAGATGCAAGAATAGTTAAACAAACAAAAATCAATATATGTGGTGCATTACATCAACAGAATAAAGGACAAAATATATGATTATCTTAATAGATGTGGAGGAAATATTTGACAAAATCTAACACCTTCATGATAAAAAACCAAAACTCCTGCCAAACTAGGTGGAAAAAGATGATACCTCAAAATAATAAAGTTCAGAGTGAATAGGGAAAATTTGAAAGCCTTTTACTTTCAGAACTGGAGTAAGACATGGGTTCTTCTTTCACCACTCCAATTCAACAGCCAGAGCAATCAGAAAAGAAAATGAAATAAAAGACATCCAAATTGAAAAAGATAAAACCATACTGCACATCTTCGCAGATAACAAGATCTTACATCTGGAAATATATTGCCCATCAGAATATTAAATATTAAAGAAAGGGAAACTATAAACCTCTTATGTTCCTCATAAATATTGATGTAAAAATATATTAAAAAGAAGTAAAATGTTTAACCTATAGAGCTACAGAAGGGAAATACATCATTATTAATTTGGATTCATATAAGTAACCCAAGGATGCATAGATATTCAAAACCAATTTATTTCACCACTTTAAGAGATTAAAAACACAATATTATGCTCACTTTAACAGATGCATGTAAAGCTTTTGATCATGTGAAACTCCCTCCTTGATAAAAATTATAACAAGTTATGAATAGTAGAAACATTATTTGTAAAGGGTAACAAAAAGTCAAAAACAGAAAAATAACAAAAACTACAGAAAACATTTAGATATCCATAAAATATTGAAAGCCTATGCAATGAGATAAAAAATGGGACAAGAATAGTTGCTGTCACTCATTTTAAACATTATGTTTATCTACTTGGAAAAATCACAAAGAATCAACAGATAAGCTATTTTTTGTAACTAATAAGCTAATTTAGCAAGATTACCTGATAAAAGGTAATTTTGTAACTAATAAGCTAATTTAGCAAGATTACCTGATAAAAGGTCAATGATTAATTATATATCAATAACACTTAGCAAATTAATTTGAAAAAGTAATACAATTGTCTTTAGTGTGACAAATCATCAATAACCTAGGACTGTATTTACCAGGAAATTTCAAGCACTTTACACCCATTACATTACTATAAGAAATTAATGAACTAAATAAATGGGAGGGGGTATAGAATGTTTGATGTAGGAGACTCAATATGATTATATGTTGATAATTATCTCCACATATATCATATATTAAATTCATTCCAATTAGAACCTCAGTAGGACTATTTTTGAAATTTTGAAAATTGTATGTGAAGGCTGGTCATTGTGGCTTATGCCTATAATCCCAGCACTTTGGGAAGCCAAGGTGGCAGGATCACTTGAGGCAAGGAGTTCAAGACCAGCCTAGGCAAAAAAGTGTTACCCTGTCTCTAAAACAACTTTTTAAAAGTTAGCCAGGTATTATGGCACATGCCTATAGTTCCAACTAATCAGGAATCTGAGGGAGGAGGATCACTTGAGCCCAAGAGGTTGAGACTGCAGTGAGCCATGATCATGCCACTGCACTCCAGGCTGGGTGACAGAGCAAGACTCTGTCTTTAAGGTAAATAAATAAATAAATAAATAAATGGAAGTGGAACTGGCCCAAAATAACAGAATTGAGAGGGTCTGACCACCACATATCAAAAGATGCTAAAAGAGAGAGTAAAAGGTCAGAATACGAAATAGGTTCTTGGAACAGAGTAAAGAGCTCAAAAAGGTCCATCTCATATTAGATCACTTGAGTAAGTATAAAGGATCCATAGAAACACTGTAGAGAAAGAATGTACCTTTTAACATATGGGTCAACTGAATTATCCTATGGTATAAAATGGATATTGACTCCTGCTTCACACCATATAAAAAATTAGCTAAAAGCATTTTGTTGATTAAATGCAAAATGTAAATCAATACACCTTCTAGAAAGCACCGTCCAATAGAAATATAATGTGACCCACACATGCAATTGATTTTATCATACAGTGTATTCAATGTCATATATACATGATATTATCATTTCAACATGTAGTCAATAAAAAAAATGAGATATGTTACATTCTTGTTTTCAAACCAATTATTTGAAATCTAGTGTACATTTTCCGCTTACATCACTTCTCAGTTTTGAATAGCCTTATTTCAAGTGCTTAGAAAGCACACGTGACTAGTTGCTACTGTATTCATGTAACACTAGGAGATACGATGGACAGTATCTTCTTGATCTTGTAGTAGGCAAAGATCTTTTCAATAAACACTGAGAGTATTAACTATTAACAACAAAAATATTACCCTAAATTTAAGAACTTCTATCCAGTAAACAAACATTTACAAGTGAAAAGCAAATCCCTAAGTGGAAGATTTGATATATTTTGCTAAATGTAATACAGTATATGTTATATTTTGATTATACACACACAGGAATTTCAGTTTCTCAACCTTGGCACTATGGACATTTTTAACCAGATGTTCTTTGTAGTTTGTGGGCTACCTTGTGTGTTTAGAATCCCAGCATGCCTGGCCCCTGCTCATTGGATGCTCATAGCACCCTTCCAGTCCTGACAAACAAAATTATCTTCAGACACTGACAAATGTGGTATGGGGGATAAAATCAAACACAATTGAGAACTACTGACATATAAAGAAGATGTACAAATAAATAAAACATGACAGATTCATACAATCTAATAGAAAACATGAGGAAACTATTTGAATAGGCACTTTTCAAAAAAAAAGATTTTCAAATGCTTCAAAAGACATAAAAATATATTAAGACATTCTTAGCCTAATAATTCATTTAGAAAATGCAAATTAAAACAACAATGCGATATGACTATACAACCAAAAGAATTGCTAATTTATACACAATATCAAGTGGAGCAAACAGAAGTTGTATGGAACAGCCGAAAAATTTTTAAACTGCTGGTGGAGAGCCTATTTGTACAATTACTTTGGGAAACTCTCATTATCTTCCAAAGCTGAACGTATCATACCCAATTACCCAGCATTTCATACTTAAGTGTATTCTACCACAGATATTTGTACAAATATGTACTAACACATGAGTACAAAGACGTTTATAGCAGCATTGTTCATAATAGCAAACATTTGAAAACAAACCGAATGGAAAAAAATAATGGTCGAATATTCTTACAACGGAATGCTACCTATAGCAATGGAAATGAATGAAGTATTACTATTTGCAATACTTTTGATCAAACATAATTATAATGTTGAGCAAATAAATCAGACATAATAAAATACACAGTGTGATTCCATTAACAAAGTACAAAGCCAGGTAAATGCAATTTATGGGAAGAGGAAACCTCATATTTGGAGAGAAGAGATCGAATAGTGTCTGGAATGGATGGGGCACTGGGTGCATTTAATGAGACTGATAACTCCTCTGGGGGATGGCTATTCTGGTGTGATCATTTTCTGAACATTCACAAAGTTGTGCACTTACAGTTTGTTCATTATTTTTATTAAAAATTTTAAATTGATTCTTCTGAATAGCATCATGTAAGAAGGAAGCACATCCTTTGTGACAAATTATAAACTACTATGTCTGACAGATCACTCTAAATATTTATAAAAATCACTTTCTAAAAAGATACACAGAGTGCAAGATAGGTTTCCAGAGATTGAACAAATATCTTATTTTGAATGAGTAGACAAACAGGAACCAATAATAGAATATGGCAGAAATATTATTCAGAAATGACTACTGATGTCTGTCTTGTTTTGTTTTGTACCTACAGTCCTTAGTACCCTGGGATTTGCCCATGCAACATAGAGCTTTTGGGAATGGGAGTGGCAGGAGGCCAGGACCACCTATGGACCAACTTCCATATTGGGCTGCAATGGCCCTATCCCCAGAGCATGGTTTAAATCCCTGTGTGCTCCTGGGAAGTGAGTAAAGAAATGAGTTCTTAATAATGAGCATACAAATATGTAGTCTCTTTAAAAAAAATTGGAGGAAACAGTAAATAATTTCAGTATATTTAATACACTCATATGAACTATTTGAACCGGAGAGTTACCATATGAAGCAAACAGAGTTTTATTAATAAATTCCATATATATAAGAATTTTCTTATGAAACTTTTTAATCTTTTAAGTTTTTTTAATCTTCAAAAATCCAAAGTTAATGGGAAGGGAGCTTAATGCAAGCTTACTTGGAAAATTACACATAATATTGACTTCCTGAAATGTAATATAAAAAAATTGATAATAAGTTTTTTAATTCCTTATATAAAGGATTCGTGGTATATTTAGAACATTCACAATAAATACATGTTGAATAAGTGAGTGAATGAATGAATGATGCATAACTTCCAAAATCTACCTCTGCCCTTGGAAAGTCTTCAGGGCAAGAGTTCACCCATTCTTTTTGCAAGAACCAGTCCAATTTTCTAAAAGCACCTTCAGATGTGTAGGTGATAGCAATCACTTCTTTTCATTTTTGTTTTATTAGATAATTGAGCAAAAACAAAAGCAAAGCACAATGAAATTCTCATGTCCAGTGGCAAAAGAAAGACAGAGCAAGTATTTTAACACAACCCAATTTTCTTTTAAATTTTGTAATCACACGCACACACACAAAAAAAGCACTGCAAAGGAAAATCGGTAACTTTGAAATGGAAATGATTACTCAAATGCACTTCTAAAATAAAAGTTGAAAGAAATCCCTGTTTAGCTTAGCTAATTAGCAGCTCCTCCCTTGAGTAATGTATGTGGTGGTTTCTTTAAACCTCAATGTCACCCTTTTAAGGTGACATCACTGATAATATATAAACACTTTATCACACATCAGTGATTGTTTTAGCAATTGACACCAAAGAGAATAAGCCACAAACATTGGCATGGGTGTAAGAAGTTACATTTTTTGAAAAAAAAAATGCTTTTAATAAAAATACCTAGTATTTGTATTGTTTGCATTTTTAGCACGTTCATGTTTCATAAATAATTATTCTCTTAACCATGATTTTTAGGGACCAGGACAACTATTTCTAATTTTTAAGGACACAATGAGTCAGATAAACTTTGTGTCATTCTCAAGGTGCCTCTCACAAATAGTTTCTGAGGCAGCTGGCACCAGGAGTCAGTCTTCAAATTTCTAGTCCAGGACATTTTTTTTTTCACACAAAGCATCATCAATTCTGTTTGTTTTAATGACATAGTAGCAAACTAATATGTTTATATGTAATTTTAAGGGAGCATTAATTTATATAAGTACACTAGACTTCAAATGAATGATCATATACAAAAAATCCAAATAATTTGAATAGTAGGGATATCATTTCATAGATTTGTATAGATAAATACATTTAGAATTTTACATAATTCATTACTTGGAGCTATTAAATTGGAAAAACCTTAACACCTGTTGATTACATTATCTAGCTAGCTTGGGACCTGGGTGAAACCCTATCAATGGGCAGGTAAAACACAGGAAATCCTGAAGCTTTTTAAGTGTTCAGGGGCAAAAAGGCAGGTGTGAGAGATGGACAAGCTGTGAGTGGTCAATCATCCCTTTAAACACATCATGAGGATTACTGGAGTCATGAGGATTACTTCCATTTGCACTGTTATGGCTGCACAGAACTTGTGGGGACTTCATTTATTAATCTAATTTTTTTTAACCTGCTATGGGTCAGGCACTATGCCTAGTGATGGGAGCACACAGAATAAGGTAGAGTGTAGCCCTCAATTAGCTCATAATGTCCAGGCGGAAAAAAATATGTAAAGTCTAATATTTACAGTTGAATACAACACATGCTCTTATAGAGGTATGTAAACATGCCATGGAAACCAGGAGATTAAATTTGCAGCTAACTAATGGAGACGTACAGCTCTTAACAAGTAGATAGCATTGGAACAAAACCTGTAGGATGAATATATCTCCAGGAACAGAAGACAAAAGAAGCTATTCTAGACAGAGAGAATTACTTATATGTTGGCACAGCTTGAAGTATTCTCCAAAATAGTGGGAAGTTTTGCATGGCTGGTGCTTAGCTTGTGCTCATGACACAAAAGTAGCAGAATGTCAGCTTGGATATATAAGTTATTGTAAAATTCCGTTTACATAATGCTAAAGAATGGAGACTTTGTCTGTAGTTGAAGGAAAACATTAAGAGAATTTGGGAGAGTTGCTAGATAATAATTATGTTTTAGAAAAACACCTACAGGCAAAATAGAGGATGCTTTGAAAAGTAAGATGAAATCTTACTGTTAGATTGTCAAATTATATGGTATAAAGATAAAATATCTTAAATTATTTTAAGTTTCATTTCAGAATCAAATGGTGATCCTCCATCTCAAGATTATCAGGAGTTTTAAGACTTATAGACAATCATGAATACCAACACAACATTACAGCATTGACGGGGATATAGTGTGGTTAATAAGAGCATCTACTCTAGATTAGATATATGTTGAGATATACTCCTACATCTATTACCTGTGAAAGTGAATTAAACTCTCCAGGCATGAATTCTTATATGTAAAATGGGGAAAATAGTATTTTCTTCAAATGGCTGTTTTAAAGATTAAATGCATTATTACATGTGAAATGCTTAGATAATTACCAGGCACTTGGTTCTCAATAATTCTAGCTGTAATTATTCCACTAGAACAGTGGTTTGTGCCTGGGGCAATTTTGTTCCACAGGGGACGCTTGGTAATGTCTGCAGACATTTCATTTTAGATTGCCACGACTGGGAGAGAGAGGTGCTACTGTATATTCAAGTGGGTAGAGGCTAGGGATGCTTCTAAACAACCTACAATACACAGAGCAGTCTGCCACAACAAAGAGTTATACACCTAAAATATTGCTAGTGCCTAGATTAAGAAACCCTTCAACAGAAAATGCTATTTTTTTCTGCCTGAGTTACTCCATGACAATTTTCATTAGTAAGTTAGGAAACAACAGGCCAATTCCTTAAATTAAGTTAGATCCAAATATGATACTGAGTAAAAACATGGAAAAGTTCCCAATACGTTTTATTAGTAGCAGTACTTGGGGGACGCACCAGAATTTTGTTTTTTTAATTAGATGTAGGAAACTTGTGGAATCTCCAGGAGCTCCAAAGACCTGGGTGTGGTTGTATCAGAGCCGAGAACAAAGCAATAAGTTATGATGCATTCAGGAAAAGCAATTTCCAACAAAACAAAGGACTGCTACTTCCAACTGCTGCTTAGCATCTCTAACACTAGGCACCAACACCCAGGTACTTCCCTGAAGATGTCTCAGAAGAATCAGTTGCTTTTGCCCCTTGCTTGGTAAATTTGATTTCTTCCAGATGGCCACCACTTACAGATGCTTTCTCCCTTCTCCAAGCCTGATGTGTAAATAAATCTCATGAGTAGAAAGGAGGTACCAAGAAAGTTCTGGCTGCAAGAGAATCTTGGAAATTAGATTTTGAGCTAATTGAATTAGTCTCCAATCTAATCTATTTGTCCTCCATTACAGACTGAAGCAATCTCAAGTTACTTTGGTGCTCAGCTAATATCCTAAATGAAGAATATCTTTATTGTGACCCAAAATTTCACTCTTTAGGTGTATGATACCCTACTGGTCCTGCCTGTGCTTTTCTATTTACTTTTATTCATAGGCCAGGCAGGTTTTAGGGCACACCTCACACAGCACATACCTTAATAATCAGGATTAATCATTCCACTCATCAGACTAAACATCTGAATTTCCTGTTCATTCAGACACAGCAGGGGCTTCATCGCTGAGTAAAGCGTCTCTTATGGGTTGACTAACATCTCCCAAGAAAGATATATTTAGAATTCAAACCCCAAGTACCTCCAAATGTAACCTTATTTGTAAATAGAGTCTCTTTTCAGAGGTAATCAAGTTAAAATTATGCAGTTAGAGTCTTACTTGTAAATAGAGTCTCTTTTCAGAGGTAATCAAGTTAAAATTATGAAGTTAGAGTGAGTTCAACTCCAATATGATCTCTGTCTTTTTAAAAAGGTGAAATTTATTATTTTATTTTATTATTTTATTGTTTTTTTGTTTAGAGACAGAGTCTCACTTCATCACCCAGGCTGGAGTGCAGTGGCACAATCTCAGATCATTGCAACCTCCACCTCCTGGGTTCAAGTGATTCATCTGCCTCAGTCACCCAAGTAGCTGGGATTACAGGCATGCACAATTTACCCAGCTAACTTTTGTATTTTTGGTACAGAAGAAGTTTTGCCATGTTGGCCAGGGTGGTCTTGAACTCCTGACCTCAAGGGATCTGACCACCTTGGCCTCGCAAAGTGCTGGGATTACAGGTGTGAGCCACTGAGCCCAGCCTAAAAAGGTGAAACTTTGACACAGAGAAAAGTCGATGTGAAATCACACAGGAACAAGATTATCATGTGACTACAATGATGCATCTACAAGTCAAAAGAACATTAGGGATCACCAGCAAACATTAGAAGGTAGAAGATGCAAAAAATGAGAATTCCCATATAGAATAGTTGGAGAGAGCATGAACCTCCTGACACCTTCATTCAGATTTCTACTGTCCAGTACTGTGAGAAAACAAATTTTTGTTGCTTTAAGCCCCCAGATTTTTAGCACTTTGTTATGGTAGTGTTAGGAAACCAATACAGCATTCTTTCCTCAGGGTCCAAGGCCACTGAATCAACAAAATAGATAATTGTTACAGGACCAATAGGTTCATGTGCAGTAAGAGACAAACACACAGAGACAGCAGGATTTGCAACAGAGAAGGAGTTTAATGGTCTCAGGGTGCCAAGCAAGGAGATGAGGGGAGATTCTTAAATCCGTCTCCTGGAGGTGTTCAGGGGTGGAATTTTTAAGGGGATCATGGAAGGCAAGGGACTAGAAAATTGGGGTCATTGATTCCTTGGAGTAAGAGAGATGAAATCATCTGGAAACATTCTTTAGTGGGTCAGCTTCTGATGAGGTTCATCAGACCAGTTGACATCAGAAGTTTCATTGGTATGCCCGACCTGAAAGAATATATCAAAGAGAAAACTTAATGTTTCATAATGTTCACATTGTTATCTATAGAGTGGTTAAGGGAAACTAATCTAGGGTCTATGTGATTTTAATACAATAGGCACCAAGCAACAATGAGGAAGCAGGTTAGAGAGCAAGCTCACCTAATGATCAGTGTGCAATGTGCTGCAAGCTTTATTTTCGTTTGTCTCACACCCTTCTTCCTAGATTAATTATATAAAGTTTATAGAGACTGTTTTGTAATCACGAGGATGCAAAGCATTTGTCTCAGACTTGTAAATAAAAGCAGTGTTCTTCTATAGAATGGTAGGTAGGTGACCAATTACAGTGTTTAAGAAGTGTGATGAAGTAAGTAGAGACTACTCTTTTGAGAAATCTGGTAACTACATGAGGGTTGGAGCTGAGGTCTCATTTACTGGTACATCTTCATAGACTATAACAGTGCCTGCAATTGGGAGATGTTCAATACTTATGTTGAATTAAAAGTTGGCAAATAGAAAATACTAAGTGACAGGTTTTATTTTAATACTAGGAATGGTTGAAAGTTGGTTGTATTTATTCATGAAAGAAAGGAACCTATTTAGAGAAAGAAATTATAGTTGCAAATGACAAAACATTATTAACAAGCTAAGTGGGGGTATAGACAAAAGCAGCTAGAAGCAAAAGCCAAGTAGACTAGTTAGCTTCAGAAATGTATCAGGATATTTCTTCTCTGACACATGAGGGAAAGAAGCATGAGCAGGTTAAATACAGATATAATTATGAAGGCAGAAAGATGAAAGTTGGGAGAGTTCATACAGATTAGCTGTTAACTTCCTGGTAAAGTAGTGAGCTGGCAGCCTGCCAAAAAGAAGTGGGCAGGGTAGGGGCATAGGGCTTGAGGAATGTGGGCAAGATTTGGAATAGACACTAAGAAAAATGAAAAAGATTGTTGATTAGTATTAAGTAAAAGGATTGTCAAACAGAATTGAGGGGCCAGCAGAGATTAAAAATTAAACTTGTGTTGGAGACGATAAGCTCAGTTATGGGATTTTCCCTCATAGCAATTGGCAACCTAAGAGCAAATGCAGAGAAAATGGATTTTCAGGCTGGAGACTGGTGAGACAAGTGAGTCGGATGGTCAAGGGGGTGATGAATGAGAAGGTGCTACTAACAGTATATTTGAGATGATGGATGATGGGGGCCAGTGTGAGTAAGGAGGGGAGGTCTGCCGGGAGGGACTGATAAAGTTAGAGAACAAAGAGGGGTTGAATGACCTGAGGTTCAGTGAGGTGAAGCAGTAGGTTTATTGGGAGTAAAGGATTAAGAGAGGGGAAAGAGTCAAAGGTTGTGGCTAGATGGAGAATTTCAGCGTTCCAATTTCTTAAGTGTAGCATTTATCATTATCAGCAAACCTTTGCTAAAAGGGAAATGAGCACACTGTCCCACATTTCTAGGTCAGCACTTCTATTCCTATTGCTCACCTTCATGAAAAAAAAAAAAATACAGAAGTACCAGATATGAATTGGGTTAAGAAGCAGAATAGTTTACTAAATAAAGTTCAATATTAGTGGAAAAGTAAAAGAAAAGTCACTTCAAACTCATCTCTTCTTGTGATTAGAAGCTGAGAGATTTGTACACTAGCGGTCAAACTTTCCCTCTCCTGCCCTCTTTTCACCCTTCCAAAATACCAGTTGTTCTTTTGGCCTGTTTTTCATAATGCATTTGATTTTTTAAAAATCTCCATATATTTTCAGATCCAGGGTGTTTGACCTACCCTAGAACAGAACAACAATTGAACTCTTTCCCCTGAATCTCTGTAAACTTCATACAAATAGGTTTTTCCAGACTGATCTTGGTTCTTAATGTATACTTCTTGGTTCTTATAGTTTGGAATATGCTGTCTGTTAGTCAGTGTTACCAAGTAAATGATGGCTTTCTATAAATGAACAAATTTCTAAATTCCAAAAGCAATTGATACAGTTGAACAAGTTTAAAATACAATTTGTTAGGAAGTTCTACTAAGCAAAACTTAACAAAACATTGGAGTTTAAAAAATCCTAATAAATAGCATTATGCTTGGAATATAATTAGGGTGATCAAAAGTACTAATTCTATTTTGAGCTTATAATTTCTAACCAAACTGAAAATTTTAGAACTTATTGCCACAAGGATAATAATTTAGT
Organism: Macaca fascicularis; assembly: GCF_037993035.2. Classification (NCBI taxonomy): domain Eukaryota; kingdom Metazoa; phylum Chordata; class Mammalia; order Primates; family Cercopithecidae; genus Macaca; species Macaca fascicularis. The sequence continues at coordinate 97,801,677 of NC_088379.1, read as the reverse complement.
AAATCAGATTCTAGTAGGAACTTAGACCTGAAAGTATTAAAACAGCCATATAATGGCTGGCTACATTTGTAGAATAAGCTTATTTACCCAGTGGTGGCTAATGCCAGAAACAGTTAAATTCAATCTGCATATCTCAGCTAGTGATGTAACACTGGAAAAAAAAAGGGTAATTGCCCAGTTGAATCAGGCTGAAACTGCTCCTTTGATCTTCTGTATATTTCTGTTCTGCAAAGTTTAAGAAGTATTTAGGATAATTTGCGAAAACCCAAAAGAGAACAGAAAGGGTTCAAAGAATGGAGAAAGATATGTGAAACAGAAATACAAAATTAACTTATGTATTCTAGAAAAGATCAGAGTGAAGTGAGCCATGTTCACAACCTATAAATAATACCTCCTGGGTAACAACATAATGAAAGAAGGGAATTATTCATAGTCTCAGAAGACACGAGGACAAAGAGCAATGACTGGAAGCTAAAGAAAGCAAAATATAGGTTAGATATTAGGAGCACCATATGAAAAGTGGCTTTCTCCTGTTAGCACAATGTGAATAAAATACTTTTGTACTGCAGCATAATTGTTTGAGAGATTAAACAGTCTTTCAGAAAATATACATTCTTGTTTAATTGGTAAATGTATTCACATTTCTGAAACCACTTTAATCTGAAACCACTTTAATCTGAAAATTAACCAGTATGACAATTTCCACTTGCAAATGAAAAAGAAAATAAACACACAGACAAATTGCCTAAATAAATGGAAAAAAATAGAAAGGCATTTTTGAGAGATAGCAAAAAAATTTACTCACATCAAAAATATGGCAGTAAACACAGATTTACTACTCTTTAAAATCTACAAGCAGACCCTTTGAAAGACGTTCCAGGAAAATTATTGAACTGTGCTATATACCATACAAGGTAGATAAGGCACAATAAAATTTGATTAGTTGTTTTAAAAGAGGGATACTTCCTAGAAAAAAGACTCGGGGAATGTTTGGCAAATGGAGAGAAAGTACAGCACTGAAGTTAAGGGAGTAGATTTGGAGTCGGAGGGACCTAGGTTTGAATCCCTACTCCAGAATTTGCTGTGTATCCTTGGATATAACTTCCCTGTATCCCAATACCCTTTCTATAAAATGAGGACACATAAACTGGAGGGGTGGTGTGACTATTAAATTCCATAAGATAATACGTGCAAAGTGCTCCACACAGCAGCTGATAGTGTGCGATGAATTGTCATCTTTGAAATGAGTGTGCTGGGAAATGGTGATTAGAGGGAGAGGAGTTATAAGTAGTGAACACACATGGTAATGTGATCAGCCACCAGAACAAACTCCCTTTTTTCCCTCAGCACTTTCCGTTTCCTCTTCCCTTAGCCATTCATTTGCATTCTGGAGGCAAATCTAATTGTTAAGTGGGAACCATCTGTTTGGCAGAAAATCTCTCTCAATGGCAAAATCCATCAGAACCCCATAAAAATCTTTCTACTAAGTAAAGCAAAATAAAAAGTAAAATTTCACTTAGGAGAATGTACTTGTGTTAATCACATTTAATTTTGATAAGATATGGCTTGATAGTCTCTACTAAAACAGTATAAAGATTACTAAACAGTGAATTTAGGAACTAAAGTTTGAAATAAGTAGCAAAGTAATAGAGGTCAATTTAGAGCTATGGAATATTTTCCTCGGATAAAGCAGAGGTACCTATAGATTCGTGATCTCATAGCAATAAGAAGACATTCATAGCAAGCATCACTTAAAGGTACTCTAACTGAAATAAGTGACTGAGACCAGGATCAAACAGTTTTTGAATCTGCATTGGCGCCTTAATTGAGTATTTGCTTGAATTATTTTTCTGTAGTCATTATCATCCTTCTTTCTTAACAGAAACAAGTCTCATGACTGGGCAGACAACAAACAAATTGCTTTAAAATTTTCTTAAAATTTATTACTCCCACAAAAAAAGAGTAGAATTTCAGGTCTAAAAATTGTATTTAGTGGACCACATCAATGAAAGCTTAAATGTATCCTTTTAATAATTATTCATTTAAAATGTTGGCACTGATGCTTAAAAGGTGTTTAATGCTTAAAAAGTGTTTTGTGAAACCTATGTCAAAGTAGAAAATAGCCAAGAAAGAGATACATAAGGAAAGTAATAGAAGGCCTATAGTTGTATAAGTTGTATATTTATGACTATGTCATAAGAAAAATATGCTTAAACCAGATGCAAGCAGCACAAACCACAAGAAGAAAAATAGATGGATTTCATTATAACAAAATTAGTAGTTTGTATTTCACAAAAGAAGCACTAGATACAGTGACCAGCTACAAAGATCTCCTGCAAATTGGGGGAACTTTAGGTCTACTGAGATTTTAGTAGTTCTGAGACCTTTAGACTACATGAGATTAGCCCTTAATACAATTGTAAGTGCACGGTAGATTACCATTAAACATAGGCCCTATGTTGTATAGATCACTAGAATTTATTCGTCTTGCACAACTGAAACATTACATCCATTGACAAGGAAAAGAAGTTAACTTGTAGACTTTTTAACATGAAAATGCAAGTAATTTCTGTGTAATAGAAAAAAACCTCAAAGATTGCAAAGATCTTTTGAGTAAGTATGCCACAGGCATCCAGTACTCATCAATATCCTATCTTATTTTCTCAAATCTTCAACACTTATCATCTCTAAGCCCTTAAGTCTAAATATCTTGCTCTGGAATTTGGCTTGGGTTTTGGTCTTACATGTTCAATTGTTTCCATGGCAGTTTTGGAAGCACATGACTACTTATTTAAGTGACAGAAAACAAATCCAAGTGTCTGCTTAAGAAGAAAAAATAAAAAACTGAGTGAATGTATTGGTTCATTGATTTCAAAGTCCAAGAATAGATTTGGGTCCAAGAATAGATAAATCTGAGTGCTGAAATGCCTTCATCAGTGAGGTGACACTTTTTCCTGTCGGGTCTGACTTCCTGTGTATGGGTTTCTTTCTTAGGCAGCCTGTGATGGCAAAGATGGCCAGAGCAACTATGTTATTATACAGTGAACAACACCAGCATTTGCCTCCTTCACAATTACTGCAACGACTCTCAGTGGGTTGATATATGTCAAGTGGCTACTCCTGAACCAATTGTAGTGACTGAGATTGTCTGGTACAGGCCTTAGGGCTACCTCTGGAGCCAAAGTGTGGTTGGGAATAGCTCCACACAAAACACGTGTACTCAGAAGTGTGGAAGGGTGGTTTCTCTAAAGAAAATCAGCATGTGCTACAACAAAAGGGAGTCAATGGATGCTGGACCAACAAACACTATACCAACTAAAATTGCTCATTTTTATCTCTCACCTAATAAGGTTTTATAATTTCACATTGAGGAAATCTCTCCTCGGTCATCACAGAAAGTAGTACAACCTGATTCAAACTTTAAATTTTTAATAGACTGTATAAATATACCACAAAAATGTTCCATTACCTCTCACATAAATATCTTATCACGGGAAGAAAATAAAACAATATTATGAGGAGCAGTAGAGGCAGTTATTCTTGCTATTTCGAGGAATTACGGGGAATTAAAAAAATAACCTTGAAAAATATGATTTCTTTTAAGACTTCTCAATTGAACATTTAAATAGCCTTGTAAATAATAAGAAAAGACTAACACTTTAAACATTTTTTCCCATTTGAAAATTGTAAAACAACAATTTTCAACTTTGTTGTGGCTCTAAACTCTAAACAGGTATCAGAATCTTCTGATCAGCTTTTACAAAACGTACCTGTTTGGGCTTCCTTATCACCAACCTTTAAAGAGTTTTTTATTACACTTTATAGCATCAAAAAATTGCCCTAAACTTAGAAGCAGACAAACAAAATTACTGGATGTTCTTTTAATTAATGCTTAGCTTAAATTGCATTTTGTTTTCTTTTTTTCTTTTTCAAATATCTTAAGATTACATGAGATTAGCCCTTAATATAATTATAAGTGCACAGTAGAGTACAATTAAATATAGGCCCTATGTTGTCTAGATCACTAGAATTTATTCATCTTGCATGACGGAAACATCCATTATATCCATTGAACAAGGAAAGTAAGCTAACTTGTAGACTTTTTAACATGAAAATGCTAGTAATTTCTGTGTAATAGGAATAAAACCTCAAAGATTGCAAACATCAGTGTCACTGTTGAACTTGAGTCATGTTTGTTTTTCTAACATTGCCTACAAATACCTAGCCTTTCAAATGCTCTTTGGTTTTTTTACAAGTTACTATTTTATTAGTTAGTACATTAAATAAAACTTTTGACACATGTTCTTTTTATATTTGTATGGGATTCATGATCATTTTAGCTTTTTGAAAACTATAGTTAAAAAAAGAACTTTGCCATTACTGATTACTATTTTTTATAGATTTTCCCTCTGATAACTTTCAAATTTCTCAAATATTTTTTGTCTTTAACTTATTTAGAACAATTGATCATCTATATATTTTCCCATAATTTTAAGACCGAAAGGTAAACAATATAACACAATGGCTTTCTTTTTTTACTTTAATATAAAAAAAAAATTGGATTAAATTTGAGTCATGTAGGCCAGACACTTTAAAAACTCACTCATGCAATTGAAAAAACAAAAAATAAATGTCTTGTTGGCTTCAAATTCCTGCAATAGCAAAACATTTAAAGTAAAAATTAACATTTCCTCCAAGATATTTGAAGAAGGAGATACAGAAAACCATGCTACCACATTTAAATACTGTTCTTCTATGTGTTCACTTCCATGTGTGTGAGAAAAGCTGAAATAGAAAAGCAAATATTATATGCCACCTGCACTTCTAGATAAGATAAAATTTCGTTTCCTAAAGAAATGCACTTTCATTTGAGTACATAAAAAACAAAGGTTAGTTTTGAACTGTTAGAATTACATTTTATAGATGGTTTACTATCTTCTTAAACATCGCATTTTTGACTCATCTGCCCCTTTAGAGGGACTCTTTCCTTCCTACAAGCAGTTTCTTTTACCATAATATTGTCATCCATTGGTACAAAGCAACCACACATAATGTGGTCATACAAACTTCTTGTTGGCATTTTCGAATTTTGGTTTGCTTTATTTTGTTTTCTGTTTTCCTTGTACTTAACTTCTCATTTCTTACAATACCTTTTTATCCTACACCTTGTTCCATATTAGATTGTGTTTGCTAAATTTTTTTTTTTAGGTTTTTGTTTTTTGCACTATTTAGTATATTATGGGAAAATTCTACAAATTAATTTTATGCCATACAGCTATGTTTGGGAGTCTTATGCTTCATGCATGTAAGATTGGAATTGAACCACTCTATACATAAATGTGGAAAAATCTCAAACACAATTTTGAAGAAATAAACACATGATTAATGGAATGTCTTGTTATTATGCCTATCTCAGTTCTCTGTAGGATGCCTAAAATATCTTTGATAAACTGAATCAAATAGAAATTATATGTTATTAAGAAGAAGATATTTTTAAGTCCTTTTCCTTAAAATTTCCCTATGTAGAGAATATATCTCAGTATTTGTTTTTATTTAATACATCTATGCAATGAGGATAATTCAGATTTTCTGTTTGACTCTCTACATAGCATTACAAATGTTACAAATAAAACCGAATTTGTAACTATACAAGCTTCTACCCTAGAAGTTCTTATGCTTTGCTTTAATTACTTTTTGATACATTCAAAGAAAAGTCTGTTTCATTGAAATTAGCTGCTATTCCTCACTACATGAATGTAGGAACAAAAATGTGATTCATCGATAAATTTTATAAATTGAATGACAACTGTCAATTTTTATTTCATTTCTTCATCTTCTCTTCATTATTCTTTGTCTTTTCTTTTGTTCTTCTGAATGACAATGTCCTAATCCGGCTTAGCATTTCACATAAAATTTAAATGCATATGAGGAATGTTTAATATATTTAAAAATGTGTCTTAAATTCAAATAAATGCTTACTAATTACTGAGAATTGGCATAAACAAGGCACTAGGCCTCTTTCTTGCTTTTCTCTTTTTATTATATTGATTTGGAATAGTGCAACCTGTTAAGATGTTAGTGGGTTAACTTAATGTGTACTATGTAGATTACCCCTAGAAAGAGATTTAAAGCATCCTGTTTATTACCACTGGGTTACAGTGATAGATGCAGCTGCTGATATGTTAGCACTTTGACACATGAAATAACTCAAAACAAGTTTAGTCGGTTAGAGCAAGATGGCCGAATAGGAACAGCTCCAGTCTCCAACTCCCAGCGCGAGCGACACAGAAGACCGGTGATTTCTGCATTTTCAACTGAGGTACTGGGTTCATCTCACTGGGGAGTGCCGGACGATCGATGCTGGTCAGCTGCTGCAGCCCGACCAGCGAGAGCTGAAGCAGGGCGAGGCATCGCCTCACCTGGGAAGCCAAGGGGGAAGGGAATCCCTTTTCCTAGCCAGGGGAACTGAGACACACAACACCTGGAAAATCGGGTAACTCCCACCCCAATACTGTGCTTTAAGCAAACAGGCACACCAGGAGATCATATCCCACACCTGGCCGGGAGGGTCCCACACGCACGGAGCCTTCCTCATTGCTAGCACAGCAGTCTGCGATCTCGCGGCAAGGCAGCAGCCAGGCTGGGGGAGGGGCGCCCGCCATTGCTGAGGCTTAAGTAGGTAAACAAAGCTGCTGGGAAGCTCGAACTGGGTGGAGCTCACAGCAGCTCAAGGAAACCTGCCTGTCTCTGTAGACTCCACCTCTGGGGACAGGGCAATAACAAACACAGCGGAAACCTCTGCAGACGCAAACGACTCTGTCTGACAGCTTTGAAGAGAGCAGTGGATCTCCCAACACGGAGGTTGAGATCTGAGAAGGGACAGACTCCCTGCTCAAGTGGGTCCCTGACCCCTGAGTAGCCTAACTGGGAGACATCCCCCACTAGGGGCAGTCTGACACCCCACACCTCACAGGGTGGAGTACACCCCTGAGAGGAAGCTTCCAAAGCAAGAATCAGACAGGTACACTCGCTGTTCAGAAATATTCTATCTTCTGCAGCCTCTGCTGCTGATACCCAGGCAAAAAGGGTCTGGAGTGGACCTCAAGCAATCTCTAACAGACCTACAGCTGAGGGTCCTGACTGTTAGAAGGAAAACTATCAAACAGGAAGGACACCTACACCAAAACCCCATCAGTACATCACCATCATCAAAGACCAGAGGCAGATAAAACCACAAAGATGGGGAAAAAGCAGGGCAGAAAAGCTGGAAATTCCAAAAATAAGAGCGCATCTCCCCCGGCAAAGGAGCGCAGCTCATCGCCAGCAACGGATCAAAGCTGGATGGAGAATGACTTTGACGAGATGAGAGAAGAAGGCTTCAGTCCATCAAATTTCTCAGAGCTAAAGGAGGAATTACGTACCCAGCGCAAAGAAACTAAAAATCATGAAAAAAAAGTGGAAGAATTGATGGCTAGAGTAATTAATGCAGAGAAGGTCATAAACGAAATGAAAGAGATGAAAACCATGACACGAGAAATACGTGACAAATGCACAAGCTTCAGTAACCGACTCGATCAACTGGAAGAAAGAGTATCTGCGATTGAGGATCAAATGAATGAAATGAAGCGAGAAGAGAAACCAAAAGAAAAAAGAAGAAAAAGAAATGAACAAAGCCTGCAAGAAGTATGGGATTATGTAAAAAGACCAAATCTACGTCTGATTGGGGTGCCTGAAAGTGAGGGGGAAAATGGAACCAAGTTGGAAAACACTCTTCAGGATATCATCCAGGAGAACTTCCCCAACCTAGTAGGGCAGGCCAACATTCAAATCCAGGAAATACAGAGAACGCCACAAAGATACTCCTCGAGAAGAGCAACTCCAAGATGCATAATTGCCAGATTCACCAAAGTTGAAATGAAGGAAAAAATCTTAAGGGCAGCCAGAGAGAAAGGTCGGGTTACCCACAAAGGGAAGCCCATCAGACTAACAGCAGATCTCTCAGCAGAAACTCTCCAAGCCAGAAGAGAGTGGGGGCCAATATTCAACATTCTTAAGAAAAGAATTTTAAACCCAGAATTTCATATCCAGCCAAACTAAGTTTCATAAGTGAAGGAGAAATAAAATCCTTTACAGATAAGCAAATGCTTAGAGATTTTGTCACCACTAGGCCTGCCTTACAAGAGACCCTGAAGGAAGCACTAAACATGGAAAGGAACAACCGGTACCAGCCATTGCAAAAACATGCCAAAATGTAAAGACCATCAAGGCTAGGAAGAAACTGCATCAACTAACGAGCAAAATAACCAGTTAATATCATAATGGCAGGATCAAGTTCACACATAACAATCTTAACCTTAAATGTAAATGGACTAAATGCTCCAATTAAAAGACATAGACTGGCAAACTGGATAAAGAGTCAAGACCCATCAGTCTGCTGTATTCAGGAGACCCATCTCACATGCAGAGACATACATAGGCTCAAAATAAAGGGATGGAGGAAGATTTACCAAGCAAATGGAGAACAAAAAAAAGCGGGGGTTGCAATACTAGTCTCTGATAAAACAGACTTTAAACCATCAAAGATCAAAAGAGACAAAGAAGGCCATTACATAATGGTAAAGGGATCAATTCAACAGGAAGAGCTAACTATCCTAAATATATATGCACCCAATACAGGAGCACCCAGATTCATCAAGCAAGTCCTTAGAGATTTACAAAGAGACTTAGACTCCCATACAATAATAATGGGAGACTTCAACACTCCACTGTCAACATTAGACAGATCAACGAGACAGAAAGTTAACAAGGATATCCAGGAATTGAACTCATCTCTGCAGCAAGCAGACCTAATAGACATCTATAGAACTCTCCACCCCAAATCAACAGAATATACATTCTTCTCAGCACCACATCGTACTTACTCCAAAATCGACCACGTAATTGGAAGTAAAGCACTCCTCAGCAAATGTACAAGAACAGAAATTATAACAAACTGTCTCTCAGACCACAGTGCAATCAAACTAGAACTCAGGACTAAGAAACTCAATCAAAACCGCTCAACTACATGGAAACTGAACAACCTGCTCCTGAATGACTACTGGGTACATAACGAAATGAAGGGAGAAATAAAGATGTTCTTTGAAACCAATAAGAACAAAGACACAGCATACCAGAATCTATGGGACACATTTAAAGCAGTGTGTAGAGGGAAATTTATAGCACTAAATGCCCACAAGAGAAAGCAGGAAAGATCTAAAATTGACACTCTAACATCACAATTAAAAGAACTAGAGAAGCAAGAGCAAACACATTCGAAAGCTAGCAGAAGGCAAGGAATAACTAAGATCAGAGCAGAACTGAAGGAGATAGAGACACAAAAAACTCTCCAAAAAATCAATGAATCCAGGAGTTGGTTTTTTGAAAAGATCAACAAAATTGACAGACCACTAGCAAGACTAATAAAGAAGAAAAGAGAGAAGAATCAAATCGACGCAATTAAAAATGATAAAGGGGATATCACCACTGACCCCACAGAAATACAAACTACCATCAGAGAATACTATAAACACCTCTATGCAAATAAACTGGAAAATCTAGAAGAAATGGATAATTTCCTGGATGCTTACACTCTTCCAAGACTAAACCAGGAAGAAGTTGAATCCCTGAATAGACCAATAGTAGGCTCTGAAATTGAGGCAATAATTAATAGCCTACCAACCAAAAAAAGTCCAGGACCAGATGGATTCACAGCTGAATTCTACCAGAGGTACAAGGAGGAGTTGGTACCATTCCTTCTGAAACTATTCCAATCAATAGAAAAAGAGGGAATCCTCCCTAACTCATTTTATGAGGCCAACATCATCCTGATGCCAAAGCCTGGCAGAGACACAACAAAAAAAGAGAATTTTAGACCAATATCCCTGATGAACATCGATGCAAAAATCCTCAATAAAATACTGGCAAACCGGATTCAGCAACACATCAAAAAGCTTATCCACCATGATCAAGTGGGCTTCATCCCTGGGATGCAAGGCTGGTTCAACATTTGCAAATCAATAAACATAATCCAGCATATAAACAGAACCAAAGACAAGAACCACATGATTATCTCAATAGATGCAGAAAAGGCTTTTGACAAAATTCAACAGCCCTTCATGCTAAAAACGCTCAATAAATTCGGTATTGATGGAACGTACCTCAAAATAATAAGAGCTATTCATGACAAACCCACAGCCAATATCATACTGAATGGGCAAAAACTGGAAAAATTCCCTTTGAAAACTGGCACAAGACAGGGATGCCCTCTCTCACCACTCCTATTCAACATAGTGTTGGAAGTTCTGGCTAGGGCAATCAGGCAAGAGAAAGAAATCAAGGGTATTCAGTTAGGAAAAGAAGAAGTCAAACTGTCCCTGTTTGCAGATGACATGATTGTATATTTAGAAAACCCCATTGTCTCAGCCCAAAATCTCCTTAAGCTGATAAGCAACTTCAGCAAAGTCTCAGGATACAAAATTAATGTGCAAAAATCACAAGCATTCTTATACACCAGTAACAGACAAACAGAGAGCCAAATCAGGAATGAATTTCCATTCACAATTGCTTCAAAGAGAATAAAATAGCTAGGAATCCAACTTACAAGGGATGTAAAGGACCTCTTCAAGGAGAACTACAAACCACTGCTCAGTGAAATAAAAGAGGACACAAACAAATGGAAGAACATACCATGCTCATGGATAGGAAGAATCAATATCGTGAAAATGGCCATATTGCCCAAGGTTATTTATAGATTCAATGCCATCCCCATCAAGCTACCAATGAGTTTCTTCACAGAATTGGAAAAAACTGCTTTAAAGTTCATATGGAACCAAAAAAGAGCCCGCATCTCCAAGACAATCCTAAGTCAAAAGAACAAAGCTGGAAGCATCACGCTACCTGACTTCAAACTATACTACAAGGCTACAGTAACCAAAACAGCATGGTACTGGTACCAAAACAGAGATATAGACCAATGCAACAGAACAGAGTCCTCAGAAATAATACCACACATCTACAGCCATCTGATCTTTGACAAACCTGAGAGAAACAAGAAATGGGGAAAGGATTCCCTTTTTAATAAATGGTGCTGGGAAAATTGGCTAGCCATAAGTAGAAAGCTGAAACTGGGTCCTTTCCTTACTCCTTATACGAAAATTAATTCAAGATGGATTAGAGACTTAAATGTTAGACCTAATACCGTAAAAATCCTAGAGGAAAACCTAGGTAGTACCATTCAGGACATAGGCATGGGCAAAGACTTCATGTCTAAAACACCAAAAGCAACGGCAGCAAAAGCCAAAATTGACAAATGGGATCTCATTAAACTAAAGAGCTTCTGCACAGCAAAAGAAACTACCATCAGAGTGAACAGGCAACCTACAGAATGGGAGAAAATTTTTGCAATCTACTCATCTGACAAAGGGCTAATATCCAGAACCTACAAAGAACTCAAACAAATTTACAAGAAAAAAACAAACCACCCCATCAAAAAGTGGGCAAAGGATATGAACAGACATTTCTCAAAAGAAGACATTCATACAGCCAACAGACACATGAAAAAATGCTCATCATCACTGGCCATCAGAGAAATGCAAATCAAAACCACAATGAGATACCATCTCACACCAGTTAGAATGGCGATCATTAAAAAGTCAGGAAACAACAGGTGCTGGAGAGGATGTGGAGAAATAGGAACACTTTTACACTGTTGGTGGGATTGTAAACTAGTTCAACCATTATGGAAAACAGTATGGCGATTCCTCAAGGATCTAGAACTAGATGTACCATATGACCCAGCCATCCCATTACTGGGTATATACCCAAAGGATTATAAATTATGCTGCCATAAAGACACATGCACTCGTATGTTTATTGCAGCACTATTCACAATAGCAAAGACTTGGATCAACCCAAATGTCCATCAGTGAGAGATTGGATTAAGAAAATGTGGCACATATACACCATGGAATACTATGCAGCCATAAAAAAGGATGAGTTTGTGTCCTTTGTAGAGACATGGATGCAGCTGGAAACCATCATTCTTAGCAAACTATCACAAGAACAGAAAACCAAACACCGCATGTTCTCACTCATAGGTGGGAACTGAACAATGAGATCACTTGGACTCAGAAAGGGGAACATCACACACCGGGGCCTATCATGGGGAGGGAGGCGGGGGGAGGGATTGCACTGGGAGTTATACCTGATGTAAATGACGAGTTGATGGGTGCAGCACACCAACATGGCACAAGTATACATATGTAACAAACCTGCACGTTATGCACATGTACCCTACAACTTAAAGTATAATAATAATAAATAAATTTAAAAAAAAACAAGTTTAGTCTAAAGATTTTCTTACACAAATGCACAAGAAAGGACTATTTTTTCAGCAGAATTTGTGTAGAGATGATATTCATGTGTGAACTAGGCAGCAACCAAAATAGCAAATTTTAAATTTCTACTTGTAATAGCATTTTCATCCCCTTTCATCCCATAATTTTCACTTCATTCTCTTTTTTTCTTTCTACTTTCATTTTTGATTCAGGGCTCCATGTGCAGGTTTGTTACATGGGTAAACTGCACGTTGCTGAGGCTTGGTTTACAAATGATTCTGTCACCAACGTAGTGAGCATAGTATTCCATAGGTAAATTCCAACCCATGGAATTTACCTTCTCCCCTCCCACCTTCTCCCCTCAAGCAGTCCTAGTGTCTATTGTTTTGTTCCCATTTTTATGTCCATGTGTATTCAATATTTAGCTCCAACTTATAAGTGAGAACAAGAAGTATTTGATTTTCTGTTCTTGCGTTAATTCACTTTAGATAATGGCCTCCGGCTGCATCTATGTTGTTGCAAAGAACATGACTTTATTATTTTTCATGGCTACGCAGTATTCCGTGGTGTATACATGCCACATTTTCTCTTTCCAGTCCATCGTTGTTGGGCATCTTGGGTTGATTCCATGTGTTTGCTATTGTGAATGGTGCTGTGATGAGCATAAAAGTGCATGTGTCTTTTTGATAGAAAGTTCCAAATGAAAATTTCCCTGTATGATATTTTTACTAGAAGATAAGTTTCACAAGGGACCATGTGTGTAAATATACTGCTTTAATGATTACCAACATCTACCACACATCCTGTCCCAAAAAGTTACTTCATACCTGTGTGGTTTTGGGGTTTTTGTAATAATGGAATAAATTAACAATGAATAATAAAATAAACGGAAACCATTACAACTATAATATCTTAGATTCAGAGAGGCCTAGGGTTTTCTAGGGAATTATATTTTTTAATCCACTTTCTGAAGTTTTAGATAATGGTAGCTAATGTGTGCTATTAATTCAATGAAATGTCCTTTATAAATGTGAAAGTGTTGTTTATACAATTTACATTTTGCTATACTTCTGAGATTAGTGTTAGATTTCTCTTATAAATCATCAACATTTTTAAATTGAAATTTTAGCCTTGCTTTGTGTATATTTTATTACTCTAAATCCTTTTCATGGTACAATATGAACCCCAGCATGCATATCATTTATTTGTGCATCATATTCATGGCAGAAACAGCATCGACTGTATAATCTTTAGTCTTCACCAGTTTTCAAAATGTAAAAGTCATTTTGGTAATGATTTGATTACAGATTTATGCATATACACACATATATTACATAAATATTATATGTGTTATATATTTTACATATTATTTCTATCTTGTATGATTGTGTATTAGAATGTATTATGATACAAATCAAAGCATGTCTTATTATATATTGTTTTGGTAAAATAAATGTCTCCATATGAATATACAGAGAATGTCACAGACCTAGTTAAACTCTAAAGCTTTTTTTTTTACTTTATAATATGCATTTTGCCTAATTAGGTTGGGTGGCTACGTTTATCGTAAGTAGATTTAATGTCAAATAATATGAAATTGAACATTAAATTTATGGGGCAATTTACATGTGAACTTTAAGAAGAGATCAAATAAGCCATAAGATAAAAATACTATACATTTTATTACCAATAATTACTTAATAAATTGACCAGAAAAGAATACAAATTGCTCATTGGTATCCACTGCTGAGCTGTCAAAAAAAGAATAAAATATTAGTTAGAGGACAGTTTTTGGATTATTTTAATATAAAAATTTGGGCTGGATATAGAGTACAGGCTTTAAATACATGGTGTTGTTTCTGCACAATACATCCTGGCAAGTAATAGATTGATGCACAAGGCCATGGGCAGCAGTTACTTGACAGCTGGGTTTCTACATTCATCATGTAGAAAAAGTGCTGATCATGTTTTAGTTTTTCACCTATATACACAAACACAGGTATGGATTGTCATCCAAAGCAGCATCTTTGAAAAGATATGTCACTGATCTCCCCCAAGGAAAGCTTTTATGAAAATATTTCCTCTAAACTCCTACTTTTGGGCTCCATTTTGACATAACTGTCTTATCATGTTTGAATCAAAAGTTCTATTTTATTATGGTTACATTGTCAACTTTACTCTGGCATTCGGATATAATTCATATCTTTCAACCATTGAATAGGAGGAGGAAACACTTTGGAATTAAATGGTAACAACAAAATGCTATAGAAGTGTAAGTGGCTTACATATCACACACTGCTTATGCAATTTTACCAGTATTAGTACTTCTAAAACATAGTAGTAACGTGAACTTTAAATTAAATATATTAATACATAGAGATAAAAATTATATGAACCAATAATAATAATGTCTGAACTCTTTCTTCCTGGGGATTCAAAAATGAGCCTTTCTCAAGAAATTTTCAGTATACATGTGAATTTAGGACAAACACAGGCCAGGCACAGTGGCTCACACCTGTAATCCCAGCACTTTGGGAGTCCGAGAAGGACAGATGACAAAGTCAGGAGTTTGAGAGTAGCCTGACCAACATGGTGAAACCCCGTCTCTACTAAAAACACAAGTGTTTGCTGGGTGTGGTGACATGCTCCTATAATCCCAGCTGCTCAGGAGGCTGAGGCAGGAGAATCACTTGAACTTTGGAGGCAGAGGTTGCAGTGAGCTGAGATCATGCCACTGCACTCCAGCCTGGGCAACAGAACAAGACTCTGTCTCAGAGAAAAAAAAAAGACAAACACAAAAAAATGCTAAATAGTAATATGATTGATTCATAAAAATTGAATTCTAATAAATGTGAAGTATAATGTGCCTGTACATGATTAACCAGCAAAAGAAAGGGTCAGATGTTTATTAGCAACATTAGTTAAGACTGTTGCCTGAAGATTTGTAGTCAAGGAGAAATTGAAGTGTCAAGACAAAAGGGCAGTTTGATTGGTAGATATTGAAGGGATGTTATTTCAGGAGCCTAGACAAATATTACAAAGAATGACTGTTAAAATGTTTAGAAAATCTGCCAAAGATCATGTGTATGATAATTTGGCCAGAGTTGAGGGTTCCAAAGATGAAGTTGTATGAGTAATAGTCTAGGAAAGTAGTTTGCCATAAAACTGTATGGAGCATGAAATTCCAGGCTGAAGAGCAGTAATAAGACTGTTGGATAGTCTAGGAGTGAGAAACCAACTTGGGCTTACGTCAATGAATAATGGAAGGTAAAGGACTTAAAGAAGCAGTGTTACAACTGCTCAAAATGGATGACCTGTAACTCACTGAATATATGAGTACATGGAGAAAGAGAAGTGAAAGAAAACTACAAATTTTTTGCCTGGCAACTGAGATATGAGGAATAGCAATAACTTCCACACTCTGTATAAGAAACAAATCTAATAAAAACAGTAACAATGATAAATATTACCTTTTATAAGACCTTTGTTATAATAACATAATTACTCAATTGAATTAATAGATGTATGATATTCTTAAATTTAAGACAAGCACCTAGTGTAATATTAAGTCTTCTACCACATAGAACAACATTTTAAGAATAGAAACTGTTAATAGTAATATAACTACAAATTAATGAGTATTTATTTTGTGTGCACTACTACGAGACATACTTATTTTGTATACCTCATTTCATTCTTACAAATATCTTGAGCTATTATTATCCCTATTTTTCAGATGTGGACTAAAGTGAAAATTTCATAGCTGAGTAAGAATTAACAATATAGTACTGAATTCCATAAAGATAATTCTCATATCTGTTTTGTTCATTTAGTACCTAGTTTAGTGTTTGTCATTTAATCAGTGCTCAACAATATGTGTCAAGAAAAAATAAATTAAAAAACTATGATTATGCTAGTAATGATAACAGCTGACACTGAATGGTAAGTGCTATGTTTATAAGTGATTTACAGATATCTAGCATTATAAAACTGATTAGTATTTTGGATTAAAAACAAAAATAGTCTGAAGTTCGTTAATGTGTTTATAGTGAATGCACAGAAAAACAACATTTTCTGGTAGTGTACCCTTGTGCTGGCATGTGTGTGCACTCACACACAGACTTAGGGAACATGGTGAGCTGCAACATTGACAAAAGGTCAGTTTTCTCTCATTTTGCTGCAAATAAGGGAAAACCCATGTATTAAGAAGAGGTTGATGAACATATTGCCTCCAAAGCTAAGTAAATAGAACATGTTTTATAATGTAATTCAAGATTGTGAAGGAGACAGATGTTCCAAAGATTTCGAGTATCAGGAGAACACTCAGTCTTATAATCAATTTTTAGTGTAAGATGTCTGAATCTCAAATACCTATTCATTAATAAGGAAAGAATAAAACAGGAAACATAGCAAGCTACCATCCAGAGTACAAGACTGCCTTGGTGTTTTTCCTCCTCCTTCCTATTCAACAGTTGAGGATAGGGAGTGAAGAGAGCAACTTAGGAGATAACTTGATCAGAGAAATAATAACTTCAATTCCTCAGACAAAATTCTTCATTACTTAGTAGTGATATATACAAACATTCTATTGACCAAAGACAAGGATTTTAGTACCTGAATTACATTTATAATTATGCTACAAGTTCTGCTGTAAATTTAGCTTCTATTTCATTAATTTGGGATTCTACCTCAGGAAAATTTTTAGAATATCCACATGACTATGGGTATTTGAATTTTTCTTTGATAGTTTGAGGCCATATGGGCAATAAATGGGAAACTTTGTCAGTCAAAGCAGTCTTACTCACATAGTTTGAAGCAATTGCATTCAAAACCAAAAGGCATGCAGTTAGATTGACTCAAAGAGGGATGGAAGTTAAGAAAGCCAGGGATAACAATGACATTACTGTTAGAACCTAGTCAGGATAGCTTGCCATACGTAAGGAATTCTGTCCATCACTCACAAAAGTCTCCTTGAATCCCTGCGTAACTACAGTGGGATTGAATGTTGAACATGAAGGGAAATCTATACTCAACATATGAAGTATCTCAACCACAATAAAATTAATAAACTCGGTGAGGTAAATAAGCCATTAGTTAGAATTGGTCAAAATAGGTTTGTTGTCAATTGAGCATTTTGACTATTTGGGTCAGAACAGACAAAAATTTGACATGACAAAAAATGAAAACAGAGTTATATATCAACATAATGGATATTTATTAGAATTAATTAAAGTTCAGAGCAAAATAATTATTTGAATTTGGTCATTAAGTAAAACAAAAAAAACAGTGATTTTAAAATGTCCACTTAAAAAAATACTGAAAAAGGTACATAATCAAATTTCCATTTATTTATATGTAGAGTAAAAATACTGTATATTTCATTTGTTTAAATGGATTTTCAAAGATATAAAAAATTGTCGGAAGTGATGGTTCACACTTGTAATCCCAACAGTTTGGGAGGCTGAGGTGGGTGGATCACCTGAAGTCAGGAATTTGAGACCAACCTGGCCAACATGGTGAAAACTGTCTCTACTAAAAATAAAAAAATTAGCCAGGCATGGTGACACCCTCCTGTAATCCCAGCTACTCGGGAGACTGAGGCAGGAGAATCTCTTGAACCTGGGAGGCAAAGGTTGCAGTGAGCCAAGATTGCGCCACTGCACTCCAGCCTGGCAACAGAGTGAGACTCCGTCTCAAAACAATAAATAAATATAATAAAAATAAAAAGTATGAAAAACAATTTGTTGGAAATTTAAAATCTTCACTGAAAAAAATATTTAATCTCTGCTATTGTGGTATCATGAAACTATTAAATATATCTTCTACCATGTCCTCACTTCGATTATGATATAGCCTTTCAGTTTTAGATGAGTCATTCATAATTTTAAAGGTAGCTTATTATAATTTAAAAAGGGACAGGATAAGAAACCAATTAGGTAAAATTAGAAAACAAAATAAGTGAAGATAAATATGAGAAAAACAAGATACAGTATAACACTAGAAACATTATATATTATCAAATAAAAAATAGATTTTAAATTGTAGTTCAGATGCACCTATATACATGCAGTTTCAGAAAAACTATGTATAGGCAACAATCTTATAAAGAAACAAGGAGAAAAGATAATGGGATTCAAAAGAAGAACCAGCATTGCAATATTTTTATAATTTTATATGAAATTATTTACGTCATTGTAAATTTTATCACTTTATTGACAATCAGATTATATGAACTAATGATTAGTTTAAACTGGAAGCTTGAGATACATAGTGATTTCAGGAAACCACATATGATAAGAAAAAATATAAAGACATGCTTTGTAATTTGTAGAGCTCTCCATGTTTTTGTTTTTCCTTTATTTTCATGTAAAATTATTCCTGAAATATTTCTGTACATCACAGGAAGAATTGTGCCTTTTCCTTGTTACAAAATTCATCAAGAACTTTGGGCTTCCTGGACTGCCATGGAGAATGGGATGGAATGAGGATTAGAATTCAGTAGAGGATTTTTAAAACCCAAAGAATAGAATATGTTCGCATTTAATCAGGCTTAGGTTTTTAATGGATTTGGGGATAAGAACACAAACGTTTTTGTTTGCTGTTCCATGTCTTTAAATAGTCTAGTGGGAGGAAATCATCAAAGTGTATTCTGTAAATGTGGAATTAACAAGGCAAAACTAAAGACACTTAGGTTTGCATCATAAATTGTGGCTATTGACTAAATTGCCTAGAGAAAGTTCTAATATGCCTTTCTGGTTATCTAATAAGTTAACCTTTTCCATTTCCCAATTGGAAAATATTGGCTCAGCTTTGTCAACATATCTAGTGCCAATCACAAGGAGGTGTTAGCTTATTTCCATAAAAACTAATATTTTGGCAGAAACTATTCTCATGTATACAAAAATTTAGAATCTCATGTGAATGACATTTTAATTTAAAAGAAATCTGTTTGAGTATTTATGTCAACTTTGTCTACATAAAAGTCTACTTTTCCATGTAGAAATAAAGTGATTATGGAAAATTATACTACTTTGGAGATGTAAGAAATTGGTTTTTGAAAGAATACTTAAAAGCAGACTTTCTTCATAAGATGTCACTTTTTAAAAAGCATCAAAGCCTTAATCTTTCCTTATTTTATTGAAATAACAGTGGTTAGTAGCATTTCACTGAGTTTTGTACAATTTCTATATATATGTAATTCCACAGCTTTTTAGTGCATGCACTTAACGTTTATGTTCTGGAATGACTTAACCATGATTATCGTAAATATCAGAAGTTGAGTGTCAACTGGTATTTAGATTTATAATCTAATTTGTATTACAGTAAGATTGCCTGTTATTTGGCTAAAATAAAATCTTTTACATTTTGCATTTGAATTAGTATTTGACAAATGGGAAAAGCATTTACATTCTTACCTGTCTGTAAGTTTAATCGAAAAAGCTAATTTGTTTATTTATACTTACGTACTAAGTTCTGTATCCTGGATGAAGGAGTTTCACATATTAAAGTTAAAAATAACGTGATATAAATTTTAGGCAAATGAATGATTGAAACTGAAATTGAAGAATATGTTTATTTTCTTGTGTCTGTCTTAAGACTAAGAGCAAAAAGCCCTTGATTTCATTCGCTAAGTGAGATCACGTGATTTCTGAGATAAAATAAGGAATTTATTTTATAAACTTTGGGTTAAAACCCCTAGAAATAAGATGTGATTTTGTGCATTAAGATATGATATGGCTGAGGTGCCTCTGATCTTGCATAATTAAAATATTTTACTTTATAAATTGTCTTAGGGTTTATTAGTGTATATTATGCTAAACAAATTTCACAACAAAATTTACTAACCTGAATTCAGGAAAGCACTTTTTTATTTTCTATAATATCTTAATTTTTTCTATTTGTCTTGAAATGAGAATCAAGTTTGTGGAATCAGAGCAAACAACTTGAATGTTCATATTCATCCCAAAACAGAAAATAAAGACTTATTCCTGCTTTATTATGTGTCCATTAGACACATCTGACTCTAATTAGAACAATGCTGGAGAAACACATTCTTTACTGTTCTTCAACTTTTCTACTTCACAATCTATGTAGCTCAGCACGCCTCTATTGGTATTACCAGCCTCATGAACTTTAAGTTTCTAATGTCATAGCTTATTTTAAATAGAATACGAGGATTGCTATTTTCTATTACATTCAATGAGCCATTTAGCTATCATTAATAAATTATATCCAAGTGTACATTTTACTAGATAACCTTGAACCTTTATTTCACATATGTCTTTGATATTGATATTTCATAATTTCCATATATATGGAAATATATATACATATACATGGTTTTTGCAGTGTCTCTTATTTTTGAAATTTCAGCCCTCTTCTCATTACATCTACAAAAGAAATTAGTATTTCCCAAACTGTGATCCAAGGATACCGATTTATATAAGATTTTGATAATTTTTAGCAAAATAAGAAAAAAGATTTTCTAAGACTAAATTCATTTAACTTATTTTTAGCATTATATTTCTTTGATAAAAAAGTGTTCATAATACATATCAATTATAGCAAATTTTTTTTTCCTAATTTAGTAATTTTGGGAAAATAAAATGCTGGCCATTCTATATAGGACTAGCAACAATTCCTTTCTTGCATCCTTTTCCTCCTCTTCCTCCAGGAATAACTGTTGGGCTAATAAAGTTTTTCAGGTTTTATTTTTTTAAAAAAAAGATTGTTGACTGAAAATGAGGCTGCCTTAATAGTCTTGAGATGAGTGGAAAGGTCTGACAAAGACAGATCAAAAATGTTGATGATATTGGAATCATTCCCACGAAGCAGATCTGGGAGATTTTACGTGAGTGCCCTGAAAGCTTAGCCGACTGGTTTTCCATAGAGAGGGAGTTGTGGGAGTGGTGAGAAATTCTAGCAAGGACCTGTAACTTGGCAGGAAGTTGTAAATATTTGGGAGGAAGAAAGTATAGCGAAGGCCTCAGCTTGAGTCTAAGAAAGATTTGCAGAGGACTGGACTTGTCTAGTGACCAAGTACTTCAAGTCTCCTAAAGCATATTTTCTTAGAGGCTGAGAAGCCTCCTGAAAAAGAATTCAAACTTTATCCGCCACATATAGTAAAATTTGTTGGAACAATTGTCATAACTTAAGTGGACTGTTAAAGCACATTTTCCAAATGATTGGAAAGTTTTGGTTACTATTTTCTATATTGTGTCTTGAGCATTGTGGAAATAAAACCAAATTTGTAAAAGTTTTTGCTCTTTGGTGATTTTTTTCTGCAAATTTCAATTCTCTTAAATGTCATACTGGAAAATCTAATGTATTCTTTGTGGCATACAAGGCTTAGTGAATATTTGTTAATCTATTTTTAAATTATATATATGTGTAGATCTCATTCAATAATTGAATGATATAACCTTCAATCCTAATTTGCTGGGTACACACTCTATGATTAAGGGCCAATCACAGAGCTTCCTGAATTTCTGGTTCTCCCTGTTGTGAAACGTGATTTTAACAGTAAATACTGCATAGGGTTCTTTTTCCCCCAGCTTTATTGAGACATAATTGACATATAAAATTATACATATTTAAGGTATACAATGTGATATTTTGATATACCTATACACTGTGAAATGATTTCCACAATAAAGCAAATTAATATATCCATCACTTCACAGTTACATTTTGTGTGTGTGTGTGTGTGTGTGTGGTAAGACGTTTAAGATCTACTCTCTTGCAAATTACAAGTGTACAATACTGTATCATTGACGATAATCACCATGCAGTATACAAGATCTTCGGAAAGTATTCATCCTACATAACTGAAACCTTAAATGGGGAGTTGTAGGTTAAAGGGTACACAGTTTTAACTATGCATAGAGTTGTAATGGGGGTTATGTGAGTTCATTCTCATGAGGTTCTTACCTCAGTCTGTGGCACAAGAAAAAGAGTCAAGTTATTTTTTTTTTCCCCCCAATAATTCTGACATTTAGCATTGTGGAAAAATCTGAACTTATCATGAATTGTTCACTTTTGTAGTGTCTAGTCTGGTCATGCTTCTGTAACAAAATACCTGGGACTGGGTAATTTATAAAGAACAGAAACTTATTTCTTAGAGTTCTGGAAGCTGGGAAGTCCAAGATCACTGTACTGGCAGGTTCAGTTATGAGGGCTGCATCCTCCAGAGGAGAGAAATGCTGTGTCGTCATATGTCAGAAAGTCAAAGGGCAAGAGATCTGAACACTGCATAAAGCTTCTTTTTATAAGGGTCTTAATCCCATTCATGAGGGAGCAACTTAATCATCTCTTAAAGGCCCCATCTCCTAACACTGTCACGTTGACCATCAAGTTTCAACATCTGAATTTTGGATGGAACACATTCATCCATATGATGTGGGTAACCTGTCATTTTTTTTTTTTTTTTTTTTTTTTTTTTTTTTTTGCTAGTGTGCTTAGAGAACCTGCATTTCATTCAACATTATTTTCAACATTAGTTATATCTTGAAAATAATGTTGTCTTATTGATAAATACTATGCCTTATTTTTGGTTGTAAGCTCTGATTGCTTTCAAGTTAAGAAAGTTTGCTTAACAATATGCTTATACTTCTGTTCTGAGACTTTAGTTTCTTTATCAAAATCTCTATATTATTTCATCTGCAGCACTACTTTTCCACATTTATGGTCCTTAATCAATATTTTTATCTTCTTTCATTCTTCAGTAGAATTCATATACTTCCAAAATGTGATAAGAATGCATTTTTCTACTCCATCACAAGATTTTTCCCCCGTTTTAGTAATCCGATTTCTTTCTAAGCAGCATTTCAGCTATTATTACCTGAAGGTAACAATAGCACTTACCGGTAAGGGGTAAGTGCTTTTAGGGAAGAAGGCATATTTGATATAGGGAGGGTTCCTATTAGACAGATGTAAAGGCCTTCCCAGAAAAAGAATGTCTGGGGTTGAAAATAAGTTTCTTGGCATGTTGGTCTCTGTATTTTTCTATCTTCTTTAGAATGATATATAAAATTTTACATTTGTATTAATGGGATAATACAATTGATCCCCCCATTCCATCTTCATTGCCTCCCCGATATGTTTTTTCTTTTTTGGTAACTTTTCCCATTTCATTCAACACTATCTCATTATTACATTAGATATTGGAAGAACAAATACTATCTAGAAAGACAAAATATATAAAATAGGATGAGTTCCCATAACATGGGAAGGGGAAGCTCTTCAGATACTGGAAAGAAGTGTCAAGGAATAAAACAGGGATATTACACATTGAGAAGGACTGCTTTTGAGTTTCAGACCCCAAAAGGCAGCAAGACTAAGGAGTAGTAGTTGTCTTGAAAGAAAAAAATAGGCAGAGGAAGTTCAAACCTCGGTCCAATAGAACGGGGAAAATGTGAAATATACTCCTGGCTCCCTACAACCTGCCTATAGAAGACAGGGGATCCAGGTATACAGGATGTCTCAAGGGTCCACCAGTTCACAGGCAGTGGAGAATAACAGAAAGCTGACTGATGAGCTCCCATGGAGACTTATTTTGATGACGGGAAGGTTTGCCATACACCGAGTGCTACAGCACTGACTGCTCCTGTTAAGGATTGGGCTATCACCTTAAATCCCATCAAACCAGCAATAAGAATACAGCAGACACAATAGATGTTTCCAAGCAGTTGACTGACAGCCCCTGTTAGGTAAGCTGGACTGAGGGACACGGTGATGTCCTCATAGAAAAGTCACAAACCTCGCTGGCTAGTATCTATGGTTCTGTAGCAGAGGCACTTCTCAAGGTGAAGAGGAGGTGGGAGTTGGCCTAGTCCCCAAGCCTTTTTAAATATTCATACCAAATTATTAACAACAAAATGAGACATTGTTTTTTGTTTTAGTTTTTGTTTTTATTTTAGAAGTGGGATAGCAGAAAAACCCAAAGGGATCAACTGCTCTTAGCACAAAACTAAGTGTCTAAGAAGAATGCTGAATTTATCTGTAGGAAAAAGTTGATGCTGACAGTAACAGAAATCTTAATTGCCAATGATGACCAAAAATAAGAGACAGAACAGTGAGAGATGGAGATGATAGTTGTAAACAATTTGATTTCCATTTAACTGAGAGTGTTAATGAAACTAGGGGAGGTGACAACTGCTTTGATTCTACATTTGTGTAGAAATATGAGTTTACATGTACAATTTAACTCAAATTGAACAAACAATATTGATGAGTTTATGAAAGTCAGGGTTAAGCATAATTTAATCATAATGCTTCTTCCCTGTTATTTGACTAAAATGAGTTTTAACTTTAAGTACATGATTGTAATCCCCAAACTCAAAATGTTAAATAGGCTTCTTTTTTTAAAAAAAAAAAAATTCAAGTAATTATTGGCAGCAGCAGAAATGACAACTGGCAAATATATTACTCAACTGGTATCATTTCTTTACCTGCCCACCTGCTCACTATAACAACATGCTTCCATATACTGTGTGAAGGTTAATGAGCAAATCACAAAAACCACTTTAGCACCATCTTTTTTCCCCTCAGTTATATTAAAGTATTTGTTTCCAAATTACCTTAAATTGCATTCTAGCTTTAATTTTCCAATAATTATAGGACTTTTGAGTAGAAGTAGAAAACTCTTCAGATAATTTAAGGTAGAGATAAGAATTTCATGTGATTTCAAAATTAATTTTTATTCTACAACCTTTGAAGTTCCCTCAATCATAATGTGTTTAAAAGAAGACACAGCCTTACTCCCTTAGGGGTTCCTATAAGACTAGTCACAATTTTCACTTTAATTTTTACTCAGAATATCACAATAAAGTGCTTTTTTTGGAGTATGACCTTTGAAATCTCAACTAAAAACTGGGGCAGAGGGTAGTGTAATCAAAAGAAATGAAAGTTAACCTAAAAGTGTAACTTTCAAAAATATTTAGCTTAGGATAAACTGTGGGCGAGGATTTAAAAAAATCAGATTATTAATTTTTTTTTCCTGTAAAATGTACAATCATCTAGGCACAGCAGGGAGACCAAGAAGCCATCTATCTTTCCCTTTCTCTCACTTGCTCCTGTTTCTGGAAGCATGGCAGATAATGCTGCAATTACAGATAGAAGGAAAGTGAGTTCTTTGACACCAGTATCCTCCCTTCAGTTTTTCTGTGTATTAGTTCACCCATTTCCAAGTCAGTGTAGGCTCTTTTAAAAAAGATTAAATGCCAGATAGTAGAACCACTTTCAACCTTCACGTAATCAGGTGCAGTAAATCACATACAAAACAATTATCTTACTTTCCTTTTTTACTTTTTACCCAAATACCTTCTTTGTTTCTTTCTCTCCAATTTTATCACTTGAACGTCACTTTTTAGTCATTCTTTAATCACCATCATCATCAATAATCAGTAATAATTAAAGTTCAATATCTAGTTGACACAATATTAAGTACTAGATTCTATAGTGAAGGGGGCCAGAAAAAATCACCTTATTCAAATAACATGCATTTTCATGCTTACAGTAGAATACTAAGGACAAATGCTTACAAAATATTATTTTATTTTATTTTATTATTATACTTTAAGATTTAGGGTATATATGCACCACATGCAGGTTGGTTACATATGTATACATGTGCCATGTTGGCGTGCTGCACCCATTAACTCATCATTTACATTAGGTATTTCTCCTAATGCTATCCCTCACCCAGTCCCCCACCCCACGACAGGTCCCGGTGTGTGATGCTCCCTGCACTGTGTCCAAGTGTTCTCATTGTTCAATTCCCACCTATAAGTGAGAACAGGAGGTGTTTGGTTTTCTGTTCTTGTGATAGTTCGCTTAGAATGATGGTTTCCAGTTTCATCCATGTCCCTACAAAAGACAATAACTCATCCTTTTTATGGCTGCATAGTATTCATGGTGTATATCTGCCACATTTCCTTAATCCAGTCTATCATTGATGGACATCTGGGTTGGTTCCAAGTCTTTCTTATTGTGAATAGTGCCACAATAAACATATCTGTGCATGTGTCTTTTTTTTTTTTTTTTTTTCTAAGATGGAGTCTCGCTCTTTCGCCCAGACTGGAGTGCAGGGGCGCTATCCTGGCTCACTGCAAGCTCCACCTCGTGGGTTCATGCCGTTCTTCTGCCTCTGCCTCCCGAGTAGCTGGGACAAAGGTGCCCACCACCATGCCCGGCTCATTTTTTGTATTTTTTAGTAGAGACGGGGTTTCACCGTGTTAGCCAGGATGATCTTGATCTCCTGACCTCGTGATCTGCCCGCCTCAGCCTCCCAAACTGCTGGGATTAGAGGCATGAGCCACTGCCCCTGGCCGCATGTGTCTTTATAGTAGCATCATTTATAATCCTTCGGGTATATACCCAGTGATGGGATCGCTGGGTCAAATGATATTACTATTTTTAGATCCTTGAGGAATCACCACACTGTGTTCCACAATGGTTGAACTAGTTTACAGTCCCATCAACAGTGTAAAAGTGTTCCTATTTCTCCACATCCTCTCCAGCACCTGTTGTTTTCCTGACTTTTTAATGATCAGCATTCTAACTGGTGTGAGATGGTATCTCATTGTGGTTTTGATTTGCATTTCTCTGATGATCAATGATGATGAGCATTTTTTCATGTGTCTGTTGTCTGCATAAATATCTTCTTTTGAGAAATGTCTGTTCATATCTTTGCCCACTTTTTGATGGGTTTGTTTGACTTTTTCTTGTAAATTTGTTGATTCTGGATATTAGCCCTTTGTCAGATGGGTAGGTTGTAAAAATTTTCTCCCATTCTGTAGGTTGCCTGTTCACTCTGATGATAGTTTCTTTTGCTGTGCAGAAGCTCTTTAGTTTAGTTAGACCTCATTTGTCAATTTTGGCTTTTGTGGCCATTGCTTTTGGTGTTTTCGTCATGAAGTCCTTGCGGATGCCTATGTCCTGAATGGTATTGTCTAGGTTTCTCCTAGGGTTTTTATGGTTTTAGGTCTAACATTTAAGTCTTGAATCCATTTTGAATTAATTTTTGTATAAAATGTAAGGAAAGGATCCAGT
Source organism: Macaca fascicularis (assembly GCF_037993035.2). Lineage (NCBI taxonomy): Eukaryota > Metazoa > Chordata > Mammalia > Primates > Cercopithecidae > Macaca > Macaca fascicularis. The sequence continues at coordinate 97,774,252 of NC_088379.1, read as the reverse complement.
TTCAGCTTTCTACCTATGGCTAGCCAGTTTTCCCAGCACCATTTATTAAATAGGGAATCCTTTCCTCATTTCTTGTTTTTATCAGCTTTGTCAAAGATCAGATGGTTGTAGATGTGTGGTATTGTTTCTGAGGCCTCTGTTCTGTTCCATTGGTCTATATCTCTGTTTTGGTACCATGCTGTTTTGGTTACTGTAGACTTGTAGTAATATTTGAAGTCAGGTAGCATGATGCCTCCAGCTTTGTTGTTTTTGCTTAGGATTGTCTTGGCAATGCAGCCTTTTTTTGGTTCCATATGAACTTTAAAGTAATTTTTTCTGAATCTGTGAAGAAAGTCATTGGTAGCCTGATGGGGATGGCATTGAATCTATAAATTGGGCAGTGTGGCCATTTTCATGATATTGATTATTCCTATCCATGAGCATAGAATGTTCTTCCATTTGTTTGTGTCCTCTTTTATTTCCTTGAGCAGTGGTTTGTAGTTCTCCTTGAAGAGATCCTTCACAACCCTTGTAAGTTGAATTCCTAGGTATTTCATTTTCTTTGAAACAATTGTGAATGGGAGTTCACTCATGATTTGGCTCTCTCTTTGTCTGTTATTGGCGTATAGGAATGCCTGTGATTTTTTCACATTGATTTTGTATCCTTAGACTTCGCTGAAATTGCTTATCAGCTTTAGGAGATTTGGGGCTGAGAGAATGGGGTTTTCTAAATATACAATTATGTCATCTGCAAACAGGGACAGTTTGACTTCCTCTTTTCCTAGTTGAATACTATTTATTTCTTTCTCTTGCCTGATTGCCCTGGTCAGAACTTCCAACACTATGTTGAATAGGACTGGGGAGAGAGGGCATCCCTCTCTTCTGCCAGTTTTCAAAGGGAATGCTTCCAGTTTTTGCCCATTCAGTATGATATTGGCTGTGGGTTTGTCATAAATAGCTCTTATTATTTTGAGATACTTTCCATCAATACCAAATTTATTGAGAGTTTTTAGCATGAAGGGCTGTTGAATTTTGTCAAAGGCCTTTTCTGTATCTATTGAGATAATTATGTGGTTTTTGTCTTTGGTTCTGTTTATATGCTGGATTACATTTATTGATTTGCGTATGTTGAACCAGCCTTGCATCCCAGGGATGAAGCCAACTTGATCATAGTGGATAAGCTTTCTGATGTGCTGCTGGATTCGGTTTGCCAGTATTTTATTGAGAATTTTCGCATCAATGTTCATCAGGGGTACTGGTCTAAAATTCTCTTTTTTTGTTGTGTCTCTGCCAGGCTTTGTTATCAGGACGGTGCTGGCCTCATAAATTGAGTTAGGGAGGATTCCCTCTTTTTCTATTGATTGGAATAGTTTCAGAAGGAATGGTACCAGCTCCTATTTGTACTTCTGGTAGAATTCAGCTGTGAATCCATCTGGTCCTGGACTTTTTTTGGTTGGTAGGCTATTATTGCCTCAATTTCAGAGTCTGTTATTGGTCTATTCAGGGATTCAACTTCTTCCTGATTTAGTCTTGGGAAGGTGTATGTGCCCAGGAATTTATCTATTTCTTCTAGATTTTCTAGTTTATTTGAGTAGAGGTGTTTATAGTATTCTCTGATTGTAGTTTATATTTCTGTGGAATCGGTGGTGATATCCCCTTTATCACTTTTTATTGCGTCTATTCGATTCTTCTCTCTTTTCTTCTTTATTAGTCTTGGTTGTGGTACATCTCTTTTGTTGCTCTTTTCAAAAAACCAGCCCCTGGATTCATTGGTTTTTTGAAGGGTTTTTTTTTTTTTTTTTTTTTTTGTATCTCTGTCTCCTTCAATTCTGCACTGTTCTTAGCTATTTCTTGCTGTTTGCTAGATTTTTAATTTGTTTGCTCTTGCTTCTCTCGTTCCTTTAATTGTGAGGTTAGGGTGTCAATTTTAGATCTTTCCTGCTTTCTCTTGTGGGCATTTAGCACTATAAATTTCCCTCTACACGCTGCTTTAAATGTGTCCCAGAGATTCTGGTGTGTTGTGTCTTTGTTCTCATTGGTTTCAAAGAACATCTTTATTTCTGCCTTCATTTTGTTATGTACCCAGTAGTCATTCAGGAGCAGGTTGTCCAGTTTCCATGTAGTTGTGCAGTTTTGAGTGGGTTTCTTGATCCCAAGTTCTAATTTGATTGCACTGTGATCTGAGAGACAGTTTGTTGTGATTTCTATTCTTTTACATTTGCTGAGGAGTGCTTTACTTCCAACTATGTGGTCAATTTTGGAATAAGTGTGATGTGGTGGTGATAAGAATGTATATTCTGTTGATTTGGGGTGGAGAGTTGTGTGGGTATCTATTAGGTCCACTTGGTGCAGAGCTGAGTTCAAGTTCTGGATATCCTTTTTAACCTTCTGTCTTGTTGATCCGTCTAATGTTGACAGTAGGGTGTTAAAGTCTCCCATTATTATTGTATGGGAATCTAAGTCTCTTTGTAGGTCTCTAAGGACTTGCTTTATGAATCTGGGTGCTCCTGTATTGAGTGTGTATATATTTAGGCTAGTTAGCTCTTCTTATTGAATTTTTCCCTTTACCATTATATAATGGCCTTCTTTGTCTCTTTTGATCTTTGTTGGTTTAAAGTCTGTTTTATCAGAGACTAGGAGTCTGCAGATGTTTCTGCTGCCTTTTGTTCAGCTATGCCCTTCCCCCTGAGGTAGAGTCTACAGAAGCAGGCAGGCCTCTTTGAGCTGTGGTGGGCTCCACCCAGTTCAAGCTTCCTGGCTGCTTTGTTTACCTACTCAAGCCTCAGCACAGGTGGAAGCCCCTCCCCCATTCTGGCTACCACCTGGCAGTTCGAACTCGGACTGTTGTGCTAGTAGTGAGCAGGCTCCGTGGGCATGAGACCTGCCAAGCCAGGCAGGGAACATAGTCTCCTGGTTTGCCATTTGCTAAGACCGTTGGAAAAGTACAGTATTAGGGCAGGAGTGTCCCAATTTTCCAGGTACCCTCTGTCAAGGTTTCCCTTGACTAGGAAAGGGAAATCTGGACCCCTTGCACTTCCTGGGTGAGGCGATGCCCCACCCTGCTTTGGCTTACCCTCCATGGGCTTCACCCACTGTTCAACCATTCCCAATGAGATGAACCAGGTACCTCAGTTGGAAATGTAGATGTCACCCGTCTTCTGTGTGGATCACTCTGGGAGCTGCAGACCAGAGCTGTTTCTATTCGGCCATCTTGGAACTATCTCTCAACAAAATATTATTTTTAATCAGATATCCTGTTTTTCCAAAATAATGATGGAACTTGTTTCATTATGCTATACATATGAAAGGTCATTAATAGCTGTCACTTTTTAAAGTAACTGAAATTCAGATATTTTTATAAGTAAAACGTACTAATGTGTATTCATTCCTTAAGACTATTCTGTTTTTATTTTTAAATAATACTAGTAAAAAAGTTAATTATATCACATATCTCCTTTTATTTACATATAATACATGTTATTTACATCCTTTGTGTATTCTACACTTACAACAACCCTTTGATGTTTACGCTATTTTATCTCACTTTTACAGATGGATAAAACAGAAGTTCAGCCTCCCAAGTCATTAGTCTTGTTTGGAGAAGAATGGACAGGATAAGGCCCATACTTGTTAAAAAAAATTCTCACATCCTAACTTTTATCAATCAATCACAAATGCATATAAAATTTCTAATAATTCCTCACTTCAAAATTGATAGCTTCCGGTTACCAAACTTCTTACTGCATAGCTACTGGGTATAAGGTAAAGAGTAACTGACCTTAATCCTATAGAGTACCACAAGTAGCTGTAACTCTCTAGTTAGTTGCCAGTGATTCTTTTCAAGCAATTGTCCACTTAAGGATTGTTTCTTTCTTCTCCTTGCATAGAAAAGTATACTAAAATTATGTGGCTACTTTGGTTATTTGGGATTTGTATTTTATGGAAAGGCTAATACATGACATATAAAATTGTATGTAAATTTTTTTAAGCAAATAATCTTCTCTTCTAAGACTACAAACGTTCCAATATACTCACAACAAAGTCACTCATAATTTAGATGAGCCTCTGAGGTATGGAATTTAGGAAAAACAAGATTGACTTAAAAAGGACTGTGTTTGATTTATTTCAGTTACAGTAATATAAGATCTTCTTATCATTGTGAACCTTTTTCTGAGTTTCTATACAAACATACAAGCTTAATAATTTATTATTTCATTTGTCTAAACCAAAAACTTTTAAAGCAAGAAAATAATAGGATAAAATACAATTAGATTTGAAAAGTAGTCTATTATTTAATTGCATTTTTAAATTATTTAATATAACCTATTTTATTCTCACAGAAATATGAATATATTTTTAAACTTTCAATGTTTTAGACAATTAAAACTTTTTAAAGCTTTTTACTTAAAATTCAAAATATTGGCTCAAGTTATGATAAACCCGAAATCAGTGTAATCCTAACTATTACTTTCAAAGCAGGATGTCATTTATGTGTATAGGATGTTTGTGCAAGTTAACTTTTGTGTGTCTTTTATTTAAAGAGTTTAACAATATTGACATGTTTTCTTTCAGTAAAATAACACATGCTTTTTGGCTGAGTCAGGAGATCATGGGGGGATGGATTTCATGGTAATTGAAAATAGAGAAAATTATACATACTAAATTGAAAACTTCCTCATATCCAACTACTCATTCTTATTGGGTAACCACTATTAACAGTTTGCTTGTATGTCTTTCCGGACATATATCTCTCAGAATTCCAAAAACAACCCCACATGTACATTTAATCAATGCTAATATGCTATGATTTCTGTTCTGAAACTACTATATTTTTATATTTGATACAATAGGAGTCTCTCTCATTATATATCTTAAATTTGAATTCTACCTAATATGCTTATTAGTTATGTGACTTGAATAAATTCCTTTGTCTCTCTAAACTTTGGTGTTCTGATTTGTAATTGCAGAAATCATTCTCATATGAGTTAGTCTGGAAAATGTTTACTCTCTAGGTGCGGTGACTATTCATCCTGGATTTTGCCTATTGCCCCAGGAAAAGTATTAATAGTGTTCCTTTTCTCTGTCTGAATTGTGCTGGTATGGAGGTTAATAGATATGATCCTATGTATAGAGTTTCTGAGAGGATTATCAAAGAGAGTGTCTTGTGTGTTGTAAGAGTTCCACATATTTAATTTATGAGTAAAATTATACACACACACATATATCAATATAAACACACATATGTATGATGCTAAGTCAACATATACATAAATTACCCTAGTGTTTTCACTTTAATTTATAAGATGAAACTTAGATATATGCAGACTTACACAAATTCAGGATTATTACAGATCCACTAAGATTTTATATTTAGAGCAAACACCTCAGAATAAACCAATTCTGATGTTACTAAAACAGACTTTACAATATTGTTTGTACAAGGCCTATCATCCAGTTAAAATATAACAATATGTAAACAGAAGCCACTATTGAACTTGATAAGAAATGGCGGCACTTTTCACATTGTGTATCTAGCATAAAAAATACGGTATTTTCATTGATTTATATCTCTTTTTAATAAAAAAATAACTAACCATCTAGAATCTTAATGTGCTCTTATTTAAAAGAAAACACAATGGATGGATAATTCCAGTGTTCAAAGACTAAGGTAGCTATTTCTGCAAGAAAAAAATACAGCATTAAATAAGCCAAAATGAAAGCTACAAGTGGGAAAAATAATGTCAAAAATACTAACATCTCAACTCTTTGTTAATAATTCTTTATTAACAGTTCTATAGGGAAATATTTAAATTGTATGTTTTCTTTGTCAAACATGTGAATTCTCTTTCAACTTTTTGGACATATCTAAAAGTTTATTCCATTTTCCATTTATTATTAAAAATTGTTTAACAATATCTTCAACTATTTATTTATATTTATAGCTTTATGTAGATTATCATGATATTTTGCAAATGACTACTTATGTTGTAAATAAGAATCTTAAAAGCATTTGGAGGAACTTTTCATAACAATAGAAGTTTGAATCATGGTAAACCAGATACACTCAAAGACAGAATCTCAAATTAGTCAATTAGTATGCTATTTACGGGACTAGGGAAATTGTCATAGCAAGTGCATGGCCCTTTTTTAGAGTTTCTCTAATAAGCATAAACAATTGAGAAATAACAAATAATTAATGCCAGCCCATTTAAGTACCAAACAAGGGTTATAGCCAAATGATAGGTTATGCTTTGTGGTATATGTTGGTAAACATCAAAAGAAAAATTTTAAACTATAATTGGTTGCTGATTTTAAATGTTTGAAAATAGAGCAGAAACTGTTGTATTTCATTTTCAGCATATTAATGCTCTTGGATTGTTAATTTATTCATATATTGTGTTACAAAAATAAAGCATAATATAAAAAAGAAAATCTAAGTAGAATGTTTAGTAGTATTCAGATTTATTTTTAGCAGTAGACTTTTGTTGAAGAAAATGAGGCAAAGTTGAACTTGGAAAAAACATTGTAACGAGATTTTTTATACACCTTGTATAAAAGGATTGAGACTTTATTTCAGAGTTGAAAAAATTTTTGCTATTCAAATACACCTTTTAAAAAAGAAATTATTCACAGTCAGAAAATAAATTAAGATCATTGGTCTGAATTCATTAAAAAATAGTTCATTGCTTCAATTGTGGAGAATAAATTAATTTTCATATTTCTCTATAAATATAATTCCTTCTCTTAAATCTGTATGTTAAAGTTGTATCTAGGCCTTTGGAATTTATTCCTTATAATGGCTCCTTGTTTCACATCAGGCCTAATCTTCAAAGTTAAAGTTTTGTAAGATCAAAGCATTTCTGGGTCACACAGAATGAAACACATCTGGTACAGGATAGTTTTTCTCAACACAGTGGGTCAGAGTCAGGCATGCTGCAGCCATAACTTCCCAAGGAGATTTACCCACCTAGACAGAAGAGTTGATGGGGTGACCTGCATCTAATCAATCGCTATGTCAGATCCTTTCCATCACAGTAATGAAACGTTAAAATAATATACTACAAGTTACTATATATGACTTCTAACCTTTGCATTATTATCCAGGATTAAATGGTAATCATCATTATCCTCCTACTTATTCTTAAGTCTCTCTTTTAATGACTCCTTAAGCCCTCTTATCATTTGCTGTGAAACAATTTTCAAGTTTGTTGTTTAGTCAGCTTCTTTATAACTTTGAGCATCCTGCTTCATTTCATAACTGTCCTTAATATGTGATATTTCTTCTAATAAGAATGGGGCCTGTAAAGCAGATATGCAGGGTGATGAAGAAAATTTTGGAGTCTTTCCAGTGAAATTTCACACACAATTTTAGGGGATAGGTAATCTCCCCCAAATTTTTGTAGCTTAATTTTGATTACAGTTTATATTCCATATTCAGAAACTTTCCCCTTTAATTTTAGAATTATTTCTGTATTTTTCAAATGTAAATGTACTTTAAAGGTCAGAAAATAATTTTATTTTGTAAAAATACCATGATTTAACTTTTTAAGGGCTGTTATTTTATGTCATTTGTTGTAAATAATCTATCTGTTGTCCTCAATTTTTCTGTTCTAGTTTAGTTAGTCATGACATTACTTATACTAGATAAAACTTCCATGGCAGTACAGTTAATAATCTGTAAGAATAAATATTTTTGTTTAAAAATTTACCTTTTGAAAATAGCAAAACACTTTTAGTTCTTAAATCTTCTTTATATTGCTGGAACTAGATGGAAAATTTATTATTGCTTTACTAATTCAGTCACAGAGTCACAGAAATATTAAGGAAATTTCTCAAGGCTGTGATGCTCCAAGGACTCATGAATTTACTTGTTTCATTAAATCAACAGAGCTGTACTTAATGAATTATTAAGAAAAATCATCATAATTTAGAACTCTAAATTATTATTGAGAGTCTCTCAAAATCAAAAGGGTTACAAATTTTCAGTCAGTTGCTTTTTGAAATTACATTTTAGAAAAGAATTAAATTGACTCTCAATTTCTGCTCAGGTATATAGAGAGCCAGAAACATTATCATTCTCAACGTTACAACGAAAACAACAAAAGTCAAGTAAACAAGAAGTTTGTTTTAGTGTAGATGTTGATTTGCCAGAAGCTTGTATATTTTTTAAACACATCAGAGCATGGAGGCTGCAGGCCCCAAAATCTAAGGAGAGGCAGGCACCTGTGAGTATGGCATAAAACCAGAACACTGGCTTACCTGGGCAGTCTGCTCCTGGATTCCTGTAGAGTTCAAGTAAAATGACTGGCAAATTTCTGAACTCTTAGTGCGCACATACCCCGCCAAATAAGATATAGAGAGTCCAGAAAAACTCTGCAGTGTGGGGAGAGAGAACCAAAGGAGAGGAGAACAGAAACCAATGCAGAAGCAGTAAGGAACTCTGGGGGCATTCTCCCTCAGCTCCCCTAATGAAGAAATGCCACAATCTCTGAGACAAAGTAAATGAATTGTCCTCAGGCACTGGTGAAAACCCACTACAGCTGGGAGAAAGGGACAGGCCATGAACCATATACCCCTGGGAAATAAGGACTGGGCTCACAACTGTGCTGGAGAGAGAATCATTAAAGAGGTAATGAATCCACCTTTGCAAAAATTATAACTGAGAAAATTATGACAGTGAAAAAGGTCTGATGTAGCTGACTAAATCTTGCTTCTAATCTCCAAGCTGTCCTTGTTCATTCCTGGGCATAGGCCAAGCTAACTTTGTGGGGAGGTGGGAGGTGGAACTTAGTTTATAATTTAACTTTTAAACCGAGACGATAGCAGCCCTTTCCCAAAACAAACTGCCTTCCTGCCTGGGAACTAGGCTGCCTTTGCAGGACTAAGAAATTAGCCACAAGATTAGAAATTATGGTTTAGGAGTCACGCGGCTGGAGACTGCAGGATGCTGAACCTCCCCAAATTGCTCCTGGGGATAACATCCTTAATATAAAACCTAAGATCAGTGCTTGAGATATTTTGCAGATCCTATACACCATGAATCAGCTAGAAACACCCAGATCAATAAACTGGATCATCTAGTCTTGTGGTCTCCACCCAGGAACTGACTCAGTGCAAGAGGACAGCTTCTACTCACCATGATTTTATCTCTGATCCTATCAGTCAGCACTCCCCACTTTCTGACCCCCTACCCACCAAACTATGCTTAAAAACCCACATTCCCTGGTTTTCAGGAAGACTAATTTGAATAATAATAAAACTCCAGATGTCTGTGTGAATTAAACTGTTTATTGCAATTCCCCTGTCTTGACAAAATCGGCTGTCTGGCCAGTGGGCAAGGAGAACTCATTGGGTAGTTAAAGTAATATCCTAGAGACCCAGGGACACCCTATCTACCTTATAGCTAAATTTTATCAGAACAACATTGAATTCCCCACCTTTACCATCAGGTTAACAATTGTTCAATAAAGAAAGAATTACTTGCATGAAACAAAGCATTTCTGAGGTACAGTATGAAGGGAAAACCTAAACCTCAGAGTAGAGTAATTAATCGGGGGAAAATTCTGGCAAATCAACACCTACACTAAACAAAGTAATCCCTTAAAGATTTTAACGCCTGTGGTGTACTAAAACTAACCATAGCAACAATAAACATAAAACTCAGTTCAAGTCTTAATTAGATCAACTAAATCCAACTTACTGGAGGCCTAGCACAAGGAAATGCATGTCCATCTCAAGCCATAAGAACTCTTTGTTGTCAGAAAATAATGAGTGTCTGAGTTTTAGCCCTGTTTGCAGGCTAACAAGTTAATGTGCCACAGCTTCATGAATCCTGCCGGAAGAGAGCAAGAGTCAGAGACAAAGGATAGTCTTTTAACATACACCAATGAAACAGCTGGAAATCTACATGCAAAACAAAGCAAAACGAAGGAAAACCTTTAAGTAGCGTTATAGTTTCTTTAAAAAGAATTCAAATGGTTCTCAGAATGAATTTTTAAAAAATGGTTTATACACTATAAAACTTCTCAAAAAATTCCTAGAATATCTGTGTGGTCTCGGTTTTGGTAAAGGGTTTTTGTATAGTGTAGCAAAAGAACAACCTATAACAGAAAAAAAAAAAGAAAGATAACCAAATTAAAATTATTTGTTCTATTAATGATACTTTTAAGAGAATGAAAAGGCAAGTCACAATAGAAAATTTTTGAAAATTATATATCTGATAAAGGACTTCTATTCAGAATAACTCCCAAAGCTTCACAATAGGAAAATAAACAACAGTTAAAAATTGGTCAAGAATTTGAAAAGACATTTTACTAAAGAAATTGTAAATATAATGATATGGTTTGGCTGTGTCCCCACACAAATCTCATCTTGAATTGTAGTTCACATAATCCCCACATGTCACAGAAGGGACCCCGTGGGAGGGAGTTTAATCATGGGGGCAGTTACCCTCATGCTCTTCTTGTGAGAGTGAGTGAGTTCTCACTAGATCTGATGGTTTTATAAGGGGCTTTTCCCCCTTTTGCTCAGCACTTCTTCTTGCCTGTTGCCATGTAAGACATGTCTTGCTTCCCCTTTGCCTTCTGCCATGATTGTGAAACCTCCTCAGACACGTGGAACTTAGAGTCAGTTAAACTTCTTTCCTTTAAAAATTACCAAGTCTCGAGTATGTCTTTATTATCAGCATGAGAACAGACGAATACATATGACATATGAGTATACTAAAACATGCACAATATTATTCATCATTAGAAAAATGTAAGTTCAAACTATAGTGTGATGCCATTACAAAGCTATCAGAATGGCAAAACAAAACAAACAATAACAAAACCTGGCAATACTAAGAATAAGTGAGCATGCAGAGCAACTGAAACTTCCCTACATTGGTGTTAGGAACTTATGGCCACTTTGAGAAAACTCCGTGAATTATTTTTTAAAAATTCTCTTAAATGGTTTGGTTCTCTTGCTTCATCATGGCCAAAATATTCAGAGAGCATTATTGTACTTGTGACTCATATTTTCCAGTTTTATTTAACTTTTATTTCAAGTAACAACACACACTCACTGGGGCCCACTTGGGGGTAGAGGGTAAGAGGGAGAGGTTCAGGAAAAATAACTATTAGGTACTAAGCTTAATGCCTGGGTGATGAAATAATCTGTATAACAAACTCCCATGACACAAGTTTACTTATATAACAAAGTTGCACATGGTTATGTTTTATAAAGTTAAATGTACACTTACCATTCAACCCCATCAATTTTACTGTTTGTTTTTTGACCATGTGAATTCAAAACTTACCTTCACACAAAAACTTAGACACCAATTTTTGTATAGGCAGCTTTATTATAACAACAAAAAACTTGAAAGAACCTAGATGTTCTTAAATGGGTGAATTAATATATGGTAGTATACTCATACAACAGAATACGACTCAGCAACCTAAAAGAGCATGATGTATTGTTTTATACAACAACATGAATAAATCTTAAATGCATTTTGATAAGTGAGAGAAACAAAACCCTAAGGGTACATGTTTCATGATGTTTCCATTTATATGATATTCTGGAAAAGGTAAAATTAAAGGGATGAGTTGCTAGTTCCCAGGATTTGGGGGTGGGTGGAGCATAGAGCAACTTTGGGGGTGATGAAATTCTTGTGTACGACATCATGACAGTAGACAAAACTCGATGCATTTGCCAAAGCCCATAAAACTGTACAAAAAATTAGATAATTTTACTCTATGCAAATAAAAATTTCACCAGAATATATAGGAAACGAGAAGGAATGTAGACTGTGACAAATGAATTCAAGCTTGTTACACATGAAAGACATCTCTAAATATGGAGAGTGGAAAAGAAAAGCGCTTGCCGAAGTAACTTTAGAAAACAGTATTTTGACTGGATATTGTGAAGCTAATAACAAAATAACTGTACACAAACTCTGTACTCTGATTAGAAAGGCTACTTCTCACAAGGAAACAGGTCAGCAAGTAAGTCTGAAACTATTTTATAGCTATACTTGAACCGAATAAATGGGCAAATACAGATAAAGAGAATTGTTAAGGTAGAAGTCATAATTAAGCAAAGAGCGAATGGAAAAAAAAAAAAAAAAACAACTGTGCTCCTGGAGTGGAGTCAGAGATATCTGTATAAAATATATACACATATGTAGATACACACACACAGAGATGGATACACGTGGGTGTAAACATGGGTTAGTATATATACATATATAAGTTTTCTAGCTTTGTCTTCTGAGCAGCTATAGGCAGTGATACCCTAGTAGCAGTGAACAAACTTGATGCCTCTCAACATATCTTTATTTTTAAATAGTATTCTCTCGTACAAGGAACCGGGACTCTTTAAAGAAGTGGTTGATTCTAGGGATATGCAAGAAAAATATAAATTAAACCTGGGTTATTTTGTGTTCCTAGAAGGAAGTTTCAATTAAAAAGAGTGGGGCCTTTTGAAAGACATAAGAATTAACCTGAAAGGGGTCCCAATATCCAAAGTTGGAACAATTTGATCAGCAAAAAAAAAATGATAATGTTGAATTGTAGCATAATATAATAATTGCTCATAAAATAAAATTAATATTCATATGCCAAACTGATATAAATAAATAATAAAGAGAAGGGAAAGTTCTTTCATACAGAAGAGTTTTAATTAATCAATTTTGAAGAAAGAAAAATAGAATATCATCATTAGAACACTATATTCGTAATTACTGTAGGCATAGAGATCGTTGTGCAAATTAAGAAGAGGATGTGTTTAATTAAAACAGTATATGTGCATAGTCTCAAAATATCTCCCTAAATAAATATTATTTACAAAGTATAAAAGTGTAACTTTACTAGAGAGACACCTGGAAAACACCACTTTAATCAAGTGATGAAAGTTAATATTATCAGTATTAAGACTTATAGTCACACACACCTTACCTAAAGCACTAAGGGGCACCTCACCATTGTGGTGTTCTTTGCTCAAATTCACAACTTCAATCTAACTAGAGAAGACAGTAGAAAAAAACAAATTGACGCACTTTCTATAAAACCATTGACCAGAGTTTTTAAAAAGTGTCAAGGCCATAAAAAAAACAAAGACTTAGGAACTGTAACATATTAGAAAAGAGTAAGAAGATAAGACAAAGAAATGCAATGTAGGACTCTAGATTAGATCCTTGGACAGATAAAAAGATGTCAGTGGAAAAACTGGTGGAATCTGAATAAGCATATAGTTTGATTAATAATAACGTTAATTTCTTAGCTTTGATTGATGTAAGATGATTATGTAATATGTGGGGAACTGGGAGAAGGGACTAAGGGAAGTCTCTTTACTGTCTTTGAAATGCTTCTTTAAGTCCAACATGATTTTAAAATAAAAATGTAAAGAGTTAAATTTCTCAGTGTTAGAATTTACTTTTTTAAGTGAGTGTCTTTCAGATCCTGATATATGGGAGTCCTCTGCAAAAGGTATTCTACATTAAATATAAGATATATATGTTCTTCTGCTAAAAGATCTTGAATCTAAGAAAAATCTTTAACTCAATGTAATGTTTTTAACTTTTTAATCATAATAACAATATTGTATATAACTTAGGCCATGTTTATGTTGATTAAGCCATTCCGAGTGTATGTGTGTGTGTGTATATATATACACATATATACAAATATATATACATATATATACACACAAATATATACATGTATATATGTATATATTTATATATGTATATATACAAATATATATACACATACACACAAATATATATACACATACACACATACATATATACATATAAAATAGATTCTTTAGAATATGTTATGATTCTTCTACAGTGTATGAAGATCAAGTGGAAGACTACTGAACTTGAAAAACTTAACTTTGACTCTCAAATCTGCTGCTGATAGTACTATGTGAATGGGATATGATTTGCTTTAATAAGTCTGAGATTTGCACTGTTATAAACTCTGTATAAATTGAAGGTAATAATTATCTTTCTGGGTCACCATTTTAACAGATTTATTAAAAATATAAACTATTTTTCTAATTTATATGTGACATTTAGGGAAACAGAAAATTTAGAAGCATAGGGAGAAAAAGAATTACTGTATATTTATTATCTTTATTCCTATGCATGTGTTTACATAATAGGAATCACATTACATACATTGTTTTGTTACTTACCTTTAAAAATGTAATTAACTAGTTTGTTTATTTTGACTATTTTCTAGAGCAGTTTTAGATACATAGCACAATTTAGCAGAAGATACAAAGATATCCCAAATACCTCCTCAGATATATACTCCCCTATTATCAACATTCTCCACCAGAGTGATAAATTTTTTAAATAATTGATGAATCTACATTGACACATCTTCATCACTCAGAGTCCACAGATTACATTAGGGTTCCTTCTTGATGTTGTATGCTCTGTGGGCTTGGACATAGATAACATGTACATTCCATTAGAGCAAGATACAGAGTAGTTTTACTGGTCTAAAAGTTAATTTTATTTTTTTCATTTAACATTGTAACAGTAAAATTTCCAATGCTATCACAAATTATTTTCAAGTAAATCTAATTGTTGTATTATATTACAATGTCATATGCATATGTGTATATATACATATTATATATGTGTGTATATTATATTCAAATATTCATATATGAATATATGAATATTTAAGTGTTTTCAAGCTTTTTCTTATTGTAAACAATCTCTCGATGAACCTGTATATTTTTCCCTGTGTCTGGGTTTATTTTCTACTTGTAGTTCAATTTCCTAGATATTTAGCTCTGAGATGTATTGCGGGAACTGGCCAGCAGTCCGCAATGCAACGGGGCTCTCTCTTTGCTCCCAGGCAGATTGGCAGGTCGAGAAATAATAGACACACACAAGATAGTGAAAGCTGAATCCAGGGGGGTCACCGCCTTCTGGTCCTGTGGTGCCAACAATGCACTGGATATGCCAGCATTTATTATTGAGTTTAGTGAGGGCAGAGGTAGTTTAGTGAGGGATTTAGGGTCATTTGATTATGAGGTGAAAGATGGTCACATGGGGATGAAGTAATTCTTTAACATAACATCTGTATGCAGAAGTACAGTATACAGAGATAAGAATTTACAGTATAGTGTGTGCATCAGTAATTTCTAACAGAGCCCTAAAACAGGAACAGCAGTAACAGTTACGGCAAAAGCTGGTTACAAACAATTCATAGAAACAGGACCTGAAGTTTAATTTCTAACAGAACCTTAAAACAGGAAGACAGTCTTTCCATAACCCATGATTAGCAAGATATTAATCAGCAGTAACAGTTGCAGCAAAAGCTGGTTCCAAACAATTCATAGAAACAGGACATGAAGTTAGACAACTGGTTAGACCAGAAATTCTCAGAAGGGAGTATGCCTTAACCCTAAAGAGGCCCAGAAGAGCCGCAGCAAGATAAGGGCGTTTATAGCTCTATCTTATCCATATGGACAGGCGCCCCCCCACCCCCCCATCCATTTATAGGCTTTCCACGAGGGTCACATTCCATTCCCAGAGCTATGAACACCTACTTTTCTGGGATAGGAATCTTGGTGATGTGAAACCTCCCTGACTGCACGTCCATTCATAGGCTCTCTGCAGGGGGAAGCACATCATGTGCTGTTGGCTCATTCTGGCAGTCCAACCGGGCATTGTCTTTACACAATCCTGCATGTAGTTTTGTATTTACAACAATCAGGAGCATTTCATCTTTTATTCCATAGCAATAGTTTCAGGGGGTCTCCCTACGGGGATGGATGGATTACTATCAAGGAAGGTGGCAGGGAAGAGCACTGAATTGGGTAGAGGGAGAATTTGGGCTCTGATGCATGATCAAAGTGATCTCAGAGAACTTCATGTGAAACTGTAAGCTGAAATACTCCTTCAGATTTATCGTGAGTTGGGGTAGAAGGGCTAAATCTTTTTATCAATGCATTTACTAGTTACTGGTTTTGAGGTGCTTAAGGGAAGGGAGCAAGACTTCAGGTAAGAAGGATTTATACAGCATAGCTGTTCCCAAAGAGGGCTTTCTGCTGCCGACATTCCCAAGAAAAAGTGGAGTAATAAGTTCTTTCCTGATGGTCTGGCCCACCACAGCATCTAATATAAAGGTTGTCACAATTTTCAAGGCTCTTTATATATTGTAGCAAATATCTCTGCAAAACTGTTGTATAATTGCAATTAGTGCTGATGTATTAATTAACAGCTAAAAGTTCCTTTAAAACAGTTCACATAATAAATTCTTAGTCTATTTAGTTTGTTCATGAAATACCTCACTACATAAACTTTAACAAACTATTATCTGGTCTTACTTGTATATTTAATTTTACTTAGATTTTATGAAATGTTTAAATATGTTTTCTTACCTTAAAATTAGAAAAATATTCTATTATACTTGGCTTCATAATGTACAGTTTATTTCCATATATAATCTTGCAGAAATTTGTTTTTGTATTTAACATTATGTAGGAAATACACTTTTTCTGTTTCCAAACAAGAAGTCATTTCATGAATAATCAAATATTTCCTCATTGATTTGAAATGTCACCTTTATTACATAATAAATTATCATATACACATATTCTCCATGCTTTCCATTGATCTATTTGACTATTCCTCCATCAGCACCACACTTTCCATTAATAAAGATTTATGATGAAAACCTCTCTCCATACTTCTTTTTTTTCTCATTATTTCCTTGGCTATTTCATACATTTAATCTCTGAGATGAAATTTAGAATCAGTATGTCAAGTTATAAAACAACCACAACCACAAAAAACAAACAAATCGAAAAGAGATTTAGGATGGATTTGTATTGAATTTATGTATTAATTTTGAAAGAACTGGCATCTTTACAGTACTAAGTCTTTTCTCCAAGCATGTGAATCTATTTCATTTACTGACGTCTTCTTTTATGTTGTCACAGCATTTTTTTTTCAGGTGATTTGGCATTCGGTTCAAGCATAGATAAGAAATAGAATGGAATATCTGTATAAATCGATTCTAGGAAGAGTTTGGGTCAGGATGACCTAGAATGTTGGCAGTCTGTTTCAGTCTAAATTTCCAGACTATAAAAACTGTACATTTGAATGTTTGTATAAACTTCAAGCATCTCACAGTACAATCTTTTTAAAGTTCCTTTTTGTCTACGTTTTGTATAATATTTTTCTGTGCAGCAATATTTTAGAATCTTCTCTCAAAGGAAGGGCATTCACTAAAAAAAAAAAAAAAACAGACCAACGTAATAGTTGATCTGAGACCAAGATTTGCTTTCTGTGACAATGTTCTTAGATTTTTCTTTTTCAAAAAAGTGATTTTTTAACTTTTACCTATAAAACATATTGCTTTCATTTTTATAGAAGTCATTCCAAATGCAAAGGTTAAGAATTTTTCATTATTTCTTTCTAATAATTTATAGCATGATTCTTATATCAAATTAGTTAATACACATTATGATTATAGAATCAACATATTTTTGTGAACAATTTGGAAAATATAAATAATCCTTCCCTAATTATATTTTGCAATTAATAGCAAACCTGAGAAATCACTGTCTACAGATTTAAGTATTTCTCTATTATCTTAATATAAAAATAACAAAGCAGGTATTTTAAAACTTTTATAAGATACTTTCCCAAACACTCATAATTCAAAAAGATTATACTGAAGTATTTAGTATCATGGAATAATGTTTGAAATATATATTTCATTACACATATAATAATATATAATTATTCCATGATGTTAAATATACTTCAGCATAATCTTTTTAATTGACACATAATATCCTACCATATAATGTTAAAATACATTGAACTAATCCATTATATGTGGTTTACTAGGTTATTTTCAATCTTGTTTCTCAGAAAAGAATGCTGAATCTAAGCAAATGCTTATTTCCTTAGTATCAGTACCTAACACTGAAATTACCAATAGATAATATAGTTTTTTTAATGATTTCAATGTATATTGCCAAACTGTGCTCTGGTAATTTGGTATCAGTTCACATTTGCATACATATGTTTGAACTCTATGCTCCAGACCGATTTTTAGTAATGAGAATGCAGCAGTGAATTAAACAGACAAACATCTAAGACTTCATGTAGCTTACATTACAGAAAGAAAGCAAAAATCATCAAGATAAATAGATTTACTTTTACATACACTATATATGATCATTATGAACTGAAGTGTATACTGAATTCATATGTTGAAGCCCAAGTTTCCAATATTAATCTATTTTAAAAAAGAACTTTTAAGAGATAATCAAGGTTTAAGGAGGTCATCAGGATCAGATCCCACTCCTATAGGACTTACAGCCTTATAAAAAGAGGAAGAGGGAAAGCTCTTTCTCACTTTCTACAGGCGTCAACCAAGACACGGCTGTGTGAGCCTACAGCAAAAAACGGACTGTCTGTAAGCCAGGAAGAAACCTACACCAGAACAGAACCATGTAACCACTCTAGAACCCTGATGGCAGAATTCCAACAACCGTGAGAATATAAGTTTTTGTAGTTAATAGTCATAGAAATAATAAATCAACAGAAAGAGCAATATGGGTTGTCAAGGGTGCTGAAGTTTTATAGAGCATTCAGAGAGTCTCACTGACAAGATGTCAATAAATATATTAAGATAATAAGGAAGCCAGCATGCAGATATTTGGATAAGAGCATTTCTAGGCAGAAGGAGCAGAAATGTCTAGGTCCTAAGGTTAATATATTTGTTATGTAATCAAGAGACAACAAGGAATGCAGTGCTACTATAATGCACCGAATAAGTGGAAGAATATTTGCTGATGAGGTTGAAGAGATATTTTTGGAGCAAGACGATACAAAACGTAATAAAGACTTGGGCTTTAATCTAATTCTATGTGTAATAGTCAGAAGTCTCCAATAGAACCAACCAACCTTCCTTCCTTCCTTCCTTCCTTCCTTCCTTCCTTCCTTCCTTCCTTCCTTCCTTCTTTCTTTTTCTTTCTTACTTTCATCTATGTATGTATGTATTGACATCTATCTATCTATCTATCTATCTATCTATCTATCTATCTATCTATCAATCAATCAAAGAGGAGACTTATTAAGAGAATTGGCTTTCATGATTATGAAGGCAGAGAAGTCCCATAATATGCTGCCTGTAAGCTGATAAAATAAGAAAGTTGGTAGTATAATTCAGTTCAAGTCCAAAGGCCTATATAACAGGAAACCGGGGAGCTGGCATGTCTCCCAGTCTGAGGTTAAAGAGAGGTAGAGGTGGGGGATGCTGATGTAAGTCCTGAGTCTTGAAGCCCAAGGGCAGGAGAAGATGGATTTCATAGCTCAAAAAACAGAGACAGAGTTCACCCTTTCTTAGTTTTTATTGTTCCATTCAGGCACTCAACAGAGTGGATTTTGCCCACACACATTGTTTAGGATCTATCTTTCTTGCTCAGTATACCGATTCAAATGCTAATCTCTTCTAGAAACTCCATCACAGAAACATCTAGAAAAAAATTTTTTTTTTTCTTTTTTTTTTTTGAGACGGAGTCTCACTCTGTCGCCCAGGCTGGAGTGCAGTGGCCGGATCTCAGCTCACTGTAAGCTCTGCCTCCTGGGTTTACGCCATTCTCCTGCCTCAGCCTCCTGAGTAGCTGGGACTACAGGCACCCGCCACCTCGCCCGGCTAGTTTTTCATATTTTTTTAGTAGAGACGGGGTTTCACCGTGTTAACCAGGATGGTCTCGATCTCCTGACCTCATGATCCGCCCGTCTCGGCCTCCCAAAGTGCTGGGATTACAGGCTTGAGCCACCGTGCCCGGTCCAGAAATAATGTTTTGCTAGCTGTCTAGGTATCCCTTAATCCAGCCAAGTTGACAAATACAATTAAGACATGATATGACATACATTTTAATAAACTCACCCCAGTTTTTCTGCTGAGAATGTACTGGAGAACTGCAAGAGTATAATAGGGATACCACTTAAGAGACTATTGCAATACTTTAGATACATGGTAGTGGTTTGGACCAGATTATTGATAGCATGAGTAGCAATAACTAGTCAAATTTTGAATATATTTCAAAATAGAGGTAGTAAGATTTTATTTTTGATTGGATATGGTGGCAAAGAGTGAAATATAAATAACACCAAACTTTTGGCCTGAGAAAATGCAAGAATAGAATTATTAACTCACACAGGGAATTATGGAAAACTACAGAGAACATTTTGAAGGAAAAGTAAAAAGTAGGTTTTTGGATCTGTTAAATCTGAGATGCTTATTAGATGTTTCAGTAGAAATGTCAGTAGGCACTTGGATAAGTGAGTCTGGGAATTAGGGAGAGGTAGAAGGTAGACATCTTCAGAATACAAATCTGAAGATATAAGATTGGGGTTCACATATGGTGAGTGTGAATATAAAAATATTCCAATGATTAGCTCCAGTGTACACCACTATTTCACTGTGGATTTGAGAAAAAAGCAGCAAAAGACTAAGAAAAAAAAGGTCAGGATTATCATAGGAGAGATACTAGTGAATGAAATGTCTTGGGAGCAAGTGAAAAAGGGTTCCAAATAGGAATGATTAAGTGCAGCTGATAGATCAAATTAAATGATCACCACATTTATTAATAATTAGAGACTATCATTGGTGACCTTGACATGGGCAGTTTCAGTGAATTGGACAGGGCAAATTCTAAATGAGGTAGATTCTAGAGAAAATGAGAGAATGTAGGTATAGACAATACTTTCAGCAGTATTGCCGTAAAGACTTCAAGATAAATGGATGCAGTATCTAGATGGAGAAGTAAAAAGATGTTTGAAGTTTCTTAAATTTATATATTACTTATTCTTCGAGATGAGAAAAACAAGGTTATTATTAATTATTAACCACATAAATAAGGTCAAATATCCCATTTAAATGATTCAATTGAGATGGAAAATTGAGGAAGTAGAGACAAAAGAAAACTGTTGAAGTACCATAGTTAAGTATTTGAGAGGATGGAGGCACTGGCGATCAGGCAGGAGCAGACACAATCCATCCATTGAAACAAGAGAGCAATGAAGAGAATATGGATGATAATTAAATTAGGAGTGTAAGGAAGCTTGCTTGGTACATCTTCTCAGCATTACAAATTAACATTATTTAAAAATGAGTACAGACCTCAATTCAATCAGCTGGAGATAGGTATTGTAGACATGAGGTCAATGGACTTGAAATCTGCCTCCAACTTTTGGCGAAGTAAATGTATAAGTAATCAGAAATTAGATGTTGCTATAGTTTGGATGTTTGTCCTACCAAACCTCATGTTGAAATTTGAGCCCCAATGTTGAAGGTATGTCCTAATGCAAGGAGTTTGGGTCATAGGGACATATCCCTCATGAATGTCTTGGTGCCATCCTCTCGGTAAAGAGCAAGTTCTTGCTCAAATAGTTCTTGTTATCCTTTTGTAGTGAGTGAGTTCTTGCTCTATTAGTTCTCCTGAAAGTTGGTTCTTAAAAAGAGCCTGGCACCTCTCTCCTCTCCCTCTTGTTCCTCTCTCACCATGTGATACCTGCATATGCTGGCTTCCCTTTGACTTCTGCCACCATGAGTGGAAGGAGCTGAGGCCCTCACCAGTGCCCAGTCTTGAACTTTCCAGCTGGAAGAAAAATAAGCCAAATGAAGCTTTATATATATATATATATAAATCAGTATCATACATTACTTTACAGCCACACAAACAAAGACAGATGGCTTGCATTAAAAAGTGGAAGAATGAAGCAAATTCACAAGGAGGAATAACAAATATTTTTTAAAAGTAGCGCATACAACTCCTGTAATAGATGACTTTGACATGACATTCTCAGTTCTATACTTTACATTTAGCAATTAAGTTCCATAAAAGTCCCAAGTATCCACCTAAATATGAGTAAATTTGCCTCAAAGTCTATTCCATGATATGTTTCATAATTAACTCATGTAGGGAGTGTGTATGTGTGTGTGTGCGCACGCACACACACAGATACCCAAATGTTGTTTGGCCTTTAAATTTTGTTATGGATATTTCTGCCTCTATGACTGAATGTATCAGACTAACAATCTTACTAACACGAGCTGTAAAAATAAGACTAAAAGTTTTAAAAGCCTGTTTGCAAGCCAGGCATGGTGGCTCATGCCTGTAATCCCAGCACTTTGGGAGGCCGAGGCAGGCAGATCACCTGAGGTCAGGAGTTCAAGATCAGCCTGACCAACATGGAGAAACCCTATCTCTACTAAAAATACAAAATTAGCCGGGTGTGGTAGCGGGCGCCTGTAATCCCAGCTACTTGGGAGGCTGAGGCAAGAGAATCTCTTGAACCCAGGAGGCAGCTGTTGCAGTGATCCGAGATGGTGCCATTGCATTCCTGCCTGGGTAACAGTGCGAGAGACTCCATCTAAACAAACAAACAAACAAAAACCAGTCTGCAGATATTATAAAGCAATCAAGGCAGCCAGGTCTTGATGGGCACAGTTTCTGTAGAGAAGAAACACATTGAGGTGAGATTTACATTTCCTCTGGGTGCATTTGCTCATTCACTACACTGGACATAAATGTCAAACAGAAAACAACATTTTAGAGCCCGTGGCAGTCTCTGTGGGTTTTGTAGACAAAAATTGGAGCTCAAGGCTGCCAAAGCAACCATGATTTGAGGAGTCAAAATCTTGGAGAAAAGAAAAATACTGTATAGAGAATGCAGCCTAATAGTCTTCCAGCAATTTCGAGTCATTTACTGATTCTTAAACTGCATATGCCCAGGGCAAGTTATTGTGAATATAAGCAAAACACAGTTAATTAGAGGATAAAATGTTAAGTAAAGAGAGCAAAAGACTCATTTGGCTGGAAAGACAAAAATTGGAATTCAGGAACTGCCAAAATAGTAGGGGCACTTGTAAACACCCAAAACTTTCAGTTTGAGATTCAGTTTTGGTTTTACCTTGGAGATAAGAGAAATTAGAATAATGCCAGACCTCACACAAGAAGAAGTTGAGCTAGAATTTATTCACGATGATCTTTTCATATTCTATGCATTTTCCAAAAGTAAACTTACGAAGAACTGATGACAAAGAAAAATTATAAAATCAACTATAGACTCATTACCTTCAAGGAATAATAATAAAGGTAATGGCCAACTTTTCATCATAAGCCATGGAAGCCAGAAAACACAATGACATCCTTACAGTGCTGAAAGAACTGGCAAACTATAAAATTCTATATTCACTTAAAATATATTTCAGGCCGGGCATGGTGGCTCATGCCTGTAATTCCAGCACTTTGGGAGGCTGATGTGGGCAGATCATCTGAGGTCAGGAGTTCCAGCTCAGCCTGGTCAACATGGTGAAACCCCATCTCTACTCAAAATACAAAAATTAGCCAGACGCAGTGGAGCGTGCCTGTAGTCCCAGCTACTCGGGAGTCTGAGGCTGGGTCCAGGCGGCCTGGAGGAGCGCAGAGGCCGTGGATGTTGACAGATCCGTGGCCCAGTACGCTGTGGGGATTGCCACGCTAGAAAGAGACGTCAGCCTGGGCCCAACCCCCATCCCCGAGCTCACACACCAGCGTCGGACTTGAGAGCGCCTCCTTCCTGGAGGAGGACTTCATCCCTTCGCTGTGCTGAACATGATGATGGGCGGAGGCGGCTCCTTCTCGGCTGGCGGCCTCGGCAAGTGCATATTCTCCAGGCTCCACTCAACGTGCTCAGTAGGCACCACTGGATGTTTAACGCAACCTCCTACCACCTCAGCTAAGAGGACACTGGCCTCCTGTGCATCCATGCCAGCGCCCACCCGAGACATGTTCGAGAAATCGTAAAAATCAGCACGAAGGGATTTATTTTAATGGGCGGAACCCTGGACGCGATGGAGCTGGAGTGAGCCCAGGCGCAGCTGACGTCCATGCTTATGACGAACCTGGAGTCCAGGCCTGTGGTCTTCGAGGATGTGGGGAGGCAGATGCTGGTCACTCGCTCCAGAAAGCTGCCACAGAAGCTGTGCACACTCATCCGCAACGTAAAGCCGGAAACCGTGAAGAGAACTGCTTCTAAGATGCTCCAACGGAAGCCGGCAGTGGCCGCCTGGGCGACTTGACCAACCTGCCTACTTATGAGCACATCCAGACCGCCCTGTCGAGCAAGGACGGGCGCCTGCCTAGGACTTACCGGCTCTTCCGGTAGAGCTGCTCCCTGACCTGATGGATCCAGGAGCTGCAGCTGGGGCCTGCTCTTGCGTGTTAGTTTGGACACGAATTTAGTCTAAAACGCTATCTCGTTTTACAAACAGTGCGAACAGTGTCGCTAGAGCACCCACGCACTTTGCATTCCTTCAGAACTGAATGTGCCAATCAGTGGAGTAAATACTGACACTGACCACGGCAAGCCAGGAAGCAGGTGAAGTCCCGAGCGCGGGAGGGCAGCGTGCCATGAGGAGGCTGGGTCAGCGCTCCCCCTCCTCAGGGGATCTCAAGGCACGTGGTGTCGGGCAGGTTATTTGAGAGGAGCAAGCCCTGAGCCAGGAAGCAGCAGAGGCCAAACTATCAGAGCCTCCCCAGTGGCCACCAAGTTCCTATGTCGGGTACCAGGACTCACCTCTGACAAACGGGAGAAGACAAGGGCCTGGTCAGCTCCGAGGAGCGCGGTCCACGTGTGTGCACGCCTGCTTCCCTGGTAAGAAAGAGCTGTTATCTTTCTAAAAAAAAAATAAAAAATAAAAAAAATAAAGTATTATTCAATCTTTCTATTATTTTTGCACCCATTAACTGTCTGCACCTCCTTTGCCCCAGCCCCGCAACCACTCTTCCCAGTCTTTGGTAACCGTCATTCTACTCTCCATGGCCAGGAATTCAAATGTTCTGATTTTCAAATACCAGGAATAACTGAGAACACGCAATGTTTGTCTTTCTGTGCCTGGCTTATTTCACTTAGCATAATGATCTCTAGTTCCAACTATGTTGTTGCAAATGACAGAATCTGTTTTTATGGCTAAATAGTACTACATTGTGTATATGTACCACATTTTCTTTATCCATTCATCTGTTGAGGGACCCTTAGGTTGCTTCCACATCTTGTCTATTAACAGTGCTCCAACAAACATGAGTGTATGGATATCTCTTAAATATAATGATTTTTCTGGCTCATACCTTATCTCTATGGTTGGCTTTTTTGAGAAACCTCCAAACTGTGCTTCATACTGGTTGTACTAATTTACAATTCCACTAACAGTGTACGAGGGTTTCCTTTTCTCCACATCCTTGCTGGCAATTGTTATTGCCTGTATTTTAGATAAAAGTCACTTTAGCTGGGATGAGATGATATCTCACTGTAGTTTTGACTTGCATTTCTCTGATGATCAGTGATGTTTCAAATGTCTATTTGCCTGTATGTCCTCTTTAGAGAAATGTCTATTTAAAATTGTGCCTCTTTTTTTTTTTTTTTTTTTTTTTGAGACAGAGTCTCACCTTGCCACCAAGGCTGCAGTGCAATGGTGTGATCTCGGCTCACCACAACCTCTGTCTCCCTGATTCAAGCAATTATCCTGCCTCAGCCTCCCAAGTAGCTGGGATTACAGGCGTGTGCCACCATGCCAGGCTTATTTTTGTATTTTTAGCACAAATGAGGTTTCACCATGTTGGCCAGGCTGGTCTCGAACTCCTGACCTCGTGATCCAGCCACCCCAGCCTCCCAAAGTGCGGGATTACAGGTGTGAGCCACCGTGCCTGGCAAGTTTTCCCGTTTTTAGTTTTTTTCCTATACAGTTGTCCAAACTCCATATATATCCTGGATATTAATGCTTTGTCAGAGGAGTAGTTTGCAAATATTTTTTCCCATTCTGTGTGTTGTCTCTTCACTTTGTGATCATATCCTTTGCTGTGCAGAAGCTTTTTAACTTGATGCAATCCCATTTGTCCATTTTGTTTTGGTTGCCTATGCTTGTGCATATTGCTCAAGGAAGTTTTGCCACAACCAATGTCCTAGAGATTTTTCCTAATATTTTTCTTGTCATAGTTTCATAGCTTGAAGTCCTAGATTTAAGTCTTTAATACATTTTGATTTGATTTTTGTATATATAGTGAGTTAGGGGTCTAGATTTATTTTTCAGCATATGGATACCCAGTTTTCCTAGCACCATTTATTAAAAAGACCATCTTCTCCTCTGTGTATGTTCTTGGCACATTTGTCAAAAATGATTTAACTGTAGGTGTGTGTATTTGTTTCTGTGTTCTCTATTCTGTTCCATTAGTTAATGTGCCTGTTTTTATGCCAGTACCATGCTGTTTTTGTTACGATAATTCTGTATAATAATTTAAAGTCAGGTATTGTGGTTTCTCCAGTTTTGTTCCTTTTGCTTAGGATGGCTTTGGCTGTTTTGGGTTTTTGTAGTTCCATGTAGGTTTAAGGACTGTTTCTTTGTATTTCTGTGAAGAATGTCATTGGTATATTAATAGGAATTGCATTGAATCTGTAGACTGCTACAGGTAGTATGGACATTTTAACAATATTGTTTTTTCCAATCTATCAGTATGAAATATCTTTCCATTTTTTGTGTGTCCTCTTCAATTTTTTTTCATCAGTATTTTATAGGTTTTCATTGTAGAACTCTTTCTCTTTTATGGCTAAGTGAATTCCTAGGTATTTAATTTTATGTGTGGCTATTCTAAATAGGATTGCCCTTTAAATGTCTTTTTCATATTGTTTACTATGGGCATATAGAATTGCTACTGATTTTTGTATGTTGATTTTGTATCCTGCAACTGAGCTGAATTTATTTATCAGCTCTAACAGTTTTTTTGTGGAGTCTTTGGGCTTTTCTAAATATAAGATTATATCAGCTGCAAACAAGGATAATTTGACTTCTTCCAATCCAGTTTGATTGCCCTTTATTTCTTTCTCTGGTGTGAATCCTGTGGCTAGGACTTCCAGTATTGTGTTGAATAGCAGTGGTGAAAGTGGATATCCTTGTCCCATTCCAGATCTTAGAGGAAAGGATTTGAGTTTTTCCCTATTCAGTATGATGCTAGTTGTGGATCTGTCACATATGGCTTTTATTATCTTGAGTTGTGTTTCTTCTATATCCAGTTTTTTGAGTGCCTTTCTTATCATGAAGGGACGTTAAATTTTATTGAATGCTTTTTTGGCAGCAATTGAAATGATCATATGATTTTTGTCCTTTATTCTGTTGATATGATGTATCACATTCATTGATTTGCATATGTTGAATTATCCTTGTATCCCAGGGATAAAACTCCCAGGGTCATGGTGAATGATCTTTCTAATGTATTGTTGAATTCAGTTTGCTAGTATTTTGTTGAGGGTTTTTGCAACAATATTCATCATAGATATGGCCTGTAGTTTTCTTTCTAAATGTGTCTTTGGTTTTGGTATTAGATACTGGCCTCGTACAATGAGTTTAGAAGTATGTGCTCCTCTATTTTTCAGAAGAGTTTGAGTAGAATTGGTATTAGTTCTTCCTTAAATGTTTGATAGAATTCAATACTGAAGTCATCAGGTCCTGGGCTATCCCGGCCCGCGGGATAGTCAGTGTAGGCCCTGGAGGAGGGGGTGGGAATTTGGGGAACAAGAGACACGAGAAATGGAGACAAGACAGTGCTCTGATCAAGTCTCGTTTAATGGTGGTAATGCAATGCCTTATATACATTTGGAGGGGAAGGGGTTGGGCTAAGGCGGAAATGACCTCATTGCGGAAGGCGTGGCCAGATAGGTTTCGCTTTCTCCGGTCAGACGTCATGTTGCGCCTGCGCTGTCAGGTAGTCTTTTCGCGGGCGCGGGAAAAATGAATGAAGAAGAAGCAGGAAGAGCTCCATCTTTTAATGGCGGTATTAATACAGGGAAGAAGGTAGATCCAGGGAGAAGGTGTGGAGTGGGAATGAATATAGCTCAGGCGTTTAATCTTTAATTATCATTCGCTATGGCCGGGGCGTGCAGCTCCGGACACTGGGCTTCTCTTTACTGGGAGATTTTTTATTATGGCTTCAAGCTCATTACATGTTATTGGTCTGTCCAGGTTTTGGGTTTCTTCTCATCTAGTCTTGGTATGTTGTATGTATGTAGGAACTTGTGAATTTTCTACTTTTGGCTTTTATTGTCTTCTCTGACATTCTTTACCCTGATGTTACCACATATATTTAACAGGAGAATTCCTTAATATTCTCAAAGGCACAGCCTGCATTATCCTCAAGTGCTTTAAAATATTGGCTACTTAGGGACTACACTCACCATGCCCAGTTGGGATTATACTATTGCATTGACAATATGGGTGTTTTTCCTATGCTTTCAGGAAACATCATCTGTGAAAATATAATAG
Organism: Macaca fascicularis; assembly: GCF_037993035.2. Taxonomy (NCBI): domain Eukaryota; kingdom Metazoa; phylum Chordata; class Mammalia; order Primates; family Cercopithecidae; genus Macaca; species Macaca fascicularis. Next base: position 97,745,939 of record NC_088379.1, on the reverse strand, counting down.
TTTAATAGTTATGATATATATACTGAATATGATATTTAATAAAAACTTTTCATATGCACACTATTATTTATTACAAGTATAAGATTTGTATTTTTTTAAAAGTAAGGAAATAAAGACTTAGGATAACAATGTGATTTACCAAGAGTATTTTGTTATTAAGTGATATATCCCTGAACACAGGATGCCAAACTCCAAATCTCAGAATTAAATGCTATCTTGATTTATATTAATTATCTTTTAGTAGACATTACACTAATGCATATGTATACAAAATGCACAAAATTAAACCTTTTGTCTTAAGGAGATATTGGAGAGACAGTGTATGTCCCTAAACTGTATTTATCCACTATGTCAAGGCCAAAGTTTCCTTCACAGAGCCTCACTGGGTAACCTTTTTATTAGAAAGAACCATCTTCATTGCATGAGCTGTAAGTTACTAGTCACCAATCTTAGCTCTGGTTCTATGTGTCTTACCAACAAAATGTGTGGTTTTGAGTAAGGTCATAAAATTTATATGAGTCTCACTTTCTTCCTTGGTGAAAAATATGCATAACTACTAGAATAGTAGATAATTCCTGAATAGGCTGAGATTCTTCCTGCCTCAGATCTTTGGCTTTAGCCTTTCTTTTTAGTTAGAATTTCATCCACACGTTTTTCTTCTAATTTTATTTTACCTGTTTGTTACCAGAATTCGCATTGTATGTGTTTTATATGTCTAATTTCCTTTTGTGTTTCCTAGAATATAAGCAGCATGAGGGCTAGAAGTCTGTTTAACTTTAATGTTTTATGTCTCATGCCTAGAGCACTGTTTAACACATAGTAAACACTCAATATAAATTTTCTTTAATGAATGAATGAATACATAAATATTTGTAAAAACTAAATGAAGTAATATATAGTGAATGAAAATGAAACACTTTCATGGCATTCCATTATTATAACCCTTTCACTTCGTAAATATTTATTCAATGCATGTTCATTGCTAGGATTTCAAACGCTTTCACCTCGTAAATATTTATTCAATGCATGTTCATTGCTAGGATTTCCATGTGCCTATTGTGGTCTTTAATTAAATGAATCAGGAAGCTAGACCAGTCAATGATGCCAAATAAAACTAGTTAATAATGCCGAATTTTGTGCTCAGTTTCTCCAGGAAAAAGATTGTGATACGTCTTTCAATAGTAGCAATAATGGAGACGGAAGAATGAGAGGTTGGGAGAGAGGTAGATGTGATTTTGTTTTCTATAGCAAATGTAATGAAAAATGATGGGATTAAATGGTTAAGACTCAGGAATGAAAATTAAAATGATTTCCCCATTCCCCGACTAAGCATGTGCTATTGGCAAGCTGTAGAATTTACACTCATGGGCCCCAGTAAGGCCAGGGAACAAACACCATGGCTGGAAACCTGGCAGAGTTAGAGTCTGATATTGCTTCTGTGTAACTGCACGTGGCTGAGGCTTTGGCAGTTCAATAGAGGAAGGTGTCTGTACCCTCAGCCCCATGAATAACACGGATAAACATATATTTTATACAATAAAAGTTTTTATTTCCATGTATAATATCTAGATATAGTATTTAAAATTATTGCTATCTATTAAAATATTTCTGTAACTTTTTGTTTTCTTTTGTTGGACTTTTGCTAATGTGGATTTCGGTAATGTCTCAGTAAGCAGTAGTAAGTATAAAAGCTATTCCATTCTTTCTCTGGAACTAGGCAAACATCAGCGGTTCAGGTAGTCAGTAGCTCTTCCTTGATTATCAACATTATGAGCTAGGCTTTGATTTAATAGTCTTGAAATTTGTTGAGGAGCATGAACACTTTTAAGAATTGCTTAAACAATAGCTACTAGTTTCAGCCCAGGAAATGCACACACACACACACACACACACACACACACACACACATAATTTTTGGCATATAATTTCAGGAGAGCTAGAGATCTCTTTACACTGATCCATGAACCTAGGAAATTTTCTGTCCTTTTAAGTAAATGGTAAACTCAAAGCTCTAAAATATGAACCATGCTTTCTATTTACTGTGAAAGGTCTCTCTGCACATTTTTTGGATATTTGCTGAATTAGAACATTATAACTTTTTTACTGAAAATGTTCACCTGCTTTTAATTCAGCTTATAATAATGAGATCTACTTAGTGTGTGGGAATTAAAGTTATTTAACATGGACAATTGTAGCAAGTACACACAAATAGTACACAGAGTTGGGTTTGAATCCTAACTTTGTCTACTTATGAGGACTCTTTCGCTTGTCATTTACAGAAAATCTAACCCAAATTGGCTTAAGCAGAAATATAAAAAACAAAATGACAGGGAACTTCATTAGTGGTCAAACTTTAGACACATCAACCTAGGAAATCAAGTGCTACATTTAAATATTGTTTCTCTCCTTATGATAACTGACTTTCATCCATTTAGGTACAATTCTCTGACAAGCTACATTAGATAAGAGCTAACAGGTCCCAGTTAATTTTCAAGTTCACTAGAGTTAGAAAGAACATATTTTTTGATATATCAAACTGAAGATGAATTCTTTTGTCTTAGGTCATGGCCCTGTATCTGAACCAATTACTTTGGCCAGGGTTTGAAATTGGCCAAATCCAATTCATATATACACCTCCAAAACTATCAGGGATAGGTGTCAGGTCTCCCTGAAGTTCACTGAGATCCTCTGAATTGAAGCCAGGATGCCATGGTCACTAGAAGAAAACTAGTTAATAGTTACCAAAAAAATAAAAGGAAAAGATGCAAGACTGGCAAAAACAACAGATGTTTGCGCACACAGCCCAATTGCTATCTGTGTGCCCTGGGACAAGTTACTTAACAATGTGGCTGCCAGTTTCTCTAACTATGAAGCAGGAATAATAATATCTATCTTCCAGGGTTTTCATGACCATTAAATGAGATAGGCAATCTACATAACTTTGGCATAATTACATATATAATAAGTTATCAACAAATAATACTGTTTTCTTTTCATCTGTACCTCCTCTGACTCCTTGCTCTCTTAATCAATATCAAATGCACAGTATAGTTATATTTTATCCAAAACATAAGAATCTTTTAAAATTTGGATAAATCTGTTAGAATTTCTCCTTTTTAGACTTCTGTTCTCCATACTCCTTCATAATCTCTGCAGTCTAGAGCAAGTAGGACTGATACAGAGAGGAGACAGCCAAGGGTCCATGGCAAAACCCTGCCTTCTAGCCTAAAAAAAGCATGAAGGCTGAAAAATCAAACTGCTGCTCCCGGATGAAGCCCACCCTTTCCCGACTGTTTCTCTCTGACTAATGCCCACCTATAGCCTGGGAGGATAGAGTGGAGCCTTAGGCATTTCATGCCATTTGCAACCGGGAGGAGCCTGGCCTCTTCAGTTCCTGTGTGATGACCTGGGATTCAACCTGTGAGGTGGAGGGCCTGTTAACAGGACTTCATCTCACTTTGCTGAGTTTTTTATTTTCCTTTTTTCTTTTCATCCAATAAATTTTGTTCCCCACCCTTCTATGTGTCCACGAACCTAATCTTTTTTGGTCATGTGACAAGAACCCAGTTTTAGCTGAACTAAGGAGAAAGTTCTGCAATAGGATGAAGTACAAATGCTGACCGCAAAGGTTTCATACTTAAAGCAGTCTCAATATAGAGTGTAGTGGTAGTAATTGCGAAAAAGCACATTAGCACCACCCCTATAATTTGAACAATTATAATATCAACATTTTCCAAATAAATGATTTATTTTAATATCATATTTAATTGTATTCATCTTAGGTCAATTCAAGGTAGTTTATATTGTACTTAGCATAAAATGTTCACTAAGAAATCACCTAAATTAAATCAGTAATTCTTCCTGTGCCACTACTATTAGGTTCAATTACTTGAGAACAGAGAATTAATATTAGGGCTGACAATAGTTACTTATGTATCATTATTTCTTAATGAGTTTAAAGTGTTAACTAACATTGGAAGAGAGAGTTACGCCATGAAACTAGTATACATTAATTTAAAAACTATATTGTAATCACACCCCAAATCAAATACTCCAGACCCCTTGACCAGGGCATACTTCAAATGTGAAGCCCCACGACATCAAGAGGCACTGCAACGAACCTTAAAAGTTTTCATAGATTCATTAATTTGCTAACATAAGTATGTGGAAGATAACGTGAACTTTCAAACAGATTTTATTAAAGCATTGTCTGTGTCACATGAGGCTTATTATTAAGAGAAATATAATAAACATACAAACCACAAAAACAATAAAGATTTCAAAAATATTACCTTTGCTTCCGTGCTACTGTGAAGCTGACTTACTTTAAATTATATAAAATTGTACATTAAGAATTTTGGCAAAGTATTCACTCATAAAACTCATTTAATTTTCTGCACATTTTGAATACATAGTTTAGCAACTTGTTTCTTCATATTACATCTATATTTCAGGAAAGCAATTTAGTACATGATAAGAAGCACAGTTTTTAAGTCAAGTGAAATCGTATGTGTTAAAATACTGCAAAACCTTAAAACCCTGATTTTTAAAGTGTTGAGATACTTAAGTTTTTGAATAAAGATATATCTTTATCCTAAATCAAACACTTTTTTTTTTTTTTTTTTTTGCCATGTATGTCCTCACTTAATCCATTGGAGAATGAGCTATTCCTTTAGCTTTAAAAAATGTTTTTAATCTCCGATATTTAGAATAGCAAGATGAGTGGTGGTTGAGCTGGTCTTAATTCAAGTACTAAAGATGGGAATAGAGTTTGATTTGGAAGTAGAGCTCCCTGGAATTTCCATTAAGATACCATTAATTTTTCTAAAAAATTATTCTATGATTGCCAACTGCCTTCCCCATCTCTTATTTTTCCATAAATTTATATTTTAGGGAATTTGTGCCAGCTTATTTGATATATTTCTTTTCATTTTTTAGGTTTTATTTTTAAGTTATCCATTCTACCATATTCCTTTGATTTTATCTTCCAAGGCTTCTACTGATTTAAAAAATTATTATGGAAGTTATATTTTAAACTTGTAAAATCTGAATAGTCAATTCAATCTTGTAGAATAGCAAACCCAGTGCATTCATAGTGTTAGAGATTAAAACCTAGTATAAAGACACAGTAATGAATATAGTCTATGTACCAACATAGAAAAGACCAATAATAACTGAGAGTCAAAAAAAGACCCCCATACATATCTGTCTCTTGACTTATGACAAAGGTAACACTGAAGTGTGATGGAAAAATAACAGTTTTGCCAATAATTATTGCTGAAAATATTAGCTATTTATGTGAAAAACAGTATTGACCTTACTTAATACCACATGCAAAAACAGTTACAAAAATATTGCAAATCAAATATAACAAGTAAACTCTAATGTTTAATGAGAGAGCAGGAGCACTGTCATCTTGGACAAACACCTAAGTTCCGGCTCCCTTTCTAGTTTCATGCATTTCAAGGAAATCACTTCTAACTATAAGCAGACAGAAAGAGCAGACAGTGAAACACAGATAAGACAGCTCAGGCACAGAGAAAAGTAGGGGGAAAGTCTCTTGGGTTATTGCCGAACTTCACCCTCATACAATGGGGCCCAGTAAAACAGTGGGCCTTAATAAGAACACTCCTTTCTCGTCAGGTGCACTAAGGTAGGGAAGCTAAAAGCAAACTCCGGGGGATATGCCTGCAGCTGCAGAAAGATGTATGGGAACAAACACCCAACTCTCCCTCTCAGATAAACACAACAAAGAGACACAAAAGCAGTCTAATCCTCTAATAAACTCTCCCACACTAAATGCTTAAAAACCCTTAGCCTGTAAAAAAGTATGGCTCTAACCTAACTCGGCCAGCAACCCCTCTCAGGTTTGTTTAAAATAAACCTGTCCCTGTTAACTGTAAAGCCAACCTTCATGTTTCTCTCCTGTTTCTTTAATTCTTACAGTTTTTATTAGAAAACCAAGAAAAATATCTTAATGGCATTAGATTACATAATGATTTATTTACAAGCACACAAAAAATACAAATAGGAGTTGAGATTTATCAACATGAAACACCAAGTGCTTCTGTTCCTGCAAAGACAACATTGAAAGAATAGAAATTCAAGCCACACATTGGGAGAAGATATTTACAATACTTCTATCTGACATAGAACTCATATCCTGTATACTTACTGATAAGACTCCTATGAGTTACTATAAAAAGAGAAAGCTCCAAAGAAATATGACAAAAATACTGACTTAGATATGTTACAATATACAACATTTAAATGTACAATAAACATATCAACTTATGCTAAATTTAATTAATCACTAAGAAGGTGCAAATTTAAATCCCAGTGTAATACTACTCAACACCCATTCATATTGCAAAAATGAAAAAGACTGACACCAAGCATTGTCAAGGGTGTGGAGCAACTAATGGTGGGAGTATAAATGATTGGAATCATTTTGGAAAATAATTTGGCAGTATCTGCTAATGTTTAGCATCTATATACTGTTTAGCATCTGCATACTGTTTGAAGCAGCAAATCTCCTCCCAGGTATAAATGTAACAGAAATGTGGACCCATGTACACTGAAAGACAAGTTCAATGATGTTTATAACAACACTATTCATAATAGTCCCAAACTGGAAGCAATGCAGACATGAGTAGAATTAATAAATATACCTATTACTCAGAGTGAAAGTGAACAAAATTATCACTGAGCAACATAATCACAAAAACAAAGTGTTGAGCAAAAGAAACCAATCACAAAAGACTTCCTACTGTATAAATACATGTAACTTTTTTTTTTTTGATAAGCGAAACTGAACAGTGTAGTAATGTTATTTGCTGACAAGAGGGAAAGAGGCTGGAAATTATGATGACAAAAGCATCTGTGGTGTTGATATTATACTATGTTTTGATCTTTATCTCATTACAAGGATATATTCACTTTGTTAAAATCATACAGCTATGTGAATTGATTTAAGCACATTTTTATGTATATTTCATGAAAATATTGCATAAATTTCCAATGTTTTTTTAAATGCTTTCTTTTTCTTTCTCATATTAATTTTTTATAGATATACATTTTTCTTGATCTTTTCAAAGTGAAATTTTAAGATATTTAAATTATCAGATCATCTTAGGATTTTCTTTTTTTCTTGGTTTTTAAAATTTGTTTATCCTTATAATTCCTGTTTTCAGAAGATATATCAGATATGTGTTGATTCATTGTTTCTATTTCTATCTAAAACGAATCATTGAGAAGAACAGTATTTCACTCAATGCAAGGCAAAAGCTTGCTTACCTGCAACATTGGTCTAGGGCAGCTGAACAGCTAACAAGCCATTATGCTGGTGTTTCTTTAAAGAACACAATTAAGAAAGCTTCACTTACATGAGTTGCTCTGTTTCTCCTAAAATAGTATATTGAATTTATTTTGAAAATAATTTTGTTTTTGTGTTTGTCCAAGATTAATGCCTAGAGACTGACTTTTCTGCTACAGTTGACATTGAATGTTGGCTGCATGTCTGGATATAGAGCATGTAAACAAGGGATTCTTAAATACTGTTGCAACTGAATCCCTAATTTTTAGTCCTATATCTTATGCTTGCATCCCTCCTGTCCTGCATCCTTGAACTTGGCTAGAATTCTTCCAAGGGGGGGAATTCCCTCTTTGGTTAAAACCTTCCTGCACACATTCTCATTTGTGAAAATTTAATTTCCTTCTTTAGTCACTTCCATTTATATTCACCTTCCAGAAAATATTTGAAATATTTCATTTTATGATTATCTGTTTCCCATGATCTTCATTGTCATGGGTTTATACCTTTAAAAATCTTTCATTATTATCTTATTAGTATCTGTGCATAAAGTAGATCAATGCATAGACTTAATTTGTAACCTTGAATCACAAGGCATATAGATATATATTTAAACATAAGAGTGTTTGTGTTAGTGTGTGTGTGTTACAGCTGAAAGAGCACTGTAGTTAGAGTCAAACGATATATAAATCTGAATTTAAGTTTCTTTACAGCCATATACCAGATGGTTGACCTTGAACAAGTATGTAATAACCCTGAGTTAAATTAACATAAAACATAAGGACCTAAAGCATATTAATCTAACACATGAAGCTCAGCACATAAACTTTGAAATGCTATATAATTGAGAATGATTTATTATATGTCCTTACTGAAAACAATGAGTTTCATCATAATTATATAGAAAGCAGTATACTCTATAATTTTTTAACAATCTTATTTAACATTCAATGCAGAGTAATTGATGACTCTGCAGATTTTATTCTTACTAATACTAATTATAATGTTGAAGCCATTCTATATGTACTATATTTTCCTAAAGCAATTAAGAAAATATAATAAATTATAGCCTCCCTATTTTTATTTAGCCTGTTCAGTTATCTTTATATATTGCATAGCTCTTAAGATTAAAATGGATGTGTTTTTTTTTAACTCAGTAGATTATAAGTATGAGAACCAGAAATATGTACATACATTGGAATAATGTAATGAATTTTTACTATGTCAACAAAACTAAAGTGGAACTATGTTCCCTAGAAGTCTGTTCCGTATGAGACTCCAGGTTATGATTTTCCACAGGAGAATTCTCTGCAATATTTGGAAGGCGGAAGTGAAGCAACAGCCATCGGTAGGCTTAGCTAGTGAATGTTGGATACAGTGCTGCTGCAATTCATCCACATTGTCTCCGGTCTGCTGGGTCACTTTGTTGGTGTGGGCCAACAGCTGTGCCTGCAGCTTGTGTATGTAGCATATACAAATTTTCCTCTTTCATTTTCTCTAATACCTGTGCCTCGTAGCTGTGTGGTTTCATGGGAAAGTTGCTAATGTTTTTCTCATGTGAATTTGGTGGCTGGAAGCGTTGAGAAACAGATGATGATTTTAATTTGTCCCAGAGGTTCCACCACATCATTAGATCTGCTAGTTTGTCCTTGCTCTCCATACTTCACATCCAATTTTTTTCTTGCCATTCGACCTGATGACGAAATCCAGCACCGAAAGCAGAATCAACAGCTTTAAATAGGCTGCTTAACTTGCCCTCACAATTGAGCAAGTTCAAAATCCTATAAAAGCACACTCTACTCATATTATTAACAGTAACTCTGCTTATCTGATTGAAACATATCTGATAATGAACAGTAAGATGTAATCATGAAGTAGGCACAAGACAATGGACTGCATGCATCTTAGGAAGTGAAAAGCTGAACATGACCTAGACAAGAAGAATCTGAAAATTGATATAGAAATAAAGAATATGTAAAGAAAAAGAGATTGCATATATTTTCCTAGTGGCAATTAGAAGACAGTGCAGGAGACTTCAGAATTATTGTTTTATTAATCAGCAAAAATATTACATCATATTTGCTGAAAGATAACCCAAACTGATATGTTGATGACTGACATGTAACGAAGGGAACCATGGTTGTAAATACCAGTGTATTGATCAACATGTTATGTGAAGAATTTTAAAATAACATAAGGTAAACCCATTTAATGTGCCTATTGTAGATGACATCAATGTGAAAATCAGATAATTTATTCTAATTTTTAAATTTTAGTTTCAAGAGGGGACATGTGCAGTTTTGTTACGTGGATATATTGCATAGTACTAGGATTTGGGTTGCTATTGAACTCATCACCCAAATAGTGAATATAGTAGTTAATAGGTAGTTTTTCAACCCTCGGTCCCCTCCCTCTCTCTTTTCCCACTTTTGGAGACCACAGTGTGTATTGTTTCTGTCTTTGTGTCTGTGAGTACCCATTTTGTAGCTCTCACTTGTAAGGGAGAACATGCAGTATTTGATTTTCTGTTTCTTCATTAATTCAATTGTGATAATGACCTCCAGTTGCCTCCATGTTCCTGCAAAGGACATGATCTCATTCTTTCTTATGACTGTGTAGTATTCCATGTTGTGTATGTACCAATTTTATTTATCCAGTCCACCATGGTTGGGTACATAGGTGGATTCCATGACTTTGCTGTTGTGTGTAGTTCTGCAGTAAAGATGAGTTCAGGTGTCTTTTGGTAGAATAACATCTCTTCCATTACTTAGATATCAGTAACAGGTAGTTCTATTTTTGATTGTTTGAGGATTCTCCAATCTACTTTCCACAGAGGCTGAACTAATTTATATTCCCACCACCAGTGTGCAAGCATTCCCTCTTCTCTGCATTCTTGCCAATCTCTGTTATTTTTTGACTATTTATTAATAGCCATTCTGACTGATGTGAGATGGTATCTCATTGTGGTTTAATATCATTTCTCTGAAGATTAGTGATGTTGAGGATTTTTTCATAAATATTTTGGCTGCTTGTGTGTCTTCTTTTGAAAAAGCAGTGTTAATGTTATTTGACCACTTTTTAATGGGGTTATTTGATTTTTATTTGTTTAAGTTGCTTACAGATTCTGGATACGAATCCATTGTCAGATGCCTAGTTTGCAAATTATTTTCTTCCTTTTTAGTAGGTTTTCTGTTTACTCTGTTGATTGTTTCTTTTGTTTTATAGAGAGCTTTTTAGTGTAATTAAGTACCATTTGTCAATTTTTGTTTTTGTTGCATTTGCCTTTGTGGTCTTAGTAGTGAATTATTTGCCTAGGCAAATGTCCAGAATAATTTTTCCTGGGTTTTCTTCTAAGATTTTTATAGATTGAAGTCTTACATTTAAATCTTTACTACATCTTGAGTTAATTTTTTTATATAGTGACAGGTGGGGATCCAGTTTTGTTCTTCTGTATATGACTGGCCAATTTTCCCAGTACAATTTATTAAAAAGGTGTCCTTTCCTCATTGTTTCTTTTTGTTGACTCTGTCAAAGATCTGTTGGTTGTAGGTGTGTGGTTTTATTTCTGAGTTCTCTATCCTATTCTATTGATCTATGTGCTTATTTTTGTATAGTACCATGCGGTTTTGGTTATTAGAAACTAGAAGTATAGTTTGAAATGAAGTAATGTGAAGCCTGTTCCTTTGCTCCCTTTGCTTTGCCTTGACTATTGGACACCTTTTTGGTTCCATATGGATTTTACAATAAATTTGACTAATTCTGTGAAAAATTATGTTGGTAATTTTATGGGAATTGTATTGAATCTGCAGTTTGCTTTGGGCAGTGTGGGCATTTTAACAATATCGCTTCTTCCAGTCCATGAGCATGGAATGTTTTTCCATTTGTTTGTGTCATCTATCAATTTATTTCAGCAGTGTTTTGTAATTCTCCTTGTAGAGCTCTTTCACCTCCTTGGTTAGATGTATTCCTAGGTATTTTTTTTTTTTTCTGGCTATTGTAAGTAGGATTGCACCCTTTATTTGGTTCTCAGCTTGAACTGTATTGATGTATACAAATGCTAGTTATTTCTGTATGCTGATTTTGTATCCTGAAACTTCACTAGAGTAGTTTATCAGATCTAGGAGTCTTTTGGAGGGAGGTTTAGAGTTTTCTAGGTATAGAATCATACTGTAAGCAAATAGAGATAATTTAATGTCCTCTTTCCTATTTGGATGCCTTTTATTTCTTTCTCTTGTCTGATTGCTCTGGCAAGTAACTAACATGCTATATTGAATAGAAGTGGTGAGAGTAGATGTCCTTGTTTTTGTCCAGTTCTTTGAGAAAATGTTTTCAATTTTTTTCCGTTCAATATGATGTTTGCTGTGAGTTTGTCATAAATGGCTGTTATTATTTTGAAGTATGCTCCCTTGATGCCTAGTTTGTTGAAGGTTTTTATCATGAAGAGATATTGGATTGTATTTAATGCCTTTTTGCTTCGATTGAGATTATCACATGGTTTTTGCTTTTAATTCTGTTTGTGTGGTGGATCATGCTTATTGATATGCTGATATTGAACCATCCTTGCATCCCAGGACTAAAGCCCACTTGGTCATGGTAAAATATCTCTTTGATGTGCTACTGTATTCATTTTGCTAATCCTTTTGTTGAGGATTTTGGTGTCTATGTTTACCAGGGATAACGGCCTGTGGTTTTCTTTTTTTCTTGTGTTTTTGCCAAATTTTGGTACAAGATGATTCAAGTTTTATAGAATGAATTAGGAAGAAACACATCTCCTCAATTTTGGGTTAATAATTTCAGTAAGATTGATACCAGTTCTTCTTTGTACATCTGGTAGAATTCAGCTGTAAATCTAACTGGTCCAGGAGTGTTTTTGGTTGGTAACTTTTTTATTGCAATTTAATTTTATAATTTACTATTGGTCTGTTCAGGGTTTCAGCTTCTTTTTTGTTCAATGAAGAGAGGTTGTGTGTTTCCAAGAATTTATCCATATCCAACAGGGTTTTTTTGTGTGTTCACTTAGAGATCTATATAGTAATCTCTGAGGATTTTTGTATTTCTCTGAGATCAGTTGTTACATCACCTTTGTCATTTTTGATGGTGTTTATTTGGGTCTTCTCTTTATTTTCTTTGTTAATCTAACTAGTAGTCTATCAGTCCTGTTTACCCTTTCAATAGCCAACTTCTTATTTTGTTGATCCATTGTATAAGTTCTTTCTTTGGTGTCAATTTTATTTAGTTCTGCTTTAATTTTAGTTATTTATTTTCTTTTACTAGCTTTGGGTCTACTTTGTTCTTGTTTTCATATCTCCCTTCAGTGTGACTTTAGGTTGTTAATTTGAAATCTTTCTATTTTCTTGATGTAGGCATATGGTGCTCTAAACTTTCCCCTTAACCATTACTCTTGCTGAATCTCGGAGATTTGGGCATGTGGTTTCTCTATTTTCATTTGTTTCAAATAACTTTTTTTAAAAATTTCTGCCTTAATGTCTTTGTTTATTCAAAAGTCATTCAGGAACAAGTTGTTTAGGTTCCATGTATTTCTGTGGTTTTGAGAATTCCTCTTGGTATTGAGTTCTAATTTTACCCCACTGTATTCAAAGAAGATGGTTGGTATAATTTTGATTTTTCTGAATTTATTGAGACTTGCTTTATGGCCAAGCATGTAGTCAGTCCTAGAGAATGTTTCATATGTGGATGAGAATAAAGTATATTCTATAGTTATTGGGTGGAGTATGCTGTAGCTGTCCATTAAATTCATTTGGTCAGGTGTTCCACTTCAGTCTACAATTTCTGGGTCAGTTTTCTACATCAATGGTCTCTCTAACATTATCACTGTGGTGTTAAAATCCCCATGATTATTATGTGACTTTCTATCTCTTTTCTTAGGACTAATGGTAATTGGTTTATAAATTAGGATGCTTTGATATTGGGTGCGCATATATATATATATATATATATATATATATATATATATATATGAATGATGGTTATGTCTACTTGTTGAATTTCATAATGCCGTTTTTTTGTACGTTTTCACTATTGTTAGTTTTAAGTAAGTTTTATGTAATATAAAAATAACAACCCTGGCTTTTGTTTGTTTTCAATTTGCATGATAGATCTTTCTCCATCTCTGTAGTTTGAGCCTATGATTGCCATTACATGTGAGATGGGTCTCTTGAAGAAAGCAGAAGATCATTTATTTTAGCCAATTTGCCATACTGGCTTTTAAGTGGAGCATTTACACCATTTATGGCAAAGGTTAATATTGATATGTGAAGTTTCCTTTCTCTCATATTGTTGATAGCTAGTTGCTTTGTAATCTCAGTAGTATATTTGCTTTATAGGGTCTGTGGACTTTGTACTTATGTGTGCTTTTGTGGTAGCAAGTATCATCATTTTGTTTCATTGTTTAGAATTCTGACATTTTTGTGTAGGTTTAACCTGGTGGTGACAAATTCCCTTAACATTTACTTGTCTGAGGAACACTTTATGTCTGAAGCTCAGTTTAAAAGGATATTAAATTCTTGTTTGGCATTTTGTTTCATAATTAAGGCTAAAAGTAAGTCCCCAGTCTTTTTTGGCTTGTATGGTATCTGCTGAGAATTCTGCTGTTAGTCTTATGGAATTCCCTTTATAGGTAATTTTGCCTTTTTCTCTATTTTTTCTTTAAGATTTTTTCTTTCATATTGACTTAGGATAGTCTAATGACTATGTGCCTTGGGGAAGGTTGTCACATGCAGTGTCTCACAGAAGTGCTCTGGATTTTTTTTTTTTTTTTATATCTGCATGTTAACGTTTTTAGCAATTCCTGGATTATACTCTGAAATCCCTTTTCCAAGTTGCTTACATTTTCATCTTCATTTTCTCTTTCAGAAATGCCAATAAATTATATGTTTAGTGGCTTTACATAATCTTTTAATTCTCAAAAGTTTTCTTCATTAAAAAAACTTTTTTCTTTATTTTTGTCTGATTTGGTTAATTCTGATTTGATTTTTGAGCTCTGAAATTTTTTCTTATGTTTGATCTAGTCTATTGCTAAAGACTCTGATATGGTTTGGCTGTGTCCCCACCCAAATCTTATCTTGAATTTCCATGTGTTGTGGGAGGGACTCAGTATGAGATAACTGAATCATGGGGGCAAGTCTTTATCTTGCTGTTCTCGTGATAGTGAATAAGACTCATGAGATCTGATGGTTTTAAAAATGTAAGTCTCCCTGCAGAAACTCTTTCCTCTTGTCTGCTGCCATGTGAGACATGCCTTTCACCTTCTATCATGATTGTGAGGCCTCCCCAGCCACGTGGAACTTTAAGTCCAATAAAACTCATCTTTTTTTTTTTTTTTTTTTTTTTTTTGTAAATTTCCCAGACATGTGTATGTCTTTATCGGCAACATGAAGATGGACTAATAAAGTCTCCAATTGTATTTGAAATTCCTGTAGTGAAATTTTCAATTCCATAAGCACTCTTTGATTCTTTTAATATAGTGATGTCTTCTTTCAAATCCTGGATCATTTTACTGTTTTCTTCATGATGGATTTAAACTTTCTCTTGGATCTCATTGAGTTTCCAGCAATCCATACTTTGAATTCTTTATCTTTCATTTCAGACATTTCAGTCTGGTTCAGATCTATTGCCAGGGATCTAATGCAATTTTTAGAGGTAACAGAACACTTTTTTTTTTTTTTTTGTACTGCCAGAGTTTCTGTGCTGATTTACTCTCACTTGAGGGAGCAGCTATTGATTCCATTTGTTTTCTTTGTTTTTCTTTGGTTTGGATGGGACTTTTTAACTTTTAATTCTTTTTCCCCTTGAGGGTTTGACTGTGGTGTATGTTGTATATGATCCATTGGCTTTGTTTCAATTATTTTGAGGGGGCCAAGTCTCTGTATGGGTGTCTTGGTTGTGAATAGGTTCTTTGTGGTGGTTTTCTCAGATGCTTCTTGATGTAGTGATATATTTTTGTTTGGTGATGCAGTTCAGACTGCACTCCAGTAGATGATGGCATTTAACATTAAGAGCGGGCATGTGGCCTGGTGCCTAGGGGGCACAAACTGCCCTAATGAGGTTGGCACCTAGAAATCATGATGGGGTGTGCTAAAATATTGGGGGAAGAGTGGGTGCACCAGTTCCTTGACCTGAGTCAGCAGAAATGTCATCCATTTCCCTATCATGCCCCTGTTTTGAGTCTAACAATCTTCTGTTTGTATAAAGGCTTTCTCCTTTGATTTCTGGCCTTAGTGCAGTTCTGGGCTGCAGATCCAACTCTCTGATGACTATAGCTAGAATAGGGCTTGGAGCAGAACCTCTTCCCCAAGGCCAGGGCAGGAAACTCCACAGTCTCTTATTAGTTTCTGAAGCACTGCTGCTCACTGAAGGGAGAGGAAGTTGGGCCTCACTTTTCATGGAAGCCTGAGCAGATGCCAGTTTACGTTCAGTGGAGTGGAGTCTCTAGGAAAGTGGAAAAAGTTCTTTCTTTCCATAGGTGCTCACTGGCGCAATGGGAAGAACTGCTGTTGCATCTGTAACGGTGTATCGGCGGTGGTGGGGGCGGGGGGGCCGTGGGCAGAAAGAGGGTGAGAGATGACCGCCTCTCCACATCCATTGCCAGGCATTAGTGGTGCCTCCTTTGGTGGTTTATGCCATGCTCACATTTCCTTTGTATCATAGGGGGTTTGGGTGGGTTGCACTCTCCCTTCCCTTAGGAATGGCTCATGCTGAGGGTGAGATGTCCAGAGGGCACACACTCCCTGGGGACCTGCCATTTCCCTGTGCTTTCCAAAGTCAGAGAGGGTTGTGGGATATGTCTATGGGTGGTCTGGTGGTGCAGTGGTTCAAGGACAGAGGTTACCCAGGCAGGGGAGTGACACCATGAATGAACCACCAGTATGGTGCGTACCATCTCATTTTGGGTGTTAGGGGTTGTGGCATGGCTATGTGAGCTGGCCACCCAAGTCTCTGTTCCTAAAAAGTTCTCTACTTGCCACCTATGGTGTTGCCCCAGGTTTCATGGGCAGAAGGGCTCTCCAGCAAGTGGTTAGCAGATTGCCAAAAAGCTGAGGGGAGCAGAAAAGCCTTTCCATCCATCCTTTTTACTGTGCTCTGAGTTCCTCAGGAGTCTAACTCAGCCAGACTCTTGCTGTTTTTGTTTTATGTGCCCCAACATCTTCCCATGGGTGCTGCAATAGGTCCTGGCTAACTTCTCACCATTTTTCTTTTAAAACTTGACTATTCACTGGTAAATTTGATCTTCTTTCTGAGGAAAATGGGCTTGTAATGTTCCTAGCCAGCCATCTTGAAAAATAAGAAAATTAAAAAAAAAATAAAAAGACTGAATAATTGATCTTTTCAGATAATGGAAAGAAACAAAAATATTGGAATATTTGTAGAAATGAAATAATACATACAGTAAATCTTGTCTTTAAAGATCCTATAGACCAGAGATGAATATGTTTATTACCAAATGGCAGCTATAAAAATATTTCTTTAATTTTTCCTCTTTGTTCCATCTCCACTATAACTCTTAATGTAATCACCATCAATTCACATGTGAACTATTGCAAGGGCTTCCTGTCTTCTTTGGTTTTCACCTCCAAACTATTCTTTATAGTACATCCAGAGATAACTTTAAAATATACAAACCTGCATATGTCACTCTTTTGCTGAAAATACTTCATGTTTTTTGGATATTGTACAAAATCTTTTATATGTATTATAATAGTGAATAAATGCAATTCACTAATGACATCTGTAATCTTGTCTTGAATCTCTCTTCAATACAAACATACTCCAGACCACCTGAACTTAATTCAGTTTCTTGTGCAAGATAAAAATTTTGTCACATCATGTTATACAAATGTATACCTGCCAACCCCTCTGCCTGCAATGTTTTTATCCCCAGTTTTTGTCAGTTTCTTGCTTGTAAATCCTTCAGGACTAAGCTCAGGGAACATTTTCTCACAACAATCTCCTAAACCAGTGAGATGGTTCTGCTGTGTCCCCACCCAAATCTTGTCTTGAAATGTAGTTCCCATAATTCCCATGTGTCTTGGGAGGGGCACAGTGGGGGGTAATCGAATCATGGGAGCGGGCCTTTCCCATGCTGTTCTCATGATAGTGGGTAAGTGTCATGAGATCTGATGGTTTTATAAAGTGGGGTTCCCCTATACATGCTCTCTTGCCTGCCACCATGTAAGATGTGACTTTGCTCCTCATTCACTTTCCGCCATGATTGTGAGACCTCCCAAGCCATGTGGAACTGTGAGTCAATTAAACCTCTTTTCATTATAAATTACCCAGTCTCAGGTATGTCTTTATTAGCAGAATGAGAACAGACTAATACAACCAGGTACTGTTCCCTTTTCCACAAATCATAACAATAGAAAGTTTTCCTTTATGGCACTTACCATCATTGTAATGAACATTTTGTACAGTATTTTGTTTATCTCCTTACTTGTTAGAAGCTCTAATTTGGCCACAAACAGTGATCCATAGCTACATCTCCCTAGTATTTGTTAAAGAAATGAATGAAGTGTCTATGTTACTCAGGATAGGATTTTGACCACCTAATTGTTAAAAGTATTATCAAAAGATTGATAGTGCCTCTCATAATATTAAATTATATGAAAATATTGGGAAATGCCTTAAGAAGTAAACAAAAACTTAAATGTTAAAACTATAAGTATATATATATATATATATCTCTAACATATGTGTGTGTGTGTGTGTGTATATATATATAGTCCAAAGCTCTGACACGATTAAAATATAATGTGGGATAGTCTATATTTTTGTAATATAGACCTCAAATACATCACCAATAATAATGAGAAAGATAAGTTTTTGAAATAAATATGTTAACATTTCCAAAGAAAATTAAAACAACAACAGACTCATGTCATAATTATAGTGCATATTTTGTACCATTTTTATAGTATCTTTTATGAACTCCATAGCTCTAACATGATAATAACACCAGGATATACATCCATTACATTTTAATTGTTTAGGAAATGTGGCTTATTAACCAAAATTAAATGAACATGGAAGAGACTGTTACCTAGTATCAATCATAAAAAATTATGATAAATACCTGCTTACCACATAAACTTTAATATGCTATCTTTATTTTAAATATTTATTTCCATATTTTATTTTATTTTATTTTATTTTTGAACTTTTCTTTTTTTTAAAATTTATTTATTATTATTATACTTTAAGTTGTAGGGTACATGTGCATAACGTGCAGGTTTGTTACATATGTATACTTGTGCCATATTGGTGTGCTGCACCCATCAACTTGTCATTTACATCAGGTATAACTCCCAATGCAATCTCTCCCCCCTCCCCCCTCCCCATGACAGGCCCCTGTGTGTGATGTTCCCCTTCCTGAGTCCAAGTGATCTCATTGTTCAACTAAAGAGCTTCTGCACAGCAAAATAAACTACCATCAGAGTGAACAGGCAACCTACAGAATGGGAGAAAATTTTTGCAATCTACTCATCTGACAAAGGGCAAATATCCAGAACCTACAAAGAACTCAAACAAATTTACAAGAAAACAACAAACAACCCCATCAAAAAGTGGGCAAAGGATATGAACAGACATTTCTCAAAAGAAGACATTCATACAGCCAACAGACACATGAAAAAATGCTCATCATCACTGGCCATCAGAGAAATGCAAATCAAAACCACAATGAGATACCATCTCACACCAGTTAGAATGGCGATCATTAAAAAGTCAGGAAACAACAGGTGCTGGAGAGGATGTGGAGAAATAGGAACATTTTTACACTGTTGGTGGGATTGTAAACTAGTCCATATTTTATTTTTATAGTTCAGTGATTTTCAGTAATCTGTGTTTGTGGATCTCATATCAATTTCTTATGAAAACCAGAAAACGAGAATTTTCATTGTTATCAATTTCTACAACATGATCCAAACTTCATAGGTGATGGTAAAGGTAAAGAAGGATGATAATATATTTACTGATCGCCAAGACGTTATATTAAAATTAAAATTACTATGACTACCATATTGGATAAACTATTATAATAATGTCATTGGCAATGAAGTAATTTATAATTGCTTTTAGTTCTGGGGTCAATGTGTAAACACCAGGAAAGTACTTACAAAATTACTTCTGTAGCTAAATAAAGCTAATATCTATATGTACTGACAGTCTTTATGGATGATGTATTATCAGTATCGTTCCTCTCTTTTAAAGAGAGTAAAGATTAGCGGTAGAGTTTTCAACAGATAAAACGTGGCTAGAATTAGGTCATGGAGGACTGGAGTAGTAGAGTGTCAGCCACAAGGGAAGATGCTAAGCTTGGAGTGTGGAGCTGATCAAGAAATGATAATGCAGAGGCTAGATCAGAAAATAGTGTAGTCTCTATCAAGGGCCTGAAGGGTATTGAAGCAAGATTTTGAAACCAAAGGAAATAGATCGAATATCAAGATCGATATTGGAAGGCTGATTGTTCTGAGTTTTGGATATTAGCTGACTCTAAAATTTCTTTTTACAACTCAATAGAGAAAATAATTTAAAGGGCCAACCACAGGAAAGGTAGTGTTACACATATAGGTATACTGAAATTGATCCATGTGTAATATTTATTGCTTTAAAATACATATTTAGAATGGTTATTTCTGAAGCATTTGGGAAAAGATTGATCCTGGAGGCTGATTTTTCTACATATTTAGGGCTTAAAATTTTATGTGATGGAGTTCTACATGGTTTCATTTTATAAGTGTTTCAAATGCCTTGTGCATTATCCTATCCTTAAAGAGAGAGAGTGTAGACAGTGGTTAAAGAATAGTCTTTGGAATCCACAGACTTGGATTTGAGTCCTTCTTTTGCCATTTGCTGTGTAATCTTTGTCAATATTGACTTCAGTTTCCTCACTCAGTTATAGTATTATATAGTTAAAATTATACTTTAAGAATATTTCTGGATTCAAGTATTCCCATAGTTTGTTACATAATATAGTTTAAATTAGTTAAAGAAATATTTATTGAGCACTTCTATGTCCCAGAACTTATTTTAAACACTGGTAGGTTTTGAGCTACTTTATTTTTTGTATCAGTTTTATGTTCAATTCTCTTGAATAAAATTCAGTATGACTTCATAACACATTTTGAATTCTGGAGTGTTTACAGTACAGTAATTTAACATCCACATTTCTCATCCCCTTAGGACAGAGGAATTTATAAAATAATTATAAAGATTCAATGAGGGTATAGTTCAAAAAGACACAGAGGATTTGAGGACTTAAATTTCTTTGAACAATTTGTGCAGCAAGATTAAACACATTAGGAAAGAAACTGAACAAATGATATGAATCAGAATAGTTTAGCACATTAAAAACATTACATGATCAAAGCAGAAAACATTTTTTAGTCATCTATCTACTTATAAATATTTATAAATCAGGAGAAAATATGTGTTCTATATAAATCACTTATATATATATTTGAAGTTTTAATAATTTTTGTATACCACTCCAACTTTGAAATCCTTAAATTTTGATTAATTTAGTTGTTAATGACAGAGTTTTCAGTGTTTTTTTAAAAAAGCCTTGGCCAGTAGTTCACGCCTGTAATCCCAGCACTTTGGAAGGCTGAGG